>NC_071509.1:105396758-106049231 GCF_027887155.1 Malaclemys terrapin pileata | reverse complement strand
CCACTTTCCCATCAGTGAGGTAAAGGCTGACTGAGGAGGAGGAGTACCCTCCAGGTCAGTTATGGGGTAATTTGGTTTGTTTGCTGAATACATTCTGGTTCTCCTCTGCGTTGAGCTTGGCAATGCTACTGAGCAGTGTCTGATGCCAGTGGTTATACAATCCCTTTGGTGACTATGTAAGCTACATTCCTCCATTTGAGGCCATTATATTCATTTTATTTGATTATAGGATGGACATTAAATTTAACTGTATGCTTCAAGGGAAAAAAATGTTTGCTACCAAGGCCATAGTAGCACACAGAGAGACACGTACATTTGTGAATTTAAAGCAAACAATCGTAATATGTTAGGGGATTGTTGCCCATTTTTTAAAATAAAGTTTGTGTTGATGTAAGTGGATACAATCTGGACATTAACTCCCAGTTACCATGAGACCTATAATGTGGTATCAGAAACCCAGATGTTGAATCACTTTCCTTTTAGAATACAATTTGTCTGACCTAAAAAAAGATACACTTAGTCTTTTCAAAATATTGGAGATTACTTGTTGGGGAAGGTTTTTTTGTTTTTTTTGTTTGTTTTTTTAAACCGGCTTGCATGAGCTTAATCAGCCACTGACTCCAAATATCAAAGTACGCTGGCTGCACTTATTTTTGCATTTATAGATAGATATAGTTACCTTCATATCTGCAGTATTCTCTGCACCTTTCTACAATTGCTATGAGCTAGATTTGCACCAGCAGCATGTAGTTGTGGTACCCCAGGAACAATGCACAGACTAATTTCCCTACTTCATCCTTACTCTACGCTTTTCCTGATGCAACTTACCTCCCCCTTCAAGTTGGCTTAGCAGTGCTGGATCATGACCAGGACCTTGGAGCCAGACTCCACTTGTTTTTCACCCATGCCCACCCAACCACGCAGTCCCTATACACATGCATCTCCTTGTCGTCGTCCCCCCCGCCCCCCCCACATATAGCAGTATATAGTAAATATGTTTCTTATCCTGCCCCCGCCGGATGTTTCCCCGTGGGAGTTTCACCATTGACTTCAGCAGGATCAGTTAAACAAAAGTTCAAAAAATAGCTTGGAACACAGTGATAGAAGGGCAGTTACTCTATAGCTTAGTCCAAGACACGTACCCTGTATTCAACCATAAATGACTCCTGTCATTCAACCATGTAGGTATTGCAGATTTAGAAGATATTGGCTTATACATTAATACTAAAATGAGCAATGCTGCTACCATTGTTTAGATAGATGATCATCTGGGCATAAGAGATCTCTGGAATTCTAGTTAGCATGGGGAGGAGCAACAGTGCCTCTTCCTCCCTCTTCTTCAGCCTTCATGCATGGGGAGGATTTGGACAGAGCTCAGGGCACATAGTTCCCACTCCCACAGCATGATTGCCCCATCTTATGGGGCCCTAATGATACACCTTATGGGCATCTTATGGAGGACTAATGATACGCCTTACAACAGCAGCTTATATTGCTCATTCTGGCAATGGGCAATCATTTGTGCCTGTATTCTTTACACAACCCTCCCTTTGCTTGAGTTTGTTTTTCCTCTTTACTGCTAGATTTCCCAATTTGCCCTGGCTTTTAGCTAGCACCTTTTTAAGGGAGGAGGAAGGACTTTTCCCACTTTGCAAAGTGGCACCTAGCAATGGGTAGGGGCTGTTTTTCTCGGTGCACACAGGGTGAGGTGGGCAACAGCGAGGTGATGTTGAGGATTATTTGGCATTGCTATATGGCAGGCTAGCACAGGTTAATGGTTAGTACAGCTCAGTACAGGTTAACTGAGGATGCAGGGGGATTAGAGTTGCTGTTGCAGTCTGGGCATTGGCTGGACCCTTGCTGTGCATTGCCAAGCAACGGGAAGGATTCACTGCAACCCCAGGTGATCAAAAAGCATGTCTCAGCTTCCAAAAACCATGAGATGAGCTTTAAAATAATGAGATTTTTAATATAATAAAAAAGTGTGGGGTTCTTTTTATTTGCCTTTTGGTTTTTAAGTCTTCAGGTTGGCCTGAAAAGTGAACTGAGTGTTTCTCCCTAACCATGATGGCAGAAGTCTTTTCTTTTTTTTCCCCTTCAGTAATGAAAGATGACTTGACTTCATGAGTTGGAACTTTAAGAAAAACACCAAATATATGAGACTTGTCAACACTGGAAGATGCCATTGAAATCCTCATTCTACCCACAAGGGGCCTTCTTGATCTTGATCCCTGGGTGGACTTCACAAGAGAGGGCTAGATATAGCCTCCTCTTAAGGACTGCTCTGTCTTTACAGCTTTTGGTTTGGGAACCACACTGGACTTAGTTTTCATGGGGAGGAGCCACCTGGTTTACCTAAAGAAAGTTGCAGCCTTCACTTTAAACAAATCTCTGTGTGTGGTATCTTATTCACTGCAGCATCTGGGCCAGACTACAGGCTTCATAAAAGTTAGGCTTTTTCAAAAGACAGGTAAATCCCTTGGCAACCATAGGGATAATTGTTTGAATTTCATTGTTTATACAGAAGTCCATACAACACCTTGTAAGCATAACATTCTGGGATCCCACTTTCTGTTTATAGTTAGACTCCTAGAAATGTGGGGCTGTTTCTTAATTGGCCTGTTGTTTTACTGTCCTTGCAGCTTATCCTGTACCTATACTCATTATGTTCCTACAAATAAAGTGTTCTGTACTCTAAAGATAATTTGATAAATGTTGTGTCAGCAGTTTCTAAAAAGGCTTCAGTTATCAAAACTGGCAGACATTGAACAGACAGCCTCTCAGAATAATTGATATGGACGAAAGGGTAAGCATTGAGTCTCCCAGTAGGTTAGCCACCTGTGCAAACAGCACTTCCAACTTCAATTTCAGTTGCTGGCTTCTGAACAGTCAATTATTTAGGGCTTTTCAGAGATTTCACTGATGGAAAAAAAACCATCCAGACCTGTTTTGAAAAGGTAGCTTTATCAGCATAGTTCAGTTTTGCAATTATAATCTTTGTCTTTTTTTTTTTTTGCTCTGAATGACATCAGGTTCTCAGTGAAACAGCTCAGTTTTAACTTTGTAGGATTAATACTGGTGTAATTCTGAATGATCCCATATTCCATGTATGTTGCCACATTCAATCACCTTCATATCTTCAAACTTCAGACTCTTTTTCACAGCTCAGAAAGTAAGCAAATAGGCTCAGATTACTATTATTGTGAGGGGCCATTCATCATTTTATCAAGAGAACAAAGGAGTATTCTGGGTAAGAAAGAGGGGTTACTCATATGATGTATGTTTTCAGCAATGAACAAATACCAATAAAAATAGCAAGCTGCTATGAAATTGCCCTTTTTCATAATTCAGATTCTCCTATTTATCCTCTCATAATTCAAGAACAAGGAAATATTCAATGAAACTGAAGGGTATCAAATGTTGAACTCATTAAAGGAAATACTCTTTTATACAACGCATAATAAACTTTTATTACTTAAAATGGATTAGACATTTATATGAATAATGAGGGCAACCAGAATAATTATATAGATGAATGATTTTATTTTTTAGAAAGTCTATCAACACTTATAATTCAGGGCTACTAAACTTCTCATATGAGCCTATTATCACATAAGTGACCACTTCAGGCTGGTCTGAATGCATCATTTTCTGCTTTAGGAAAATATTAAATTAAACAACCCTAATAATAGATATCTAGAATATATTATAGCATTATTGTTTGATTAAGAGCAGGACAATAAATGCAAAGTTTGATGGATAGTGAAGAATAGAGCTGTACTAGAGTGTATGTTCTTAGAGCAGGGACTATGTCTCCTTCTACTGTAATACCTCTTCAAGAACATTTCCCATGCTCACTTGATAGTAAGGAAGTTAAAAACTGGATAAAACATTTCCATTTTCTCAAATATAGCAAAATTTAAAGTGTGGTGAACCTTGAGAAAAATGTCATACAATGAAATTGTCACTTTGATCACTGCTTGTGATTTTCCCATTATTCTGTACACTTTCACAGACATTTTTGTAAAGCGTTACATTTTATGGTGTTTTATAAAATCCATACATCCCTTCCCCTCTCATATCCACAGCCCCATTTTACAGATTAATTTTTTTTTTTAAAAATGAATGGAGATATCCCATTTCCGAGAACGGGAAGAGACCTCAAAAGGTCATCGAGTCCAGCCCCCTGCCTTCACTAGCAGTACCAAGTACTCATTTTGCTCTAGATCCCTAAGTGGCCCCTCAAGGATTGAACTCACAACCCTGGGTGTAGTAGACCAATGCTCAAACCACTGAGCTATCCCTCCCCCATATGGGAAAGAAGAGTACACGGCAGTTGTAAAGTGTCCTAAGCCAAGCCAGATGGCAAAGGCTGGAACAGACCTCACATCTCCTGGCCCCTTGTTCTATGCCATTACCTCAAAAGTTTCCTTCCTCCCTTGAGTATTTAAATATCACTCTCATGTTTCACCCTATCACACTGTGTGGGACCCCAATTACCTATGAGCTCCCTGAGACTGAATGCTTCAAAACATGACTTAAAACAGCCTGCTCAAAATGACCATCCATACAAGGATTACTCTGGGCCTCGTGTGTCATTGATATTGAATAGATTTTGTGACTACTATTCTCAAAGACCATGGTTCAAAAAGTGTTACTACAGAAAGTGGGCAGTGTCGTTGTAGTCATGTTGGTCCCAGGATATTAGAGAGACAATATCTTTTATTGAACCAACTTCTGCGGGTGAGAGAGACAAGCTTTTGAGCTTACACAGAGGAGAGCTCTGTGTAAGCTCGAAAGCTTGTGTCTCTTATCAATAGATGTTGGTTCAATAAAAGATATTATGTGACACATCTTGTCTCTCTCTAATTACAGAAAGTGGCATCCTCTGATGTGGTAAATATGAAGTGTTTAGAATGTGTCTGAGCAGTGTGACAGGTTGACTATTCCACAACCCACAAATTGTTTACTTTAAAAAGGAGAATATTCCATCATTTTCACATCACACTAATGAAGGATGCGTTCATTACTTTCACTCAGGTAAAAACTTGCCTCCTCTTCTTCCAGAGTTTGCATAGGAATTGTCATACCACACCAGGTCAATGACCCATCTAGTTAGTCCAAGATTCTGCCTTTCAGAATGACCTGTAGCTGAAGGTTCAGAGGCAGCAGAAAAGGATCAAAAGAGTCTGATGTGATGAGTTTCAATAGGTTCAGATTCTTTTGAAATTATTTTATTTATCTGTATATATAACCTAGCAGCAAATAGAACTGCTCAAAACTGGATTCTTCTCCCTCCTACCATCCAATTGTTCAACCTACAAGCAGCTTGGGTAGCCAAAACATCATACCTTCTCCGTCCTGCTGTTGATAAATCATATAGCCAATTGCTTGACCACATTTTGGTTTGTCAATGTAAGTCAGGTTTATTGTTCTGAGCCACACTAATGTTTTTAAATTTAAGATAAGTAGATTAATATGCATGTTAAAAATTGGTAAGTAAGTTTTAACTTCATCCTGATATTGGGGCTCACTTTGGATAATATATTTATTCTGGAAAACTGGGATAGGCATTATTATAATATGTCAATATGTATATAATAGAGTGCTGCATACATGAGGAGTAAAACAGAAATTTGGAGTGGTGACATTACAACGTTTTTGGTAATTAGTTACTACATAGTACATATTATAGGTCACCCTTACTGCTAATTGTTGCAATTTGGTAAGCTTCACCAAGCAGAAGACAGGAGTGGCTGCCCAAAAGTACCCATGGCTGTGATCTCCTTCCCTTAAGAGGTTTGCCCCAAAAGGAGCCTTCTTCTCTTCCTCCTCTGCAATCAGTGCTCCTCCCATATGAGATTTTTTTCTTGCTCAGAATCCTTTTGCTTCAGGGTCAATAGATTTTTCCCACAGCCTCTTTTAGTATGTATAGGCAGAGTTAAGGAATAGATGCATTAACAGAAGGAGAGAATCTCCAGAGAAGAAAAATGGAAAGAAAAAGAGAGATTAGGATAGAGACAAAGTTGGTGTCTTGTGATAATGGTAAAGAATCACAGATATAGCCACTTTCTTCTAACACTGGACAAGGAACTTTATTAGAAATAAGAAAAAATATCTCCCTAAAGCTCCCCTCCATCTTAGTCTTTTCTGCCAAATTTCTAACTTTATCCTTTTCCAGTCCCTTATTGTTCATTATTTCAACAGACTTCACATACACTGATTCTCCTTTAAGCAAAACCTTTTCAACAAGCACTGTCCCAACTTCCTCGGTGCATTTCCATGGCCCATTTCAATGGCTATGGTTTGATCTTGGAGATTACTTCTGGTGGCCCCATTAGTAACAAAGGCATCAGGCTTTGTGTTTGTAGCTAGTACAGATTTTAAATTGACCCAGACAATGTATCTGTCTGCTTTATCTTTGAATGTTGCTCTACATTGCTCTAATTTAGGGTTCATCTCATTCCAGGTTTATTTACAAAACAAAGTCACATTCTTAAAATTGTCCCCAAATCAATTTTAAATTTAGCAATACTGCATATGTCTTCAGATAAACTGTCCAAACTTGTTTATGAATTCTGTCTTTGGACACAGATCCCAGGAAGCAGTCATCACTTGATTCAGCTGTCTTCTTGATTCCTTTGCTTCAATAGACACATTCCCAATGTTAATTCAGACCCCTCTTTTTAATCTTTTCTCAGGAGATGTCTCACTGTAATCTCAAAATTGACACAATCAGATGTTTTAGAATCCAAGAGGATGTTTTTTTCTGACCAGCCTGAATTGTTATGTTACTCTTGTCATTTGGCTCTTTGTCATTGTCAAATTTCATTTAAGGGTTATTTGGGTCAACAGTAATATAATCCAGGGACTGGGGTTATCAGCAGGACTGGCAGCACAACTGTTATGCAAGAGCAGTTGTTGACTTGTGGCTGTCACTGACACTGCCAGACATACTAATAGGGGCTCTCTCCCTTTCTCCCACCATCAGGATCTTACAGCACACTGGCCTTTTTTTTTCCTTGTCACTCAACAAAAAAATGGAAATAACTTTTAAAATGTTTGCCTACAATCACAAAGAAAACAATACAAAATGCATGCAATGGGCCAAATTGTTACAGACCCCTTTGTGGGCACGCAGGAGGAGCCTCTCTCACTTTGAACAGCCAACGGGAAAGTCTGTGCAAACTGCAGTCCTTGTGTTCATCCACGTGGAACCAGGCAATCCTCTGAGAGTAGTAGGCTCCACAGTGCCTGATACGCTCCCTGATCTCAGTCTCTCCCCGAGCTCTCCGTGGAGTGCTCCAATTCTGTCCCATCAGTTATTTCAAAACCAGTAGCCTAAATGACAAAACATGGCCCTAACCAAAAACCAAGCAATATGTCCAAATTTTTCAGCTTAGTCAATGTGCAGAAATAGTTCAGACAATTCTAGAAATAAAAAAAATGGAAACTTTCCAGTAAGTCACCTAATATATCCTCCTACCTACACATGGCTGTTATCCACAATACATTTAAGTGTGTTGTTTAATACAGGTTTAAATGATACAAGGAATTGAGCTTCCACTGTATCCTTTTGGGGACCATTCCACAGTTCAACAGACCATGCAGATTTTTTTTCTTGACCTTCAGCCTAAATTTTGCTCAGTTTTATCCCATTATTCCCAATAACACCCCCTTTGAACCACCCTAAAGTATCTTTTCTTCCTCAGTTTGTAAAAATGCCCTGCCTTTAAAATGCCCTGCAAATACTTATATAGGGATACCATATCTTCTCTCTTCAGTACTCATTAAGCCAAGTTTAACACATCTTTTAGCTGTTGTAAACTTTCTTCTAACCCCAAATCACGTTTGTTATATCTCTGAATTCATTCCAATATAAATGGCTCTTTGAGGTGATGATGTATGTAATATTCTAGAAATATTCTCAGTTAGTGCTACATGGACAGGTTCCATAATCTCTCTGACATAATGCCTTTATGTATATATCCCAAAATTCATTTGATTCTGACAAACATAACTCCTCCTTACAAGCTCTTATCTCTAACACACACAAATTTTTCAGGTCTATTGCTTTCCAAAGATTTCCCTCTCATTTAGGATCTGTATTACAGATATTGCACCCCTAAAGCCTTTTAATATTTCTACAGAAACTACAATACTGTCTAGGCTGTTAAGCTTGCCTAGAATGTTGTAAATCACATGGCTATGATTCCACCCACAACGTATCTCACACCAGGAGGCAATAACCCTGACTTTCCACCAAAATGTGTGAACAATTGTTTTTAATAATTAAGAGCAGTGTTAGTTACAAAAACTGTTTTCTGCTTATAGAATAAACTGCGGTAAAACCTATCTAGCAGAAAGTAACTGATTTTTATCTTTTCATGAATCCAAGGAAAGGCCAAAGTTTACCAGTTTTGTTTGCTTCACATGCCGTTTTGTACAGGGCCCCATCAGCCAAATACAACACAGAAGTATTCATTGAGCATGATATTAATGTTTGGCATCCATCCCACATCATCTGAACTTGTAATCATTAAAGAGATTTACAATGTCCAATCTGCCTTGTTTTGATTGGTCAAAATCAATCTTAATTCAAGATGTTGGCTGCTGCCAGATGTCAGTCATTCTCCAAAAGCATATCATTCTACAATAAGCAAGGCATTAAGTAACTTGATCTAGTCAGACAAGAGCTCTGTTATATTAATGAGATGGAGCATGCACATGCTAGCTCATAAAATGCTAGCAAAGAGTACTTAGTTTCATTACAATCCCTTCCCTGACCTATTTATCAATATTTTCCTAATAAAATAGCAAATATTTATATGACTTAATATCTATCATTTCTATCATGTTGTTCTTTGAGAGAGTAAACTAGTGCTCCCCTCACCTTCATCCACTCCTCTTAGCTCCATAGCAGTTTACTTAAGTGCCTTTTTATGTGTTGATATACTCTGCAAACCAAACACAGCATGGCTAATTTTTAACTGCGTTGTGAAAATTGTATATGTTTAGTTTTAGAGGTTCCATATGTCAAATGACATGAATGTCCTGTTGCAAATATAGCTTCAGAACAGCTTTCATCTTGCGCTCTCACTTTCTTTTCAGTTGTGGATTTAGCAAGGCAAGTTGATGTCAGAAGGACTCCTGACCCCTCTTCATCCCTGATCCCAGTGCCCATGGTCTCCATGCTCTCTTCATTCAAGTCCATGCTCAAAACTCATATACCTCACAAAGGCAAATCCATTTCAACAAACACTTGCACCTGCCCATTATCAAAACATTGGAAAAATGATGGTGAAAGACAGAACATTTATTTTGGTCTCCCAGTGTGTTTTGTGCTGTCTGCCAAGCACATTGTCAATAGATAGCAAGTATTAACATTCTTATTACAACTTTTAGAATCCCTGTTTGGTCCCATGATGGATCAGTTTTTGATACCTGTCTCACCAATGGCAAAGTTATGAAATTCACATCAGTTGTTTGTGTGTTTTGCTGTCTCTCTGAAATAAAAGGAATAAAAACATAGGCAGGGAATTTAACAACTAGAAAAAGTATTTCTTCTAGATGTAATATACAACAGATTGTATTCTAGCCTCAGATATGAAATTGATATGGCTGGAATGTTTCATTTCATTTTTGGAGACAGCAGAATGGATAGGCCCAGTAAATGAGCCACTTAAATTATATACCAAACAAGCTCTTTTCTCCTTCAAATGGAAGCAGAAGAAAACCCCTCATTTGGATTGTAGACCATGTACCTAACCCAAAATAAATGGTAAATTTTTAGTTTACATTTTTCTCATTATTTAATTTTTGTCCATTTGAAAATGCCTGACTCATTCATTTAGTCTTACAAAAACTCCTTCCAGGCTTCCACTTCAAGAGAGGGGCAGAGATCAAAAATTGCCTCCTTCTCCTGTGATTGTCAGATAGCAAACACTGCTGTGAAAGACATTTAATTGAGGTCCATTGTCATAACATTTTCGTTGTTTGGCCATGTTCTCAGTCTGAAATGGTGAGCTCAGCCCCTACCACAGTTAAGTACAGTTTAATAACGGAGCTATCTCTGCATACTATTTCTGCTTCCTGGCCCACTGGCAGGATCAGTAGTTCTCCATAGAAAAGGAATCATGGAATTAGGGCTTCACAGAGATTGTGCTGTATTCCCCCAGAATCCAAGCTTTGTTTAAAAAAATAATGAAGTGCTTATCCCTTTTGGTTACAAATGTACAGTAATAGGTGCATGCTGTCCTTTTGCTACTGCAGTCTTAATAAATATAGCACTGAGAGAAATAAAAATGAACGTCTCCCAGTCACCTTAATAGAGTACCTGCTAACTATGAAGCTGAATTATCAGGGGGAGTAAACCACCACAGTGATGGAGAAACAGGCAAAATGTTATTGGTCAAGCTGAATTTGATTTTTACACCGGCACAGATTCAGTATATATTTAGTGCCTGCAGGAGAGAGATCAAATTGGGAGACCTGCTGTTCTAATGAGACCTCTGATCCTCTTCTTCACTGCCTTTGCAGTTCCCTCCTGGACCATTTTGGTTACCCTATAACACCACCATCTCAATTCTCAGCATCCAAGCCAGTCCCTGATCCTCCTCCTTGACCCTACTAGGATGATCAGGGGAATAGAGGGCCTATCTTATGAGAGGAGACCAGAAGAGTTGGGTTTGTTTAGTCTTGCAAAAAGAAGAGTGAGGGGAAGTGATTGTTCTCTGTGACTACATTAATGGGGTAAATACTAGGGAGTCAGAAGAGCTATTTAAGCTAAAGGATAATGTTGGCACAAGAACAAATGGATATAAACTGTCCATGAAGAAATTCATGCTGCAAATTAGAAGAAGGTTTCTAACCACAGGAGGGGTGAGGTTCTGGAATAGCCTTTCATTAGGATTGGGGGTGGGGCAGGGTAAACAATTTAGTTAGTTTTAAGGGAGAGCTGAACAAATTTATGAGTGCAATTGTATAATGAAGTTGCTTGTGAGGGTAGGGATAGGGCTCAGCAGCCCTATGACTCACTTCTGGTTTATGTCTTATGTTCCTAAAGCTCATGCTTTAGGGTTTCAGCCAGCACTGGCAGGTGGTCAGAAAGGGTTTCACCCTCTTCCCTCCACAAGGCCGCAATGTATTCTGGGAGTGGGATTTTATCTCCTTCATCTGAAGCATGAGGGACTACCATGGCTGGAGATGGGGCATTGGGCAGGGTGGGCCAGGGCTCTGAGGTGACACTGAGCATTCTCTCTCAGATGCTTGGCTGACTCACATGATCAGGGTCTAACTGAGCACCATATGTGGGACTGGAAAAGAATTCCCCCCCCCGACCAGATTGGCAGTGGTGACCCTAGATTTTGGGGGGATTTTTTGCTTTTGCTCTCCTGTGCAGCATGTGGGTGTGGGTCACTTGGCAGAATTATCTGAGTATATCTCACTTAATCATTTACCTGCCATTGCTGGGGCCTGGAGCACTGGTGCACCTCGGTCATCCTAGTCTCTGCCTATGGCACATAATAGGCTAGTCTTCTGTGGGTCTCACTGACTTTAGTCTTATTTCCATTACTGGATTTAGTATATAGGTACTGGGTGGTGTTGGTGGCTTGTGATATACAGGAGATTAGACTAGATGGCCTTAAACTCTGTGGGTACGTTTACCCTGCCAAAAATACCCCACGCAGCGAGTCTCAGAGCTCAGGTCAACTCACTCTGGCTCATGTTATGGGAATCAAAATAGCAGTGTAGATGTTCCCACTCAGGCTGAAGCCTGGACACTGAGATCCTCCTCCCTCACTGGATTTCAGAGCCCAGGCTCCAGCCTGAATGGGAACTTTTGCACTGCTATTTTTAGCTCCTTAGTGTGTGCCTGAGTCAGTTGACCCAGGCACTGAGACATGCTGGTGTTGATTTTTGTTCTTGGTTGAGGGTTTTTTTGGGGGGTTTTTTTTCTGCAGTGTATGAGTCTATGACTCCACTATTTTCCTCTTGATTCCTGACAAATACTATCTTAACCCTGGATTTTATATTTACTATAAGCAATTTTTCAAATAAATTTTAATACTAATCCCAGCGCAGCTCATATGCCCATCTGTGACACAGTGCTGAGGCAGCCTTCTGCTACACACAGTATAATACAGCATTAAGAAAGCAGACTAGGAAAACACAGCAGTAAAGACTAAAATAATTGTAAAATCATCTTATTTTTCCCTGGGCCACAGTGAAGAGCGGATACCAGTAATGGGGCATAGTGAGGGGAAATGTGACTTTTTGGCAATCAAATACAGTCTTAACAGTAATCACATTTTTAAATTGTGCATATTATCATCATGCCTTGGTTATAAATGCTAGAGTGAAAAGGTTACAAAACAATCTCTATTTAACCCATGCCTGTAACTTTCTAAAGTGTTAACTTCATGAGCTGAAATTTTCTCGGTTTGGCCTTTGCCTAAAAGTGGATTATTCTTAAAAGTTTGAGTAAATCCTCTCTGATGTTCTGGTCTTATGAAAGTATTTAAAAGTCCATTATTTCAATTGTAAAACAAAACAAAACATGCCCATGCTTTTGAGAGGAAAAGTGAGAAGTAGATTAAATCTAAGACTTCATGCTTGGTAGTTTGGACTTGATAAGCAACATATACTTTGCCAGATTTTGAAAAAATAAAATAAAAATGAAAATGCTTGACTGAGCATACATAGCAGAAAATTCTATTAAGTTGGAAGCCATGCACTTAAAGATGTTTGTGGAGCACCTTTGCACAAGTAATTAACCACATAGCAGTCTGGTTACAGGACCTTACAGTATCTTCCAGCTTAAGCAGATGAGCTTGTAAACTAGAAGGTTACAGGACATTTTTTCTCTCTTTCTCTCAAAAAGAAAAAAAAATAATTACTATTCTTTCTCAACTCAACAGATTTTTCTCACCTTTCTTGTAATTTTTAATTAGGGGGCAGACAAATTGGTTTAGTCCAAATATGATCCAACTTGAACTTTTCACTTTTTTCTGAACTAAACCAATTTTTGAAGCTTTTTTTCAGGTTTCTTGTAGGTTTAATGGAAAAACCCAACCTCCATTCTACTCCACTCCGATACTACTCTCTCTTTCAACATTTACATGTGGTTCAGTAAATATTGCTCTTCTATCACCTATCAACCTTTCTCTGTACTTTAAGGCTTCCCAGTTACTCTCTGGATCCTTCCAGATTAATTACATTCAAGGTGTACCATGCCTCTGCCAAAAAAGCCTACACTAGGAAATCTATTGCACAGCAGAGATTCTGATCAGAGGTATATTCCCAGTGGTGCTGCTGTCAGGGAAACCCAGTGCCAAAGGAAATTTTAAATGTCTGGCATTGATGTATGCCTGCTACCACATCAGGAGTAAATCTGTAAAAAAAAAGAAGAAGTAACTACATTCTGAATGGTAATGTAAAAGTGGGTCAGTTCATGATGCGACAGACTGTCCCAGGTGGGGATGGCAGAACAATATTTGCTGAACAATTTATTTGATAATTTTCATGATATTTTCCCAAATAAACTGTCATTATTTGCACAGCGCATGGAGATCAGGAAACAATTCATGAAGAGATCCAAAATTTAAAAAAAAAATTCAAAGACAATATTAAAAAATAAATGTTCTGACTTTTCAGCTAGCTCTAGTCATGGGAAATGGAGAGCCTCAGGAACACTGGAGGTTCAGAAAGGCTTTGTGGTGGCAAACGATATAATCTTCTCCTGAGGTTCGCCTGCCTCTCAGCTAAGAACAGACATACCCAGCCTCTGAGTCTTCAAGGCAGCAGATAATATGAAAAGTAGGGGGAAAAAATCACTTATTCAGTTTACTAACTTTCCAATAAGAGTTTGACTCAAGGAATTACTCTTCAGTTTCAGAGACATGAGGCACATGACCAGAAAATAAAACAGGTACTACTTTCTTACTACAAAGAATACAATGCAGGTATTCTTTAGTTACCTGGTAATTACTGGATATTTAATGACATGGGAAATGCCATATATTTACAGAGAAAATACATGGATATTTTTGTTCCCTAAATCACAGTGCTGATTACATGGCACAGTAATTAACTTTTGGATTCATTAAGCGCAATTACCAAGCTTGGAGGATCAAATGTGCTGTACAGAACTGACCAACGCTGCAATGGCAGAAAGAAGGACTGGGTGATCAAATAGGTCTATTCCCTCACCAAAATCTATTATTGTAATATAGACGTGGTATGTGGTCTGTTCTCCCCATCTAATATTTAATGGGAATTATACATGCTGCAAAGAAAAGACTATATTCCACAATGGAACAAAAGAAAAACCCTACAAATATTTGTTTGGATTTAAAATAATTATGTAGCATTTTTGCCATGCTCATGCTCCTTTTTGTGTTTTCTGTAAACAGGCAAGTGCTAGAATTTACCTGCACTAATGCCAGATAGTAGAGCAGGGGTCGGCAACCTCTGGCACGCGGCTCGCCAGGGTAGGCACCCTGGCAGGCCGGGCCAGTTCGTTTACCTGCCTCGTCGGCAGGTTTGGCCAATCATGGCTCCCACTGGTTGCGGTTCGCCATCCCAGGCCAATGGGGGCTGTGGGTAGCGGCGTGGGCCGAGGGATGTGCTGGCCACGGCTTCCCGCCGCCCACATTGGCCTGGAGCGGCGAACCGCGACCAGTGGGAGCCACGATCGGCTGAACCTGCTGATGCAGCAGGTAAACAAACTGCCCGGCCTGCCAGGGTGCTTATCCTGGCGAGCCGCGTGCCAGAGGTTGCCGACCCCTGTAGTAGGGTGACCAGACAGTAAATGTGAAAAATTGGGACGGGGGTGGGGGGTAATAGGAGCCTATACAAGAAAAAGACCCCAAAATCGGGACTCTATAAATTTGGGACTTCTGGTCACCCTACCAGGTAGGGATTTGTGCACCACTTTCACTCCAATAGCTATACCCACATAGTTATACCAATGCAAACCTCCAGTGAAGATGTGCTGCACAGGTGTAAAGTAGGGCTTACCTCATTTGTGACTTACCTTTTCTGCTTGCACCTCAGAATACTCATATATAGCAAATTTTATACTCACAAACGAGTAATTGCACTGCAAATGGTGTGCTTTCTATAGACTGCTTAACATACCCAAACCCCCTTAAAATCAGAGTGCTACCAATCTAATGAACTTGACAGTCTGATCATGCTCTTCACAACTAAAAATGCATGTACATGGCATTGTGTGATTACTAAGAGAGGAAATTACATTCACATTCTGCACTGTTATGATAATTGGGCTGACAATTTTACCCTAATTGTGAACTCAGTTGTAAACAGTATGTAAAAGTTTATAAGATTATACAATAACCTGTAATAAGCAATGTTAATGGAAAATAGGTCAACTTGTTTTCAATAATGAATGTCATAAATAGATTCAAGAAAACCAAACAGAGACTAAGTTAGTCCAAACAAAAAGGCCAAGTTGATTTGATTCAAGGACTACGCTGAAATCATGCTTGGTAAAAACAGAAGATGTAGAACCAGAAATTAATTAACCAAGATTGGCAGGTAGGATATTAGGCCTAATTGGTGAACAAAATAATAAGGGGATGGGATATTCCACCCATCACTCCCTTTTTGGGTCCTTAAAAAAACAGACTTTGGGGAGACAATATTTGAAGAACAGTGAGGTTGCTGGAATGAGCTTCATCATCATGGTTTCCACCCCCACCTTTTCCTGATGGGGTTACCAGCCCCCCTGGATTGTGAGTCCCCAAATACCATTTGTGTATCCAAAAATTTACCTTTGCATGCACAAGTGTGTGCAAGTGCAAAATTACAGACCAAACTTTGGAGGCCAGACTGAAGTTTTGAGCCCGTAGAAACAAATGATTCTAAAAAAGAGATCATTTTTATTTTTCTAATTCAGTTAAATCAAGAAAGGTCACCTTGATAGAAGCATCTGGTCTTCAGTGAAATTCTGCTTTTAACTCACTTTTCTTATCTGGTATGCCTAAGGCACAAGAAGAAAGGTCAAGTGTCTTGCCCCAAGTGACAGAGTGAGTGAGTGGCTCCCAGACCTTTGCTCTAAACTTACTAGACCTCATGCTCTCCTTAGTCACTTTCCAAAGAAACACAATAGGCTTTGCCATTAGAAAAGTTTTATTGCCTCAAGCCATTCTCTGCTGATATTGTATGTCAACATTGGGAGGGGTGGGGGGAAGTACCAAAAGGTGTGGAAAAGCATGGCATTTGCCCTGTTAATGAGCTTGCAGATGCCTCTGTTTTTTTATTTATTTATTTTATTTTATATTTTCTTTTCCTTCCATATGGTTCAGCAGCAATCTGTACATCTCTTGCTGTCGGCAATCTGACTCTGTGTCAGCACCTTTCCCAGCAGAGCAGATTGCAAAATCCATTTCTGCTGTAGGGCTTATTTCTTTTCACTGTAACCTCCCGACTCGTTTAATAGACTAAGTATCTGGGACGGAGACCAAAACATTGTAGCTGGATTCTGTTTTCTGTCCTCTTGGGCAATTAAGTCCTTCCAGCAGTGTTAGTGTGAGACTCCTCTGGTGTTGCCTGCTTGATCCAGGAGGGATCATTTAAAGAAAAAAACTGGTGTGCTGTGTTTCTTATATTCTTGGCAAAATAGTTTAACTTTGTTTTAAGAAATGATCTTAAATCTCCAGATATAGTATTTAATAGTTAGACATTTACTCCTAAATTTTAACTGTGCTATGTGAAGAATTTAGCTCCAGGAGTCCCACTGGTTTTAATGGGGATTTGTGCTGCTAGATCTTTGTGCACATTTTGAGTTCACTCACATTTAAAAAGGTTTAAATAATAACAAATGAAACAATGGAGATTTTTTTCCGAGGTTTCAAATTAACAACAGCTAAACTCTGAGAAGTTGTGATGGTGCAGTGCAGTCCTTACAGGACAGCTAGCCATCATCCTTAGAAGGTGGGCTGGTGAGGTCATGATTCCAAGGCTTTCACACAAGATTTAGAATACTTTCAAGTCTGAAGTTCCTCAAAAAATCTCTTATAGTATTTCCATTGTTTTCACGTCTGGTCCTTAATGCTACAAAAGGTGTGATAATGCATGATAATTTTGTTAAAAAAATTGTTAACATTAAAAAAAAAGTTTGATTATGATTTGTTTTGAAGTTTTAGATAAAGGTTCAAATTATTAGGACCAGTTTGCCCACCTCTAAGCCCCATGTCCAGTATTATTTTAACCTTTTTAACACACCTATGAACATTTCATATACAGCCACCAAAGGTATTTTTCTAATCCTACGCCAAACAACTCAGAATTATGGGCCTTCCTCTGTGGCCTTTGAATGCACACTAGAAAAGGTGCTCAAAGCTCTAAGTTCACCAACTTAGTGAACCTAGAGATAGTAGTACAGCTACCCAAACAGATGTTTTCTGGACTTCTGTATAATAAGGCTAAAGGTATGGCCTGATTCACCAAGCCTGTCAGAAAACAAATGTACACATTTTTTTTGATGCTGTATGTTTATCAGATCTGTGATTTGCAAGATCCTGATATATCAGACCCAAGTGTGAGAGAAGTACGTTAGGTCTCTGCCCCAGAGAGCTTACAATCTAATTTTAGATGTGACACAAGAGGGGATAACTACACATATACAGAGTAGTTGATACTCATTCAGTTGCTCAATAGGTATATGCACTTTCGAGTAGTACAATTGCACTTTCTTTCTATTTTGTTATATAAATATTACTTGTTATTTCCTCACTTCTTGCACATACTGTGGAAGAAGTGAATCCTCTAAAGGGATCTGACCTAAATGAGGGGAGGTAACTCAGTGACCCAGATCTAGGATGTCATTCCTAGCATAGAGTGCAGCCTAGAAAAAACTGTAGAGCTGTTTCTGGGACAAGAAAAAGAAAGGAGTATCGGGGCTGATATCGTGGAACAAGGGGGCCCACGAGCAAAGTAGCTGTTCAGGCAATTCAAGGCAAGACAAGAAGTTCAAACTTCCTACAGTGGTGAAAGAAGAACCAGTGAATGGATTCAGAAAGTGGTGTAACCTGGTCAGATTAACTGTCAAAAATGGGAAAATGGGCATATGGGATACCCAGTTTATTTAGGCATAATGGGGGATGCCTATTCATCCAGGGAGTGGATATATTTTTGGCCAATATTAAGCATGGAACTGTTAACTATCTGAGAATTCAGATTGCGGGGGGGAGGAGCAGGAGGGAGGACAGGACAATGGAGGAGGCAGCCAATGTAATAGCTGAAGACTCCTTGTGGCAGGTGTCCAGTGCAAGTACAAGTTCTGTAAGGGTCCCTGATAAACTACAGTTGGAAGTGGAGAAGTCACCCCTTAAGGAAGCTGGGAAAAGGGAATTAGCACTTCTAACATGTGGCTCTGCAGGAAGACAACCCTCCCACAACCCCAAACACACACTTTTTTTTTTTACCAGCTCCTCCTTAACCCCAACATGAGGAGAGCGCAGCAGAGTCCCAGCAATGGGCCAGGACCAGGCTGGGAAGGGAAGGCTGATAGCAGCCGTTCCCAAAAGATGGGAATGATTAAGGAAAGAATGCTGACCTGCACCGGACAATTTATTGTTGGGTATTCCCAAACGGGCTAATAAAGTTGTTGCCTAAGTAAACCACATTCTTTTACTCTGTCTTTATTCCTGCAGAGACAACCCACTTAAACCCTCAACATATGGTTGACATGAGACTTAAGAGATGCATACACCTTGTTGAGGCTCTTTGCACAGCAGTAATTTGAATTCTTTTTCAAACATTGACGCCTACATGCACAGTTGACAGATTCTAATACTGCATGACCTAATGACTGTATTTTCATCCACAAAATCCATTTTGGAAATGATTTTTGCATGTGTAAACTCTGTCACTTTATAGTCTCTAACACCAGTGCATACAGAAGCTTCTACTTCAAAAGAGCATGAGCAGGTTGTTGTACACAGGTTGTACTTTTTGAAAAAGTTGTCCCTTTAAATGTATTTGACAAATGGCTAAAATTGGGGGTCTATGTGACAGGGTTCAAGCTGTGCCTCTTCCTCTCTTGGGTAATATTTGAAAATTAAAGCAGTTTGAAGTATGGTTCAGAGCAGGGATCAGCAACCTTGGCACGTGGCCCTTCAGGGAAATCCGCTGGTGGACGAGGCCAGTTTGTTTACCTGCCACATTCGCAAGTTCGGCCGATCGCAGCTCCCATTGGCCATGGTTCACTGTTCCAGGCAAATGGGGGCTGCGGGAAGCGGCGCAAGCCGACGGATGTGCTGGCTGCCACTTCCCGCAGCCCCCATTGGCCTGGAATGATGAACCGCGGTCAGTGGGAGCTGTGATTGGCCAAATCTGCAGACGCTGCAGGTAAACAAACCATCCCATCCCGCCAGCGGATTTCCCTGATGGGCCGCGTGCCAAAGGTTGCCAATCCCTGGTTTAGAGGGTATAATTCCTGTGCCTCACAAAAGTCCTCCTCCAATCTCTCTCTCATACCCACACCCACACACACACCATTGCACATGATGATTATATCCACAATTTTCTTCTTATACTTTCTTCTTGGAATGCCCTCATGGCCTCCCTGTGGATTGAGTAGAGAGAAATTACAAGTGTTCTGATCCATTTCACCCTTTCTCTGAGCATCTCACTATATTTCCCCCAAAATCAAAGAGCAGGAGCCAATTGCCTGGCATGGCTGTGGTGTGGAAACCTGTCATCCCTAGCTGTACCTCTGGCAGAAATGTGATAGAATACACCAGGTCTCCCCAAACATAAGACATAATAATATATGAGCTGAACTAGTGTAACTGAGAATTATTTAAACAAACACAGGATCAAGAAATTTTGTTTTTAAAACCCTGGGCCACTCATCATATTCATGGACTAACAATGAAGTACTATGCATATTCTGACTTATATTTCCCAAAACATTGAGAAAGGATAAAAACAAAATGAGCAGAATATCCCTGTTCCTCTGGAGCCATACTTTTCTCAGTTCCAGTATGGGTTTGGATTTATATTTCCCCTGTCAGCTCTAAGATACCCCAGGTGCAGGCAATGCCAGATGCCTTGAGGACTTGTGTTGAATTATTTTAATCCGGAAGACATTTTCCAAACAATGTACTGGCAGCAGTAACCAGAAATAGTCTGTGCAGAATATCCCGATAACACTGAAAACACATTAGAAAGGGAGAGCTATGTTTCTTTATTGTTATTACTATACTGAATAATAAATGTGGGAACTAAAATGTAATATAAACATAGAGGACAACACGAGATGACAGACAGTGAACATCTTGAGTGTTTGGAGATGACATGAGAAGTGTCTTTGTATCTGTAAGAATAATTTGTAAATGAGATTGTACCATACAAGATTCTCCCTCACACTCCACTACACCTTCAAATGAGCTAGGAGATGCCAGGGTGCAGGCCTGAGTTTGGAAGGGCCTATGGAATTTTACTTAAGCAAGAAACAAAATAAAGGGCTCACCCCTTAGGTGTGAGATTTGGCAGCTCAGCTGCATGGAAAATGTAGAACTAGTTGCGGGGGGGAGGAAGGACCTGAATGAAATAGGAGTTTACACTGGTGTGCCAGTCAATCAGTTAACACTTCTGTCATGCTACCCATGTATTCTAAGTGGAGTATTCAAGTACATGCGCTAAATATAAGTATATGGGAAAATATGATGCCCCTTACTCAGTTTCAGGTGATGCCTTGCTTGAATCTGAACTGTTCACTGGTTTCTAATTTGTGAACAGCCTAATTTATGAACAGTGGCAAGGACAGGAGAATAAGAGAAACTATTACAAGGTAGCAAATAGAGGCCGCAGGCCCAACGGACAACATTCACACTGTTCTTATCCTGCCCGTAGTTTTCATGACCAAATTTTAAATAGCAGCAAGAACTACAACAAAAGGTTGCCAAAGAGAGAGATCTTATTATGTATTTATTGTGTAAAATTAAACAAATAGAGATTCAGAAAAAAAAAGACAATAAAACGAAAATGTTTACAATATGATTCTACGCTAAAAAAATGACTGAACTTGAGGTGACACCTGCTGCCTGGGAAGTGAACAATATTCTCCAAACCATGTTTATCTGCCATTGATTTCCATATCTAATGTCCTAATTTTACACGTGAAATGTTTTTCTTTGTCAGTGCTGAGATGTAATCTGAGAGTAAAGATGTTTTTTTCTTGTTGCGCATCAGTAATAAAGACCAAATGTGTCCCCCAGTGTGTTTGCAAAAGTGTAACTGATTGTAACTTTTAAACAATTTAGTTGATATACGAAAGGAATAGAATCCAGCTCATAGCACTGCTGAACCAATATAATGAAGAGGTTAACAGAAGTGAAAAACATATTTTATCACTAAAGTCAGTAGCTATGGCTTCAAATAGAGCCTGGAAGCAGATCAGGCTGAATAAAAACCCCAGTGAAGTTCATGTAAGACATTTTTGTGTAACTATTCTGCTCCTTCTCTCTTTAGTTGAGAGGCAGCAGAGTGAGGACTGCCCCCATGGTGGTCTGCAGTTTTTTTTACCATGATTGTACTGCTTTGGAATGTTTTCTGTTCATTGCTGTTTGACTGTTCCACTCTTACGAAGCCACGAACATGAGAGGTTGTCTATGTTTCTGCAAGTTAACCTAAGAGTTGATGGGCACAAATGCTATTTTTTCCTCATTAATCATTTTATTCAAATGTGTGTGTTGGGCATCTTTGGATTTATTGCTTGGATAATTTTCAAACTCTTAATCTTACTTTGAGTCTTTAAAATGATGGGGAGCATGGGTTAATCTTTTTGCCTTTTATGTTCCCATTACACTGGTAGACTAAATATAGAATCAAAATAATTGGCCTCATTCCTATCTACTCTACTTAAAGTTTTGATATATGAAATGTGAGCAAATGCTTGCTTGAAGCTGATTAAACCACAGACTTTTTTGTATAGAACAGGCCATGGAGTAGCCTGATACAGTATTATACATGAAATAATGTGTGATTCCACTTCCTTTACCACTATAATAACCTCACTGAAAGGGTTTACTTTACACACAATAGGACAAATTTAGCCTTGGGGAAAGTAGTATAATAACTGAAATAAGTCAGGTTTACACCAGCCTATTCTCTCTCTCTCTGTTTTTGGGTTATGGTATGTCATTGTTCTGAATTCTAAGAAATAGTATTACATTACAACCTTCCAGAAAGTGTAGTTATCTAAACTTCTCTGTGTAAATATCACAGACACAATGGTATCACTGCAACCAAATTAGAGCCAACCCTCAAAAACTGCATTACCCCAGACTCTACAGAAACCCCACTGCATGTTAGGTGTGAAAAAGTCCACATGCTAATTGATTGGAGGAGGAAGCATTGACATAACCAGCTCTTTCGGATTACGTGGCATTTTCTCATTACTAGCAGGTTAAGACAAAAAGTTTTGTAATTAAACAGATTCATATTTGAAGATGAGCATGTTCAAATGAGCAGTCAGGATCCTGGTAGCCTCTGTAAGGCCTCTGATCGAGGTTTTCATGTTATTTTTGTGTTTTTCGTTTTTACTATAAAGACTCTAACTTATATAGAAATGTGTGATTTATGTATGCAACACAGAATGATGACTAAGGAAGATAAAGTCATAAAGCTTAAGGCCAGAATTGGCCTCCAGATCATCTATTCTGACGTGTACACAGGCAACTAAACACCACCTAGCCATCACCACACAAAGCCAACAACCAGAATTAGACCAAAATATCACAGCCCTTAAGAGGGATAGAGGTGCACCAATGCCGGAGCTCCTGCAATGGTAAGAAATAGATTAAGTGAGCTATACCCAGAAGATCCTAGAAAGTGACTCATACCACATGCTGCAAAGGAAAGTGAAAATCCCCAAGGTTTCTTCCCAACCCCACATATAACAATCAGTTAAACCATGAGCATGTGAGCAAGGCTACCAAGCAAATTAGCTGTTCTTGAATTTTAAAAAATTATAATTATAAGGAGAGACTACCCAATATCACCTGAACCCCCCTGTCCAGTGTCCCATCTCTAGCTGTGGCCATCTCTGATGCTTCAGAAAAAAAGGAGGGGAAGAAAAAAGAAAGATAACATGGGGGAGGGCATTCCCTTCCTAATCCCTATAGGTGATCAGCTGAAGCCCTGAAGCATGGTATTTTAAGAACATAAAACATGAACTAGAAGGAATTCCAAGAGCTTCTAAGTCCAGATTCCCACCCCTGCAGACAACTCTGTCATACAATCCCATTCATAGATTCATAGATTATAGGACTGGAAGGGACCTCGAGAGGTCATCGAGTCCAGTCCCCTGCCCGCATGGCAGGACCAAATACTGTCTAGACCATCCCTGATAGACATTTATCTAACCTACTCTTAAATATCTCCAGAGACGGAGATTCCACAATCTCCCTAGGCAATTTGTTCCAGTGTTTAACCACCCTGACAGTTAGGAACTTTTTCCTAATGTCCAACCTAGACCTCCCTTGCTGCAGTTTAAACCCATTGTTTCTGGTTCTATCCTTAGAGGCTAAGGTGAACAAGTTCTCTCCCTCCTCCTTATGACACCCTTTTAGATACCTGAAAACTGCTATCATGTCCCCTCTCAGTCTTCTCTTTTCCAAACTAAACAAACCCAGTTCTTTCAGCCTTCCTTCATAGGTCATGTTCTCAAGACCTTTAATCATTCTTGTTGCTCTTCTTTGGACCCTTTCCAATTTCTCCACATCTTTTTTAAAATGCGGCGCCCAGAACTGGACACAATACTCCAGCTGAGGCCTAACCAGAGCAGAGTAGAGCGGAAGAATGACTTCTCGTGTCTTGCTCACAACACACCTGTTAATGCATCCCAGAATCATGTTTGCTTTTTTTGCAACAGCATCACACTGTTGACTCATATTTAGCTTGTGGTCCACTATAACCCCTAGATCCCTTTCTGCCGTACTCCTTCCTAGACAGTCTTTTCCCATTCTGTATGTGTGAAATTGATTTTTCCTTCCTAAGTGGAGCACTTTGCATTTGTCTTTGTTAAACTTCATCCTGTTTACCTCAGCCCATTTCTCCAATTTGTCCAGATCATTTTGAATTATGACCCTGTCCTCCAAAGTAGTTGCAATCCCTCCCAGTTTGGTATCATCCGCAAACTTAATAAGCGTACTTTCTATGCCAATATCTAAGTCGTTGATAAAGATATTGAACAGAGCCGGTCCCAAAACAGACCCCTGCAGAACCCCACTCGTTACGCCTTTCCAGCAGGATTGGGAACCATTAATAACAACTCTCTGAGTACGGTTATCCAGCCAGTTATGCACCCACCTTATAGTAGCCCCTCTAATTTGTATTTGCCTAGTTTATCGATAAGAATATCATGCGAGACCGTATCAAATGCCTTACTAAAGTCTAGGTATACCACATCCACCAGGCTCGTTATCCTATCAAAGAAAGCTATCAGATTGGTTTGACATGATTTGTTCTTCACAAATCCATGCTGGCTGTTCCCTATTCCCTGTTCACCTTACCACCTTCCAAGTGTTTGCAGATGATTTCCTTAATTACTTGCTCCATTATCTTCCCTGGCACAGAAGTTAAACTAACTGGTCTGTAGTTACCTGGGTTGTTTTTATTTCCCTTTTTATAGATGGGCACTATATTTGCCCTTTTCCAGTCTTCTGGAATCTCTTCCGTCTCCCATGACTTTCCAAAGATAATAGCTAGAGGCTCAGATACCTCCTCTATTAGCTCCTTGAGTATTCTAGGATGCATTTCATCAGGCCCGGGTGACTTGCAGGCATCTAACTTTTCTAAGTGATTTTTAACTTGTTCTTTTTTTATTTTATCCGCTAAACCTACCCCCTTCCCATTAGCATTCACTATGTTAGGCATTCCTTCAGACTTCTCGGTGAAGACCGAAACAAAGAAGTCATTAAGCATCTCTGCCATTTCCAAGTTTCCTGTTACTGTTTCTCCCTCTTCACTAAGCAGTGGGCCTACCCTGTCTTTGGTCTTCCTCTTGCTTCTAATGTATTGATAAAAAGTCTTCTTGTTTCCTTTTATTCCCGTAGCTAGTTTGAGCTCATTTTGTGCCTTTGCCTTTCTAATCTTGCCCCTGCATTCCTGTGTTGTTTGCCTATATTCATCCTTTGTAATCTGTCCTAGTTTCCATTTTTTATATGACTCCTTTTTATTTTTTAGATCGTGCAAGATCTCGTGGTTAAGCCAAGGTGGTCTTTTGCCACATTTTCTATCTTTCCTAACCAGCGGAATAGCTTGCTTTTGGGCCCTTAATAGTGCCACAAGTACTCCTGTTCTTCTTTTTGAAAAACTGCCAACTCTCCTCAGTTGTTTTTCCCCTCAGTCTTGATTCCCATGGGACCTTACCTATCAGCTCTCTGAGCTTCCCAAAATCTGCCTTCCTGAAATCCATTGTCTCTATTTTGCTGTTCTCCCTTCTACCCTTCCTTAGAATTGCAAACTCTATGATTTCATGATCACTTTCACCCAGGCTGCCTTCTACTTTCACATTCTCAACGAGTTCCTCCCTATTTGTTAAAATCAAGTCTAGAACAGCTTCCCCCCTAGTCGCTTTTTCAACCTTCTGAAATAAAAAGTTGTCTCCAATGCAGTCCAAGAATTTGTTGGATAGTCTGTGCCCCGCTGTGTTATTTTCCCAACATATATCCGGATAGTTGAAGTCCCGCATCACCACCAAATCTTGGGCTTTGGATGATTTTGTTAGTTGCTTGAAAAAAGCCTCATCCACCTCTTCCACCTGGTTAGGTGGCCTGTAGTAGACTCCTAGCATGACATCTCCCTTGTTTTTTACGCCTTTCAGCCTAACCCAGAGACTCTCAACACTTCCGTCTCCTATGTCCATCTCTACCTCAGTCCAAGTGTGTACATTTTTAATATATAAGGCAACACCTCCTCCCTTTTTCCCCTGTCTATCCTTCCTGAGCAAGCTGTACCCATCCACACCAACATTCCAATCATGTGTATTATCCCACCAAGTTTCAGTGATGCCAACAATGTCATAGTTGTATTTATTTATTAGCACTTCCAGTTCTTCCTGCTTATTCCCCATACTTCTCGCATTTGTATATAGGCATCTAAGATACTGGTTTGATCTTTCCTCCCAGTTTTGTCCTGACTCTCCTTTCTCTCTGCCAATATAGCCCACACTCCCTCTCGTTTCCGACCCATCTCCCCGGTCTCCATGTTCCCCACTTACCTGTGGGCTTTGCTCACCTGTCCCCGTCGAACCTAGTTTAAAGCCCTCCTCACTAGGTTAGCCAGTCTGTGTCCGAATAGGGTCTTTCCTCTCCTCGAAAGGTGAACGCCATCTCTGCCTAGCAGTCCTTCCTCGAATAGCATCCCGTGGTCTAGGAAGCCAAAGCCCTCCTGGCGACACCATCTTCGCAGCCAGGCATTCACCTCCATGATGCATCTGTCTCTGCCTGGGCCCCTACCTTTAACAGGAAGAATTGAAGAGAATACCACCTGCGCTCCAAACTCCTTCACCCGTACTCCCAGAGCCCTGTAGTCACTCTTCATCCGCTCAGTGTCACACTGCGCAGTATCATTTGTGCCCACATGGATGAGTAGCATGGGGTAGTAGTCAGAGGGCTGGATAATCCTCGACAATGCCTCCGTAACGTCTCGGATACGGGCCCCCGGCAGGCAGCATACCTCCCGAGATGAAATGTCAGGGCGACAGATGGGCGCCTCCGTCCCCCTCAGCAGAGAGTCTCCGACCACCACTACCCTACGTTTCCTATTCGCAGTGGTGGCAGCAGACTTTCCAGCCTTAGGGGTACGAGGCTTCTCCTCCTTTACGGTAGGGAGTGATTCCTTCTTTCCTGTGTCAAGAAGAGCATAACGGTTACCTATAACCACGGCAGGAGGGTTCGGAGCAAGGGTGGAGCACTGCCTGCTGCCAGAAGTAACCAGCTGCCAGTGTCCACCCTGAGCCATCTCCTCCTCCACCAGTGGTGTATCAGCAGTCCTGTGTACTGGGACAGCTACCTCAGCTGTCTCCACATGGACACTGTCGAGGAATTGCTCATGGATACGGATGCTCCTCAACCTAACCACCTCCTCCTGTAGCTCTCCCACCTGCTGCCTGAGAGATTCCACCAGCAGGCACCTCTCACATTGGATGGTCCCCCCAGCCTGGATATCAGTAAGTGGAAATTGCAAGTTACAGTCTTTGCAAAACCACACCAGGATCTGGGTAGAGGCATTCATGCTTAGGCACTCTGTCTGGCTACAGGCACAGGTGGAGGAGACAGTAGCAGTGCTGGCACAGGTGTTGCGGGTCTTCCTAACCATCGTAAGCCTCCCTCTGTCAAACTCCCGTCTGCAGCCCCCTGTCAGCCCAAAAGGGTGCTGTATTGCTCCTCCTTCACCTGGAGAACTCCCTTGCGAAACTCCCTGTTAGCAGCCCCTGTTCACATAAATTAATCAAGCTCTATCTTAAAACTAATTATATTGCTAGCCCCACAATACCTATTGGGAAGTTGTTCCAGAACCTCCCTCCTCTGATCATTAGAAACCTTCTTCTAATTTCCAGTTTTAATTTATTCATGTCCAGTTTATACCCATTTGTTCTGGTGCCAACATGTCCAGTAGCTTAAATGATTCTTCACCCTCTATCTGTCTACCCACCGTCCCCAGATATAGGGGGCAATCATGTCCCCTTCCAGCCTTCATTTTTCTAGGCTAAACAAGTCAAGCTTTTTTGTTTCCTCTCATAAAATAGGCTCTTCATCCTAATAGCCGTTCTCTGCACCTGTTCCAGTTTGAAAACATCTTACAAGAATATGGGAGGCCTACAAATGAGGCCTTACAAATGAGGCCTTGTGTAATTGTATTAATACTTCTTTCTCTCTACTGCAAAATCATGCCTGATATATCCTAAGATCACATTTGCCTTTTTCACAGATGCATCACACTGGTGACTCACAGTTATCTTGTGATCAACCAGCATATCCAGGTCACTCTCCTCCTCTGTTGCTTTCAACTGATGAGACCCCTGCTTATAACATAAATTCTTCTTATTAGTTCCTAAGTGATCTTGCACTCTGTACTATTGAATTGCATCCCATTTCTATTATTTCAGTCCTCAAGGTCATCCAGTTCTTCTTTGTGTTCCAATCCTCCAATGTATTGGCAATGCCTCCCAATTTTTATATCATCAGCAAATGAAGCTAGAGGCTCCCATCGTATGATAACTACACATCTTATTGCTAGTTCTTATGCTCAAGACATACCCACTCAATAAAAAGCAACTATGTTTTTCTGCATATTCAGTCAGTGTTATTCAAACTTCCAGCAAATCTGAATATATTTAATAAAGTTGCTAGTTCTTTATACCCTTCAGATCTTGTTTTTATATGTCTATGTGCAGATGCTACAACTGTATGTGGAAATCAGATATTTGTTTAAGACAACAGTCAGTTACATGCTTGCCTAGCCACATGTCTATGTAAGTGCTTGATTTCCTCATGTCTATTTGCTACTCTACACTGCAACTGGGAGTGTGCTGCCCAGCCTGTGAGATATACTCCCAGCTGCTGTGTAGACATACCCCAAATATCTAACCTACTATAACTATAACACGGCTACCCCTCTGATACTATAATATTGACCTTCAAGATCCCCTGTTTGCAGAAGAACTCTGAGATTATTAATCCTGTTAAATCAAACCTATTTTATTTTCCAATAATGTCTTTACAAGTTACTTATAAACATGTTAAAGTACTCAGTCCACAACACAATCCCAATAATCAACCATAATTTTTTTTATTCAAGAACAGCTAATTTGTATCAGTATCCCTGCAGAGCAATAAAGATATACATATTAATATGCCAGGGCTGATTCTGATCCTGTGTAATTAGGACAAAGGAGTTACGTCATTAGAAAATCGACATGAGTGAAATCAGAATCAGGCTCACCCAATCTACTTCCACAAGGTAGGGTACTTCCAGAAAGCAGCATGAATCTTTGCAATGTACCTGCAGCATCTCTAATTAGTTATATACTTTGCTTCCAAACTCTCCTGTTCACTGCATGAAACTTAATCCCCCTACCTCAGGAAATGTAATAGAAGAGATAGGAATGCTTCAAAGGAAAGCTGAAAAAAGCAACAGGCAATCCTATCTATAATAATAAAATTATACAGCAGTGTGTCTTCAAAGAAAGGTGTTATCACATGTTTCTCCTAGATTACCAGAAGCAAGAGCGTAACATTAAGAGTATTGTTATTATTGCTGAGATAATTAATTTATAGAGACAGCTTCTTGGAGTGTACTAGCTTCCTTAGTTCTAAGTAGAAGTAACAATTTCCTCTTGGAAATGAATTTCATTTGCTTTCTTTATGATTTGGCCAAAGTAAACCCATAAGAAGTCTCAGGACCAAATCATCCTTTCCTAGGAAAAAAGGAAATCTAAAATTCACAAAGTTTAAGCCCATGCAGTTTGTCACATTTTCCCCTTGAAGAAAAGAGTTTCTCGCAATGTGAAGGGGCAGAAAGTGCCAACTTCAACCCTGCAGAGCCCAATTTCATGGGGGTAATCAAGTTTTTGCTCTACTCTCTTGGCAGCTTCCTTCCTATCCTGACAACATAAATCACTCAGAAACCATGCAGTTAGTGACTTCACCTACCATGCCTGTGCACCACTCCCCTCCTAGGGAAGTAGAAAACATACAGCAGAAGTTAATGCTGCTATGAGGGTAAAGAGATGACCTTCATCTCCAGGGCTGCTAATGCCATAACATTTCATGATCCCTAAATTTGAGGCCTCCCTTCAGAATATCTGACTCCTTTCCCCCTATCTTGGTTCTGAGGTGGCTTCCCACTTCTTTCTGGTAGCAGTCCTAGTTTTCAGAGCCCCCCCAAATGAGTCTTTCTGGGGAAGTACCTGACAACTACCTTAAAGACTAACAGATTTATTTGGGCATAAGCTTTCATGGGTAAAAACCTCATTTCTTCAGATGCATCCGAAGAAGTGAGGTTTTTACCCACGAAAGCTTATGCCCAAATAAATTTGTTAGTCTTTAAGGTGCCACCAGACTCCTTGTTGTTTTTGTAGATACAGACTAACACGGCTACCCCCTGATACCTGATAACTACCTCTCTCTCTAAAAAATCAATCTACTGGCAGAAGGCTCCACAGCACACACACACTATACATGCACCTTCTGTCACCTCCATATTGACTCTGCAAAAGGTAGTCTCCACAACACAAACCTTCCAGTCCCTCAGCACAATCCAGGAAGAAGACTGTCATCTCTCCACAGAAGGAGCATAGCTGACAAACGGTATTGGACCCCCTGCTGTCCCTTTTAAGAATTGTGTGCCGCTGAAACTTGCTTAGCACAGATACTCCAGGCTGAACAAACTTGTGCCGGGACACCCCTGGACACTACAAAATTTGAGATGTCCTAGGAGAACTTTGTTTACTAGCTTTCACTACTCAGTGAGTAATGGTAGGCTAGATCCACTGTAGAAAGGGGAGAAAGTGGGGTTTAGGTAAAGGCAACATCAAAGAGAGCTAACTAAACTTCTTCAACACCACAAGCCAGTTATTTGCAGATGTCAACACTAGCCACTTAATTTTTCCTCAGCTGAGCTATGGCAGTGTTTCACTTTATTTAGGCCTACATATTGGGACCCAGTCTTCCCATAATTATAGTTTCTCATCTCCTCATAAACTTTTACATCTATATTTAAAACACTTTTTTTTTTTTTTTTGGTGGGGGAGGAAGAAAGATATAGGCAGTCAATCATTAATCTGTCATCTTGGTTTTATTTCTGACAGCAAAATACTTCTACCCAGTTAATGTAATTATTTTCATCTGAGGTTTAAATCTCATTAAAAACCTTATTTAGCAATAGAAATTCCCCAGGAGTGAAAGTACTGGAAGGAAAACTAAAGCTTGCATCCTCAATCAAAAATTCTTTCCACTCTTTCCACTGTGTTTTCTATTTCTGATCAGAACTTTTACAGCCATCATCAGCTGACCTTTAGAGATATAAATTACATTATCATAAAGAATTTAGGGGGGATAGCTCAGTGGTTTGAGCATTGGCCTGCTAAAGCCAGGGTTATGAGTTCAATCCTTAAGGGGGCCACTTGGGGATCTGGGGCAAAATCAGTACTTGGTCCTGCTAGTGAAGGCAGGGGGCTGGACTCGATGACCTTTCAAGGTCCCTTCCAGTTCTAGGAGATGGGATATCTCCATTAATTATTATTATTTATTATTTTATTATTATAAAGAAAGAGCTGGGTGCTTGAAAATGAAACAGGAGATAATGGATGTAATTTAAAACCTCAGCTTCAACTGTCAACTAATTTGTTTTAGCTGTCTGAATTCATGGACTACTTTTTGTGTATCTTCTTTGAAATGTCTTTCACTCCTCTGTCCAACTGGTAGCTGATGAAGGTAAGTATGCAAATGTCTGCTGCACATTCTCTGCCTCAGTGATATCAGAGAAAGCTCTGTGTGGTAATAAAGGAAAACTATTAAACTCGGTGAATACTATCTGGACCCATTCTACTTCTATAGAGGCTTAGGTAATACAAGTTACTTTAAATAAAATTTGATCTGGCCACTCGCCAAGAGGCCATAACAAATACAGGCCCTTATTAAATATGTATTTTCAGATCAGGGTTTTCATTAAAGCTCAGCAAAGAAAAGAAACCTGAAGTGCAACTTGACTGTAGGAAGTACAGGGGACATTTTTGGAGTACCATAAATGCTCTCCAATTAAGGACTAGATTGTTCCATAAAAGTAGTGTGGAATTGGACACTTAATATTTTCTTTATTCACTATTAATTTAGCTATGCCTGATTATCACTTTCTAGCTGTCTTGTTACACTGAAGAGTTTAGTAGAACATGAATCATTTGAAAAAGGCCACTTGGGTTATTATAGAAGATACTGAACTCAGTTATGTACAATATTGGAACTGTGCCCAAGTTGACAAATGGCCTGAATAATGTCACTCACTGAGCACAAATTCACATCTTCTTCTGATTAGAAATGTTGTTTGATGCCTTGACTTTAGAATGTTAAAAAGTTCAGATTACGGCTGAGATTAACAGGTAATGGAAAAGAAGAGCAAGCTGAAAGTTCCAAGGCATTGGGAACACTGAAAATGTACAGGCAATGACCTTCTCTTGTATGCCAAAGGAGAATTTGATATGAACATTCATACACAAGTCATCTGAGCATCTGTATTCTGGGGGCAGAGGAAGTGCTGCTGAATTCTGTCAGTATCTAGTGGGTAAGTACAGTGGAGCACAAACATAAAAAGAAGACCCATCTACATTAATAAATCCCTCTGGAGGAACAAAGAAAGCAGTACTGGATGGAATTTGGCCCTTGTAAAAACACCTTAGTGGCAGGTGGAGCTGTTTCATAGCACCCCCTATGGGGGTCACATGTGGTACTCCAGGCATCCCCTGCCTTAGTCCACAAGTTTTGGCTGCCTGCTTGGAGCATGGTAACCAATGCTGTAAACTCAGCATCAGTCTCAACAGAGTTAAATAATAATAGGAAAAAATCCTCTAAATTTGTCTGCCCGGATCTTTAAATAAAAATACAAAACCTCAAATGTGAACATTTAGTTGTTGCAGTTGAGGGCAAGACCCTGACCTGGGTTCTGAGCTAGCACTGAGGAGCCCTAACTCTATCCCAGCTCTGCTCCTGAGAAGAAGCAGACAAGCTTTAATTCATTAATTTTCTGGCTTCCATCTAATCATTGTCTCCTCCTGGCCCTTCTAGACCTCTGGAGGACTAAGTCTTGTTGGTAGCCTGGGATTAGTGGGTTTTCCTTGAGCAGGGCATATCACTCCACCAATGCCTCCAGCAAGGGGCAGAGAAGGCCTGATAGACCCCATCAAAGCTTAATATACACTTTAATACATTGGGACTATTCCAGGATTGGGTCGATAGATCTAAAATGATAGGCACATGCAAAAGTGTTCAAGAGATTTAAGTGAGGCATGTGCTTCATGTCCCACTTTTTCCATAAAGTTAATTTTTATTTCCAGAGGACAAGTTTGCCCAGAACTCATTTGTCAGCCCTCAGATTAAAGCCCTGACCCCAACCACTGTAGAGTTTAATTTGAATTTTTTGGAGGGCCTGCATGTGAACAAACATAGGTACACAGGGCTAATGTAATGACCAGGAAACAATAACAAAACTCTGGCTACCCTAACGTAATATTCACAAGAAAGACAACCATGTTAGCAGCCACTGCGTGATCTGCCATGTGCTTTCAAAAGATACCACCATATAGCAGTAGAACAGATCCAACCTTAAGATTAGTACTAATTTACATGTGTTTTTACCATCCAGTGTTAGAACAGGTTGGAAAGGGTAAAAATGCCAAAAAGATAGTAAGCTCACTGGGACAAGGACAGTATCGTAATATGTGTCTGTACAGTGGCTAGCACAATGGGGCATAAATTTGGTTGTGGGATTCAGGTGCTACTGCAATACAAATAGAATTAAGAATAGTTTGACATTGGTTAAATTAGCCAACGTAAAAGTTATCAAGGTTGTCAATCCTAATACTTCCAGCACATAACCTGCACCAGTGAGTGCTACAGAGACATCTCTTCCTATATTACGATCTGGGACTTATGGTTTTTTACCCCTTCCAATGTTGGCCAACATCAGAGATGGGATAGTAGAGTAGATAAGCTGTTTCATTAGGCAGTTCATAGTTAGACGGATTTCAAGCAAAAACTATAATATCCTACTATAAAATATATACCCAGAAGTAAAAGCTTTGTGAGAGAAGATAGAAATGATCATTTTGTTATATTTGAGTACTGATTTTACTGTATTTATTTGAATATTAGTAAAACCATATGAAATAGAGAAAACCTTGAGCCATAACATTTGGATTCAGATCTGACTCTTCACAAAGTTTGGGACCTTTGCATTTTGGGTTTTGGTTTAGGACTATTTAAGCTTACACAGCATATCTGAACACTCAAGAGCCTACAATAGAAGAGTGTCAGGTCAAGCCAGCTAAGGCAACTTCATCTAATATAACCTATAGGCATGACTCTTCAGATGTTACCTAATACAAGCTCAGGTCAGAATCAGAAAAATTTAAAAACAAAAAATGTTCTCTTCAGAAGGAATTGCCGCAGTGAAGCTTAGCTGCATTCATTTTATATGAAGAAACTGAGTCGACAAGCAGAGTTATGATGTTTGGTTTATTAATTACTCTGTTTGTTCAACCTCATGTGCCAGGAATTTCAGAGCATCGCCAGAGGTACACATGTCAGCAGTTGGCAGCCAATGATTTCTGGCTTCTTGGAGGTCATTTTTCTCTTGAGGTTTTTTTTTTTTCTGAAAGATTTGAAATCCACAGTTGAACAATATCACATTTCATGCTTGCTTGCTACTTCAGCTTCAATGACTAAATTTCTTCAGAATACTGTGACAGTAAAAGTAAGATAGCTTGTTTGCTTTTTGATGTTGGATGGTTATTACATATGACTTCGGTGCCATAAATTGTTTGTACCTCTGATCACATCACACATCATAAAATGAGTAACACACAATCCTGCTTACAGATGGATTTAAAATAGTTTCATGTTCAGTGCCCTCTCAAAGTAAAAATCTAACATAATTAAAGAACTTACTAAATTTTGGTTTTAAAACCAAGTTTTAGTAGCTAGCACTGGCTTGATTGATATTTCCAAGAAAACCTTTATATACCCACCACATCATCATGCAATTATATATACAGGTCTGTCTCATCTTACGTGGGGGTTCCGCTGCTAGTGCGTAAAGCGAAAACCGCGTATAGCCAAAATTCCATTGAGTTCAATGGCGGGCAAAATCGTCCGCACTACAGGTATAGTATTAAAATTGTTATTTTTCTCTTTTTTGTTTTTGTTTTTGCCGACCGCATAAAGTTGAAATCACGCATGTTAAATGCTCGTAAGATGCGACAGACCTGTATGCACATACATTTTGATACAAATGATGTAAAATATTACATAGCAATGTTAACTCTTTCTGTTCTGCATTTCAAATTCTCTGTTGTACTTGAAGGAAGTGAATTATCAGTACATGGGCCCTATAGAGGATAAAGCAGCCTGGACCAAAAAAGGTAGGTTAGTAGAGAGAGAACTGTGCAAGAAGCAGGCAGCTGGCCATGCAGATGTGGAAATAGAAGAGAAATTTCTGTAAACTGAATCATGCCAGGATCTGTTTGGTTAATAGTCCCGTAATCATGAGACAGGAAGAGCAATGCCTCTATTTCACTTAACTTGTATAAAAGAAAAATCCTGATGTAATGTTCCCTGAAGCAGAGGCTACTGACCCCACTACAGTATGTATGCACATTGAGCCAGATTCAGCTGTAGCATAAGTGGATGCAACTTCCATTGATTTCAGTGGGAGTCACACCCATTTATATCAAAACTGAACTTTATTATAGGCATGACTGTCACTTGGCTAACACACCATGCAGGGAAGTAAAGAGGTGTATAAGGCCCTTTTACCCCCTGGCACACCCCAAGCATCTTGTTTTTTGGGTCACAGCACAAAGGGGAGGGTAGCCTCTTTGGGAGCCTTTACTTTCCCTCCTGGGCAGGGGCAGGGAATGGATAGAGTCTTGACTCTAACTGCATTGCACTGGCCAATACAACTGAGCTGGTATGGAAAGGAAAGTAGTCTGTGTCTCAAAGCACTGGTGCAAGGGATGAACAAGAGACTGAACCGTGACTCCGAGTCACAATTTGTTACATTGCTCTTGAGGCAGTATAACTATGTGCTGCCCCTCACTCAGGGCAGATTGCATTTAAAAATCTAGCCTATGGAACTTTAGCACTTTAAAATATACTGTCCTTTAAGAGAGAGTGTCTGTAGACTTCAAGGAGCTTTAAAAAGGCGGTTAAGCATTATTATCCCCCTTTTACAGCTGGTGCAAATGAGACAAAATGTCTAAGTGACTTGCCCAAGGTCACACAGCAAGTCAGATGGAGATCCAGAAATAGAATCTAAGGCTTGTGGCTCCTGCAGTGGAATTCTAGCCCCTGTTCCAGGATTTCACCCCGTGAATACCACACCACTGAAACATCATCATTATGAAACTGGCTTTTTTGAATGACTGATGAAAAAAAAACAAACAGTACAGCTTTTACAGCAGCTTAACTAAAGTGTGAGGTGTGGTAATGCACTGAAGCAGAGCCGGCACCAGGCATAAGCAGACTAAGCAATTGCTTAGGGTCCCAAGCAGTTCACGGAGACCCCCTATTCACTTTTTTTATATGTTGTAGGGGAGGCATAAATATTCCTGTTTAAGGCCCCCAATGGGTTAGAACTGCCTCTGCACTGAAGTCCATTGTACAATGTATAGATTGTCTGTTCCCGCATGAATATGCCCAACCACCAACAATAATCCATTAATTTCAAAGAGAAAGTATATAGTGTTGTTCACCTCTAATAAATCAAATTGTATCAAAACATAAACATGCAAAGAATGTTTATATATGAAAATTGAGACCTAAGGCTGTAAGCACATTTCAGACCACCAGAGTTTTGCTCTGAGGGGTAGTATGCTTCTTGATGTATCTATACAAAGAGAGGTTATACCACACTGAGTACTGTGAGTTCTTCACAATTAATCATACGAAAGTCTTTCACAACACGAGCATATTACATTAAGCAATATGACATACTAGTCAACAAGATGTATTTTACATATATGAGCAAATTTGGACTTGATGGAGCACCATTGTTCAATGACTTCTTATCTTGAAGTGACGGCTAAGTTCTAAAATGGCATTACTATGAGATTCTATAGCCAACACATACTTACAATTCAGGTCTTCACAGCACTAGTCAATACTAGCAAAAAATTTAGAAAAAGGACAATCAAGATAATGGAACTTTTCCATAATCTATTTCTTGAGAAGAAGGAATAAATGGAAGGAGGAAATAATAGATAAGTCAACCAAGATATGCTGATGAATCTAAAACCAACATAGCAGTCATTTCTGTGGGGAGAATTTCTATATGAGAAAGCCTAAAACCATTGCTGCAAATTTAAGTACACTAAAAAGAACCTCAAAAAATAAATAGTAGTTAATACTGCCACTTTCATATATTTGAAAATTTCCTCTGAACTAGGTTGGCTCTCCACACTTAGGTGGAGAGTGATTTTGACAATGAGTTCACAGTGCTGGAATCTTACATTAGAATTTTCTATCATTCAGTGTTTAAGGCCCTGTTTCAGAAAAGCATCTCTATTCAGGAAGGTGCTTTAGTCTGTGCTTTTCTGAATCAGAGCCTGTATTTTCACCTTTAATGTTAGTGCTGTTATATTTTTGGGAGAGTATCACAGTAGCCACTATGATAGTGATTTTTATTATATAAATACCTGGACATAAAGAAGTGGACCGAGACCACCTAACCATTTCACACAGTCCATGATCAGTCATGAAATGGCAATAACTTTCAGTTACTGTTTACTTGGTTGGATTTGAACCAATGATCTGTGACCTCCAAATTAACAAATTCAATTTGAGTTATCAATCCCATGAGCCTTCCAGTTCCCCTAGAATCATGTGACTTAACAGCAGTAAAAATGGCTTGCTTGAATTGTTCTGATGTCTATTTTTTTTTAATAGATATAAATCCACACAAGGAGAACATTAAAATCACTGTGGAAGTCTTAGTCTTGCCCCAGTAAATCAAAAGGACATTTAGGGTTTTAATATTTATGTTCTACCATAATTAAAGTTTGAAGACCTGTATTTTTAAATAGACAGTATATCTACCTTTTCTTAAATATTAAGCACTCAGTTTTACATACGTATTTAAGAGGCTCAGTATACTAAAAGACCATGTCATATTCAGTACATCAATGACATTATGAATGACAAGTACTTGTTTGAAGTAGATAGGATAGTGTGTATATATAGCTGCATATAGAAATTAAACACTTATGATTAGATTATTGTAAAAAGATACCTTCTGGCTTTTATTGTAGCTTAAGATTTGTGTATCTAATAATTTATATTTTATAAACAAGCATACATAAAACTAGATGGAAATAAATAGGAGTAAAGATAAATAATACTACAAAAAAGAAAACTGATACCTGTGGAAATACAAGTTTATTATTTTTTATTAAGTTTGTTATAGGGAATAAAATGAAGACATACATTCATTTATGTAATTTTTACCCTCACCCCCGCCCCTCCATTCACTGTTGGTTGAGACATCTATCTTAGGGCCCCTTTAAAATTCATAGAAAAAGTCCCACTGACTTCAATAAGAGTTGGACTGAGACCTTCAATCACCTCCCTACTCTTTAGTTCCTGCCTTGTTGACCACTTATGCTTTGGAGCAGATGTGGAAGTACGTGTGTGTGACTATGGACTTAGTGATGGAGGAGAGGCAAGGGCAGGAGGGTTCTAAAATGTTTTCCTCGTATAGAAATGGTGCATTCTGCATATTTTGCTGTATACGTTTTTGGAGAAATGCCCTAAACATTCTTTTAGGAATGAGGTCCAAAGATAGGGATTTATTTTGTTATTTAAATGAAACATAATAAATAACTAGCAGCAGGAAAATAAAGAAAATCAAATTTACAATACTTCACAATTTATGAAACATATGAAAATAGAATAGATAAGTTTTTTTAAAATTAAAACAATCTTATCTAATAAGCTTGGGGTCACCCACTTCTTTTGTACATATCTATGTAGACCCTGAATTCTCCCTTCAGTTTGGGGCACGGAGGAATTCTATACTTTTAAAGAGCTACAGATGGATTTATATTGGATTCTGGTTCAGCATACTGTACCAGCTGTAACAATGACCTTTTGAGGTGTCTCTGGCTTGCTGTGGCACTAGACCTTTTCTTGACACAATCCTGGGTGGTATCTAGGTGCAACACAGCTCAGGCAGGCACTCTGGGTGTTTCAGCAGCTAACGTTCTATTGGTCCTAACATTCTATTTGTCTTAAACCTCCCCAACTGTCTTAAACCTTGCCTTGGTGACCCACACCTCCCAACTACTACATTTTCTTCCCATGCTAGCCCCATTACCTCACTGAGCAAGTGAAAAGAGCATCAACAGATTCACCACACTGCCCTTGCTAAGCCCATTACTACTCAATCATTTCATCACAAAGCCAAAAACTTCAGAACTACCCAGGGTCTAGTCCTGCCTAGGGTTTCTGAGGTCCTAAATGAAGTTATATGGCTCCATGCTTACCTTGCACCCAGGTCTGTGGAACTGTAGCTGGTGAGTTATTTTTCCCTTTGCAATGCCCTACACAGCCATAAGCCATAGCAAATCAGTTATTGAAGCTAGTCCCCAACTCCCTTATTCCAGACTGAATAGGGACAAGTGGGTGAGAAAACCAGACATATTTCTAAATTGGAGTGGAGTTTAGAATCAATTTCATTATGGTCAAGAGCCTCTGTCATTGAGGAATGACAGAGCATTGGAGTGAGGACCATGAAATCACACTTAATAGCCTAATAGTTATTTTCTTTGGCAACACGTTGAAAACTGTAGTCCAATATTTGTCCCCTAACACCTGACTTGCACATTTCCCCTAATCTGTAAAGGTACATTCAATTCTACATACTTAGCCAATTGCTGGAACAGTGGGTTAATCTTTCCAGGTGTTGTGGTAGAATCCAGACAAAAAAAGATTTTCTGAATAAATTGAATGAAAATGGTCACTGAAATCCATAGGGTAACCATCAGGTTGGTCAGACTGGACTCTAAAGTAACATGGTATTACTGGGTGGAGTCCAGAAATTAGTTCATTTAAACAAAACAGATTTGATGTCCCAGATGATCCATGCAATCCAGCACATAGTTGTTTTGCATTGAAAGTCAGTTCCATTGCTTGAATGGTGGGTGGGCCAGCTGAAAGGAATTGCAGTGTTGGAAAAATGGGCTGCAAATATTCAAGGGAAAGGAAAACATTATGATCTTATTTGGAACGAGTATGGAACCACCTGAAGGCTGCTAATCAGGGTGATTGATACTGAATCCTTCTGCATGAATTACTCTCCACTCTGCCAATGATGCAAAACTTTGATGTCTCATTTATTCACTTTTCCCACAACCATGGCTGTCTCTTTCCAGTGCCAGGAACACCCTCCCCCACTATTCTGGTTCTCAAAGCCACTACCTATTTTATTAAAATCCCTTCTTAAGTTTCACTTATTGTGTAATATGCTCCAGAAGTGAAATAATAACTATAATGATATATTAAACATTTTAACTGCATCCGCAAAATGTGCAAATACCAAAACAGATTCACCACACAATATGTGCTCTCCCACATCTCATCCATCCACTTTGTTATCAACACTCATCAGGGCAGGGAACATCTCTTTTTATCTGTGATGTAAAATCTAACTCTCTTAGCACACTTTTGAGTTCTTTACAAATAATTATTATTAGAAATGACTGGATGTTGGCCCAGGCCTAGTAGAATATTTGGATTTCAGGACTTCAGGACAGGAAAACACTCAGTTTAAACTTGTTTTCAAAAACTTCTTGTTGTGTAAGAATATAGCTTATTATATGGTTTTGTATTTTCCAACCAAGATATTTGGCCAACATTTTCAAAACTAGTGATTTTGAGTGTCTCAATTTCTAGTTCATCTTGAAAAAACCTAAAGAGGTCTCATTTTAAGAAAGTGTTGAGCACCCACTGTCTAAAAATTAGGCCTCTTTAATGTGTCTCACATTGGCAACCAAAGAACTAGTCACTTTTGAAAGTACTGACCTTAATAAAGGCAATGTATATTAAAAATAATATTGAAAGTAAAATTTGTGAAATGTGCAGAAATTAAGTTTAGCAAAATTCAGAAGAGAGAACTATATTCTAAATAAAGCAACAGATGCAAGTGAGGTTCTTACCCACGAAAGCTTATGCTCCCAATACTTCTGTTAGTCTTAAAGGTGCCACAGGACCCTCTGTTGCTTTTTACAGATTCAGACTAACACGGCTACCCCTCTGATACTATATTCTGAATGTGTTTACCAAGTATAAGTAAAAGAAGATGAAGCATAAACTGAAGGAGAAAAATTTGAGTAAACTAATCAATGAGCTGAGTGAGAAAAAACTTTTGTTAAAATATAAAGGCCAAAACCTTCAGTGGACCTCCATTTTGTGCACCCATATAAGCTATATTTGGAAACTAGGAAGTGAAAACTGAAAACATTCAACAGTACGTACCAGCTAGCCCTCCACTGACAAGCACATCACTCTCCTGCCTCTTCATCAGACCGAACCACCCCTTCTCCACTGCACTGTCCCTATGCACAATTCTAAGAAACCACACTCATTCTAATTTGGGAAGAGGGTGCTGGAAAGAATAGCAGTGGAATATTTTTACTTACTAAAATATTTATACTTTGTAGAACATCAAATAAGGTTTGATGTGTGGGTGAAGGTTTAAGATGGGGCATTTTATCATAACCACTTTGTTCATAATTAATGATAAGTGTAATTAACCCTGTATACATATTTTCCTTTGTCTAACTTCTTCACTGTAGGACTGATGCGTACATTCTTCCATGACAATCATGAACATAGATACTGATCCATGTAATGTGCTTATTTTTGTACACTATGTATATTATAAACCCAAAGGAATGTGGAGAATTAAATGATGCTTTCCTTTTGCTTACCTCCTTTTGGTTTAGCAATCCACAACCACAAGGAAAAGACCTGCACTATAAACATGAAACTGTATCCAAGTCAATGCACAGTTTATCTCCTAATTTTCATTGCATAACAATTACATTTCTATGTTTTCACAGTTTACAAATGTAACAATGAGCTTCGGGTTTGGCATTTCCTGGCAGTTAATGACTAGCTAGGCTAAGGGCTGGTAGCTTTGCCTTCACCCCAGCTAGTCTTTAACTCTCAGGAAATGCCCTCCCAATTGGTCATTACATTCATTGATTCCACCTGTGAAATACACCCATGGTCCAATTTAAAGCATTATAAGAGTGTGCCAATGAAAATCTTAGTGATGACCTGTTTTTTTCTAATAGGTGTTGCATGTTATTTGCACTGCTAGAGTTAAGGCTTTGTCAACTTTTTTCCATTATATAATCTTTCCCTCCCTCTCCCCCCAATGGCTTATAACTGCAATAAAAAAATCACTCAGTCTGAATCTTGGCAAACAAGGTTTAAAAATGGGGGGGTGGAGAATCACTAAAGCGAAGTTAAAGTTTTAAGAGTGATAAAAAGCTGGAGGGGGAGTTGAACTTTCTTCACTGTATTTTTGTGCTTGTATAAATTAAAAGCTGGTTAATTCTTTATATTTATTTCTCTTTCATTACCATATTTAAATATGCATGAAGCTGGGAGTGGGTACTTTGATATAAACTAGATTACTAGTTGTCAGAATATGGATCGGAAAAAGTAAGAGAGACCTGGCTAAGGAAAATAATCACATGAATAATTAAGTTAACGGAAATAAAATGAGAAATATTATATTTTCCTTCAATTTATATCATAACACTTACAGTAAATTTTTTGCCCTGTAATTTCAAGTGGCAATTGGTCTCTCTGTCTCAGGGATGGTCTACACTGCGGGGGGGGGTGTCGATATAAGATACGCAACTTCAGCTACGGGAATAGCGTAGCTGAAGTCTACGTATCTTATTTAGACTTACCTCAGGTCCTCACGGCGCGGGATCAATGTCCACGGCTCCCCCGTTGATTCCACTATTGCCACTCGCACTGGTGGAGTTCCAGAGAGGATGGGAGCGCATTCGGGGATTGATATATCGAGTCTAGATGAGACGCAATATATCAATCCCCGATAGATCGATCACTACCCCCTGATCCGGCGGGTAGTCTGGATGTACCCTCAGAAACTCATTTTCTTCTAATCAGGAATAGCCTGCAGAAGGCAATGACAATGACAAGTTGAAATTTGTATTTTCATGTGAATTCTCCTGTCATTGGGTGTATTTTCATCATGGATGCAGCCCCATGAATCCCGGATCCATCAAAGACAAGGTACTCCTATGTGTAGGTTGCTTTCCTCCAAACTGCACCCAGGCCCAACCAGCTACTGCAAGAGCCATGCTGCCTGGGGCTCTGCAATCAGCAGTTGCCACCAGAAACTGAGTATTTCTAAAACTGTCTGTGGGAAAATATTGGACATCAGCTGTTATCACTGGATGTAGCTGTTTCCAAGATTCTACATAATTGAAACTTAGCCAGCTATTCAATGAAAAAAAAACGAACAGCATCTTCAGCTTGATCTAAACTCAGATGAATTGTTCTGTGACTCTAGTAGCCATGGTCCTAACACTGCAGTTTCAGTGAAGGGAGCTAATCCTGATGAGAAGAATCTAAAACATTTTAGATTTGATCATTCAATTGAAACAAATAGACAAATCTCTCTTTGAAGCCAGAAAGATGACCCAATGTACAGGGGGATAGCTCAGTGGCTTGAGCATTGGCCTGCTGAAACCCACGGTTGTGAGTTCAATCCTCAAGGGGGCCATTTAGGGATCTGGGGCAAAAATCTGTCTGGGGATTGGTCCTGCTTTGAGCAGCAGGTTAGACTAGATGATCTCCTGAGGTCCCGTCCAACCCTGATATTCTATGCTCATACTATAAAAGCTCCTTCTAATCTGAGTTATATTAACAATTCAATTAGTATTGCCCATTTTAGAACTCGGAGCCATGGAATCATTCAAAATGGAAGAAATATTTCTAAGTGTGGTCATTGTAGATGAGTGGTGAGGCCACTGACTCATCTAAATCTATACGTTTTGTTAAATATTCATTCTTATTAAAGTTTGTTTACACAGAAAAAAATGGGAATGAGGGAAGGATGAGGTAATAGTGTTGTCTTTTTTTAATACTTAGCAGAAAGTCAAAGCATGAGAGAGGGTCAGGGAAAGCCCCTGAAACCTTCCTTTCCATTCCCCATATTTAACTCCAGATTGCAGATGTTTTGGGGAGCTAGCCTGCACCTTCTTTTCTGTAGACATTTCTTGCTGGGGAGGCTACTTGCTCTTCTATCCAATACAATGTCTGATGGTTATCTTTGTGGTCCTCTTCCCTCTTAGCAAAGCACTGAGGCTTCCCAGAATTTGTGCTCCACTGTTCCTAAAATTCAAGGGCTCCTGGGTATGCAGATGTTTATCTGAATTGAGAGACCTTTTAAATTGCAGGCATCACTACTTTTACTAGAGATTTTGGTCTGTGAATATTATTAAAATGTGTTACTTAATCTGTTATACTAATAGCAAAGACAAGCAAAGCTTGCTAACTAGCTTTCCTCTTCCCCTCTCCATAACGCTTCTTATAGAAAACTGAAGGTATTAATTATTCCTCTTTCAACATTTCCATTTTCATATGCAATAAATGACCTTTTTTCATTTGATCAATGACCAGTGTCATTAAGATCTTGAGAGATGCTGAGCAGTACTAGAAGGGAAAGCAGCAGGATAATGCCTGGTTGGACTACCATTCCACTCTTGGAAGTGAGGCTGGATTCTTCTATCCATTCACTCAATGGAACTTGGTTGGCCTCATTTCTACCCTCCTACCAAACATGTTAGACATGTTTAATGATGTGTTTTTAGATCAAGGGTATACACTTTAGTCTTGGGTTGCCGTATGAGTTTTCTTAGAGTAATGCCTCCCTGTGTGTTCCCTTTCCAAAATGACAAACCTTTAAAAACTACAAAATATACCACTGAAGCCCTAGAATTTGGGAGGAGTGTTGCCTCATAGCTAGATCAGAGCAGGAGTCAGGGCTACTGACATATTCTGAGGTCCTTGAATGGAAGGCCCTATCTAAGTACAAAGTAATATTATTAAAACCAAAACACCTTTAGCAAACAGGACACCTAATGTAGTTTCAGCACTGTATGTGATTTATTGCCGCAAGTAGTGTGCCCCTACTACACTTTGAATTACAATATAATGAAGCCAATTCCATCAACGAGTCAAAATTACCCATATTGATATTTCAGACTGCTCTGGAAGCAACCTGGAAGTAATTTAGTCTAGAGGCTCGTTTCTACAGCAATGATTTCAAACCATGAGAAAGCAAGTATTATATCTATTTCATTTTCTCATTTTTCCCCACAACAGATTGATACAAAATATATTAGAAAAGCTTTGGCAAGCCACTAATAAAATAAATTCATTGGTTCACAAAGCAGAATAAAAAAGTGTTCTCTTTTCTCCATAAATCTAATGTGGCAGCCACAACTTGTAGCAGAAATACTTTTTCAAAAGACAGAGAAAATAAAGGATACTATAAAATGATGATGTAAATTGGTTGAATGCCACCATTACTCTGCTGCAAGCCATCTACAAGGTTCTGACTATTTCATGTTCAGCATAAAATGAAGCAAGGTGAAGCCTCCTCTGACTTAACCTTACTGAAAATCACAGGAGCAAATAAAATGAGATAAACTTACAAAATAAATGCAGTACTGTAGTTGGTGGAAAGATTTTCCCAGGTCAGCTGTATTACTGAACTCAGAGGAGAACTAAAGGAAAATGTTACTATTAACATGTGGTTATTTGGCTGAACCATTTCAAACACATTACATTTTGGGATTTTTACTGGTATCCTTTTACATGTAGTTAAAGAGAGAGTTGATGGTTAGATCAGTGATATAGACTCCTTATCTGATACCCAGAAAATGCTGTAGCTTTTAATAGATTTATCTGTGCACATCAATTTTTGTCTTCCCGTTGCTTTTTTTCTTGTAGGGAAGTATTAGAAAACATCCAGAAGCACATTGTACTAATCCCAAACTTTTATAATCGTGGTCATTATCTTTTGAGTACAAGATTTTCAATCTCTTGCTCTCACTTTTGTTTTATTGAAAAGCAATTGCTGTTTGCTGGGTGGATTAGTTTCAGGTCTGTGAACTCATTTTATTAGGCAGTAGGTAACTTCCATACCCACACCCACAATGAAATCTAACTGCCAAGAAAAGAAATGCATGTCGGAGTAGAGAAAAAGATAAAGGTTGGGAAAAAAGATATTATAATAGCATAAAAGAAAAGAGCATAGGGCTCAATTGTGAACCTTCCTACACACCAGTGCAGGGGAGTAAGAGCTGCCACAGTTTCTTCCATGGGCTACCCACATCACTGAGCCTGTTGCTGGGAAGAGCAGCCACCACTGGGCTACTACTTCCCCTCTGGCAAAGATGGTCATTGGTGGAGAGTGGGTGGAACCTTGGATGCTCCTCCCACTACAGTGCACCAGCCAGCACACCACAGCCAGTGCAGAAAGGGAAAGTTTCATACAACTTGTCATTGTCATGATTCTGAGTCAATGCAACTATGTGCTGTACTATACCCTGCCTGGGTTGTGAAGTGACACTTCAGCCTATAAGAAATAAAATGTCTAATTCTCATCAACAAGATAGGATACAATTACAATTTTCTCTAACAAATCTGTAATGCAGCTCAGGACAGTTGTCTTCAAAGTGGCTTGAGACTTTATTATACTCTACATATTTAAAATAATAAACCTTTGCATTTACAGTGTATAGCACCTTTTATCACAGGATCTTGAAGTGCTTTACAAAAAGCATCAACACCCTTATGACACTATTCTTCACAAAGGAAAAGCATTAAAAAATCAGGAGTGAACTGAAGCCTTTTCATACTATGACGAATAATATAACTGCAAGGTTGCTCAGGAATAGGACTGTTTTATACAACATAACCAGCTGTAGGAGACTGAAATGTCAGCAGAATCATTACGGGTTTTCTCTCTTTTGGAGAATTTATTACTATTAATCTACATGAATTCTGATATAGTTAGTCAACAGAAGGTTGTGTTAATAACGAGCAGGAGCAGCATGTTCACCTATTGTCATTGAGTTAACTTCTGGAAGAATTTCTCCCTAACATTCCCCCAATCTCTCTATCCTGTGGATGGGTCTGATTAAGTATACAATTTTGCCATAGTAAAATTCATCAACATAAACATGTCGGTGGCCACAGCTTAAAGGGCAAAACTCATTGAATTACAATAAAGAAAATAAGTCAGATTAAAGGATCAGACACCAAGAACCTGGTTCTGCTCTTGTTCAAGTCAATAACAAAACTCCAATTGACTTAAATGGGTCAGGACTCTAAGGGCTGGTCTACACTATGAGTTTAGGATGAATTTAGCCTACGTTAGGTCGATATTATAAGCAATGCGGCTACACAACCAACCCCGTTTGGTTGACCTAATGCGCTCTTAAAATCGACTCCCTGATGAGGGGAGTAGTGCTAAAATCAACCTTCTTGGGTCGAATTTGGGGTAGTGCAGATGCAGCATTGTGCAATTCAATGGTATTGGCCTCCAGGAGCGAACCCAAAGTGCTCCAATGTGACCGCTCTGGACAGCACTTTTAACTCCGATGCACTAGCCAGGTACACAGGGAAAGCCCTGGGAACTTTTGAATTTCATTTCCTGTTTGATCAGCGTGGTGAGCTCAGCAGAACAGGTAACCATGCAGTCCAAGAATCACAAACGAACTCCAGCATGGAGCGAACGGGAGACACTGGCTCTGATTGCTGTATGGATAGAAGAATCTGTGCAGGCAGAACTCCAATCCAGCAGAAGAAATGCTAATATATGCCAAAATCGCACAGGGTATGGTGGAGAGAAGCTACACCAGGGGCACAGCAGTGTTGCGTGAATGTTAAGGAACTCAGGCAAGCCTATTACAAGACAAAGAAGGCAAACGGTCACTCCAGGTCAGAGCCCAATGCATGCCGCTTCTATGATCAGCTGCATGCCATTCTAGGGGGGGAACCCTACCACTGTCCATGGACACCTGCAAGGGGAGAGTCTCATGCAACATGGAGGAGGATTTGTGGTTGAGGAAGAGGAGGAGAAGGAGAAGGAGGAGGAGGAGAATGGGCAGCAGGCAAGCGGAGAATCCGTTCTCCCTGGCAACCAGGACCTTTTCATCACCCTGGAGCCAATACCCTCCCAAGGCGGGTTCCCGGACCCTGAAGGAGGAGAAGGCACCTCTAGTGAGTGCACATTTGTAACTACGCTACAGGGGTTAAAAGCAATTGTGTTTAATGTTTGATTTGCCCTGAAGAATTGGGATGCATTCGCGGCCAGTACAGCTACTGGAAAAGTCTGTTAACATGTCTGGGGATGGAGCGGGAATCCTCCTGGGACATCTCCATGAAGGTCTCCCGGAGGTACTCTGAAAGCCTTTGCAGAAGGTTTCTGGGGAGGGCTGCCTTATTTCGTCCTCCACAGTAGAGCATTTTACCACACCAAGCCAGTAGCAAGTAGTCTGGAATCATTGCAGCACAAAGTATGGCAGCGAATGGTCCTGGGTTTTGGTCACATTCATGCAACATTCGGTCTTTATCTTTCTGTGTCAGCCTCAGGAGAGTGATATCATTCATGGCCACCTGGTTGAAATAGGGGAATTTTTGTAAGGGAACAGTAAAAGGATCCTGTTCATGCTGGGCTGTTTGCATTTGGCTAAAAGGGATCATCCTGAAGGATAGCCACGCAGTGGGGGCAGGGGTGTGCTGCACATCCACCCCAAAACCACAGCCCCTCCTTTTAAATGGCAAACCCAACCAGCATTGCTTGCTATGGGAAAGGAGGGAACTGCAGTTTTAAACCATTTCCACATGTTATGAAGGCAGAAGAAGCCAACCCCGCATACCCTTTGGCTTACTATGGCTGCCTGGAAACCGAATTCTGTTGCCCAGCCATGTGTGATGCGTCACCATACCGGCAGGCGCTCAATATAAAAGGCAAAATGCGACCTTGTACGTAAAGCACATGTGCTGTCTGATGTGAATTGCTTGATTCACTGTGAAAGAGTTTCCCTTTTGTTCTCAGAAATGTATCTTAAATTTCACTTTCCCTTTTTATCCCCCCTGCAGGTGCAAATGTTTCTGTGCTCCCCGTATCAACTCAGCCCCTGAGGTTATCACACATTAGAAGGTGAAAAGAACGCACTAGTGAGGACATGTTTTCAGAGCTCATGCAATCCTCCCGCACTGATAGGACACAGCTGAATGCATGGAGGCATTCAGTGGCAGAGGCCAGGAAAGCATACAGTGAGCATGATCAGAACACTCAGAAGAAGATGCTGAGGCTAATAGGGGAGCAAATAGACATGATCAGATGGCCCCCTCAAGGATTGAACTCACAATCCTGGGTTTAGCAGGCCAATGCTTAAACCCTCCTCCCCCACCCGGGCTACCTTGTCAATGATCTCACTTTTTTTTTTAATAAATAAAGAATGCATGGATTCAAAACAATAGGGAGTTTATTTCCTTTGCCAGCTGTGGTTGAAGGGGAGAGGGCGATTGGCTTACAGGGAAGTACATTCAACAAAGGGGACGGTTTTGCATCAAGGAGAAACACACAACTGTCACACAGGAGCCTGGCCAGTCATGAAACTGTTTTTCAAATCCTCTCTGATTCGCAGCATGCCTAGCTGTGCTCTTCTAATTGCCCTGGTGTCTGGCTGTTCAAAATTGGCCACCAGGTGATTTGCCTCAACCTCCCACACCGCCATAAATGTCTCCCCCTTACTCTCACAGATATTATGGAGCACACAGGAAGCAGCAATAGCAATGGGAATATTGATTGTGCTGAGGTCTAACCTACTCAGCAAACAGCACCAGCGGGCTTTTAAACATCCAAAGGCACATTCTACCACCATTCTGCACTTGCTCAGCCTATAGTTGAACTGCTCCTGACTACTGTCCAGGCTGCCTGTGTACGGCTTCATGAGCCATGGGAGCAAGGAGTAGGTGGTCAAGGAACGTGTGGGCCTCTTACTGACGGGGGGAGGTAACCTAGTGACAGAGGATGTGGAAAAAAGCTAATGTACTCAATGCTTTTTTTTGCATCTGTCTTCACGAACAAAGTCAGGTCCCAGACTACTGCACTGGACAGCACAGTATGGGGAGGAGGTGACCAGCCCTCTGTGGAGAAAGAAGTGGTTCAGGACTATTTAGAAAAGCTGAACGAGCACAAGTCCATGGGGCCAGATTCACTGCATCCGAGGGTGCTAAAGAAGTTAGCGGATGTGATTGCAGAGCCATTGGCCATTATCTTTGAGAACTCATGGCAATCGGGGTAGGTCCCGGATGACTGGAAAAAAGGCTAATGTAGTGCCCATCTTTAAAAAAGGGAAGAAGGAGGATCCGGGGAAACTACAGGCCAGTCAGCCTCACCTCAGTCCCTGGAAAAATCATGGAGCAGGTTCTCAAGAAATCAATTTTGAAGCACTTAGAGGAGAGGAAAGTGATCTGTAACAGTCATCATGGATTCACCAAGGGCAAGTCATGCCTGACTAACCTAATTGCCTTCTATGATGAGATAACTGGCTCTGTGGATGAGGGGAAAGCAGTGGATGTGTTATTCCTTGACTTTAGCAAAGCTTTTGATACGGTCTCCCACAGTATTCTTGCCAACAAGTTAAAGAAATATGGGCTGGATGAATGGACTATAAGGTGGATAGAAAGCTGGCTAGATCATCGGGCTCAACGGGTAGTGATCAATGGCTCCATGTCTAGTTGGCAGCCAGTATCAAGCGGAGTGCCCCAAGAGTCGGTTTTGTTCAATATCTTCATTAATGATCTGGAGGGTGGCATGGATTGCACCCTGCAAGTTTGCAGATGAAACTAAACTGGGAGGAGTGGTAAATACGCTGGAAGGTAGGGATAGGATACAGAGGGACCTAGACAAATTAGAGGATTTGGCAAAAAGAAATCTGATGAGGTTCAAAAAGGACAAGTGCAGAGTCCTGCACTTAGGATGGAAAAATCCCATGCACTGCTACAGACTAGGGACCGAGTGGCTAGGCAGCAGTTCTGCAGAAAAAGACCTAGGGGTTACAGTAGATGAGAAGCTGGATATGAGTCAACAGTGTGCCCTTGTTGCCAAGAAGGCTAACGGCATTTTGGACTGTATAAGTAGGAGCATTGCCAGCAGATCAAGGGATGTGATCATTCCCCTCTATTTGGCATTGGTGAGGCCTCATCTGGAGTATTGTGTCCAGTTTTGGGCCCCACACTAGAAGGAGGCTGTGGAAAAATTGGAGAGAGTCCAGTGGAGGGCAACAAAAATGATTAGGGGGCTGGAGCACAGGACTTATGAGGAGAGGCTGAGAGAACTGAGATTATTTAAGTCTGCAGAAGAGAAGAATGAGGGGGGATTTGATAGCTACTTTCAACTACCTGAAAAGGGGTTCCAAAGAGGATGGATCTAGACTGTTCTCAGTGATACCAGATGACAGAACAAGGAGTAATGGTCTCAAGTTGCAGTGGGGGAGGTTTAAGTTGGATATTAGGAAAAACTTTTTCACTAGGAGGGTTGTGAAGCACTGGAATGGGTTACCTAGGGAGGTGGTGGAATCTTTTTCTTTAGATGTTTTTAAAGTCAGGCTTGACAAAGCCCTGGCTGGGATGATTTAGTTGGGGATTGGTCCTGCTTTGAGCAGGAGGTTGGACTTGATGACCTCCTGAGGTCCCTTCCAACCTTGATAGTCTATGATTCTATGAATCAGTGCACCTGCCTATGCTCTGATAATTCAGATATCCATGAGCCAATTGAATGATCCATCAGCTTTGAATTAAGTTAAGCAAATGGCAAGAGAAATCCAACTTGTCTGGTAATCCATTTTACAATAATTTTGTATTCAGTTCAGTTACTCTCAAGAGTAACTTTCCAGAACAGATGAATTAACATGGCAATACTCATGGCACTGCTTCCAGATAGACGCAGCCAGATAAATGGATAAATAATCATGAAAGTCAGTGACAGAACTCCATGTGCTTATTTTGGTTTCTGACTTTAAATATGAATGTAGATTATCAGTCTAATGTATTGTACTGAACATTATGAACAGTAAATTAGTAAATATCACCTTGGGATCAGAATTGGAATTATTCAAAGACTCTTAACCCAAAACAGAATTCACTGCAGTGAAAGCAATGGAAACTACTGATGTTCTTAGTTGAGAGCTAGACATTCATGAAATTGTACACGAGGTCCCTGTTGGAAGTGGCCTTTGATTTGGATGGGTGGGGGAGGGATTATATTCATCTAAAGCTCTACTACAGATGCGCCTCTATAAAGTCACTTAAAATGCACCTCTGCACGTTATCTCACTTCAGCTGTCAGAATCATGACTGAACAAATCTACTGAATTTACACAGGACATGCAATTTCTTTCACGGTTTTAAAATATGTCTCTACGGAGGTTAATTTATGAATGCATTATGATTGGTTTCTTGAAAAACTTTATCCTGTGGTATGTGACCACAATTTCCCAAAGTCACCTGTCAAAATCACAACTGGACCAAAATACTGAGGTTATACAGGTTGTTTTTCAAAGTACAGTGATTATTTTAATGAAAACAATGAATTTTTGCAATCAACACTCCATGTTTCAGATAAGAATCGTCTTCCCTGTTTTCATGGAATGACTAGTCCTTTCATTACCAAATTCGTACACTGGAAAGGCAGCGCATCATCCTGTTTGTATAAACTGGAGAAGAATGCTTTATGATCCCTAAAAGTCAGTAGTTCTTTGGCTGTTTCATGAAACTGACTATTTTAAATCATTTTCATCCAACCATAGTAACACATTGTAAACAAGTGGAATGGTTCAGCAAAGAAAAACAGTCTTCCAGTCAGCACATTTTCCTGCTCAAGATATTATTTTGTTGTTTTAGGGCATATTGGTTACAATAAGAGAATAGAAATGGCTTTACATAAACATAAAAATAACATGAGTTTCAATCCTGCCTAGTAACAACTTCTTCTAACCATCAACTGGATGTTTTTATAGAGTTGCCTGTATTCCCTGCAAAAGCCTGATTGAGCCTTGCACCCCAGCCATCCATCATTACCATATTCTATACACTGTCTGCAGTCTAAGAAGGGAATTAATTCCTTGCTTGCTGAAAAAAGCAGGGCATCTGGACCCTCTTACTAACACACATGCACGCACATACTGTATCCCATCACTCTCTTGGGCATCTGGCTAGCTATCTTTTAGAGCTGCACACGGTGTTCTCTGGATGTTTTGGGAGTGACCAATAGAACTTTTGAGGTTTGATAGTTTATTTAAATTAGAAAAATTGTATCCAAAAAGTAAGTTCAAATGTCCGAGTCAAATAAAGAGATTCCTTTGATCTTCTCATTAGTTCTGACTAGATACTTGAATCATCAAGAGGTTAGCGATGGAAAAGAGCTGTTCAATTTTTCCAGTCGAACCCCTTTGTCAATACAGTATTACTCCCTCTCTCACCTATGTAACCCTTCTGTTATAAGAAGCACAAGGTTCAAACTCTAAAATCCTTTCCACTATCACAGAAAACATCATCTACCATATAATTTCAGATACATTCATGTCATGACCCCGTTAATCTTCCATTGCAACTGACCATGAGAAAGAACAAATCTGAAAATATGCACTGAGACCGTAACAAAAGACAGATATAGATGATGACATAAATGGACTCTTACAGAGCCTCAGCCAAAGATGGCATTTCCAAACATCAGTTTCATTGTGAAGGGATTCTCTGTAAAGAAGGCTGACATTCTATCTGGCATTATGATGGGATGGTCTGCCATTGAGGGCCGTAGTGCCAAGTGGTCAGCTCACCCTGTCATCTGGCTTGGCCCTTTAAGGGTTTGGAAGAGTCCAACAGATATATAGACAGAGACCTAAGGGTCCTGAGAATGAATGGCGAAGGGGAAGGAATCCAGAGACTGTACTTTTAAGGGCCTGTAACCTTGCAGAAAGACAGGGCAAGCCTCCTCTCTCACCCAACCAATTGGGAAAGAGTTGGGAGAAGGGGAACAGCATAAAGGTTCAGGAATCAAAATACTCAAAAACCAGTGGGAGAACACTTTAACCTGTCTGGTCATTCAGTGACAGACCTGCGGGTGGCTATATTACAACAGAAAAACTTCAAAAACAGACTCCAACGAGAGACTGCTGAGCTGGAATTGATATGCAAACTAGACACAATCAACTCCAGTTTGAATAAGGACTGGGAATGACTGAGCCATTACAAACATTGAATCTATCTCCCCTTGTAAGTATTCTCACACTTCTTATCAAACTGTCTGTACTGGGCTATCACTTCAAAAGTTTTTTTTCTCTTAATTAATTGGCCTCTCAGAGTTGGTAAGACAACTCCCACCTGTTTATGCTCTCTGTATGTGTGTATATATATCTCCTCAATATATGTTCCATTCTATATGCATCCGAAGAAGTAGGCTGTAGTCCACGAAAGCTTATGCTCTAATAAATTTGTTAGTCTCTAAGGTGCCACAAGTACTCCTGTTCTTTTTGCAGATACAGACTAACACGGCTACTACTCTGAAACCTAGCATAAAGGTTGCCTTTTCCCTCACAGCAGACAGACATTGACAGGAGAGGGCTGGCTTGCTGAACTCTCGAGATTGGAAGGTTAATTGGAAAGAGTGTGCAGCTGAAGGTAGCTGGCAAAAGCCTTGCAACTGACTAAGCGAAGGCAAGATTCCTGAGATTCTCTCTCTCTCTCTCTTTTTTTCTGGAACTGGAGTTGTGAGAGATACTGATTGTCTTAAAGAAAGGGACTGAGAGCTGCTAGCAGTACAATCCAGATGGCATAGGGAAGAGCTGAGACTGTCTTTTAGGAAATGCTTCTGTAGTGATCCCAGGAGAAGCTATGAGGGACTGCAAAATCAGAGCAGAAGCAAGAGTCTGCAAATCTTGTGGTGATGCGGATGAGCAAAGGAAAGGTAGAAGTAGTCCAGGGAAAATGGTGAACTGATTGAGGAAATGGTCTGTAACCACCTAAACGGGGTCCTTAGGCTGGAACTTGGAAGAGAGGGAGGATTTGGGTTCCCCTACCTCTCCTCCAGACCAAGAGGATAAACATAGAATAAAATAAGCTACAAATGGCAAGTGTTAGAGGCCAAGAGATGGGCTTGAAAGACATTAGATTTTGAATTTTCTGTTTTCTGGACTCTTCTGTAAAACCCTGGAAGGGCATCAAAGTGGTGCACGACTTGAGCTGTGCCACAGAAGACCCAGTAAGGCAGTTCAGAGAAGGGACTAGCTGGGACTGATCATCACAGCCGAGGAGAGGAAAGCCTCCTGCAATGCTGTAAGGAGTCTGGTGGCACCTTAAAGACTAACAGATTTATTTGGGCATAAGCTTTCGTGAGTAAAAACCTCACTTCTTCGGATGCATAGAGTGAAAGTTACAGATGCAGGCATTATATACTGACACATGGAGAGCAGGGAGTTACTTCACAAGTGGAGAACCAGTGTTGACAGGGCCAATTCAATCAGGGTGGATGTAGTCCACTCCCAATAATAGATGAGGAGGTGTCAATTCCAGGAGAGGAAAAGCTGCTTCTGTAATGAGCCAGCCACTCCCAGTCCCTATTCAAGCCCAGATTAATGGTGTTGAATTTGCAAATTAATGTTAGTTCTGCTGTTTCTCTTTGAAGTCTGTTTCTGAAGTTTTTTTGTTCAATGATAGTGACTTTTAAATCTGTAATAGAATGACCAGGGAGATTGAAGTGTTCACTTACTGGCTTATGTATGTTACCATTCCTGATGTCCGATTTGTGTCCATTTATTCTTTTGCGGAGGGACTGTCCCGTTTGGCCAATGTACATGGCAGAGGGGCATTGCTGGCACATGATGGCATATATGACATTAGAGGATGTGCAGGTGAATGAGCCCCTGATGGTGTGGCTGATGTGGTTGGGTCCTCTGATGCAGTTGCCAGAGTAGATATGGGGACAGAGTAGGCAACGAGGTTTGCTACAGGGATAGGTTCCTGGGTTGGTGTTTCTGTGGTGTGGTGTGTAGTTGCTGGTGAGTATTTGCTTCAGGTTGGGGGGTTGTCTGTAAGCGAAGACTGGCCTGCCTCCCAAGGTCTGTGAGAGTGAGGGATCATTTTCCAGGATAGGTTGTAGATCGTGGATAATGCGCTGGAGAGGTTTTAGCTGAGGGCTGTATGTGATGGCCAGTGGTGTTCTGTTATTGTCCTTGTTGGGCCTGTCCTGCAGTAGGTGATTTCTGGGTACCCGTCTTGCTCTGTCAATCTGTTTCCTCACTTCCCCAGGTGGGTATTGTAGTTTTACGAATGCTTGATAAAGATCTTGTAGGTGTTTGTCTCTGTCTGAGGGGTTGGAGCAAATTCGGTTGTATCTTAGGGCTTGGCTGTAGACAATGGATCGTATGATGTGTCTTGGATGGAAGCTGGAGGCATGTAGGTACGTATAGCGGTCAGTAGGTTTCCGGTATAGGGTGGTGTTTATGTGACCATCACTTATTTGTACTGTAGTGTCCAGGAAGTGGATCTCTTGTGTGGACTGGTCCAGGCTGAGGTTGATGGTGGGGTGGAAATTGTTGAAGTCCAGGTGGAATTCTTCAAGGGCCTCCTTTCCGTGGGTCCATATGATGAAGATGTCATCAATGTAGCGCAAGTAGAGGAGGGGCACTAGGGGACGAGAGCTGAGGAAGCGTTGTTCTAAGTCAGCCATAAAAATGTTGGCATACTGTGGGGCCATGCGAGTACCCATAGCAGTGCCACTGACTTGAAGGTATAAGTTGTCCCCAAATCTGAAGTGGTTGTGGGTGAGGACAAAGTCACAAAGCTCAGCCACCAGGCTTGCTGTGGCCTCATCAGGGATACTGTTCCTGGCAGCTTGTAGTCCATCCTCATGTGGAATATTGGTATAAAGTGCTTCTACATCCATGGTGGCCAGGATGGTGTTTTCAGGAAGAACATCAATGCATTGTAGTTTCCTTAGGAAGTCGGTGGTGTCTCGAAGATAGCTGGGAGTAGCATAGGGTCTGAGGAGAGAGTCCAAATAGCCAGATAATCCTGCTGTCAGAGTGCCAATGCCTGAGATGATGGGGCGTCCAGGGTTTCCGGGTTTATGGATCTTGGGTAGCAGATAGAATACCCCTGGTCGGGGTTCTGGGGGTGTGTCCATGTAGATTTGTTCCCATACTGTAGCTGGGAGTTTCTTGAGCAGATGGTGTAGTTTCTTTTGGTATTCCTCAGTGGGATCAGAGGATAGTGGCCTGTAGAATGTGGTCTTGGAGAGTTGCCTGGCAGCCTCCTGTTCATAATCTGACCTGTTCATTATGACTACAGCACCTCCTTTGTCAGCCCCTTTGATGATAATGTCAGAGTTGTTTCTGAGGCTGTGGATGGCATTGCGTTCTGTACGGCTGAGGTTATGGGACAAGTGATGTTGTTTGTCCACAATTTCAGCCTGTGCACGTCTGCGGAAACACTCTATGTAGAGGTCCAGTCTGTCATTTCGACCGTCAGGAGGAGTCCACGCAGAGTTCTTCTTCTTGTAGTGTTGGTAGGAGGGTTCCTTTGGGTCGGTGCACTGTTCAGTGGTGCGTTGAAAATATTCCTTGAGTCGGAGACGACGAAAGTAGGCTTCCAGATCACCGCAGAACTGTATCATGTTCGTGGGGATTGTGGGACAGAAAGAGAGTCTCCGAGATAGGACAGACTCTTCTGCTGGGCTAAGTGTGTGGTTGGAAAGATTGACAATGTTGTTAGATGAGTTGAGGGTACCATTGTTATAGCCCCCAGTGGCAGGTATTAGTTTAGATAGCTTACAGTCCTTTTTCCTCTGTAGAGAAGTGAAGTGTGCATTGTAAATGGCTTGTCTCATTTTTGTAAAGTCCAGCCACGTGGAAGTTTGTGTAGAAGGCTGGTATTGTATGAGAGTCTCCAGTTCTGAGAGCTCATTCTTGATCTTCTCCTGTCTGCTGTACAGGATGCTGATCAGGTGGTTCCTCACTTTCTTTGAGAGTGTGTGGCACAGTCTCTCACCATACTCAGTGTAGTATGTTGATTGCAATGGATTTTTTACCTTCAGTCCTTTTGGTATGATGTCCATCTGTTTGCATTTGGAGAGGAAGATGATGTCTGTCTGTATCTGTGCAAGTTTTTTGTTGAGGTTGATGGATCTCCACTCCATACGGCTAAATTTAGTGCCTTGCATGGTGTCAAGTATCAGGGGGTAGCCGTGTTAGTCTGTATCTACAAAAACAACAAGGAGTCTGGTGGCACCTTAAAGACTAACAGATTTATTTGGGCATAAGCTTTCGTGAGTAAAAACCTCACTTCTTCGGATGCATAGAGTGAAAGTTACAGATGCAGGCATTATATACTGACACATGGAGAGCAGGGAGTTACTTCACAAGTGGAGACTTCAAACAGACTTCAAAGAGAAACAGCAGAACTAAAATTCATTTGCAAATTCAACACCATTAATCTGGGCTTGAATAGGGACTGGGAGTGGCTGGCTCACTACAGAAGCAGCTTTTCCTCTCCTGGAATTGACACCTCCTCATCTATTATTGGGAGTGGACTACATCCACCCTGATTGAATTGGCCCTGTCAACACTGGTTCTCCACTTGTGAAGTAACTCTCTGCTCTCCATGTGTCAGTATATAATGCCTGCATCTGTAACTTTCACTCTATGCATCCGAAGAAGTGAGGTTTTTACTCACGAAAGCTTATGCCCAAATAAATCTGTTAGTCTTTAAGGTGCCGCCAGACTCCTTGTTGTTTTTGTAGATACAGACTAACACGGCTACCCCCTGATACTTGACTGAAATGCTGTGTCCACCCTAGAGGTAAGGACATGCATTAACAGGCATGAACGTAGATATCACATGCTTGCAAGAGATACAGAGAGACAAACGACTTGACCTTGCTCAAGTACTACAAAGACAAATACCTTCCAACGCGCATGATGGAACCAGGGGTACAATCCTAGCCTAATCTTTGCCACCTCTGAAAATGCAGGTAACTTTAGAAGGAAGGTTATGACAATGATATCAAGACTGCAGTATAGAACAGTGCAAGTAACAGTAGAGGCTAAAATACAACTCAGGAAAAAATGAAGTCCCTTGCTAAGATTCAACTTCAGAAAGGCTAACTGGGAAGGTTTTATCTTTGAATTGGATAAATCACTCTCTAATATAACTGACAGACAAGCGCTATGGAGAATTTGTCTGGTTAATGTGGAAGATTGCCCAAAAACATTGCCCTAGAGGATGTTGCATACTATGGATATGTCTACACTGCAATCAAACAACCACGGCTGACCCATGTCAGCTGACATGGGCTTGCACGGCTCGGTCTGCAGACTGTAAAATTGTGATGTAGACATTTGAGCTAGGGCTGGAGCCTGAGTTCTAGGGACCCTGGGTGAAGGGTACCAGAGCCCAGGCTCCAGCCTGAGCCTGAACATCTATACCACAATTTAACAATCTCACAGCCCAAGCCCTGCAAGCCCAAGTCAACTGACATGGGCCAGCCGCACGTGTTTAATTGCAGTGTAGACATACCCTATAGGTAACCTGGGCTTTCAAAACAGACACGCCAACAATAGAAGAGATATTCAGAACTAAGATATTAAGAACCACTGGGTTCAGGAAAATGTTTGAGAGAGATTGGAAAGAAATAGCGTGACCACTGGAGGGAGCTGATTGAAATAACAAACCTGTGCCATAATAGCAAAAAAGCACGGATCGCCATTTGTAAACTGAATCCCGATGGACAACAGCTAAAGTGCATCACTGCAGTCTCTCCCAATCAAATCATATACTTACTCATCTTAAATGGTAAACCAGTCCACAAAGCAAAGCGCAGAATTAAACAAGTCAAGCAGGAACTTTACTCATTCCTCAGAGACAGCAATGTCCACAATGAACTGCTCAGCACTGACAATAGCCATGAAAACCCTGAAATGTGGAAAGGCTGCTGGACTTGATTGTACATCTAATGAACTATTGCTGCACTTCTGTATGAGAGATTCCTTAATTCTTACTTGGAGACAATGCAGATACCCAGATTGTAGAGACAGGCCAAAGTGGTTGCATTACTCAAACCACATAAAGACCCTAACTCTGCAAAGAGTTATCACCCAGAATGCTTATTCTGCTTAACCTAGCTCTAATCTTCCTAATGTTCCTTTGTTACATATATGCTCTTGCACACATGCTCAATATACATAGACACAAACACCCCACTATGTAAAGATGATTTCCCTATGGTAAATTGTACAAGCAGGTGATAAATGTATGACATGCTAGCACAATATCACATACTTGTACAATTTATCATCAGCCTATGACTGTATCATCTGTTGACTAATCCAGCTACCTTATTCTAACATTCCAAGTCTCTGAGATCACATCATAGAACGAGATACACAAATATCCTGAGAGAACATGCTTCAATACAGAAATAAAAGCCATCTGACCGCACACTCCTCGTTGTCACCTACCACCCTACACTGGAACCAATATAGGGTATCATTAAACAACTTCCACCAATACTCAATGGCAAAAAAGTTTTTCCTGGAGCCCCTCTTCTGGCTTTCAAACAGACCCCCAACCTTTCCAAACTCATCATCAGAAGCAAGCTCCCCACAGATCAGGACACACCAACTCAAAGTGGCACCGGACCCTGCCAGAACAACAGATGAAAAACCTGCAGACATATCTCCACTACTGCAATGATCAACACTTAAAACACTCCTTTCAAGATCCATGGGTCCTACACATGCCTATCACAACATGTTTTGTAACTCATCCAGTGCACTAAATGTTCCAATAGCAATCATGTGGGTGAAAAAAAGAGACACTATACTCTCAAATGAACTCACACAGAAAAATGATAAAAGGTAAAAACACCATATCACCTCGGGGTGAACACTTTTCACAGAGCAATCACTCTATATCTGACCTCTCAGTCTTCATCCTCAAAGGAAATCAGCACAACACTTTCAAAAGATGAGCCTAGGAGCTTAAATTCATAACTTGGCTAGTCACTAAAAATCATGGACTGAATAGAGACACTGGATTTATGGCTTATTACAACAGTGTAAGTGTATAACCCACCTCTCCACCCTCCACCTGTCCCCCCCCTTTCTTTCCTCCTTATGACTGGTCGGGTGTTAACAGGCTATTTCACCTTGAATGGTCTCTTGAAATATGTTAACTATGTATGCTAAACACCAATTCAGTCTTGTAGTTAGCTGTGAACTTCTGAGTAAGTTTCCCAGACCTGAAGAGGAGCTCTGTGTGGCTCAAAAGCTTGTCTCTCAACAACAGAAGTTGGTCCAATAAAAGATATTACCTCACTCACGTTGTCTCTCTAAAGAGCCAATACAACTGATATACCATACCACTGTAACATGTATTCCCTATGCATGAAATAATGTTACTTTATCAACATTCCTCTTGTAATTCATTATCTAATCTTACTTTAAAAAAAGTGAGGATACCAAAGAATATTTTTCTGATGATGTAATTCATACTGGGCCTGTTTCAAAGCCCACTGAAGTCAATGGAAAGACTCCAGTTGACTTCAGTGGAATTTGGATAAGGCCAATTGTGAGACAGAGCTGATGAACAATTTGGGGAGATGTTTATAGCTAGATCATCAACATCATAGCTTGTTGCTCCAAAACTGTAGCCAAGATCTGGTGTTATCGCTTCTCTCAAAATAGTTCCTTGGGAGTACAGGACATTGACAGTGGGGGGCAGGTTCTCTGCATTTACCAATCTTTGTCACCCCAGTTCTTGCTCAATTTAAAGTGTTTTCATTAGAAGTTGGTGCCTCTGGGGGAATTATTCAGAAGGAACCACGTTCTCCAAGATCATGGGCATTTCCCACCATTTTGTTATTCTGTAGCTTTCCACAGTGGTATTTTTGTAATATCTTTTTCTCAAAGTAAAACTTTGCTGACGTGAAATCCTAATATTTTTATATAGCTACTAAACCTTGTCTTTTTTGCTGCTGGTTGCTTGCAAGTGAGTTTAAGCTTGGTTTCATACACACATTTTTACTGATTTCTAAAAAATGTAAACGTGTAAAAATGTAAAACCAAAAAAAGGCATTCCCTTTTACATCATTTTATGTTGACACTGCAGTTTTGCCAGAAACAATTCTGCATTAAACATTCAGTGTGTGAGTCTGTTTTCAATATGGATGGAGGCTTTGGGGAAAATACTCAGCATTTACACAGGCCTGGTTGTGCTGGCAGAAGTACAGAGCAGCTGCAAACATTACTAAACTAGGGCAATACTTAGAAAAGTTTGAAATCAAATATCTGTTTGATTAATAGAATCAAGGAAAAGGATAATTAATGAGCTTCCTTTTAAAAAGTTGTGTTTTCTTCTGCTAAACTAACACAGTCCCTGCTTTAGGCTGACAAGGGAATATAGTTAGTTTTGCACCTTCCAAGTTGACTGTGTGGCAGAGTTCTGTCATATCTCACCCAAGTCTGTTTTAGCGAGAGTCTGGCACACACTGCACATAAGTGCAATCACATGATAGGAGATGCAAAAGCAAAGGCTGTGATTTCCACATTCTGTCTCCAAATGAGTGCTCAAAATTGCATGGGTATGTTAGAGCCACACTTCTCACCAGTGCTGGTTGGAAAATAAAGAGAGAGTGAAAGAAAGGGGAGCTGTGAAAAATTAGGGAAACAAATAGAAGGAGAGGGCAAATGTGATCACTTTTTTCTCTAGACACTGTTCTAACGTATTTTGTTCCAGGACTAGAGTGCCAAAGCATCATAGAGGACACACTCCAGCTGAAAAACACTGTATGATGGGAGCTATAAATCTGTTTAGATTAACTGGAATGTTCACCATTTGGTTCTTAGTAGAAGAATTTAATATTTTCCACGCAACTAATCTGTTTTGACTCTATGAAAAACATTTTCATTGCAATAAAGCTATTAAAGTCTTAGCACTTACTGTTTTGTAGTTAAAGTGGATTTTTTTCCCTTCCTGTCCACCAGTTTCTTTGCAATAAATTTTTTCAGCACAGGTCAGCTCCTGGTTCTATTTCTCCTATTACTTCATCTAGGAGAATTATTTACTTTAAACCCAAAACCAAACATAGCGTTGAAGAGTAGATGTTAAAAAAACTGCAGTTAAACAAACCTTCACTTTTCATTATGCCCATCTTAAGTATCTGCTTTATTACATTTTTCTGATGTTTAAGTCCTGTTTATTAAAAGCCATGTATGTTTAGCATTTGCTATTTTTAACAGACTGTAATGAACAGGATTTAATTGACCGTACTAAACAGATGATTTGCTTTTTTAAAAAATGAGCAAAATGCTTCAAGACATCCATATGTAAAATATGATTAATAACATTCACAATCTAGCAAATGTCAGATCAAGTTAATTTTGCAAAATAGAGCTTTAAATGGGTTTATTATATTATGTACAATGTGGCAAGGCATGAAAAATCTATTCTGATTGTGTATCGGAAACCCTGAGCCAGATTCTCATTTACAATACTGTAATTTACAGCCACACTTTAAGCCCCCTTAGCACTGCCAGAGCAATGTAAAGGGGTCTTAGTATAAATAACAATCTGACTCTCTGTTCTACCACCACCAAAAACTCAGCTAGCGCATCCCCATCACCTAATCAAGACCTGATCTTGCTGACAATGAAGTGCATAAGAATTTTGCTATTGTCTTCAATAGGAAGAAGATTGGGGCCTGGTGAAATTAGCATCCCAATTTAGCAGCAGTTATTGTATTTAAAGGCCTGATCAGGGGCTGCTCTATGTATTTTGTGGCCCCAAGCACAGCAGTGAGGCAGCCTTCAGCGGCACGCCTGCGGGAGGTCTGCTGGTCCCGCGCCTTCGGCGTACCCACCGCCGAATTGCTGCCAAAGCCGTGGGACCGGCGGACCTCCCACAGGCATGCCACTGAAGGCAGGCTGACTGCTGCCCTCATGGCGACCGGCAGGCCGCCCCCTGTGGCTTGCTGCCCTAGGCACGCGCTTGGTGCGCTGGTGCCTGGAGCCGCCCCTGGGCCTGATCCTACTATCCCTATTCAAGTAAAACTCATTAACTTCAGTAGGAATCTAACCAGTGAAGGAATGTAGATTCTGGTCCCAGTCATCATTAGGCCTGAATCAATTGTTTGAGACGTACCACATTTATTTAACACTCTTTGGTAATGAGGAATGCACTGTTCATTCCATGTATCACTTGGCATCGTTCACCCTTCTTGTTTATATGATATAGTTTTTTTCTGCCACAATGGAAGAAGAAAGAACCCTCCTATCCAGCTGATAAGACACTCTGTGGACTAGGACTCTTGCAGCCTATGCTGCCATAGAAATAAGAAAAAAATACATATTCCATTATTATATTGGCTGTATGTGATGCAAAGGCAGCATTTTCAGATATGGTGCTAGATAACCAGGGTTATGTCGTACTTGGGCCTCTCAGAGAGATATATATGCTATGTACAATGACTAGTACAGATGGAAAGTTTACCATGGCATAGAAATCCAGCCTAAGTTGGAATACATACATATGGAATCTAATGTGGTCTGTAACCCTGTGGATCACAGCATTTAGGCAGTCTGTTAGTCTTGTAGACATTCAGAGGCAGCAGACTGACAGATGCCAGCAGTGTCACTGATGATTATTTGAAAAGGCTCTATGGCGATGAGACTGAGTGCAGTGCACGGATCCTTTAGGATGAACTCTCAGTTCCCTCTTCTTTTTCAGCTCATTATCCTGTTGCACCCTTTCCCCCAGTTACTTCACCATGTTCACGGTCAGGTGCTGTGCTGAAGCCTTCGCATGCGCTGTTCTCTCCTGTAAATAAACCTTCCAAATCTTTATATGTGAGACCCAACCATTTCCTCCTCCCCCACCTCTTCTAGTCCTTATCCTCCTCCTCCTTTTTCTACTAATACTATAACCACCCAGTAAATCATAGCTGCCTGTCTCTATATCTTTGTTTCTTTCTCCCAACTGTGTGTGGGATCCTCACCCACCCTGTGTGCTGTCTCTTTGAAGGGTTCACAGTCTGCAGGGCAGCCATGTGAAGACTGCCCCTTGAGCACAGTAACTTCTCCCTCCTGGCTTAGTCGTGCCTCTAACACAACTAATTTTTGAGCACCCTGGATGCTTCTGAAATTGCTGTTTGGACAGACATCCCCATGCCTCTTGGTGCACTTAAACCACTGGGTACTCGGACAAGTTAGCACCCAGTTTGGAAAAACCTCCCAGTGCTCAGCTCTCATCTGAGTCTCTAGCTGAGCACCAAGAAGCCTCGTTAAGCCTGCCAAAGTTTTTGCACATTTTGGTCTTAACATCTCTGCACCTTGTTATCTCATCTGGAAAATGGAGATAACACTTAATTCCAGGGATATTGCAAGGCTTAATAAAGAAATGTTGATAAAGAACTTTGAGATGCACAGATGGAAAATGCCATAAACATATAACATATTATTGACATGATAAAAATATAAAACATATGCAAAATAATTGCTGTACATTAATAATCTGATGTTTGGGAGATTCCCTCAGCTTGGAAGGCTTAATTTAGTAGACATTATGAATAGAGCTGGTCAGAATATTATTGAGAAAATTTAGTTGACATTCATTTAGCTGAAGCTGAAACATTTCATAGAGATGCGTGAGTTTCAATCAGGACCGGTTCCAGGGTTTTCGCCGCCCCAAGCGGCGAAAAAAAAAAAAAAAGCCACGATTGCAATTGCAATCGGCAGCACTCCGGCGGCAGCTCCACCACGCCGCTTTCTTCTTCAGCGGGAATTCGGTGGCAGGTGCTTCCCTCCAAGAGGGACCCGCCGCCGAATTCCCGCCAAAGAGCCGGACATGCCGCCCCTTCCCCTTGGCCGCGCCAAGAACCTACTTGCTGGGCTGGTGCCTGGAGCCGGCCCTGGTTTCAATGACATTTTCATCAGGAAGCAGTAGCAGGAAGATGCACTATATCTGGGTGACTAGGGCAATGGCCCACTATGTGAGGGAGGATCCAGAGGCAGATCCCTGCTATGCTTGAGTAATCTGAGATGAAATTTCTGCTCTGAGTCAAGGAGGACAGTGACTTGAACCTCAATCTCCCCCAGCCCAGGCCAGCGCTCTATTCACCAGAATGGGAACAGACATGGACACCCAACACAGACAAGCTCAAGTTTCAATCTGAACACATTCTGCCACATTTTCATGAAAATGTTCAAAAAAGTTTTTTTCATTCCACATTGAAAGGATAGAGATAGAAAAATAAATGCAATAAAGGGATTTGTGGAGAAATCATAAAAACACAAAACTCTAGTAGATTTCTGTGCAAGGTTACCAGAACAGTTTCAATGTTGGTGTTTTTTCAAATGGATGAGGCTAAAATTTGTTTCTCTCTTCCTACTCCATCTTCTTCTCATATTTTCTTTTCTTAATTTTCACCATCTTCTTCTTTCCTTCTCCTCCAGTTTAAAATTGAATTCATAGTCATATAGTCCTCACTGCAGCCCACCTTCCACTTATTGGCATGCAGCAAAATGTGGTTTAAGGATCCCAGGAAGTCAGAGGGTGTTGACAAAATTTATAATCCAAAGTTTGTGTGTTACCTCTATGCTGAACAAATTTGGGCTTTGAATCAATTTAGCCTCTTTGAGGATTGACCTAGGAAACCCTTCAAAGTCAGACTAAAATCTGGGAATACAAACTGTCAAATGAACAAAGCCATATATAAGTATAATGGGGGAGGATTTTTTATTTTCTGCATCATCTACTTCTGTTGTAATATTAAATCTAAGTGTGATTATATTTTTATATAATTTATATAATATATAAATTTTATATAATTTTATCTGGCAATCAAGAAATGCTTGGTTAAGTAAAAATTTACTGTAACAATTAGTGTGTTTAAGACAAAGTGATTTTAGAAAATGAATGTCTCTTGCATAGTACAAATTGAGATAAAAAAATCTATTTTACAATTATTTACTTTGAAAGTAATATGGCTTGGATATAATTGTAGTCCCAATTTATTTTCCAGCTGACTTGATGGAATTACATGCTAATGTTCTGTATTTCCAGACATATGGGCCAGCTCATATAAGTCGTCATAGGTCTATTGGCTTCTATGCAGCTATGCCAATTTCTCCCAGACCCTTGTTTGTCATTTCTGCTAGAGTGAAAAGTGTGTGTATAGGGAGGGGATGGAGACCAGGAGTAAGGGGAGGATAACTTAACTGATGTTGGCATTATTTTAAATTAACTTAAATTCATGCTCTGCTAGACAGATACATATTAATTTCAATTTTTTACTTTCACGTATCACATTTCTGTCTCCCAGCTAACTATCAGATGTTTTAATATTATGAGCTTTGAATTTGGTACCACTGAGTCTTTGTTATGTTTATATTTTCACTTACAGTTTCTTTGGAATTTATCGTAAACAATGTCATGATTTGTTGGCACTTGATTTCCAGGACACCGGGTGTAGCTAATTCTAGAGAGAACAGGGAGAAAGTTACAAACTACATTCATTCTACATTTAGATGTACACAAAAAAACATTGACTGGAAAATTTCTTTGTGGTATGGTTATCTCCAAAATAATGGGGGGGGGGGGAAAGGAAATAGAAAATGTTTAATAATAGATGGAGATATACCCATGACATAGAACTGGAAGGGACCTGAAAGATCATTGCGTCTAGCCCTGTGCCTTCACTAGCAGAACCAAGTACTGATTTTGCCCCAGATCCCTAAGTGGCCCTCTCAAGAATTGAGCTCACAACCCTACATTTAGCAGGCCAATGCTCAAACCACTGAGCTATCCCTCCCCCTACTCTAGCCTTGAGTTCCAGGATTAGGTTTGGGATCATTTGATTAAATTGATTTGAAATGGAAGGCATTCCAAGCACCAGCCAAGGCAAAGATCCCCTAGGCAATGCTTTATCCAAATAAAACTGACCCTCAAAATGGAAACCCAAAAGGTTAAGATCAGAGGGATGCATGAGCAGCAATCAAAAAGGAGATGATGTCACAATTTACTAATTGTGCCCTTGGGCCACAAGTCCTAGCCACATGCACGGCTTCATCGAAGGAGGGATATGCCCTTAACATAATTTCAGGTCTACTGCATCATAAACTGAACTGCCCTGTGGCTATGACACATGGTGAATCAAGTGATGCTCACCAGGTGCCTTCTTAGAACTAAACCTGGGAGAGAAACCCATAGTTCTCTATAAGTAAATGATTAAATGGTCCCAAACTCTTAGTTCTTATTTCCTATGTGATGTGTATATATTTTCTGACTATGTGACCCAACCTGTCTGTGGACTTCACATGACTTCTTACCCCAGTATATGGAAGCTTGAACTCTGAAGTAAACCCCTCATCTTGTTAGGGTAGTCCCAAAGGAATACCCTTCAACTCAAACTTAGCTGAAGATTAAGCTTTTTCCCAACACCCCTGCTGCCAGCTTTTCTGCCCCCTTTCCCTATTCCATGACCCCCCTCACCTATGCCTGGACTGGGAGGTGTGTGAGGGTCATCTAATTTACTCTCAGTCTTTTACCATACTGGGGCCTTCCCCAACAGCAATACCAATTGCAGGCCATTTAGGTCCCAAAGTGCATCTTGCAAGCTTTGAAGATGCTCCAGAAATGTCTGCCCTTTTTGAATGCCCAGCAAATGTTACTGCATGCATTGGATCTCTGCTGGGCTTGCAGAGGAATAAATAGACTGATGTTGTTGTGAACACCCGGCCCTTGTTGGATCATCCATTCCAACCACAGTGTATGATGTGGTATGTCCTACTGAGTTCCTGGTTGCATTGCAGCCCTTACATTCAGGAGTATGGCTTGGTCTAACTATAATGAGCAATAAGTTATTATATGCCTGCTGAATTATGCCCATATATTTGAATAACGCTTGGTCTCTCTCTGGGTTTTTCTCAGAAATCACACCTATAGAGAAATAGATTAACAAAACAACTTTCCAATTTTCCCAGGTTATAGCACTGTTGGTCATTTGGATGTCTCATTGCCTTGCCTGTCCCGGCTTACTTTCTGTCAGAGCTTCCCTGTGCAGCAGTGACAATATGTCTGTATATATTCACCTTGTACTAGCTTGTCTTTAGTAATATAGAGAAGGTGCGCACCCTTGGGTCTGACTCTCCTGCATAACCATACTCCCGACTGACCACCATGGAACCCTCAATGTCTTAAGCCACTTTCCCCCATGCCTCCTGGAGAGTGATCTTATCCCATGTACATACATTGTCTGGTGGAGGAGAGGATTTTATTTTTGCTCACACAACCCCTCCCTGGTATTAATGGTTCCTACCCCATTGCTTGGGGGCTTCCCCATCTAGTTATCTCCAGCATCCTGAACTTGAACCAAGGTTGAATGACCAATATTACATCTGCCAACCTCCCCACCAAGGGAAGCCCCCAGCTTCTGTAACAACTGTAAATTAGCCTGAAACCGTTATGTAAAGCTGTTGACATCTGTAGGAAGCAGTCTTACCCCCAGGAGTTTCAAACCCATTCCCCAAAACAACAGATCCTCCCTAGAGCCCTGTGTCTAAAGCTGTTGCTTCACTTATTTCAGTTGCTCCTGCCCTGTGGGGAGGGATGGCTGCTCCCCTCTATCCTGCTTCTTTTCTCCACATGTAGCAGGGGACAATTCTCTCGGGCCATGCCAGTGTCACCCTTGTGATCCATAAATATAGCATCAGAGAAGAGGGGGTTAACATCATCATTGCCCCTTGCACCATTCTGGGTTCCCCATTGGAACCTCCTCACTCCCTGGGCTCCCCATTGGGTGCAACTCCATGCTCTCCCCACCCATTCCCATTTTGCCTCTCTCCGCTGAACTTTCATCTCCCCTGCCTGCAGTGACTGTGTCTCTCATTGAAATTGTACATTTCCTCCTGGGTTCTAGAAGTAGCTCATGCCCCCGGTCTGGCACTGTTTGTCCTGCAGCACCCTGAAACCCTTGAATTGCTGTTGAAACAATCTCTGTTGCAACAGCATGTATAACATCAATCATTTTTTTGACTTGCACCCCCATGTTTGTTGTCCTGTGATGACAGGGTTTGCCCCACCCCAGCCCACATGACCTCTACTACTCACACAGGGATAGGGGTCCCTATATGGGTTTCACCCACCTACCCAGAGGGCAGCCCAACTTCTCTAAACCATGCAAGCATGCTGTCCCCCTCTTACTGGGTGGATGGGACCCCCTTCCTCCCGTGCATCTGGGACCAGAAGGATTCTCCAGACTGGCAATAGTATAAATATCTGCCTTTACATCCCCAATCAACTGGAAAGGCAACACTCCCTCCCACTTGGTCCAGCCACTTCCTATTTCTCCTCATTCCATCCAGGTAAACCTTTCCTTCCCTCCCCCTCTGCCACCAATTGCAGAGGGAGTCCTTATAGTAACAATCCCTTTTCTTCTGCCCAGCTGGACAAAGGTTCCACCACATGCAGTTAGGATGAACACAATAGAAACAAACACCCAGGGTTACGAATCACCCTGTTCTCGGTCTATCAACTTGTGGAAGAAGGGCCCCAGCTAAATTAAATGCCACCCCTTTGTGCTGTGACTTGGGTGCAACTGAAATACCTAAATTATTTAAAGACTGATAGGAATTATTCACATCTCATTGTACTTCGATTTATGTTTTATATTTGTACAAAGTTCAACAGTATTATTCATTTTCAAACAATTGTATTAGTAAGAGTCAGCATTTCTACAAAGGGGGTTTCTCTGGATCATGTTAAACGTTAAACTAAACTCAGCATATTGCTTCTCCTCACTTATATGGAGATATGCTGGTAGGAGGCAAAATGTATCATATTTTATGGCTAGCTTTTCTAGTCTAAGAGAATTCCACAATAAAGGAAGAAAGCCTCATTTCAAAATGTGTCTGGGAGGTGTAAATGGGAGCTTAGTTCAGCTGATGGTGAATGAAATGAGTTAAAGTAAATTAAACGGCAAAATATTTTTTCCACCTACTTGTTCATCTTTTATCTTTTCAGGACATCGCAGTGAAAGTTTGCACATGGAGTATGTGATAGCTTACCGGAGTGGATGAAAGGAGAGGGGACACGAAAGATGAAAATAACAAATTATAAAGTAGGGAGGAAAAAAGAATAAAAGGAGACAACTCCTAGACCTCACACAGGCTCCTTTCAACAATGAGAAAAAACTCCCAGGAATTCAGACCCCAGAAGTAAGGGAACGATTTTTAAAATAATGGATGTTGGCTCAAACTCTGCTGAGTGACCTTGGCTATGTGCAGTATAACCAATCATTACATCAGCCACTGCAACAGAGAACAGACCATAAAAAACTGTCCATTTCCTTAAAAATCAGATTCCATTGTTATAGGGTTCTTTTATTGAGTGTTTTAGTAATAGTTTCCTCTCTGGCTGATGTTCTTATGCAAATTATAATGTCATTATGTTCCAATGCTAGCTTTCTATCATGTGTTAGTTAATTCTATCTTTATGGGAGTTCATTGACTTCCAGTTCATACTAATAATGTATCTGTTCCATTTCCAGGGATCTTAGCCATGATACTATGCAGAAATGTATTAAGTCCACAAAAACCTTTTAACAAACACTTGATTGACTGCAGCTGAGGATAAAGTAAGTACCCTAATTAATTTTTGTTTATTGGAAATCCTGCATCTGAACCTTGGCCAATGATGATTTTCTGTGCCAGGCTTTGCTCTGACAAATGATGAGGAAGAACATGTAGATTCTTAGACATTATAGGACAAAAGAAAGAACAGGCCTGCGTCTGTACACTGTCCACAAGAAGGGAGTCTTTCTTATGCAGTTTGACTACAGGGTCACTGTAAAATCTTTCCTTCCTCTGTCCCCCTTCCCTCTTTAAAAAAAAAAAGTTCATTCTGCTATAAGCACAATTGGACCTAGGATTCAGGGGAGGAAAGGGCAGGCAAGGAGAAGCTCTCTCTGCCGCTGCCCACAATGGTGAGTTCTTTCCATTCCTCCCCTTTGCTTCCCTGCACCGAGCTTTGGGACAATGATGCTGCATACCCCATAGCATCCATTGTTCACAGAGATTGTTGACTTCAGAGTGTCTAGAATGGTATTTCAGCATTTTTAGACTATTTACGTAGGTTTATATACCACCATATCTCAGTGTACTCTTGTACTTATGCACTTGTGCTCAGAACAACCCCAGGAGGCAGGGAAGTATTTTTATCTTCATTTACTTGATGGGGAATTTGGGCACAGGGAGATTACCTAAACTAGCTGAGAATTGTATCAGGATCTCCTAAATACTGGTCCATTATCCCAACAAGACCATCCTTTCCCCCTAAATCTTTATTTCCTCATTCTCAAAATGTTCCACCATGTGGACAGCCAGAAAGAGCTCCAATTGACCAGAGCCTGAGAACTAATAATGTTCTAGAATTTAGTTCAACATACCTCACAAAGAGCAATGTAAACATTAGTGCTTTTGACGCACTTTGCATAGAGAGCACACACAGATCTCTGTACCTAATGTTCTAACATCACATTGCCACATTAATTTCCCCCAAAATTCTGTAAATTACTTTTTTCACTTTCCTTCAGAAAAAAGTCTTACAAGAATGCAAAGTCTGCAAAATATGAAAATTTATCATCAGAAGAGAGTGCCTATACCAAGGATTCCCCCTATTGTTCCTCCTTCTTCAGTGTGTCCAAAATTCACTTCTCGGAAGACATCCAGATCCCGAGGGACGAGTTGGTGGTGGGAAGGCTCAAAAGGGGAGAGCACCAGCTCCTCGGCATACTCTCACTTCTCCCACAAATGCCACAGAAGCCCTGTCATGATGTTTAGCAGGGGTGGAGCTCCACATGGGCTCATTTGGGGTGGGGTGCAAACCAGGGAGCAACCACTGTGGCACAGGGACAGAAGAGACAAAAATCCAAATGAATAGTCGTGGCTAAATTAAAGTTGCTAGAAGCAGCAATAATCTACACTGCAGCTTGCACTCCTCCCTTCTGTGAGCAGTTTTGTGTGGATGATATAGATGGCCAATGGCAGTAAAGTTCTTGCAAGTGCTTCCATGTGTGCTGCAGGCTTTGAGCCAATGCCAAATCCAAAAACAGGGAGGAGGTGCAAGAAAAAGAAAGCCCTTGTTTCAGCTGCATGCTATTCTAACTTCCTGCTGGAACAGTTGGTGTCCTCTGTCCTACTCTGCAGGGTCAGTACTCCATGTTTGTGACAATGGAGCAGCAGAGTGCTAAAAGCAGGAAGAGATATGACTGAGCTATAACCTATACCTGAGGAGGTTGTGAAGGCTAGGACTATAACAAAGTTTAAAAGAGAACTGGATAAATTCATGGTGGTTAAGTCCATTAATGGCTATTAGCCAGGACGGGTAAGGAATGGTGTCCCTAGCCTCTGTCTGTCAGAGGGTGGAGATGGATGGCGGGAGAGAGATCACTTGATCATTGCCTGTTGGTACACTCCCTCTGGGGCACCTGGCATTGGCCACTGTCGGTAGACAGGATACTGGGCTAGATGGACCTTTGGTCTGACCCGGTACGGCCTCTCTTATGTTCTTATCACATGCAAACCCATGGAAATTTCCTCATGAACGAGAATACTTACCCAGTCAATATTATCTCCTGCATGTCCCCTTCCAAACCATACATCCAGAAGTCCAGAAATGGAAGATTTGCTGTGTGGCGTTTGCTGAACCCTGAGAGTATTTCCTGGGTAGGGAACAATTCATCCCTTTGCAAAGTTCCAAAGATCCTTCTGGCTAGCTAGAGAATCAGTACTATCTTTTCCTTTCTTCTGTTCAATTTTGTTCAAGTTTAAGACAAACCGCTTAAATTCTGTGTGGTTACCAGAGCAAGAAATACTGCCAAGGATTGAAGCTATTAAATCTTGTCTTTTATCTCTTTCTCATAAATATCACATGTTGTTCTGAATTGGGCTGTGCATAACAGTTCTTAACTCAGCAAAAATAGAATTTTACAAAAAATCCTTATGAGATATACAGAGAGAGAGAGAGAGAGAGAGAGAGCACACATTTGTAGCACTTCTGATCCCAACTACTTTAACTAGATTAGCAAAAGTGACAATGAAAATTCATAATTTGTGTCCTCCCACTAGACCGTATAGCCCTTGTGATGCTGTGACATAACTGTCAAAAGTTTGCTTGGGTGCAAGCTGCCTATTCTGTGTCCCAAATGGTACTAAGAGCATTTTCGGAAAACCTTGTTAGAGTTGCCCATGAATTCTGGAGATTAACTGTATAAGAGGGCAATTCTGGGGTGTGATTAAGGAGTCAGCGCCTCAATTGGGATTTTCAAAAGAGCTTGGCACTCACACTAGGCGCTGCTGACCTAGTCATGTATGGGGCACAACTCACACCTCCTGATTTAGTTAAGGTACATGTGCACCAGCCGCTTGCTGGCTGCTGTAGATGCAGTACATCCTGAGCCTTCACTCCTAAGTGAGTAAGAAAAAAACCCTAAAACCCCACACTGAGAACCTGAGTCTGGGAGTGAAAGGGTAAGTCACAAATACAGAGAGAGCTAGCACCTGCTGTGGGTTTGGGGGGGCTACAGCAGCACTAAAGTCAAGCATCTGGGGGCTGGCTGGGAGGGAGAAGTTCTCTGGAGAGCAGGGATAAGCTGGGAAGAGGGTGAGGAGTTGAATCTTTGGAGGGACCAGTAGTTTTGCTGGGATCTGGCTATGGTGAGATGAGTGTAGCTGGAGGAGCCTGGGGCTCTTAACCCAATCACTCTGTCCCCAACAGCCGCATGCTCCTACTTTTGGCTGTTCCTTCCCTACTCAGATCCAGCAGGAGGAGCAGCTAGAGGCAGAGGGAATGCCTGAGGCCAGGCTCCATTGCCACATCTAATGGGGGTGGAGGAATAGCCACTCTTCCTCACAGCACAACAGGATACTTCCTGAAGAATGTACAGTAAATGTAGCATCTCTACACTTCCTGCACGATGCACATCATCTCTTTTTAAACCACTTTCTAAGTTACTGACTGAACTAAAACACTGTTAAACTATCAAACTATAACAAATACAATAACTAACTTAATAGCCCTTCAGATTGCTTTAACACAGACTTAACGTATCTATCAGACTTAGGGTATATCAGCAATCTTCCTGATCTGCCATATTGCAATTTTTTTTTTTTTTTGGCAAGTCCTTTCCTGTTCAGTCTCATCATTAATAACAGGATCAGTTGGTGAACTGTATGTCTGCTCTCACCTCACTTGTCTCAGCCCAGTTGTCGGGTACCTTGAGCAGATGCTTATTATTCCTTCATAAGAGTTTGCCTTCATCTGTGATCAGTGAGTATGAGTGAAATGACCCTTTGATCACTGTGACTTTGACTGGCCAGTGCCCATCTTGCCAAATTCTCACCTAAACTTATTTTTAACTGTGAAAGAGGTCTTGCTCCTTTCTTATAATATTTTATCTGACTATACTGGCCCAGTCTTTTCCTCACTATCATAGACTACTTGTCAGCCTATGTTTTTGTCCCATATTTAATAATTGAGTATTTGTATGTCTGTTGTCGAAGAGTTCAGCCACTGGCTTTTCCACATTGCCGTGGTGTAGCTCTCTTCTTTTGCATCTTGGTTTTTGTACCAATTCTTCATTATACATACTCCACATTCAGCTAATACACTGGCTTGAGGACATCTGGAACTAGATGTCTCATGATAAAAGTCATACATTTTAGCAAACTCCAGGAATTCCTTATTCTTGAACTGTTGTCCTTTGTCAATTATTACTGTTCTTGGAATTTCATGATGTGCAAATACAGATTGAATGTGCCTGAGAACTGTTGCTGCTGTGGTATCTTCAAGTGGGACTACCTCTGGGACAGTGATAAAGAGTCCATTATAACCAGATAATCATGTCTTCCCAGGTTGAACATGTCAATTCCAATTTTGTCCCATGGAATTACAAATGGTTTGTCTGGTATCATTGATTTTTTTCTGCTGGAAATCTCTGTATTTCTGACATGTTCCACATCTGCTCATCTTTACTTTAATATCACTATTCATCTGTGCCCTGAAGACAACTTCTCTAGCTCTCCTTTTTGATTTGGTCATTCCCAGGTATCCTCCATGAATTCACTGCTATGTTTTCCTTCTCATCTCTTCAGGAACCACAATCTGTCCCCCCTTCAGGAGCATCCCTGAGATCACTGACAGCTCATTTTTATAGTGTGAGAAAAGGCAGGTGGGAAGAGTTGCTTCCCCCTCCCCCTCCTTTACTTGTTACTTGTATCACTGCTTGCTGCATTTCACCTTTAGCTTAAGAGCAGAACAATCTTCTACTCATCCTCCAGTTTATTTGCCCCAGTGGATTTCATATACCACTCACATTGCTGTTTGAACCTTTTCCAGGCACATTCAGCATTTCCCCTGATTCTCAGGGCTGGTGGAGGAGTTACTTGCATTTGCACATGTTATGTAGCAGCCACTGCAATGTTACCTCTCTCACCAGGTCTTCCAGAATGCTGTGCACTCCCCCCCTGCAGTATCTTACTGAGGAGATCAGTGTCAAAATAAACCTTTTATGATTAATAGAACTATGTACAAAAATGAGGTAACAAACATCCTACTACTCTGTGCAGCTGCAGCCTTTCACTGCCCTGCTCGGGACTGCCATGTTTCTGTCCCCAGCAGGCAGTTGTTACAGGAAACCCAAAGGCTGCATCATGAAGCATGTGCAGGATGTGTGTCATCTCTATGCTTCCTGAGGACTTACTTTATAGCACAGTAAGTAGGGGGTGGGATTTCCTCTCAGTTCACTAGCCATCCAAACTGGGGTGGGGAGGAGGGAAGAAGGGAGAGGCTAGCTCCTTCTCCTGGCCCATCCCCAACCCAAGCAGGGCTCCAGGAGCAAGGCTGGCCTTCACAGCACTGCTGCTGACTTGTAGAGCGGAGGACTCAAGTTAGAGCTTATTTCCTGTTTTAAAAGTTTTGTCATCCAATCAAGGAGCAGAAAATGTACAAATATGTCATCAGGGACCAACCACTGATCTTGAACAACAATTAGCAAGTAGTTAATAGTTAATGTGAATAGTTCACAAACAACCCATAACATGATTATTATTTGCCAAGTTATTCAGCTTAGGAACAATGAATATATTTGAAGAAATCAGGATGGGTTCATGAATAACCTGATAACGAAAAAAAGATCTGAATTGGTAACATAAATACAACAGCTCTGACTGTAAGATGCACCATCACCTCACAAAGGACAGCATCAGAAAGCCTCCATTCAATAGGGGATCATGAACCTTTGTATATGTCTGTAGCAGGCCTGATGGGGGAAATCTACATCCTATCATGACTGAGTATTTTTGGTGGCAGAACAGATACACCTCAGATTATCTCGCTAGAAAAGCACAGGCCCTCAGCTTCTAAGCCATATAAAAAAAATATCCACTGTGTATTAGTCTTATGTCATAAATTGGAATGGTTTGGCAGAGAGAAGTGATACGCACCCATTTCTTACTTCATTATACTATTAGAGGAGGAGACAGTGATCTAGTTAAGAGAATTAAGGAAGGCTTCAAAAGCAAAAGAAGTTGTTAATTAGAGCTCATGTGAATAATGATATACTCCGTTCAATGAATTTGGGTCTCTTTCTCCATTCTTGAATTGTTTGCAAACAGATCAAAATATCTTGAAATGAATTATTCAAGTTTATTCATCAGATCATTTCTGGAACTAATTCTTGATCCGTACCGGTGATGATTTAATATTCAAATTATGAGTGGGTTTGATTAAGACCCCCCCCCACTCATAATTTCCATTTTTTGATTGGCGAGTTAGCTGAAGGCAAGTTTGGATGCTGAAGCATAAGTTAGATAAATTATTTCTAAGTTACTATTAGTGTGATTCTCAGCCCCACCATTGGTGCTAATGTTACATAAACATGCAGTTAAAGGGTTAATGTGAAAGACTACTCCTGCCATTTCTTTCTGCGATTTCTCATCAGCCACAGTTAGTCCTACAGATCAGCTTTGTCATTTATTTACAACAGTTTCCGTTTTGCTGAATACCTTACTCCTCCCATGCTAATCTGTGCTCAAAACAAAAGTTGGGGACAATTCTATACTTCCTAAGCACATTGTACATAGCGTACTATGCAGACAACTATATTTGTACACCCTTCTTTCCTACTGCAGACAGCCTGAAAAATTAGTCTCCAAAGATGTGCAGCTCTTGACTCAGACTGCTTGTGACTGCTGCTGACACAGTATACGGGCCAATGGATTCCCAATTTCAAATTCATTACTCTTTGGAGCCATTCATGTGGCTGAACAAAGGGGCTGACTTTTTTAGACAGATCGGTGTGTGTGCTTGTGTTTGATTTGTAAAATGTTACTACATAGATAGCTGAAGGAAAAGAAGCAGAGAGAGGGATAATATTTGTATTTATCCTTATTATTTATTTTTATTACAGTGGGTATGAGTGTCTCCATTCTGATTTATAGTGTCTCCTTTTAAAATCAAAAACAGACAAAAAACTTATGTATACTTAAGGGGAGAAAAAGCTTTAATTTACAAAAACTCTAACTGGGGAGCTTAAATACTAATAGTGACTTGGTGGTAACAATCAAGTAGTAGTGTCAACCACTCTTGGATTTAAGAGGATCTTCATTTTCTAGGCAATAATCTAAAGCTTCAATATCTAGAAAATCCACTGCCAAAAAAACTGGCACTCTGCTGGCCTTGTTAACTCAACTGCTGAGTAATTTAACAGACAGATATTTATCTGTAGGGTATTTTTTTCTGTTTAGCGCAGGCACTTCATTTGTGAACATCATATAAACATGATCATCTTTTGTGAGGCTTTCCTCTTAGAGACATTTCAGCAGCAACAAGGGTTTTGCATACCTTTTCCTCCTCTGCTGTAGGCATGCTAATAGCCACTGGACACTCAACTCTCACAAGATGTAGATAGAAAGAAAATTCCCTCATTCACAAATGAGGTTGGAAACAACTCCACTTGGAGATAAGATGATGATATGTTGTTATATTGAAAGCTAACAAATTAATTTGCAGTATAACTGAAATAAAGTTCATGGGATTTTAATAGGGATAATTGACTGAACTGCATATATGATGGTAACTGTTTTTACAATCTTAACTATGGCTACCTGAACTAGCCACAAAAGTCAGCCTAATTTATTCTCTCCTAAGGATTAAGAAAATATATATCATAGAGAAAGTGAGATTCTTCAAGTTGATTTATGCAGTGATGTTCATTAACCTCTCCCCCGAAGAAGGTAAACATGAATGTACTGCATCTATTCTGCATAAATATATGATAATGACTTTAGTGTGTCCCAAAAGTTATGTTTCCTTAGAAGATGTAAATCAATGCACACTTTAGCACCTTCTACAGGGCATCTCACTTGCTAAGAAAAATAGTTATTTAATTCATAGCATGCATGGAAAATGTGTAGCCCAGAAGAAAATCAAATACAGACATATGGCCAATCAACTGTCAATGTCTTTACAATGGCTTGCTCCAGTGGTGTCCCTAAGAGGAGGTGCTACCAAGCTAGCCACCAGCCTACGAGCATGCTTATACTGCCCCATAGTTTGGATTATGCGGGTGTGAATAGCAGTGAGCACCAAGGTGCAGCACTATAACTTCCTTGTGTGGAGGCTGTGGCTGTGAACTAAAAGGTTTCTAGTTCACATTAGAATAGTTCTCTTTAGACAGGAATACGTTAATGCAAAGTAGGAACCTTTTAGTTTGTGCCCCCAGTGTCCACACAGGGGAGTTACGGCGCAGCACTGTTAGTTCGGATTAATGGTGTGTGTGACTAGGGTAGGTACACCCTAAAATTAATCCCTAGCCAGGATTCCGAGGCAGCTCCGGGTGAAACTACCAGCTGTGAGCTAATTAAGTACAGTTGAATCTATTTAGGCGTAACACTTTAAGAAAGGTGTTGGTTTCAGATGGGAGAGGCAAAGGGGTTATGTTTAACGCAAACTGGGCTAGGGAGCTCTAGAGAAAGACAGAGGACACTCAGTATGATTTATACTTCTGGGTTTGAGTTCACTGCATGTAAAATTTCCTAGAAAGAATGGTCAAACGGGTCTTAATTCGGATTAACCCTGAACTCTAGCAATATAAGCCTGCCTATAAAGTGTGATTTAATGTTCAAAGGCAAGCCTACAGTGAATTGTTTTGTCTCTCGCTATTGCACCCCGATCCTGTGATGATGCAAAGCAAGTAGATGTCCACACCATAATGGAGAAACAGTAACTTCTGTAGTAATTTATAGTCAAATGATCCCATTCCCTTGTAATGAAATTAAGGTGCTTATTACAAGATAGAATTTAAAACCCAAAGCTAAGGTAAAAAGCTTTATGGACATAACCAAGAGCTCAAGCATTTTGTACATTAAATCAAGATGGCATGTCACAAAACAGTGGCCAAGAACTGGATTCATTTTGGAAGAAAAATGTTGTGAGGGATCACTAGACCATCAATTCTGTCATAATGTTACAAAAGTATATCTTAAAAGTTCAATTGGCCTTTCCTTCCTACATATGCCTTTAGCAGGAGCCAAGCCTCATCTGTAATCAGTGTTCCAGTCACCCTGACACATATAAACCTAAACATTCTCAGTAACAAATAAATGTGTGTGCAAAATAACAAATATTTAATCACATTTTAACACTACATTCGTAGTCTTCATTGTCAAGATGTAGATATGAAATATACCAATCATGCACTTGGAATCTTACTCTATCTCTTACATTAGTCATATACCAGAACAGTTCCAGTGATTTTAATTGATTTATGATTTATAATTGAGTATGTGATACAAGAAGCACACACCTTAAAATACAGTAATTCCACTTTTTGAAAATAGGATGACCCAAAAACCTGTTACCTTTAGAAGAGTTCAGATCCATTTTTGAAATACTATTCAGTTACAAATTAAGAGAAAAATTCTGCCTTTAAATGTCCATGTGTTATTCCCCATAAAAATCACTGGAAGCAACATTTGCGTGTTTGAGGGGGAAATATTTCTGTAAAGTTACAAAACGAGACATTACCTAATATAATTAGCACTCAATTTTTAGATTTTTATTTTAAATGCATAATCAATAACTATGAAGACAATAAGTTCATTATGGACTGTAGGACTGTAGCACAGGCTTCAAATTATAATAGTGACAGTTGATCAGTTAGTCTAATACTTGGCATTTACCAACATTTTTTTTCATTTAAGGAAGGGACACATTCCAGGATGAAGAGATCAAAAAAGCAAGCTCACATTAAAAATCTCTCTGGTTTGTAAAAAAACACATTACCTTTGACTTTTCTTTTAAATACCTCCATTAAACGGAGAGGCAGAATACTGCAGAGAAACATACCACTGTTTAGGAGAGTTACTTAATGGATGCAGATTCTTTTGGAATCAAAAGAGACTGAATGGGTTTTGCAGACTTCTTCACTTTACAAAAATGGAGGCTCTTGAATTCTAGTTCTCAAGATTCTTTATTATATTTATTAGATTTAAATGGATATTGGGGATGAATGAGACTGTGTGGGATGGAATTGAGGGGGCAAAGCTTTGCTAGTACAAAGGAACTTAAGTGTAAAGTAAGATAATTCAGTATTTGCCTCAAGCAAATTTTGAACTTCATATTCAGTTGACATTTTCATATTCTTGTATTAGTTTGTTATACCAATCAGGGAACAGAAACAATAGGTGACTTTTGTAACTGACCAGCACACTACACATTTGAAAGTTTGAATATTGACCATGCATTGTGTGTGATATATTAACAAGGAAATAAAACATTTTGAACAAAGTATTAAAAAAATATATGATCAAATCATGAGGATGTCATGAACAGTAAAAAAGCAGCAAAATTCAACAAAGCAATCATATATTGCAAATTATTAGCACAGCTCTAATACATGTTAACTGCTGAGCAGAATTGAAAGGAAAACATGTTCAATAATAAACATCTGACAAAATAGTCTAGTTCCAGCACCAGTGGCAATTACAATTCAGTTTTGGCATACCTATATCAAACATATGTGGTGATAGATTTCAGCCACAAAGTATTGAAAGAAATTTATTACCGTGTATTCTATGGAATAGTGCCTTAGTAATCAGTGATTACTCAAACTGATTAGGAAATGCTTTTTGGTAATAAAAAAAAAAATCAGCCCAAACCATTTTTATTAGTTGAAATTGAACAATTTTGGCAAAAAACAATCAAAAACTGAGAAAATTTCTGATTTTGTCTAAAATGTTTCAGTTGCTCCTCCCAAATAATGGGGGAAAAGGTGTTGGAAATGGACATTTCCTTGGAAATGTCTGTTTTATTGTAAAAGCCATATTATGTTAAAAAGAGATTTTAAATGAAAATTTTTGACCAGCATTAATGATTATCATCCTTAAATCATCTCACCCGTGTCTTTGTAAGGACAAAGCCAGATAAAGAAGTAGGTCAGGACAAAACACAAATTTGCAATCTTCTGCAAAGTCTTCTTTACTGTAGCTTTCTAGTTAAATGAAGATACAAAACAAATTTGCTCCTTTTCAAACTTGCTTTTCAAACTTTTGCCTGAACTTTTTTGAAAATGCTGTCAGAACCCACCCAAACAGTGAATCCCTTTTTCATCTGAATGCTCATTAAACTCCATAAGAATTTGCCTATGAATGAACAAAAAGAGGAAGAACCTTGGGACGTGGGCCAGTGAAGGCCTCTTTGTAAGTAAGAAGGTTCTTTAGCCAAGTACATCCAACTGTGGGGACTACCACCATAGTGGAAAAGATTTAATTTAACATACTACACAAATAGGGACCATCTTTAGATTAAGGGCCAAATTCATCCTTGGTATAATGCTACTGACTTCAATAGATTTACAACCTCAGTCTCAATTTGGCTAAGTAACCACAGCGCATTTAGAGAAACATGGGGATTCTAATTCTTGCTCTCAGTGTGCACATATAACACCCAGTAACATTAATCAAGAGATATTTGCTTCCATCAAGAAAGAAATAGATCTTCTAATCACTGGAGACTAATATAAAGTTTTAACCCAGAAACATTTTTTCACCATGATAATGGCATTAGACAATTAGCACGATTAGCCCAGGGTAGTTGAAATGATATTCACTGCCAAATAAACTACAGCTGTAGTGACTTTAGGGTTTATTGGTCAGAACCAAGCAAAAGTTGACATACCAACAAGTAAATAAATCTTGCTTTCCAAACTTCTGGGCTATAAAAGGAAGGGTTTAAACTAGGTGACCTTGCTTTTCTGTATTGAATATACTGTAAAATACTTTTAAATGAATTATTGTGCAAAACCCCAAACTGAAGTTTTTATGTAAATAGCCTGATCTTAATTTATAGTATTCTTATTTATGTAACATTCTAGCTTATTGGCATTTGTCCTATGAATATACTGCTTTGGAAATTGTGCACGAGGGTTATAAAACACTGTTTTCCCAATACACCGTTGTAAGAGAAACAGAAAAGAAAGAAAATCTTCATCTCAAAAGATTTGCATGGTAAAAAAATATTTTAAATTGAAAAAGAGCATAGACAGCATGCATTTTCATGGGGTGTGGGGCACTCAAGAGCAACACAAATAAACCCCTGCACCTGTGTAGAACTGCAGCAGAGCTAATGGGTTTCACACAGGCATGAATTTTATTATTTATTCTTTATATTACAGAAGTGCCTAGAGGCTCCAGCTGAGAATGGGGCTCAGTTGTGCTAGCTATTGTACCCACACATATGCAGAGACAGCTTCTGCCCTGAAGAGTTGATGCCCTAAAGACACAAATGGTGGTAAGGGGAACAGAGGCATAGAAAGATGAAGTGACTTGCCCATGGTCACATGGCAGGTCAGTGGAAGAGTAGGAAGGAGAACCTAGCTCTCATATACTCAGTCCAGTGCCTATGCACTAGGAGGTGATGCTTCCCCTGGATCTGATTGCAGGACTGAAGATTAAAAAGCAAGACCTTCTGATTCAGACTTACAAAAAATGTGCTTCGACTTTTTGTGATGTGAACCAAAATGATGGTGGATCCAACTCTGTTCCCATTGAAATCAATAGGGATTGTATTATTGCCTTGTGAGGGATTAAACTGAGCCCAGTATGTTTCCTTCAAAAAAGTAACCAGTCACTGATTCTGCTGTGACTTTGTTGCACTTCTTTTTGATCATGAAATGCCTACAATATTTGTTTAAGAAGGAGCATGATATTGTGCTATAAAGTTTCCTAAAATGTGAGTTATAATTTAGAGAAAAATATTATTGATTCCAGGTAGAATGCATACTTTTTATTAAGGAAGTGCAGAATGCTCTTCCAATTCATGTAATGAATATCTTAGTCTAATCCTTGAATCCTTTTTTCTTTTATACATTGGGCCCCCTTTCTAATGTGGGTAAAAATCAGGCACACCTAGATAGGAAGGGAAAAAAAGGTGTCCCCATGTCAAATAATAATAATTATAATAAAAAAGTTATATTTCCCCAAAGAATAGAGGCTTAACTTATATACTGTCAAGTTATGTGTGATTTTTCTACAGCAGTTAACTCATCAACAAAAAATAATTAATTAGTATTTCAATGCCCCAACACGTGAAACCACATACATTCATAGGTTATATATATAAAAAAAATGCCACAGCAACATAATAAGCAGTAAAACACTAAAACATATTTTAAACCAAGAAAAAAAGTCAAATGATGTAAACACTGGCCAAGGAATAAGAGAAAGCTGGGAAAAAAGAATGAACAAAATTATCTATATTTAAAAAAGAAAACCTTCCTAAGAGCCCATTACTAACATATCATCAACATGAAGTGAATCAGTTCACACCTATACAATATATAGACAGACTGATGGTTCTTTAAATTAATTTACACACACACACACACACTGTGTGCACATGCCCTAACCGAATCATATATTATTGTAGGACTTGTCTTTCTATCCTTTTGGCTCTCTTTGTGTTTATTTCCCTCACTGGTTGTGTCACATCATGTTGTAAGCTCTCTGGGGCAAATAACAGAAAACTAAAAGATCAAAGTAAGTGTCTAATACAACCTTGGGTACTGTAGACATAATAAATGATAAAAACCAGAGTAACAGTCTCATAATGCTCCTTTGCTTACTGCACCCCATATACACTTACAAAATGAGACCCTTATACATCTGGCAGAATATGATGGTGCATGTATAAGGCTAAGATTTTGTCATGGATATTTTTAGTAAAAGTCATGGACAAAAAATAAAAATTCATGGAAGCCCTGACCTGTCCCTGATTTTTACTAAAAATGTCCCTGACAAAATGGGGATCTGTGGGTCCCCACTCCATGCTGCATTCAGCTCCGGGGGTCCCCTGCAACCATCCGTGAGGACCAGGACCTGCAGGGTACCCCTGCCACCTGCAGCTGTGGGGCCCATGGTGGCTGAGAGCTCGGGGGTTCCCCTGCCACCGTCAGGAGCTTGGGGGTTCCCCTGCTGCCCGCAGCAGCTTGGAGCTCCAGGAGCTGCCAGAGGCAGCGTGGGTACCCCAGAACTCCCTGACCCTGTGGGCAGCGGGGGACCCTGCACCTCCCGACCACTGCAAGCTGAAGTCACGGAGGTTGCTGGAAGTCACGGATTCTGTGACTTCTGTGACTAAACTGTAGCCATATGCATGTACAATGCTGCATGAAACTCATTTCATCTTGACGCTGAAGGGCCCTCCAGTGCATGGGGATAGTCAAGGTTCTAATTCTTCAAATTCATGTACTTAACTTTAACAACAAGAGTAGTCCCGTTGTCCCAGAATCAGCAAAGCTCTTAGGCATGTGCTGAACTTTAAGTGTGTGCTTAAGTATTTTCAGGATTAATCTTCAGTTTCTTCTCAATTCCCTTTTTTCAAACAACCTCATGGTATATCTTGTAATTCCCAAGTATTAATATTTAATTTCCTGTCATAAATCTACTAATTTGTTATGCTCTTTCCCTATTTCTACACATCTGACACTTATTGGTAAAGGAAAATTGCTGAATGGGATGATACATTGATCAGAATCTCATAATCATGCAATGAAAATCCTTGTCCTGGTAGACAGGCACAGAGCAGAGGTTGGGTTGTCATGGGACTCCCAACACTGAATTATCTGTCTTCTGTGCATTTCAGATCTCAGTTTTCCCACCAAGTTAATAGTTTTCATATAGAATTTCCATTTTTTAAATTTTAAGGGAAAAAACAGATGAAAAAAACTAAATAGATGTATTCCCAATCCACAAAGTGGGGCCTAAACCCATTTCCTGTCCCAACTCAATGGGCCTGAGATGCTTCCCTCCACTCTGAATACAGATGAGATGAAACTGTGTCATAATTGCATTATTGTTTCCGATTAGCAAAATTAGATTAGTAGGAGTATCTATTCCAGTCAGTGACCCAACCATTCACTGCAGTTTTGTTCTGGGGAATTTGCAATTGCATGGGTGGCTTTTGTGTGTGTTGTACTTTAGCACCTTCTTGAGGTTCTTTCATCTTTTCTTCTGATGAAATAGCCAAGGGGGTTATTTTGGTTGATTTTCTTGAGGGGATTGATTTTTGCAACATTAACTTTGCCTTAACAGGCAGCTCTGACTTGCTCAGATCCTCCTAACATCTCCATATATTAAACTGCTCCTAAAAAATTCTATTTTAAACTTCACCTTAAAGTGCTTTGAAAAACAAAAACAAAAGCAAAACATACTCCCAGAACTTCCACAGCTGCTCATTCACCCATCCTCAGAGAGCCTCCTGTCTTTTAGCCTCTCTCTTTTTTTCAGGGGCACCTTTGAAAAAGCTAGGGTTTAATCTCCTCCAACCTCCAGAGACCATTGATGCAATTCCCTTCTAGTGCTTTCTGGGTGGGGCTATAAAACTCTTTGTGGGCGAGTTTCTTTGACTCCCTCTGTCAACAGTCAAGGAGCATGAGTGATATTCTACTACTCTGAACCCTCCTTTCCAATAAGTAGCTAGCCCAAAGGCGCAAACCTAAACATGTATTTTTTCTTATGCCTGATGCACTCTGAAACACCAGTGCCAAATCTTTTACAAATGGTTATCACTAAGAATCTCCTTTTCTTTTAACTTTCACTTATAATCTTTTTAAAAAATCATGCAAACATCTTTTACAAATACACACTTCAGCACTCTCCAACTAACCCTCACTGTTTATGTCCCCAGTGGCACCTTCTGGATGTGCTTTGTCATGGTATAAATCATGCACAGTGCGGAGGCCCCCAACCCCTAAACTGACTGCTTAAACAATGGGGATTAGGTGTGTCAGACCAACTCAGCCATCAGATCCTGGGAAAGAAAAGTTGTTCCACTGCAAAGGCCTGTTTTAATTCCCTTTCCTCCAAGAGTCTGGCAGATTATAAATGGGAGGGGAGCAAGCAAAAATAATGCTCCATCCGTCATTATGCAATACTGTGCTCTGTTCTATTGCTCTAGCTCTACCCAACAGGCACACTACATATTTCTCCAAAGATTAGTGCTTAAAAAAAAAACCCTCAACCCCAAATAAGGCTTTGCACAGCTCCCAAAAGTCAGACCATTCTTAATGAACATATCCCCTCCTTCCTTTCCTCATGAAACTTTAAACTCAGGTTATGATGCATTGTGGTGCCTAATGAAAGAAAAAGATACTTCTGTTGTTTACTGTTTTAGAAATTAAATGATAGATTCTGAAATAAGCACCTTTGGGAAGATTTCATTCCCAGACCTCAAAGATCATCCATCCCTGTGTATAAATGGATCTCTTTGGTTCTATGGGAAACTAAACAGTCTCAGCACTCTTGGGCTCTCTGTCTTAGGCTGACTCAGCCATCCATATATGGGACAGGAGGAGATGCCAACAGAAACTTTTTAAAACTGTCCTCTCCATCTACTTAGCATTGAGGTAGTTTAGATTCCAATTAAGCTGAGGAAGACAGATCCTGCCATCTCTAGGTGACAGAGAGGGAATGGATCCACAGAGTTTGCAACTCCAGCTAGGCCCGTAGGTTGAAGCAGTTTGCTTATAGCCTGAAGCAGCACCCATAAACCTGTCCCTATTATGTGCTGGTTTGACAGTTTTTCCCCATTAATTTGGCCCCAGGGTTGAAGTAGTTGTAAAATCAGTATGCTCTGTCCCCAGTTTGTTCTAGTTAGTAGAAAAAGCAAAGCTGTAAGTAGTGTCTAGAACTGCTGTTCTAACAGTTTTTGAAGATGCAATGTACTGTTTTAACCTCAATGACAATCTGTATAGATGATTGGCAACCAGGCAAGGGAATCTGAACACCTAAGATACAATTCTATCATGATTGAAGTTAGTTTGATTACAAACATTAAATGAAGATATCCTCCCTTTGTTAGTGACCTTTGCCCAAACCACTAGAAGAAAAAGGCTTTCTTCAACTAGCCCAACAAAAGACTTGGTGGAATAGGAGGGGAGACTGCCTTCATTATTCCCCTCCCAAAACCCTGCCATTTTATTTCTCTTTCCTATGCATGCCTTGAACTGCTTTATAATCTCTGTTGGAGCAGACTGGGAGGGGCTTCTTCACATTCCCCAATGAAGATTGTTCTGATGAGTCATTAACCTTCATCAGTAGATTACATGCAGCCAGGTTGACAGGTGGCTCCACTCACCTGCAATACATGCAGCTTGCTGACAAGGGTATCTTGCTGTTTGAGCAAGAGGTTTTTTTAACCTTATTTCTGCCAAATCCTGCCAGTAGTGCATTCAACTGCCTCACAATCTAAAAAAAGAAAGAAACCTAAAGAAGGGTAATTTATTTTATTATTAATTATTAATTATTGTTATTATTACTTATTTAAGTTTTTTTTTATTTAGCTCACTTTAGCAATTAAAAAAAATATATCACCCCTGAAAATTTTCATAAGGTGTTGCAATTTTCCATAATTGCAGCATTGCTTTGAGGTGTCTTTTAAAGTCATTTCAAAGCAAAGGGGACTAAGGCCAGATTCACAAAGGTATTTAGGTAATTCACTCCCAATGATTTCAAAGTAGTCCATGCAGGGCAACTTGCAATATCAGGGCCTGGGAACTCTAAGCATTAAGACCCAATTCTGAAAACTATTACTCACATGATTAACTTTAAGCATGTGTACTGTCCCATTGACTATGCCAAGACTGCTCGTGTGCATAAGCTCACAGACTCAGGGTCCATGTTTGTAATTCTGACAGCCACAGGCTCAGATTTCACCTTGTGCTGATTGAGACCTTTAACTTCCTGATGTACAATCCTAGTGTCTTAAAATTCTGTTTGTCCTGCAGGTAGAGAGTGTCTTGTTGTTTTACAGGAAGTCAATGGAATTCACTGTTCAGAATACTGGGTATTTTAAGACATCAGAATACACACTAGGTACTTGGATACTTCAAGGATAAATATAATACTATACACCTCCTGGTCCTCCAAATGAGACTTTTGAAACTCTTCTGGGACTAGATTTAAAAGCCCATAGCATTTCATAAGCAGCCAGGGTTTGCCAGAGTGGAACTTGCCTACTGGTTGCCTCCCTCCACATCAGAGGTGGCTGTGTGTATATATTTTGTGAAGCACTCTGTGATCCTTCAAGATAAAGGGAGCTGCATTCATGTAAAATATTACTGTTAGGAAATTTGCTTGAGGCTGATGTACTCAGGGCAATATTCAGAGGTGTCAGAACTGAAGAAGTATCCAAACTGCAAGCCGTGGGTTTACATATTCTCCTGACTTCATCCACACGTTATGTTAATGTTTTTTGAATTATGGAATGCAGACAGGCTATCTATCTTCAGCCTGTGAGATATACTGTTTGAGGCTTTTTTGTATGGAGCAAAGTATAACAGTGCCTGTCTCATATCTCCTTCAAACTAACAAAGTAGGAATGTGAAAAGAATGAGGAAAGATTTTATAGCAGGCCCTGTAGTTAGGAGAGAAGAAAACCTGCATTTCAAACATGGAAAAATAAATAAATAACAATAATCATTATTACTTCCTTTGACATTGCCAAATGGTTCTCTTTGTAGGTTGTTCCAATCTATAATGTTAATGGTTTCACATTACAGTAATGTTATATTTTTTTTAAAAAAAAAGCCTTGCAGGCCAAATTCTAAAATGGGGGGGGAAATCCTTTTAAGGCTTTCTCCATCATGGAAATCCCAAGGATATGGTGATCAGTGTAAAGCACACTGTTCAATCTTTAGCATTTACTATATATATATTTATTACATTAAACCAATGTTTCTCAAACCTCTGACCGTGTGTATCATTATCTCACAAATGCTGCCTAAGGCCCCACTCTTGCACGGGGATTCACTAGTACAGACTCCTGCAGTTATGCAGATTCTCATTGAAGTTAATCCCATCTATGCTAGCCAGTCCCAATGCAGGGCCTAAGCGAATATCATAAGTAGGAATGTAGGAATTCCCATAATGGATCAGATCAGCAGCTCACCTAGTCCAGTATCCTGTCTCTGACATTCTCCAGTTAAAACCTGTGGCTGCTGACTCAGACTAAGGGGCTGTTTAATTGTAGTGTAGATGTTCAGGCTTGGGCTGGAGCCTGGCCTCTAGGACTCTGGGAGGTGAAACAGTCCCAGAGCTCAGGCTGCAGCCCGATCCCAAATGCCTACACTGCAACTGAACAGCCCCTTTGCCCGAGCCCCACAAGCCCAAGTGAGCTGGCACAGGCTAACCATAGGTGTCTAATTGCAGTGTAGACGTACCCTAAGACTTGCTTCTGAAGAAGTGAGGTTCTTACCCACGAAAGCTTATGCTCCCAATACTTCTGTTAGTCTTAAAGGTGCCACGGGACCCTCTGTCGCTTTTTACAGATTCAGACTAACACGGCTACCCCTTTGATACTTGATACCCTAAGAGATGCTTCAAAGGAAAGTGCAAGAAACTACATTGTGCACCACTATAGAAAAGCTGCCCAAAGCAAAAATTTCTTTGTACCTCCCATCATGTAATGTTTGGTTTATGCTGTGAAGTGTGAGGGTTTATATCCCTTATATAAATAATTTAGAAATATTCAAAACGTAGCATATATATGCTATTTCATGTAATTCTGGCTGTTTTGATTATCCACATGAATATCTATTTTTTTTAACCCTTCTAAGTTCTTTACTTCAATATCTTTTGGTAATGATGTATTTATGTGCTGTAAAAATATATTTCTTATTATTTAAATTAAATTAAGTTTTAAATTTACTGTCTTTCAGTTTAATTGAATGTTCATTTTAAAACAGTAAAAATACGAATTCTGATTTACCTTCTCTATACTATTAATTTTTAGAAACAAAATAGTAAAAATGTTTTCTTTGGGCATCGACATACACTTTCTGAAAAATATGGAGACAGGATTTATAATCAAATGTTGTAATTTAGAAGCGTGTAGACAATTTAATGTACATAAGAACATAAGAACAGCCATACTGGGTCAGACCAAAGGTCCATCAAGCCTATATCCTGTCCTCTGACAGTGGCCAATGGCAGATGCCCCAAAGGGAATGAACAGACAGGTTATCTTCAAGTGATCCATGCCCTGTCACCCAATCCCAGCTTCTGGCAAACAGAGGCTAGGGACACCATTCCTGCCCATCCTGGCTAATAGCCATTGATGAACCTATCTTCCATGAATCTATCTAGCTCCCTTTTGAACCCCATTATAGTACTGGCCTTCACAACACCCTCTGGCAAGGAGTTCCAGAGGTTGACAGTGCGTTGCATGAAAAAACACTTTCTTCTGTTTGTTTTAAACTTGCTACCTATTAATTTCATTTGGTGGACCCTTGTTCTTGTATTATGAGAAGGAGTAAATAACACTTCCTCATTTACTTTCTCTATATCACTCATGATTTTATAGACCTCTATCATATCCCCGTTTAGTTGCCTCTTTTTCAAGCTGAAAAGTCCCAGTCTTATTAAAATCTCCTCATATGGAAGCCATTCTATACCCCTAATCATTTTTGTTGCCCTTTTCTGAACCTTTTCCAATTCCAATATATCTTTTTTCAGATGGGGTGACCACATCTGCACGCAGTATTCGAGGTGTGGGTCTACCATGAATTTATAGAGAGGCAATCTGATATTTTCTGTCTTATTATCTATCCATTTCTTGATGATTCCCAACATTCTGTTTGGTTTTTTGACTGCCGCTGCACATTGAATGGATGATTTCAGAGAACTATCCACAATGACTCCAAGATCTCTTTCTTGAGTGGTAACAGCTAATTTAGACCACATCGTTGCATATGTATAATTAAGATTATGTTTTCCAATGTGCATTACTTTGCATTTATCAACATTAAATTTTGTCTGCCATTTTGTTGCCCAGTGACCCAGTTTTGTGAGATCCTTTTGTAGCTCTTCGCAGTCTGCCTGGGACTTAACTATCTTGAGTAGTTTTGTATCATCTGCAAATTTTGCCACCTCACTGTTTACCCCTTTTCCAGATCATTTATGAATATGTTAAATAGGACTGGGCCCAGTACAGATCCCTGGGGGACACCACTATTTACCTCTCTCCATTCTGAAAACTGACCATTTATTTCTACCCTTTGTTTCCTATCTTTTAACCAGTTACCAATCCGTGAGAGAACCTTCCCTCTTATCCCATGACTGCTTATTTTGCTTAAGAGCCTTTGGTGAGGCTGCATCCCCAGATCACCAGCTCTAATAGTGCTACATCCCCATATCACCAGCATTATTTACACACCCTCCAACTATACTTATTCTACCAGTGGAGTACTGTTTTTCAGTAGAGAATTAAATGCATAGGTGTCCCAGTGCCTTCTGTTTCCTCCAATTTCTCCTTTAGAGGCTCCCTCACTTCTTTAGTCCTGTCTTTTCTTTCCAGTACTAGCTATTATCTGGAAATACCAGATCAGTTCAATCCCATAGTAATTTAATTTTGCCTATTTGTATATTTCAAATGATTAAGCTTGTGTAGAATATAAAGTTAGTATAGTGTGTATGTCTTCATGTACATAAATATACTGAAACAGAGTCGTATACCTGGTTTTCAGAAATGAAAGATCTGGTTGTTTAAAATTGCTCACTGCTTTTCTTGAACAGTAGCACAAGTCTTTTTAGAATCTTAAAAATACCACATACCATATATTAAACATTAGAAATTGCCAATTTAAACAATTTTATTTGTTTTTGTGTGGCAGGAAACCTACCTTGCTAATGTTTTATAGTTACAGACATCCAACAAATGCACCCAAAATGAGATTAGATTAAGTAAGACTCTTTAAAAGAAACATAACAGAAATTAGCTTTGGTTCTATCTTTCTCTTATATCATTCCAGCCATTATGGTGGTTTCCCTACTCAGATCAAAGCTAAAAAAACAAAATCTTGTGTCTGCTGCATCTGAAGAATTATTATACAAAGCCAAACCCATACCAGTGTAGAATTTAACAAAGAGTACCGACAGGACTGGCAACATTAGATGGTCTGTGTGTTTTACTAGGATGTTAAATCCAGATGAAAACCTTTCTTTATCCCTAGTTTTAGAGGTTTAGTTAAAGCACATGTACTTTACATTACCTATTACATATGACACAAAATATTTGCCTGATTTTCATTAGGCCAACTTTACTCAAACATCATTTGGAAACTAAGATTAGATCAGAATACAAAAAAGACATATACATTTAAGTAATATTAAAATGTGATTCTGCTCTGAAAAGTGAGTCTGTAAAAAATGGCTGTGATAGGGCCCTCAGTGGCCAGGCAGCCTAGTGGCTAGATGGTTGTTTAGGGGGCCTGTAGGGGGACCGACCCCTCCTTCTCCCTCAGGTCCTGGTCCAGGGTCCTGTGTTGCTCAACCCCTAAACAGGGGAGATGGATTTTATTCCCAGCTGTTCAGGGCCTGTTTTCCTGGCCTGCTCTCTATGCAAGTCCTTTTAGTTTTGGGCATAGCCCCGCTAGTCCAGTTGTCCCACAGTTGGGGCATCTCTTTAGGTTCCCCTTGGCCAGGGAAAACTTACTTGCCTCCCTGTGGCTGTGTTGGCAGGCAGGTTGCAGATCCGTGCCTTCAGGCAGGCATACAGACAGCTACTGCCTCTTCGCCAGTCAGCCCCTGACTGAGCCAGGCTGCCTTCTTTTCTCCCCCCTCAAGGCCTGGCATTGGCTGCAGTTATACCAGGGCAGGGCTAGCTGAACCCACAGGTGTTCTTTAACCCCGGCTGTGTCCAGCTGCAGTCTCTCTCTGCTCCTTCATACATCCACCCCTCATGACCCCATTTGAGATTTGCCCCCCGCCCTCAACTGCACTCCACCATCCCATGAAAAGAAGTGTGCATTCAGATGGGCTCTCCCGGCCGGGTGCTGGCTGCAGAAGGAGAAGGGCTGGAGGGAAAAATCATCTCATGATTCAGGGATTTGTGTCCTTCATGGCATGGGGGGGGGGTGTGGTCGGTAACTAAAGTGAAATGCGTGCCCAGAAGATAACAACAGAGAGAGTCCATGGCCCACTTTACCACCAGGGCTTCTTTCTTGATTACAGAATAGGTCTTCTCTCGCTGGAACAGCTTCACGCTAATATACAGGATGGGGTGTTTGTTGCTCCTGCTACCTGCAATAGAACTGCTCCTAGACCCATGTCTTAGGCATTTGTAACAAAAACTCCTTGGCAAAGTCAGGGCTGTACAAGACGCCCTTCAGAGTTTGAAACACTTCCTCACAGGCTTTGGTCCACTGGATCCTTTTAGGACTCTCATTCTTGAGGATGGCCTGGGGCACAGTTGGAGGGCCTGGACTTTGCTAATCAAGGATCAGACTATGCCCTTTCCCAATGTGTACCTGAGGTCTCATTCTTCCCAAGGTGACATTTGGTGGGGTTCGCCAGCAGGACACCCTCCTTGAGGGACTGCAGGACCTCAGTCACATGTTTCAAATGATGTTGCCAGTCATGATATAAATCACCACGTCATCTAGATAAGTGGCTGCATATCTGCTATGGGGATGGAGAATTCAGTCCATTACTGCTGAAATGTGACTGGGACCCCATGCAAACCAAAAGGCATCGTCTGGAACTGGAAAAGCCTGAAGGGGTGAAGAAAGCATTTTTCCCCCCTGGAATCGGGAGTGAGAGGGATCTACCAATAGCCCTTCTTTAAGTCTAAAATGGTGATGTATTCCACCTTTCCCAGCAAGTCAAGCAGTTCATCCAACCCATGGCATTGGGTAGGCATCGAACTTTAATACTGCATTGACCTTGCATAAGTCAATGCAAAAGTGGGTGCCTCCATCAGACTTGGAGACCAGTACCATGGGGCTTTTCCAGTCACTAAACGGCTCCTCAATCACCCCCAATGCTAACACTGAGTGGAGTTCTTCATTCATGGTCTCCCTAAGCTTCTGGGGGAGGGGCCAGACCAACTATCAGGGGCCCCTTGCATCTCCCCACCATTAAAGCCACTTCCATGCAGGAGTAGGCCCTCACATCCCCATGCTCGCACTTTAACATGATGGTTCCCTGGGTTGGGCAGGGATTAGGCACCATTGTCCTTCATACCAGGGTCTGGGCACACCCTGAATCAACTAGTACCATCACTTCTTTCCCATTTACCCATAATGGGATGCTGGGTCCTCAGGGCATGCTTGTGCTCATGGAGTCCAGATCTTCCCAAAGCTACATTCCATGTATGGACAATCTCTGGACTAGTGTCCAGAATGGCCACACGTGAAACACCTGTCCTAATCTTGGGTGGCACGTGGGATTTCTTGCTGGGGTCCCCAGGCGGTCTGGTCATGATGGGTCTCCCCAAGTTAGAATGCGGGTAAATGGCTTTGGACTTCTGTGTTGGGGAGCTCTAGCAACCTTGGATCCTTGAGCCCTCTGAAGCTCTGGTAGGGAGGGAGGAGGCCGCCATTCCTCACAATCCTGGGGTCCTTGGGTGGTTCCCTCCTCCAAGATATCTAGGATGTTGAGGATCACTACCTTAACTTGGGCATAGTCCTGGGCAGGGTGGGGTCTAAAGCACAGTATGTGTTCTGTGCTACCCCGGTTATCTACAGGGCCAGCACTGCAGCCCACTGGTCTTGGGGCCACCAGGCTACCATGGCCACCCACTCAAAGTTTCTAAGAAGGATCATCATCAGGCCCCATTTTGACAAGCCGGATAGTGGTGGGGTTTGGTAGCTCTGCTGGAGCAGTGGGTTGCACAATGGATGCCACCTTTGGACCAGCTGCTACTGCTGCTGTTGGGCTGCCAGTTCGTGAATTGGCTGCTGCTGCTGCTGCTGCTGCTGTGTGGCCATCTGCTGCAGGAGTTGTTGTTGTTGCTGTTGATGGTAGGTGTTTTGCTCAGCCATCCATTTCAGCAGCTGTTCCATCTCCATTCAAAGGTTTGTCCTCAGGACTTTCTTGCTCTCTCTCCTTGTTTTTCTTTTTTAATTCCCTCCAAGAAGATGGGAATATGACATTGTAAAATGTTTCAGACGAATGTGGAGAAGAAAGGCAAGAATGCGAGAAGAATGGCAGACGTGTTGTGATCGGCACAGTCTTAACGACAGGTGATCCATGTGAATTCCCTTCAGCAGGGCCTAGGGCATTGCCTGCATTCTCCACCATTTCTGATAGGCACCTTCAGTGGCCAGGCAGCCTAGTGACTAGATCGTTGGTTAGGGGGGCTGTAGGGAAACCTATCCCTCCTTCTCCCTTAGGTCCTGGCCCAGGGTCCTGTGTTGGTCAACCCCCAAACAGGGGAGATGGATCTTTGTCCCAGCCCAGTGAGAGGGGCTCAGGGTCTGTGTTCCTGGCCTGCCCCCTATGCAAGTCGTACGACCAAATCTCCGTATGGTGTAAATCAGCACAGCTTCATTGAAACCAATGGAGTTACACCAGCTATGATTCTGGTGTAATATTCATGATTTTTCTAACTGCTAGCCTGCAAAATCATCCTGGTTGTGCAGTTTGGATAATTCATCTTCGGGAGTAATAAAGATCCCGTGATCATAACTTAGTTAGCATAATTCTATTAATGATGTGCTCATGCATGATGCTTGAGGAAACTTTACATATTCTGGAGTATTAAACTCTTTGGGGAAGGGACCATCTTTTCATCACGTGTGTTTGCACATCATCTAGCACAATCCCTGATTTGAGCAGTTAGGAGCTACTGTCATACAATAAATAAATAACAATAACAAATCTCAGAAGAGAATCCTACTCAATCACCTATAGCTCTGCACTGTTACAGGAGGAAATAGTACACAAGTCTTTAAGGTAAGCAGATAGAAATTATATTACCACTGGGGGCAGATCTGTTCAGTAATAAGTTGCCATCTTAAAAAAAGTCACTACTGTGACCACAGTAACCATGTTTCCATGCCACCCCTCTTAGAACAAATGTGTACTCTGCTCAATCTAATACCATATCCTCCTTGAGCTAATCTATTAGCTACCTACACTTCCTCAGTCAAATCCCACCTTTAAACTCATTTCTGCTGTGATGCCTACAAGAAACCAGCCAATGCTGGTGTGACCGGGGTCCCAGTGCGGGCCAGCTGTGGTCACACAATTAGGGTGAACTTCAAAGAATGGGGAAGCCAACCCCCAAAAAGCTAGTGGATATTCCAATATTTAGATTTACCAAACCAGCATAAAACAGCTTCATAATTTGAGTTTAGTTAACACTCGCTAAATTCCTCTCAAATCATTTTGCTAGCATGGGCAAGCATATTGATCAGTGCTGAGCCCTTAATTTGCAAATTACTAAACTGATAAAATGTGTTCCCCAACCTTGTGTGCTGCCAGCCTGGATGCAGAAGTGTTGTTGTTGTTTTTTTTAAACAGAGAGATTATAATTACTTCTGAAAGCAGGGAAGTTAGAACTGAAATGTTGACATGCCATTAACTGCTACATAATGAAAGAATTATTTTTGATTAGGCTTGGAATTCAGACCTAATCAATAGTTATACACAGATCTATGGGATAATTAATAAAACACAAAATGAAAGAAAATGATAATTCTGCTGGGAAGGAATCAAATTCAATTAGCTTGTTATATATAGCATAATAATTAGGACCATTTGAATTGTTGGCACATCTTTATCTCTTTTTCTTCTTTCTCTCTCCCTTTGCCTGCTTTCTTTTTAGCTCCTTTTAAAAGATGATCAAAGTCCGTCCAGCTGAATGGACACTAATGGTCCATGCACTCATTTGAAAAGCTGCAAGTCCCTAAGATCTGCACATAGGATTTTTTTCTTCAGAAAAGTGTCCAATATAAAGTGTATTTGACACCATTAGCAGGAATTATGTCTGCTTTACTAACAAAACAAGTCCATTTTAACATTTTCAAAGCAGTGGCTAAACTGTGAGTTACATAACCTTTTTAATCCTTTTACAGAATAGGTACTTTGAAGTGGAGATTTGCCATAGAGTTAATGAGTCTCTTCCTCATGCATATGCACCTTCTCTAGTATTGTACACTGTAATAAATATGTGCCCAAGCCTGCCACACAAGCTTGGGAAAATGACTAAACCCTCTTGTTTGGGAGGATGTAATCCTGGCAGGTGGGAGGTGTTGCAGTTTCAGTTTAGTTGTAATATAATTATTAGAGTTCTACAGCCAGATAAAGACATCACCAAGTACTTCATCTTCTTAACTGAAATCACTCTCCAAAGAGACCTAAAAATCGAGTGTAGCTATACATGCATATTGTACTGATATGGTACTATACTGTTAGGACTTAATCCTGAGAATCCGTAGTCACACTAGCAGTCCTTACTAATGCAAATAGTCTTATTGATTTCTAAAAGATTTTTTGCATGTTTTAAAATTTGCATTATAGCACAGTTCCCAGATGAGAGCAGAACCCCTTTGTTGTAGGCACGGTACAAATTCATTTTAAGAGAATACAATCTAAACAGGACTATGGAGCTGATTCAATTCCCAGTGACATCAGTGCAAAGACTCTCATTGACTTCAACAGAATTTGGATTAGCTCCGGTTTGCATGAGTAAGGGTTGGCAGAATTGGACTGTTTGTAAAACTGTGAAAGTACTGCCTCTGAAACTCACTGCAACATACATATAATAAAACCTTAGATAACTTATAACTCTGCCACTAGTGATTAGCTGAGCCTCAAAAGTTTATTTGTGTTTGGGTTGGGATACGAATAGGCAGCTGAAAGATTGGGCATTTCTTCAAATCTTATCAGAATTTATATGAACCTCTTTGGTCTAAAAAGTTATCTGGAGAACTCACAAAAAGATTCTTTCTTGAGAGATCTCTGGTAGTTTCTAGTTTTGGTTTCAATTTGGTTAGAAATACTGTAAGAGTAGCTCTGACTGCTCTCCTGCTGGAAACTAGTGTGCATAGAGATATGCAAGCAGCATGAAGAGTTATTTTTCTTAAAAAGCAAATTTCTTAGATATAAATAAAATAAAGAGAGTGTGAGAGACAGTCAAGGTGGGACATTTTGGAGAGAAGATTGCTGTCACTTCTTATTTCCTCCAAATTAATCAGCTTATTTCATTTTGCAATACCCTGTAAATACACATAATAGTGTGGTCCAAATTCTGCTGGCATAGTAACACCAATGTAAATTCATACTGCTAGTATGGAATTTCCACTGAAACTAATGAAGCTACTATGGATTTACTTTGGGTTCAAGTCTGAAAGTCAGACTCTGCTTTCAGTTACATCAGTGTAAATCTGTAGTCATTCAATTGAAGCCAATAGAGTTATTTCAGATATACACAGGCATAACTGAAAGCAGAATCTGATCCGCACTCTGCAGAATTCAACCTTCAACGTAAAATAGGTGTACCTCAGAGGAGCAATATTGGATGCAGCATGATCTTCAGCTGCCTTACAGATAACACCAGTCTCCACTGGGTTCCTATCTGATTAAGTTACAATTAGTGTAACTTAAGTGTTAAAAAATTCAGAGCAGTAATGTTATGGGATATTTGGTACTGACTGAAAGAAATTGATGAGTCTCTGAAATATAAATGGCATTTAAAGAAAAGTGGTGGACGAGGGTACTAAGTCTCTGTCACTTTAAATGTTATTAATTACACAAACAAGCTTGGATGCTGAGTGAGCATTTCACTTTGAGAAATAAGCATTTAAGTACTTGAGGCGCAGTTTGTCTGTAGTCGATCTACTGTAACACAGCATAAATAATCATGGCAATGCTGGACATCAGCACCATTATAAACTATTTATCAGCAAACCATATTTAACAGAATAAGTATTTTTGCCTGCAGAGAGGTCACCCCTTTAAGCACAGATTAATCCTATTAATTGATTTTCCTTATCTTTATGAAAATGACATTATGTGCTTCTTGGAGATGCTCAAAGTGCTGCATCCTTTTACAGAATGATATGATGTGAGACTGGCAACACGAGGGTATTTTTTAGTTTGTTTTGTTTCTATTTTGTGGGTAAGGTACAAATGGTTTGTGTGGTTTTCTGCCAGGCTCTCCAATTACCAGACAAAGGTTCCACTAACTCTAGTAAAATAAGGTATTCTATACTCCATTTTTGCAGGATGCTCACAGAGTTGTACTCCCAAAATGTCTCCACACCCATCAGATTCTGTGATCTCACTTATAATAGTGCAAATCCATTTAGTGAAGTCAATGGAGTTACACTAATGTAAAACTAGAGTGAATGGAGAATAGGGCTGAGTTCTTGCCTTGTCCCTTCTTTTCTGCCAATGGGGTTGGCATATGGAGACGCATCCAAAAGTTTGGGTATTTCTTCAAATCTTATCAGAATTAATATGAACCTCTTTGGCCTAAAACGTAATCGGGAGATCTCACATGCTGATCGTTTCTTGAGAAATTTTTGGTACTTGATAGTTATGGTTTCAATTTGGTTAGAAATATTGTAACAACTGTTCTGGTGCTATTTCAATATTCGACTGCTCTCCCACTGGGAACCAATATGCATAGAGATGTGCAAAAGGCATTAAGGGTATGTCTACACTACGAAATTAGTTCGAATTTATAGAAGCCGGTTTTATAGAAATCGGTTGTATACAGCCGATTGTGTGTGTCCCCACATAAAATGCTCTAAGTGTTCTAGTCGGCGGACCGCGTCCACAGTACGAAGCTAGCGTCGACTTCCGGAGCATTGCACTATGGGTAGCTATCCCACAGCTATCCCACAGTTCCCGCAGTCTCCGCCGCCCCTTGGAATTCTGGGTTGAGATCCCAATGCCCGGATGATGCAAAACAGTGTCGCGGGAGGTTCTGGGTACATGTCGTCAGGCCCCTCCCCCCCCGTCACAGCAACAGCAGACAATAGATTCGCGCCTTTTTACCTGGGTTACCTGTGCAGACAACATACCACGGCAAGCATGGAGCCCGCTCAGCTCAGCTGAGCTCACCATCACCATATGTCCTCTGGGTGCCGGCAGACGTGGGACTGCATTGCTACACAGCAGCAGCTGCTAACTGCCTTTTGGCGGTAGATGGTGTAGCATGAGTAATAGCCGTGGGGCTGGCAGCCGTAGGGCTGCATTGCACCAGCCCCTTGCCCTTTGGTAGGCGATGGTATATTATGACTGGTATCCGTCGTCGTCGTTCTGGAGTGGCTGTCAATCATGGGCACCTGGGCAGACATGCTACTGTCTCGATGATGATGGCTACCAGTCGTAGTATACTATTTTCTGCCAATTGCCCAGTATTGTCTGCTAAGCACCCAGAAGAGGCCGAGGGTGATGCTGGGTGCTGGTGGACGTGGGGCTGGCAGACGTGGGGTTGCATTGCTACACAGCAGCAGCCCCTTGCCTTTTGGTAGACGATGGTATATTACGATTGGTAACCGTCGTCATCGTACTGCACAGGCTATCACTCATGCTGCACCGTCGGCTGCCAGCTTAAGATGTAAAAAATAGGTTTGTTCTGTATTCATTTGCTTCCCCTTCCTCCATGAAATCAACGGCCTGCTAAGCCCAGGGTTTTCAGTTTAATCTTTGGGGGGACCATTCTGTGTGACAGTTGTTTGTGTTTCTCCCTGATGCACAGCCACCTTTCTTGATTTTAATTCCCTGTTCCTGTACCTGTACGCCATGTCGTCACTCGGCCCTCCCTCCCTCCTGCCCGCCCTCCTTCTCCTGGTCCAGGCGCCATAGCTAGCACTGGGATCATGGAGCCCGCTCAGATCACCGCGGCAATTATGAGCACTATGAACACCACGCGCATTGTCCTGGAGTATATGCAGAGCCAGGACATGCCAAGGCGAAACCAGGACCAGCCGAGGAGGCGATTGCAGCGCGGCGAAGAGAGTGATGAGGAAATTGACATGGACATAGACCTCTCACAAGGCACAGGCCCCAGCAATGTGGAAATCATGGTGTCACTGGGGCAGGTTCATGCCGTGGAACGCCGATTCTGGGCCCGGGAAACAAGCACAGACTGGTGGGACCGCATTGTGCTGCAGGTATGGGACGATTCCCAGTGGCTGCGAAACTTTCGCATGCGTAAGGCCACTTTCATGGAACTTTGTGACTTGCTTTCCCCTGCCCTGAAACGCCAGGATACCAAGATGAGAGCAGCCCTCACAGTTGAGAAGCGAGTGGCGATAGCCCTGTGGAAGCTTGCAACGCCAAACAGCTACCGGTCAGTCGGGAATCAATTTGGAGTGGGCAAATCTATGGTGGGGGCTGCTGTGATCCAATTTGCCAGGGCAATGAAAGACCTGGTGATATCAAGGGTAGTGACTCTGGGCAACGTGCAGTCAATAGTGGATGGTTTTGCTGAAATGGGATTCCCAAACTGTGGCGGGGCCATAGACGGAACCCACATCCCTATCTTGTCACCGGAGCACCAAGCCACCGACTACGTAAACCGCAAGGGGTACTTTTCAATGCTGCTGCAAGCCCTCGTGGATCACAAGGGACGTTTCACCAACATCAACGTGGGATGGCCGGGAAAGGTACATGATGCTCGCGTCTTCAGGAACTCTGGTCTGTTTCGAAAGCTGGAGGAAGGGACTTTCTTCCCGGACCAGAAAGTAACCGTTGGGGATGTTGAAATGCCTATCGTGATCCTTGGGGACCCAGCCTACCCCTTAATGCCATGGCTCATGAAGCCGTACACAGGCAGCCTGGACAGGAGTCAGGACCTGTTCAACTACAGGCTGAGCAAGTGCCGAATGGTGGTGGAATGTGCATTTGGACGTTTAAAAGCGCGCTAGCGCAGCTTACTGACTCATTCAGACCTCAGTGAAAAGAATATCCCCATTGTTATTGCTGCTTGCTGTGTGCTCCACAATATCTGTGAGAGTAAGGGGGAGACCTTTATGGCGGGGTGGGAGGTTGAGGCAACTCGCCTGGCCGCTGATTACGCGCAGCCAGACACCAGGGCAGTTAGAGGAGCACAGCAGGGCGCGGTGCGCATCAGAGAAGCTTGGAAAACGAGTTTTGTGACTGGCCAGGCTACTGTGTGAAACTTCTGTTTGTTTCTCCTTGATGAACCCTCCACCCCCCCCCGACCCGGTTCACTCTACTTCCCTATAAACCAACCACCCCACCCCACCCTCCCCTCCCCAATTCGAGCACCGCTTGCAGAGGCAATAAAGTCATTGTTTTTTCACATTCATGCATTCTTTATTAGTTCCTCACAGAAGTAGGGGGATAATTGCCAAGGTAGCCTGGGATGGGTGGGGGAGGAGGGATGGAAAAGGACACACTGAATTTTAAAACTTTAAGTCTTATTGAAGGCCAGTCTTCTGATGCTTGGGCGATCATCGGGGTGGAGTGACTGGGTGGACAGAGGCCCCCCCACCGTGTTCTTGGGCGTCTGGGTGAGGAGGCTATGGAACTTGGGGAGGAGGGCTGTTGGTTAAACAGAGGCTGTAGCGGCGGTCTCTGCTCCTGCTGCCTTTCCTGCAGCTCAACCATACGCTCGAGCATATCAGTTTGATGCTCCAGCAGACGGAGCATTGACTCTTGCCGTCTGTCTGCAAGCTGACGCCACCTATCATCTTCAGCCCGCCACTTGCTTTTTTCATCCCGCCATTCAGCCCGCCATCTCTCCTCTCATTCATATTGTGCTTTTCTCATGTCCGACATTGACTGCCTCCACGCATTCTGCTGTGCTCTATCAGCGTGGGAGGACATCTGCAGCTCCATGAACATATCGTCCCTCGTCCTACGTTTTCTCTTTCTAATGTTCACTAGCCTCTGCGAAGGAGAAACATTTGCAGCTGGTGGAGGAGAAGGGAGAGGTGGTTAAAAAAAGACACATTTTAGAGAACAATGGGTACACTCTTTCATTACAAGGTCGCATATTTCGGCTTGCAGGCAGCCATGGTAGGCCACAGTGTTTTGGCTTTTTTAACCTTCTTAACATGCGGGAAAGGTTTCAAACAGCAGTGCATTTCCCATATCAAGGATGAATTGGGTTGTCCATTTAAAATGGGTTTTCAATGTAAAAGGAGGGGCTGCGGTTTCCCGGTTAACATGCGGCACAAACCCAAGTAAACCACCCCCCCCACACACACACACACACGATTCTCTGGGATGATCACTTCACCCCTCCCCTCCACCGCGTGGTTAACAGCGGGGAACATTTCTGTTCAGAAGAGCAGGAACGGGCGCCTCTGAATGTCCCCTTAATAAAATCACCCCATTTCAACCAGGTGACCGTGAATGATATCACTCTCCTGAGGATAACAAAGAGAGATAAGGAATGGATATTGTCTGCATGCCAGCAAACACCGGGACCATACGCTGCCATGCTTTGTTATGCAATGATTCCAGACTACGTGCTACTGGCCTGGCGTGGTAAAGTGTCCTACCATGGCGGACGGGATAAGGCAGCCCTCCCCAGAAACCTTTTGCAAAGGCTTTGGGAGTACATAAAGGAGAGCTTTCTGGAGATGTCCCTGAAGGATTTCCGCTCCATCCCCATACACGTTAACAGACTTTTCCAGTAGATGTACTGGCCGCGATTGCCAGGGCAAATTAATCATTAAACACGCTTGCTTTTAAACCATGTGTAATGTTTACAAATATTTACAAAGGTACACTCACCAGAGGTCTCCTGTGTGCCCTGAGGGTCTTGGGTGAGTTTGGGGGTTACTGGTTCCAGGTCCAGGGTAACAAACAGATCCTGGCTGTTGGGGAAACCGGTTTCTCCGCTTCCTTGCTGCTGTGAGCTACCTACAGTACCTCCATCCTCATCTTCCTCTTTCCCCGAACCGTCTTCCCTGTGTGTTTCTCCATTGACGGAGTCATAGCACACGGTTGGGGTAGTGGTGGCTGCACCCCCTAGAATGGCATGCAGCTCCGTGTAGAAGCGGCAAGTTTGCGGCTCTGCCCCGGACCTTCCGTTTGCTTCTCTGGCTTTGTGGTAAGCTTGCCGTAGCTCCTTAATTTTCACGCGGCACTGCTGTGTGTCCCTGTTATGGCCTCGGTCCTTCATGGCCTTGGAGACCTTTTCTAATACTTTGCCATTTCTTTTACTGCTACGGAGTTCAGCTAGCACTGATTCATCTCTCCATATGGCGAGCAGATCCCGTACCTCCCGTTCGGTCCATGCTGGAGCTCTTTTGCGATCCTGGGACTCCATCACAGTTACCTGTGCTAATGAGCTCTGCGTGGTCACCTGTGCTCTCCACGCTGAGCAAACAGGAAATGAAATTCAAACATTCGCAGGTCTTTTCCTGTCTACCTGGTCAGTGCATCTGAGTTGAGAGTGCTGTCCAGAGCAGTCACAATGAAGCACTGTGGGATAGCTCCCGGAGGCCAATAACGTCAAATTCCGTCCACACTACCCCAATTCCGACCCGCAAAGGCCGGTTTTATCGCTAATCCCCTCGTCGGAGGTGGTGTAAAGAAACCGGTTTAAAGGACCCTTTAAGTCTAAAGAAAGGGCTTCGTCGTGTGGACGTGTCCAGGCTTAATTCGATTTAACGCTGCTAAAGTCGACCTAAACCCGTAGTGTAGACCAGGCCGAAGAGTTAGAATTGGCCCGGACTGAGGTGGATTTGGTAACCCAGCAATGCTGCTCTTTCTCTGTGGTCTTGAGTATCAGAATTCTGCAGTAGTCACCTGATCTATTATAGTCACACACACTTGCTGTTTTACTAAGAGATGCTTGGCAATTAATGCAGTATCACACCATTGATTACTCCCTTCCGAGAGATGAATCTTTAAAAACTAATTCCTTTGAAAGGTGCGAGAGGTCCAGAGAGTAAAATGACATTTTGATTCATATAACAGGCACATTACAGGCAATAGCAGTCCACACTTCTATATATTGCCTCTTCCTTGGATCATTCATAGATTCATAGATTCATAGATTCTAGGACTGAAAGGGGCCTCGAGAGGTCATCGAGTCCAGTCCCCTGCCCTCGTGGCAGGATCAAATAGTGTCTAGACCATCTTGGATAGACATTTCTCTAACCTACTCTTAAATAACTCCAGAGATGGAGATTCCACAATCTCCCTAGGCAGTTTATTTCAGTGTTTAACCACCCTGACCTGACAGTTAGGAACTTTTTCCTAATGTCCAACCTAAACCTCCGTTGCAGCAGTTTAAGCCCATTGCTTCTTGTTCTATCCTTAGAGGCTAAGGTGAACAAGTTTTCTCCCTCCTCCTTATGACACCCTTTTAGATACCTGAAAACTGCTATCATGTCCCCTCTCAGTCTTCTCTTTTCCAAACTAAACAAACCCAATTCTTCCAGCCTTCCTTCATAGTCAAGTTCTCAAGACCTTTAATCATTCTTGTTGCTCTTCTCTGGACCCTCTCCAATTTCTCCACATCTTTCTTGAAACACGGTGCCCAGAACTGGACACAATACTCCAGTTGAGGCCTAACCAGTGCAGAGTAGAGCAGAAGAATGACTTCTCGTGTCTTGCTCACAACACACCTGTTAATACATCCCAGAATCATGTTTGGTTTTTTTGCAACAGCATCACACTGTTGACTCACATTTCGCTTGTGGTCCACTATAACCCCTACATCCCTTTCTGCCGTACTCCTTCCTAGACAGTCTCTTCCCATTCTGTATGTGTGAAACTGATTTTTTCTTCTTAAGTGGAGCACTTTGCATTTGTCTTTGTTAAACTTCATCCTGTTTACCTCAGACCATTTCTCCAATTTGTCCAGATCATTTTGAATTATGACCCTATCCTCCAGAGCAGTTGCAATCCCTCCCAGTTTCGTATCATCTGCAAACTTAATAAGTGTACTTTCTATGCCAATATCTAAGTCGTTAATGAAGATATTGAACAGAGCTGGTCCCAAAACAGACCCCTGCGGAACCCCACTTGTTATACCTTTCCAGCAGGATTGGGAACCATTAATAACTACTCTCTGAGTATGGTTATCCAGCCAGTTATGCATCCACCTTATAGTAGCCCCATCTAAGTTGTATTTGCCTAGTTTATCGATAAGAATATCATGCGAGACCGTATCAAATGCCTTACTAAAGTCTAGGTATACCACATCTACCACTTCTCCCTTATCCACAAGACTAGCTATCCTATCAAAGAAAGCTATTAGATTGGTTTGACATGATTTGTTCTTTACAAATCCATGCTGGCTATTCCCTATCACCTTACCACCTTCCAAGTGTTTGCAGATGATTTCCTTAATTACTTGCTCCATTATCTTCCCTGGCACAGAAGTTAAACTAACTGGTCTGTAGTTTCCTGGGTTGTTTTTATTTCCCTTTTTATAGATGGGCACTATATTTGCCCTTTTCCAGTCTTCTGGAATCTCTCTTGTCGCCCATGATTTTCCAAAGATAATAGCTAGAGGCTCAGATACCTCCTCTATTAGCAACTTGAGTATTCTAGGATGCATTTCATCAGGCCCTGGTGACTTGCAGGCATCTAACTTTTCTAAATGATTTTTAACTTGTTCTTTTTTTATTTTATCTTCTAAACCTACCCCCTTCCCATTAGAATTCACTACGTTAGGCATTCCTTCAGACTTCTCGGTGAAGACCGAAACAAAGAAGTCATTAAGCATCTCTGCCATTTCCAAGTTTCCTGTTACTGTATCTCTCTCCTCACTGAGCAGTGGGCCTACCCTGTTCTTGGTCTTCCTCTTGCTTCTAATGTATTGATGAAAAGTCTTCTTGTTTCCCTTTATTCCCATAGCCAGTTTGAGCTCATTTTGTGCCTTTGCCTTTCTAATCTTGCCCCTGCATTCCTGTGTTGTTTGCCTATATTCATCCTTCGTAATCTGTCCTAGTTTCCATTTTTTATATGACTCCTTTTTATTTTTTAGATCATGCAAGATCTTGTGGTTAAGCCAAGGAGGTCTTTTGCCACATTTCCTATCTTTCCTACTCAGCGGAATAGCTTGCTTTTGGGCCCCTAATAGTGTCCCTTTGAAAAACTGCCAACTCTCCTCAGTTGTTTTTCCCCTCAGATTTGATTCCCATGGGACCTTACCTATCAGCTCTCTGAGCTTACCAAAATCTGCCTTCCTGAAATCATTGTCTCTATTTTGCTGTACTCCCTTCTACCCTTCCTTAGAATTGTGAACTCTATGTTTTCATGATCACTTTCACCCAAGCTGCCTTCTACTTTCAAATTCTCAATGAGTTCCTCCCTATTTGTTAAAATCAAGTCTAGAACAGCTTCCCCCCTAGTCGCTTTTTCAACCTTCTGAAATAAAAAGTTGTCTGCAATGCAGTCCAAGAACTTATTGGATGGTCTGTGCCTCGTTGTGTTATTTTTCCAACATATATCTGGATAGTTGAAGTCCCCCATCACCACCAAATCTTGGGCTTTGGATGATTTTGTTAGTTGTTTAAAAAAAGCCTGATCCACCTCTTCCACCTGATTAGGTGGCCTGTAGTAGACTCCTAGCATGACATCACTCTTGTTTTTTACCCCTTTTAGCCTAACCCAGAGACTCTCAACACTTCCGTCTCCTATGTCCATCTCCACCTCAGTCCAAATGTGTACATTTTTAATATATAAGGCAACACCTCCCTTTTCCCCCTGTCTATCCTTCCTGAGCAAGCTGTACCCATCCACACCAACATTCCAATCAGGTATATTATCCCACCAAGTTTTGGTGATGCCAACAATGTCACAGTTGTATTTATTTATTAGCACTTCCAGTTCTTCCTGCTTATTACCCATACTTCTTGCACTTGTATATAGGCATCTAAGATACTGATTTGATCTTGCCTCCCAGTTTTGCCCTGACCCTCCTTTCTCTCTGCCATTATGGCCCATGCTCCCTCCTATTTCCGACCCATCTCCCAGGTCTCCATGTTCCCCACTTACCTGTGGGCTTTGCTCACCTGTCCCCGTCCCCTAGTTTAAAGCCCTCCTCACTAGGTTAGCCAGTCTGTGTCCAAATAGGGTCTTTCCCCTCCTTGAAAAGTGAACACCATCTCTGCCTAGCAGTCCTTCCTTGAATAGCATCCCGTGGTCTAGGAAGCCAAAGCTCTCCTGGCGACACCATCTTCGCAGCCAGGCATTCACCTCCATGATGCATCTGTCTCTGCCTGGGCCTCTACCTTTGACAGGAAGAATCGAAGAGAATACCACCTGAACTCCAAACTCCTTCACCCATTCTCCCAGAGCCCTGTAGTCACTCTTGATCCACTCCGTGTCACACCGCACAGTATCATTTGTGTCCACATGGATGAGTAGCATGGGGTAGTAGTCAGAGGGCTGGATAGTCCTTGACAATGCCTCCATAATGTCTCGGATACAGTCGACAGATGGGTGCCTCCGTCCCCCTCAGAAGAGAGTCTCCAACCACCACTACCCTACATTTCCTATTCGCAGTAGTGGCAGCAGACCTCCCAGCCTTAGGGGTTTGAGGCTTCTCCTCCTCTACTATAGGGGGTGATTCCTTCTCTCCTGTATCAAGAAGGGCATAACAGTTACCTATTACCATGGCGGGAGGGTTTGGGGAAGGGGTAGTGCACTGGCTGCTGCCAGAAGTAACCAGCTGCCAGTGTCCACCCTGAGCCATCTCCTCCTTCACCAGTGGTGTGTCAGCATTCCTGTGTACTGGGACAGCTACCTCAGCTGTCTCCACATGGACACTGTCCAGGAATTGCTCGTGGATCCGGATGCTCCTCAACCGAACCACCTCCTCCTGTAGCTCCCCCACCTGCTGCCTGAGAGATTTCACCAGCAGGCACCTTTCACATTGGATGGTTCCCCCCAGCCTGGATGTCAGAAAGTGGGAATTGCAAATCACAGTCTCTGCAAAACCACACCAGGATCTGGGTAGAAGCATCCATGCTCAGGCGCTCTGTCTGGCTACAGGCGCAGGTGGAGGAGACAGAAGCAGTGCTGGCACAGGTGTTGCGGGTCTTCCTAACCATCGTAGGCCTCCCTCTGTCAAGCTCCTTCTCAAATTCCCCTGTCTGCCGTCCCCTGTCCGCTGAGAGCAGTCCGGTCTCTATGCTCTTTCAGTCCTTAGCCTCTCTGTAGAGATGTCCAACAAAGATGACAAATCATACTAATTGATATTGTGTTCTGTGTTATGAGAACTAAGGGCATGTCTACCTTGTAATAAAAGATGCACATCTGGCCCAAATCAGCTGACTCAGGCTCACGGGGCTATAAAATTGCAGTGTTGACATTCAGGCTCAGGCTGGAACCTGGGATTTCAGATCCAACAATGGATGAAAATAGCATTCAGTAGGCCATATTTTGGACTGCTTTATTACTTTTTTCTAACAAACACCAGCATTTTGTGACAAACCACCATCAGCTTAGTTGACAGTGGGGGCCAACTCCAAGCAAACCATGGTTATCAGGCCAGATTTTAACACACATGAAATTAAACAATAATTACATATAAATGCATGATAGACATTTTCCGGAACCAGCTTCTCGAAGGAATCATACTTTTGAAACACAGACAGTTCATTGAAACCATTTATTCCCAGCAAGCCCATTTATTTATTTATTTTTGTGTGGTTTGGGTTTTGACCATTGTTTTGTTAATGGAGTTGAAAGAACGTGAGGAAGTTTCTGTTTTGGGTTGGTTTTTTGCAATGGACCACAAAATTGGGTGCTCTCTGAAGTGGAAGAGACTGTGCAGCAGCAATAATACTAATGTCCTTTTTGTTGCTGTAGGACCAGATTGTGCTCTCCATTACACTGGTGTATATGTGTTACTATTAAGTTACATTGGTTTGGAGGAGATCAGAATTTGGACAGCTATCTTTGTGAAAATGATGTTTTACAGTCAGATTCTACTGTATTTCCTGCTGTTACGGTGTAAAAGAAACTTGATTAATTTTGATGCCACCAGTCTACTGATCTGTGTCAAAAAATGAAAGGCTCAATTGCAATTGCCACTTTACTAACCTTGCAGATCAATGTGAAGTCAATTTGCTTTAAAGTTTACACTAGGCAATGCAAAACTTGTGAGAAGCATAAGAGCCCTTTCTCATACCCTTTGCATTCCAGATTGTGACATCACAGTATTCAGGCACAAGGTGGGTGGAGTGTGGTACTGCTGTGGAGACCTCTGTGGCTGGGATAGTGGCCACAATATCTCTGTGCTATGGCCCTGATCTTGTACCATTAACGTTAAAGTGACTTTTGCCATTAGTTTCAGTGAGTTTAGAATAAAGGGATTAGAGCCCAGTATACACAGTATTCACAGATCCATTTCCTCTCCCCAGCCTACAGCCCCTGTGGCTGTTCACACCAGATTGTTATAGGAATCTGAAGCACATAAAAGGTTGTATAGACACATCTATGTAGCTTCTTTGCTCATGGTCTACCTGAGCAACTGATTCACAGGGTACCAGGCCTCACACTGGCCTTCTGAGCTAGGGATGTATTTTCCCAATAAAGTAGAATCTGCTCATCTTTTTCTTCTTCTGTGCCACGACCACTGGGGTGCTAATAAAGGCTAATGACATAATGAAACCTTCAGGTTCTCTGTCAGACATGATGAACTGTGAACAGATCCTGAGGGAAGTCTTTGTGATAAATTGTGATGACCCTCCTGAGCCTATGATATCCATAGGAGCACAGAAAACACCAGTGAATCCAATGGTGTGAAATGCTGAATAAATGATTTATGACAAAAAGACCTGCTTTATATATGGGTGTGTGTGTATATTATATACACACACACATATATAGGCTTATACAAAAGAAAGATATCTGCCTAAAGCCCTGGGTGTCCCTGACTCAAATTACAGGAGCAAAAGTAATATCTAGCAACCAAAGCCCAGATCCACAAAAGTATTTAGGTGGCTAACTCTTATTGAAATCAATGGGAGCTAGGCACATAAATACTTTTGGGAATCTGGGCATTACTCCTTAACAGCCAAGAAAATTCAGACCCCTACAGAGCGCTCACAAAATTCCCCATTGCCTTGCAGACTAACCTCCATCAAAATTCCCTTTACATCAGTCCAAGCAAATAAGTATGCTCTGAATCACAGTTAGAGAGTCTGGGGTTACTAACAAAATGTACTCTCCTCATAATACAATTACTTGTCCTCACACAGTTAAATCCTGCAGAACACTGAGATGAGCTTTCATGGAAGAGAGAGCGTTATTCCAATGGCCTTCCATTCCTGCTTCACTGTGAGTCCAACTTTGCTAAGTGCCAGGCTTTCTTCACAACTTTTCTACAGCTGTTCAGCTTCTCCATAAATACTTCATGGGGTATATTGATCACATTTAAATTGCATCTGCTTGCTACAAGGAATGCAGTTTAAATGAGTAGGAAATAGCCCAAAATACAGGAAGGATTGAACTAGGTCACTTAGAAATCTGTTTATTATTTCATTTGTTTGCAGGCTAGGAGACTAGAGTGCCAGGGCTAAATTCTGCCCTTTGTTACACCCATGTAACCCATTGAAATCAATGAGTTCTGAGAGCAGAATTTGATAAATAATATCTTATAACTGACTTTGGAAGAGAGTATTTAAAAGACCCATATTGCATCATATAAGAGGTTTTATGCCAACTTTTGCTCTCAAGAACACCAGTGCACCCCACTGACTTAATGAGAGGAGGATTTGGACTTTTGTTTGAAACATGAGTAATTGTCAGTTCTGTTTGGTTTAGAAAAGGGAATTTGAAATAAAAATGCTGCCTTCTTCCCCCCCCCCCCCCCCCGCCCTTCTTTCTTTTTTCTTTTTCTTTTTTTTTAAACCATCCCCAGTATCTTTAGGAAATAATAGAGAGCAGCCAGCTTGCAATGAGGAGAGCTTCAAGGCATTCTTTTTGCGGTTCTGGATTGTCTGAGCTCATTTGCTTTGTTATTTCAGCACTCTCAGTGGGTGACCCCAGCATTGTGGTGTAAAACACAGACTAAGTATATATATATTCCCATTATTGTGCTAAAACTAGAGACTCTTGACCCCAAGCCCTGCTGATCTAGATGAAACAGGACTCCTTAGGTATCTCAGTCAAGGCAACTGGGGCATTTGAGTCCATAACTTGAAGAAAGACAGGAAGGTTTCATTGATTCAAACCTCACCCTACCATTTAACCCAGTGCATTTCCCAGGTATGTCTGTTTGAGTACCTAAGAGGGTAGTTTGGGGATGTTACCAGGATTTTATGAAAGGTTAAAACAAATTATATAATTGGCTCTGATTAAAAAATAAGTCCTTCCCTATTCATTTTGTATACACAACCTCTATCCATGTGCTGTGTCACACTGGTAAATGCCCTGTGTATAACCGCTGTCAGAAAGAAGTACAGGCAGATGAAAACGATTATGCAAAGGAAAAGAAATGGACCAGCCAGTTCTGAAAAATGACTGAGAAATGAGAAGAAACAGACACTTTCTGGGAATGGTGTATCTCCCAGCACAGACCTGGTGGAAGCATTAAAACTGAAATCAGTGAACACCCTAAATGCATACGCGTTTGAAGCATACAAACACAAACATTATGAACAAAAGTGACTCAATTACTTGAAATCCTTCCTAATTGCTACACAGCAATTTAATGTTGTCCAGCCAGAGTCTTCATGATAATGGATGCCTTATAACTGTGTGCAAAATAAATTACAATAAATAATTCTAAAGTGCTACAGTTTATGATAAATGATGATGTTTATGATAAAAAGAAAACACTTTCCAAAATATGGGTCATCTGTGATCAAACCTGGACCTGCAGAGAACACCACTTTTAGAGCTCATAAGGTTTCTATCATTCACCTGGAAGGCCCATTCTTCTCTGTGAGACTGAATGAGCCAATAAAATAATGTAGTAAGAGCATTGCCAAGGAAAAAGGAAACACACATACCGTAGCTCTTAGCCCGGGAGCCAAAAGAACAGCAGGAAACTTTCAGAATAAAAATGTTGTATCAGGATCTTGTACTGAACAAGGTTCCTGGGGAGTGTTTGTGTGCATGCATGTGTGTCTCTGAGTATTTGAGAGTCAAGTAGCTTTATGGTCTTATACTGTGTAAACCTCCTCCCTTCTGTATCCATGCTGGTGTCTCCTGTTGTCACTCGTTCTGGCATTGCTAACTTGGATTATGAGCAATAGTTAGGTTTAGGAGCATGTTTTTACTTGTCTTTCAAATGCCATGCTCACCTATAATAAATAAACATGAGAAAGCAAGTGTGAGAGAGGTGAGCTTCACACAGACTCCTGTGTGCCAAAGAATAAGACTAGGCATCAAATTCATCCAAATGGATTTCCAAGGACACGGGTCCCTTCCTTCTGTCAGACCAGTTGAGATCCACAGGTTTAGAGGGTGCGGCTTTCGATCTCCTCCCCGAGGGAAGGCCACCCTGATAGAAGAGCTCCAAGAATTCAACTTCCCTGTGGGAATAACCTGGAGAGTGGGAATGGAGCCCTAGTGATATATGGTATAGGCAATGCGTGTTCCTTACCTAATGAACTACAAAGAGAAACAGACTTTACTGAGAGACAACATATAAGTGGTCAAAATGAACTTTGTTCTCGTTTTCAGACTCTCTGTTTCATGTGATGTCTCCAGCCAATGCACTAATTTTCAGTGGCAGAACCACTAATCAAGATTCTGAGACTACAGCTAATGTCAAAGATCACACAGTGTTCCAGGTTCTGCTATACTTGAGTAGTCCAAGTGGAATACATGCAACTGTTTGAGGAGCTAAGGGCCTACTCAAAATGAATAAGGGTGTTAGAGTGCAGTCCTAAATTAGGGTTTGCTGCTCAGAGAGCCTCACCAGAGGAGTCCCAGACTACAGGCAGCTCTGATGACAAATGGAAGCAGTCATCAAGCTGATGCCTCTAAAGAGCAGTTACGCTGGGGAGTAGCATGGAAGGCCTTGCACAATGCATGGAAGTTTAAACAGCCACAGATTGGGAACACTTTGTGGATGCTCAGGCATTAACAATGCTCCCTTCACACTCCATGCCAACATTAAACCCTCCATTCCCCACTTATCCAGGAGAGAGTGAGTCAATTTTACCACCTGGGCATTCTTTTGCTTTAGCTTTAATCCTTGGTGCTTCTGTTCGGGAATAATTTGCCTCAAAAAGACAAAGAGAAGACAGGGTGAGCACTGGGCACCAAAAATATTGAAAGCAACATTGTAAGGGCTCCTCCCTAGCTATGGTGTCTTATAGGCTGGGAAAGAAAGTGGAGAGTATGTGTCCTACCATAGTGCTTCCCCAGACAACAATCTTTAGAGATGTTGGGGGGTGGGGGAGAGGAGGGAATGTCAAAAGTTTAGCAAGGAAGAGAGAAGTGATTAGCAGTGTGGAGACTGAGTGACTAAATAGTCATGAAACAAACAGCCAGCCACAAATAGGTTAATGGTTTGATATATTCATATTTCATGTCTGAAAATGCTTATTTCCACCCCTCTGACTGATCTTGCCATATTGGCTTTTAAGTCTGGCAAATATAGAGAACTTTTTTTCCTCTAATAAAAGGGAATTTGCTCACTTTGCATGTTGCCCATGTCTAGTCACGAGATTGTTATAATCAAGGACCAGGGACCCTGGAAATCTAGGTCACTTTGGGATGTTTTTCTGCAGCAAGAATAAAAGAATGGTACAGCATCTTTTAATGCAGGCTGCAGCTGTGGAAATACAGAGCCGTCTGCTCTTTCACACCCTCAGAGCTCAATGCTGGCTGTGAAAACCCAGAAGCTGTTGCTTTTAATGATCCCGTGGCCGTGAAATTGGCTCCGATTCATTCACTGGCCATGGAATCTGCATAGCCTTATTAGTATACTTATTTGGGTAATCTGCGTCTTCTGAAAAGGGAATTGTACTGCCTGCATCTACGAATGTACAGTACGGCGCATATCATAACGAGACGGTGCCTGAGATGAAGTAAAAAACAAAAACAGAGCAGTGCAGAGGTTGAATCTGGTATGCACCAAATTGGGTCTTAAAGAAAGAAAAGGAAAGAAAACTGCCAGTGCTCACTGCTGAACACTGGTGTCTTTTCAAAAGTGGACAATCAATTCTTTCTTCCGTGTGTGTTTTGTCTGGTATTTGAGGTCATACAGAAGTTGTATGCGACCGATCAAATAACTTTTTAAACTTCAGTAAGCAGGAACAACCAAAACAAAGGGGAATTTCACCATGACAATTAAGATAGTAAAGGCTGTGATGGAGAAACTTTAAAAGATATTTTTCCACAGTGTTCTTAGAATGTATAACAATGTAAAGGAGCCCTTGAACATATCAGGCTCCCTGCTGCTTCCTGTCTAGCAACATCCATCCAGCCACCACAGAAAAGATGCACAACTACTTAGACATTTCCATAACATTTCTCATGTGAGGTAATGTATATAATGTTATTTACATTAATGTCTTATTTGTTTAGAATCTTGTGCCTTAACAGATGTACTTCAACTGTAGGTGCAGAGAATGTAAAGTAAGAAGGACTGATTCTCCATCAGTGGAGTTATGGTGGTATAAAAAGTGGGTACATCAGAGAAGAATCAGACCCAAAGGCTTAAGCTGTGTTTTTCCTAAACCATTGTGTGCCTCACCCTGTCAAGAATCTTGCGTATTTTCAAATTACATTTTTAGTGGAAGTTGTAAAAGATAGAGAAATATTTCTGATTGGAAACAGCCCCCCTGGTTAGTTATGCAGAGTATAACAAAAAATGCATTAAGTTCGCTAATGAGTCCCCTCGTTTGGAGGCCTGCATCTAGTTACAGTTCCACTCGTGTAAATAAGGAATACGGTAACTCCATTCTAGTCAGTGTAACAAATGTGAGATCAGAAATTGGTCATTTTTTTTCATATTTAGCCCTGTTGGCATCTAATAAATAATGATAAAAAATACTTCTGAAGCATAGTTATGAATGCTTGGAACATGTATATAACTCACATTGACTTTCAATAGATTTAACCACTTAATTTCCATTTGTGCTTTTGAAAATCTCTCCTGACGTGATTACCCACCACTCATCCTCACCCACTCATTAACTTCTAAAGCAAGAGCCATATCTGCATTGTGCATCTCTTGGTGCATAGGTCAGTTCAGAATCTAACACCTGTTTTTTGGAACAACTATAGAAGGAGTCCCCAAGTGATCCACCCACAATTTTACACAAGACCCAGTGCATGCATGGAGACATGGCACTTTGGAAGCTTTAGTAAACACTAATGTAATCTATAAAAGTTACTACTTTTTCATTAAATTAATTCTGATCTTTATGGCCAGACTGTGACCAACCACTGTGTAAGTTCTCTAGTGCAGGAGAGAATCATAGAATCACAGAACTAGAAGGGACCTTGAGAGATCATCTAGTCCAGTCCTTGGCAAGATACAAAGATCCCTCTTGTGCTGGGTGTTAGTTTCTTCAAATGGGATAGGGGAGCTGAGGACATGGCCACAGTCATTAGACCTGTGCTAATGTAATACCAACAGACCTCAGTCATCGGTGGGTAGGATTGAACCTCGGACCTCTGGAGCTAAATGCATGAGCTACTGAAAGCCACATGGCCCTTAGCTAAGGCTGTAGCAGACTCATTAATCTCTAAGTGGTCTCAGTGCCACAAGAGGGGACAGAACACCACACCCAGGAGGTGTGTGTGTTACACTAGGGTAGTGCAACTCTTTACTGCCCCCAAACATGTTGCCTTAAAGGCACAATCAAACTTTCAGTGTTTTAATTCAAGGCTTTCTGAAATCATCAGTTCTGAAATACAACAGGTAACCATTGCAGACTTGGAGCACTTCCTGGTGTGTTTGTATTTGCTTTCACTATCTACAGGGGTACAAATCACTACTGACAGACATATAGTATGTCTAATAACTGAGGACAAAGGTGCATTGATAACAGAACTAGTTAATTTTCAGGGAAATGCCTATAGTATGTAAAATCTGGCTTGCCATGCAGTTATTAATATGGGAAGTAAGAATCAATTGCTGATATAGTCTTAAAGTTTACGTACTGAGTCAATATTTTGTGCAGCTGCTTTCTCAATCCTTGTCAGATCACTGGAGACAGGTGAACAGAAAGACCTAATATGAGAACATCACATTTTGGCCGATGCCGTTTATGAATTGGCCAGTTCAGAACTCTATGTGTGTAATTGCGGAGTTAGACATTTACTCATAGATGTTTTAAGAGCTTCCTTACTGAGAATGTAATTTTTCTTAATAGATAAACACTAAGAGCCAGAGACTCAGCCGGTGTAAAACATTATCTTCAACGGAGCTATGCTGATTTACACCACATAAGAATCCAGCCCTAATAATTTAGCAATAAAAATGGAATGAAGAGAAGTAAGCCCATGACACTTTTTAGAAACACAGCACTAAAGGGAAGACTTAAGTCTCATAACTTGTTGCATATTTTAGGTGAACTTGAACCATATTTTTTCCTACCTTCTATTTTCCAGACATTTATTAAGCACTCTGCTGCTCTGTCGTAAACAAAGTAGTGGTATCAGATCAAGGCCTGAGAAATATAAATGAGACTGAGTGGGAAAGCTTGCCCAACACAGGCCTCAACTATATCTTTTCAGTCTGTACACCTCTACCCCGATATAACGCGACCCGATATAACATGAATTTGGATATAATGCGGTAAAGCAGCACTCCGGGGAGCGGGGCTGTGCACTCCGGCGGATCAAAGCGAGCTCGATATAACGCGGTTTCACCTATAACGCGGTAAGATTTTTTGGCTCCCAAGGACGGCGTTATATCGGGGTAGAGGTGTATATACCGTACTTCATGTCGAAAGGCTATCTATCTAGTACCCTTCCCAAAGTAATAAAATTCATCTACCAATGTAAGAAAAACAAAAATTAAAAAACGTTCACAAACTAACTCCAGGAAAATTCCACTGAAAAGGGACATACTGTATTCTACTGACATACTGTATTGCAAGTCTAACTATTTCATGGTTACAAAGAGAAAAATCTCTGAAAATTATGAGCTTGTCATATTCCATTTTTTCCTTCAGAGTATTGAATGCCATTTAAAGCACAACAAATATTCAAGTTCGTATCCCGTAACAAACATCCAGGGACATCTTTAAGTCAAAACAGAAGCAACCAAAATTCAGAAAGCAAAGGAAACTTTGACGAAACTACAGAAAACTTTTCAGATGCAATTATTCAATAACTGTATGCAAAGTAATTATTAGGAAGGGCCCTACTCATCATAATCTTTGTTGAACACTGTGTGGTTGAAGAGTTCCACATACATTGCAATCTGCAGAGTAGCAAAATACAAAACCTTCTGAGGCTGAGACATAATGCTAAAAGCAAGCGAACAAGGACCACAATATTCAGAAAACAGTACAAGTTAGGTGGCCAAAATCAGGTCAGAAAACAATCCTACTAACAATAGGAAAAGCGAGGCCAAAGTATTTGTAGCTTAAAGTAATCCAAAAATATGGCTAGTCATAAACGACGAGTTACAAATACAGCTAGCTAACAGGAATCCTCTTGACCTCCCTCATGTGGTTCAGGTAGCAAACTGCTCAGGATTAATAAAGCTGTAAACAATAAGAAACAGGGTAGAAGCGACAAACATAGCTGGAGACACAGATACCAACCACAATGCTGGGAAGTGCCCATCTTAAAATATAACTCAGCTCATAATGCCATGCAACAGCCCAGACACAAATGATGCTTGTCTCATTCCCTTGTAAGGCTAGCCATTTGGGGGAGGGAGGACACTCAGCTCCTGAAAACCATAGCAGGCTTATTATCAAACCCACACCTCTCTGCCCTACAACCCTTACTAGACTCTTTGGTAGCCATATTGACACATCACTCCCAGAAGCTGTGACAGATAGCTGATTCAGAGTTAAAACTAAAATTATAAAAAATCCAAACATTTGAAAGTATGTCAATTCACAGTTCAGATATCCAAATTGCCTTAATTCTGCCCTATTAACAAGCCTACCCCCTCATCTCTGTTTCTTTGTATGGTGAGATATTTTCTCCCTGAAAGTTTGCAGTTTGCAGCTAGAGTATGAAAATGTACATTCCAGCGCACTGGTTTCTGAATGGTTTCATGTCTCCACTACAGGCACGCTGTGTATGTAATGACACTTGGATCATTGGCTGGCATAATGAAATCTGGCTCCCAATTTTGGAAGCTGCTGAGAGCTTAATGTGACATTTTGAGCCCATTTGGCACTTCACAGGCTCAATTACTAATGAGCAGTGGAGAATAATTATTGCCTTCAGTATCCTGTTCGTCAAACCAGGAATCTGTTAAGTGTTTTCCTCCCATGTTCTGTGAACTTCTGTGGGGAAGGACAGAGTTAACACATGCATTATATGATTAAGAATACAACATTGTAGATTCTGTGGGTACTGATAAAACAAAACTCTTATGCATAGGTTAATCTGAGTTTCTGTTTTTTTTCACGATGAGGTCAGAACTAATGTAGTTTGGATGCCTTACCTGTGAATTTTCATATGATCAAATGTATGTTTTGGTGTTCCTGTAAGTTTATCCTTCACTCTGAATCCCCTGGCTTTGTACTGTTTCTGCTTGCTATAACATTCTTGTAAGGATTTTTACTCATAAATTACTGATAAATACTCTCAATCTCAGCTAACCATAAATGTAGCTTTTTGTCTGGCAACATACATGCTTTCCAATTAAAGGTGGGTAGTGAGCTACTCGAATTATAGGATGACAATTTTGCCTCAGCTGCGTATACATGTGCTTTGGTTTTTCAGGCTTGTAACAACAGAAGTTGTCTACAATCATATGGTTCCATCTTGAAAGTGCTGCTTTATTCTTGGTAAGAGGCATCCATATGCTCTGCTAGTTCCCTAAATGAAGGAGAGGAGTGTTAACAGATTTCTGTAATTGCTCCTGCTGTCATTGTTACAAAATACCTTATTTTATTGCCCCCCCCCCACCCCCGTGATATTATTTCCAGGAACGTTCTTAGCTTTGAAGTCAGTAGAGAAACTATATACAACTATTTACAACAAAGCTGAAATGAGTCATCCTCTTAAAAAACTAAGAGCACAAAGGAACAGGGGTTCCGACTCAGGCTGTACGGTGGTAAGTGGGAACTGGAGAGGCATCAACCCACACTACCTCTTATGCCCTTGTCTAGGAGCATGAGGAGACCCATTATATACAGACACTGCTAAGAAACACTTCCGGACTCAGGCACATGGCGCACATGCACATCCACATGTCGAATACACATAGGGACCATCACTCAAAGACGAATCTGTGTTTTATAATATACTTGCTAAAGATCTGTTATGATAATGTGGGGACAAGGAGGAAGAAAAATAGGGGGATGGTGAGGTGCATGACATTGCTTTTGTGTACTTGACTCTTCTTTTATTGATGTGTCTGCATTACACAGAGATATGGGTCCAGTTCGAAATGTGGAGTCACGTGACGTTGACAAAGCATTTTCTGCACTATAAAATATTCCATTTAGCATTAAGTCCACAGATGAACTATGAACTCTGTTTAAGTCAGTACCGAGGCAGCAACAGTGTCTCCTTTGTTTAGAGTCTATGACTGGATATGCATATGATATATGAAGTAATATTAAAAGTCATAAGAATATAAGATTTACCATACCAGCACAGCTCATTGTTTATCAAATCTAGTATCCTGCCTCTGGCCTTGGTCACTCTATTTAATTGGCGAGCAAATCCCTTCTGATAATGCACTTGTGAAATGCTATACGTGGGGGAAATTCTTTCATGGACCCTGAGATTAGTTTAGATCTTGAAGAAAGAGATTTGATTACCGTTATCTTGGCATGCATAACTACAAATGTTATTCTTGGTCATAATACTTATCCAACCCTATTTTACATCCATGCAATCTTGATGATGGCTTATGGTAATGAATTCCCCAGATTGACTCAATGCTGTATGTACAAATATTTCCTCTTATTTGTTCTAGATTTGCCAGCAATTATTTAAAATCAACCATCCTCAAAGTATAGCTGCACCTCTCTAATTTGCACTCCGTTAATCTGCAAACCAAATAATTCTCACCCTAAACATTATTTAAAAAATGATGGTCTAACCTCTTAGCAAAAGTTTTACAGAGCGTTTTATAAAGAAACATATTAAGAGTTTTTTACTTTTAGAAAATTTACTATATAGCACATTTAGCAGTATACTAAGAATTATTTTAGGTAATTAAAACTAAGCTACACTTTTCAAAATGACTTTTTGTACTTTTTGTAATGCAGCATTTTTATTTTATTTTCATATTTGTTTCTTATATTTGCTATTCTAGTTGATTGCACAAGATAGGAAATAAATAATACTTACTAATTATCAAAGGTCAGAATCTGGCTTCAAGGGTAAATAACCCAGCAGAGATAAGGAGAGGAACTGCTTTTTTCTACTTACTGCTTGTCTAAAGGGTCCCGCACAGCACCTTAGTATTTGAGGAACATGCACAAGATTGCAAACTCCTTAGTCACTTTTGTTTTGCCAACCTATTTTCCAACTGCAGCTTTCCATTCATGCAGCCTTGCAAATTGGGATCTGTAAGACATTATATGCCACTCTGAGATAGAGTGCATATGTGCCTGTGCATGTGCGTAAAAGTAATGGGAACTATCATTCAGCACTAAGCAAGTATTAGTGAACTGGGAAGTGTGGTGATGTGTGTGTGTGTAGCCAACCTCATTTACAGCAACAAGTCCTGTCATGGTTTTATAATAATAGGAAATCAAGGCTAAGCAAGAAATTACCACCTACAGACCTTACACTTGTCCTTCAGTGTACTGACTGTGAGATGACAGTGTGGAATGTAAGTGGAGGTGCTCGTGTGAATGTATTGGCAGGATCCCCTCATATCATCATCCCATTTTCCTCTCCTCCTCTGCTTCTTGGATCTCTACTTCTCATCTGCTTCTTGGTTGTAAATCTGCCACTTCTCTCCACACAACTATCATTTTTGCTCCTCAGACACTGGTGCTTTATGATTTCAGTCCCTATTTCCCTGCCTGCTTCAGACACCTGTCACTAAAGCTTAGCACAAGATGTGATTTCACTGCAATATCTTACATTGTGTTGTGCTAGATGGCTCAGACAGAAGACTGGAAAAAACGTAGTTGTTTCAGCTTTTAATTGGCCTGTGCCTTTCTCCTTGATTTTCTTTTTCTGACAGTTCTAATTTCTCTCTGAAAATGCTTCCTCCAAAAGGACTGAAAATACAGAAAATAAAAACACTGGCTTCAATATTTGAACTTTCCATTCTTTTCCCCCTCTGGTAGCCTCAGAACTCCGCACAACCTTGCAGCGTCACTAAAGTGTGAACGCTTACACTCATTTTTCTGAAATCAGTTTCTTTCTCCCCTAGACATTCTTGAGCTCTCTCTATCAAAACCATTGATCTGGGCATGGTGTTTACTGACTAATCCACCCATTTAAAAGTGTGCTGTCCTTTCCCAAAAAAACTGAAGAGTGGAGAGAACTCCTAACTGCATTACTGTCTAGAACCCTGTGGGTTTATTGGAAAAGGGTATGAAATTCCTCAGCATACGTGCTGCCTATAAATGAAAAACTGTAGACCAGTCTACTGAACTGTGAAAGCCGGAGATTCAGTTAGTCACTTAATGGCATTGCAAAAAGCCACACAAGAAGGCACTGCAATGTCCTTATGCTGTATTACTCTGTGTCATGATGTTGCATCATCATAATTCAGTGTCATGTACTTAGGCTAAGAAAATGAAAATGTCACAGTCATCATGTTGTCCCCTATGGTTAGTATGGCCCTCCTCATCATAGTTTGCCAAGCTGCTGCCAACATCACCAACACTAAACTTTCTTCAGCCTGCTCCCTCTTGAGGCACACAAAAAATGCATCTATAACAAACTCCGTTAAGTATCCCCAGCTCTGGATCTCCCATGTGATCCATCTTCTGTGCTTCCATTTTTAAAATGTGAGGCTCTTCGGGGTGGGAACTGGCTTTATTTCTATGTCCAGTGCTGGGTATTTTATCAATACTAAATCAACAGGGATAGATTGTGCTACAGGGCACAACCATGTGTAAAAGGCAGGGCATGGCTGTGCTGCCCCAGGGAGAAACTTTGACTGTAAGTTATAATTCTTTCTTGACTGCCCCTGCTCCCAAGGGAAATAATTTGCTCCTGGCCCTTACCAGCCATCATCAGCATAATGAGAGGGAAGGGGCAGCTTTCATCTGGAGAATCGGGGGACAATGACTTTCACCTCTCAGCTTTTGGCTGGCTAAGTAAGGAGACACAGGAAAGCAGAGTGAGGCTGGTCCTTCAAGCAGCAGTGCTCGGCCAGCTCTCCTTTCTCCTGTTGAACAACTAGGCTCAGCAGTATTCTCACCTGCAGCCACATACCTGCAAGGTGCTGCTGTGTCTTCCTGCTGGGCAGACAGGAGAGGCTGCAGTGGGCTCATCTCTGTAGCAAGTCCACTCCCACCCTGCTCTGCTCTCCATCTCCTCCTGGCTCAGAGGGTCTGAGAATGGGGAACACAAATTCTAGCAACTGGCCTCCCATCTGACAGGTTTTTGGTGTTGACAGAGCAAACCTGGAGATCCAGGGGGACAGAGGAAATTATGGGGGTGGAGGGACACTTGGCGGGGAGTGATAGTTGGTGGGAATGGATGAAGGATAGGGGGACAAACAGGGAAAGTCAGGAGAAAGTTGTAGGAGCAAGAGAGACTGGGCGAAGCCTTGGGGACAGAGAAAGGCTAAGAAGAGGAATAACAGATGGGGGGGGGCACTGGGGAACAGGGAATCATGTGGATGGGGGACAGAGACAGGGATCATTTGGGAGGGAAGAGGGAGATATTTTAAGAAGAGGGGGAAATTGGGGTACTGGGAGGGGAACAGGCACAGTGGAAACCTGGGAAAGGACAAGGAGGAAACTTGTTGGAGGATCTTTTGTACAAGAGCTGGGGTTGTCTCACATTAATATGGGGGAGGAGATTTGTTTCCCCATTCCCCATCTTTGTATGCAAAATTTCTCCACTGCTAGTAACAGATTACTTCTCCTGCACCCTCAGCTTAGCTGTGCTGGCCAGTGTAGGAGGGCCAAGCCATATCTATCCATTCTTCACCCTCCCACTCTCTGGAAGCTCAGCAATTAGCTGCACAGCCCCTAATACCTCACTTGGCACCCATTCCCTTTCCCACTTATGTGAAGGAGGGGGAAGCAGCAGTTTTACATAGCTTGGTTTTGCCCTTTGCTGGAAGCAGAAAACCAGGTAGGCCATACAGGGGAGTGGGGAGTTTTACTACCCCTCCACAGCTGCATAAGGCTGAGCCACAACCTGGTTCATAATAACCACAAAGCAATGCAGAACATAGTGTTGCCTTATGTGTACCAGGCATCAGGTGGATAAATAGCACCCCATTAGCTTTGCCTGAGTCTAAACAATGCACAAGCAATTCTAGTCACACTAGTGAACTCTATGAAAATTGCACGTGCTCCCAAGACCCAAATGTGCCCCAGGAACTACATGTTGAGTGATCTCGATGCAGATCAGTCAGTATTCCAAATGGTCTCCTTCTCCTGGCTGAAAAGAAAACGTTTATTCATGTGGGAATGTTGAAAAGGGTTTTAGAGATGTCACCGAGGCTCTTTGTGTGGGCTCTTTGGGATGGGCACTGGGCTCTTTATGTGGTTCATTGGGATGCCTGTTTGTACTGCACTTCCTTATCTGTTCCCAGCTACAGATTTTGAAATGAAAATGTAAGGCGAGGGGCCTCAGTCCCTCTCAGATGTGAATCCAAATAGGGGACTAGGATTTGACAATCTGTCCAGTGGGTTTGACACACTGTCTACTCTCTGTTTAGTAGATTTCATTTTAGTAAGCTAAATGGCAGAAGATTTTCATCATTAGATGGCAGCCTCCCTTTTCAATATTTGACATTATATTTTTAAATACTCCTGCTGTAAATCTATTTTATTTCTGTGCGGGGTCGTAAATGAACATGTTACCCTAAAACTGGAGAGAGATTTTGTTGAGATTCTTCTCCTTGCATAGATCTACTTCCAAGAGGATGGTACACACACACACAATTTAACTTTACAATACTGTATTTCGTGCTAGACACATGAATATTAGTAGATGATAAAACTTAGAAAGGATCCAGAAAAAAATTATAAAGGTTTAGGCAATAAAAAACACAACAACCCTAAATATGTATAGCTTGGCAAATTGATAAGAAAGATGGGGTTCAGAAAGGATATAATGTAATCTAATCAAATACAAGTATCTGAAGTTTCTAAACTCCAAGAAGAGGAATATTGTGTTAACTGACATCTCCAGAAGCAGCCCAGGTTGTCAGTCATTGACAGTAAGTACTGTTTGCAAAAGGACTAATTCAGGATAACAAGGGCTGGTCAATTAGTTCTAGAGAACAGTAGTTATCCATCACTGAATTAATGTAAACATGGATATAGGAAAGGGTAGAAGGTTGAACAGGGAAAAAATAAGGTATTAGCATGAGGAAGAAGAGATAGTTCTCTCCCTGTTCACTTTCTTCTGCCCTCAGTTTTCTTTTCTTTTCTTTCCCATCTCTCTCCTTAACCCAATTTCTCTTTCTCTGCCTAATCTCCTACAGAGCTGAAGCTGCATTTTTTTTAAATCTTCTGTAGTTTTCCAAAAGAATATTAGAGGGGTTTCCCTCAAATGTTTTAACAAAGCAAATGAGTTTTGAATCTAAGGCTACTTCTTTACGTCATGCTTATTTCAGCTGTGTGTAGAGTTTGTACTCAAACATACATGGGCTTAAGTTGCAGTGTAGCTGGTGAGGCATGGTTTAGGTGAGCAGAGTACAGACATGTCTGAAGGTCTGGGTATGTACCCGAGTACATACCCTACATGCTCTCTAGTCGCCCAAGCTGTGCCTCCCCATCTATACTGCTATTTTTAGCCACGTAGTTTCTTGCTGCCCCTCAGCTGCTGGAGCCTTTCCCCTCTGCAGCTGACTTTAGATTTGAACAAGGTCTACATAAGAAAAAGAAATAAAGAGCCAGTTCCTGAAGTGGTGTAAACTGGCATAACTTCATTAAAGTCTATGGTGCTATGCCAATTTATACCAGCTGATGGTCAGGCCAAAGGTTGTACTGGTTACAGAAGAATTAGGATTAAAGGTTGGATGCTGTACTATGCCACAGCTCCATTTAGTGCAGGAGAGGGACAGGGAAGGACGTCAGGGCCTGGTGACAGCTCCACGATTTTGAGGGCCATCACCAGCCCTGATGCCACTTAGAACTGCTGCTGGACAGTTCGAAGTTGCACAACTGATGGGAGGGTCCTCACCAGACTCCATGTCAGTGGATAATTGGTGTAGCAGAGCAGAGCTCCAATATGCTCTCCGCCCATCCCTTTCCTTACACTGATAGGGGAATGTATAGGTGCAGGACCTGTACAACCCTGCCTTTATTATTAAGAGTTACACATAGAATTCCTTGACCAAGATGTGAATTCAGTTCTGTACCCTCAGTTATGGTCTGTTCTCAAGTATATATTTCTTCTGTTCTCAAGAATAATGGATTTTTGGTTCATAGGCATTTCCAAAATAATTTTTTATTTTTTTTTCATGTTGAACAAAATATTTTCACCCCAAAATATTTCATTTTGATTTTTAACATTTAAAAATATTAATAAAATTAAAGATAATTTCAAACTCCCCATTGCTCTCTTGTGCAAGCATATTGTCTAAATCACAATCTAGTCTGCTGAATGTATTGCATTACCTGAGGCTCTTGGAGAAAAGGGAAACCACGTACACAACATGAGCACAGAATGAACAGCAAGGGCAGCGTTTTCCCTTCACTGAGTTTCCTTTATATGCATCTAGAAAAAGAAAAAGAAGAAAACACCAAAGAAACAGATAAGGAAGCCCTGATAGCTCAGTGAGAATAATTAGGGAGTAAGCACTACTAACATACATATGTTTCCATTTTGCTTTGTTTTGGAAAGTTGGGTGGTGTTTTTCTCATCCCTGTTGATTTTGTATAGAATCCTAAGGCTTATCCTGGAGTTATATATTAAGGCCTTTTCACTGTCAGAATTCTTATTCCAAGAAATGTGTGGTGGGATAATATAGATACAGTATTTCCACAATGTGAGCTGTGACATCCTATCATCTAATTTCCCGGCCTTTACACTATCACGTATTTCAATGTGACAGTCATTTTGAATATGGATGATTTGAAAAAGATTTTTAAAATTTTATTTTCAGTCATTTAGAAGATGAGTTAGAGCAATACATCTGAGGGAAAAGCTCCTTTTGATCAAAAAAATTCTTAACTGGAATATTTGGAGTCCAATTTTACCCTAAGTTACATGCATGCAATGTCCACTGACATCAATAGGGCATAATCAGGCCCCAAATTCTGCAAGCATGTAAGCAAGTGCATAACTTTACATATGGTTTAATCCCATTGATTTCAATGGAATTGCTCCTGCATGTAAAGTTAATGACAAACGTAAGTGCTTAAAGGATCCTGGCTTTGGATTTTTAAGATGTGAAAGGGAATGTACAATGGTGGAAATTATTTTGTTTCCATTCAATTATCTATGACTTGGCTACAATGTGCTACAGATTTCTATGCAAAACTCTCCAGTAATATCAGTTCAATTCTGCTCATAAATCAGTAGCATAATATAATATGAATATGGATTTTCTACCTGTATAATAAAACAGAGTGATTGTCTCAGAGATGAGGATATTTTAGAACATGTCATGAAAAAGCAGAATTTTACCTTAAAAGGTGTTTTCTGCTTCTTCAGCCCACCAGTCTGAAGTGACTGGCTACAGCCTGTTAAATCAAATCTACAGAAGGAGTTGCACCTTATCAGTTTAGACTGGTGGACATGAGCATACAGAAAAACTATTCTTGTGCAAGTTATTTTTAATATTCAGCAGCATATATGTGTGTATGTTTGAGGTTCCCGTTTCCTCAATCAGAGGATTTGAGTGTACTCTAGGACTTGGGGAGAATATCTAGTTATGTGAATGAAATTTTATTGAGGGATGAGGCATCATAAACATCTACTTGCTTTTATCTGAGGATCAGAAACAGGGAATCACAAAGAAATCAGTAAACAATGAAATATATTTTTGGTTGATCACAGACAATATGAAAAGGGAGCTTAGATTAATGTACTCCAAATGTGTAGACTGAAGCCACATTAAAGGAATGCCATCAATGTAGAGTAAACCCACATTGTATATTATTTCCCTGTAACAAAATAAACTGATAATCTCAGAGTTTTTAACTGGTATAATGCAAATCTCAATATGTTTAGTGTTAATTTCAAAAGATTTTGTTCACTGAAGCTTTCATGTGTTGTTAAAATCACTGCTTGCATCTGGTACAGTCAGTATTAGAGGATAATACTCAAACCAAGCACGCAGCTTTTTGACAGATGTTTAATTACAGAAAGTTTTCAGACTGAGAAATAATTTGTGGATCTCCTGTTATTTCAGATGTAACTACTTATATACAAATGTGTACTGTTCTGGCCTGTTATCTTCTGCTGAGTGCTCTGATTGTTGGGCGACAACTTGAAAACAGCAGCGTATTTAGCCAAAAGAGTGTGTTAAGTCTCCTTTGTCAGATCAGACACAAGATGGCCAATAAATCTAAAACAAATACAGTAATGCATAAGAAAACTTTAGCTGTTATTCTTTGTATGTAACTATTTATCATTTGCTTAAGTTCTCCAAAGAAAAGAAAGAGATAACTAGTCCATCCTGACAAATCATTCACTCCATCTTCATGCACAGTAAAAACACTTTCCCAAAGATTCTTCTTTTTCTTACACTCCTATTGCCGACACTTCAGAAAGGTTGGGACTTGAATGAAGATGGAAATCATGGATGAGTGTGTATAAAGATATATAACTATTTATTACCGATATACCCCCAAAGTAGTACACCACCATGTAAAATGGACATTAAATTATTAATAGAAATCTGTCTAAATGCATATGTGGTGGAAAGCAGATTTTTTTATTCAAGGAGAGAGGATTCTTTTGAACCTCTCTCCAAGCCTTAAGGATACCACCCTTCATGCTTTCCATCTCCCTAGAAAAGATGAATGCCTCTCCTTTCTGAAAACATTAATACCACTCCTGTAATGCCAGAAGGAGATAACGGCATGTGAGGCGAATCACACTCACACTGGTTGAAATGCACCCCATTGCAAAAGGCACAGCACAAAACTTAAGCGGGACTTAAGGTGGTGCATAGGTCTTGTGCTGACTGACTATATTGTGATGAATTTCTTCCACACAACAAATGTGTGTGACACCTTTCACTGTGCTCCCCGCAGCACTATAGAAAGCCAGTTTAACCCATTATTTATGTTCTGTGCCTGGTTGACATTACACCACAGATATGAAAACTGCAGAATAAAAGGAATAGCTCAATATTTAGTGGAGATGAATTAACGTGTTATTCACCATGACAGAGCTCTGTGCATATGTTTGAGGTCAACAATACTATTCTTAAAGACCATATGCCATGGAGGAACTGGTAAAAAGAATATCAAGGGATGAAAACAAAAAGAGAGTAACAAATAAGAAGTATTTTCAATGATATGTGCTACACTTTTTAAATAAATATTTTAATTCTATTATTGGCATTTACAAGTAGAAAGCATACAGTATGTTACAAATTTATCAAAAGGTGAAAAATATGGATGTTACATAAGTAACAAATGTAAAAAAAAAGTATTTTTCTTACCTTCCCTGAAAGTAAGAAAACTATTCAGCATAGGAAAATATTGATATCAAAAACACAGTTTAGGTAAAAAAAAAAGTCTTTACACAGTACAATAGGATCTTCAGTTCTGCAGGAACACATGAAGGGTTCTGTGAATTTCTATTTAGCCTATACATTTTAGGGGATTCAGAACAAACAATAAGCTATTGTAAGTCAGTCTACCAGGAGTTTTCTCTCATATCAGCTCCACAATGCTAGAGTGCAGTAAGTTTTATACAATAAATAATTCTTCAAAAGTTTCTGTCTCAGAAAATTATGTAATGCAGAAAATGCCCCTCCAAGGTCACGTGGGCTAGGCAGTGCTTTGATAATAATTATATCACTGATTATGACATCTAAGCACTTTACAGATGTTAGCTAATGAATCCTCACAATACCCCTGTGAGGAAGGCAAGTAAGTATTATTATCATCATGCCCCCATTGTACAGATGGGACAGCTGAAACTTTGACAGACTGAATGACTGACCCGTGGCTGAGCTGAGATTAGAATGCAGGAGCTCCTAGTATCTAGTCTGGTTGCAATCCATTAGAACATGCTGCCTCTGTAGACTATACTATCTGTTTGATCTGACAACTTCCAATAATTTCATGCCAGGGAAAAGCACTGGGAGGAGTGCAGAGGTGGGGGATAAGCATCCAAAAATATTTCATAGTGATTCAGAAGCTCTCACACAACTTTGTCAATGAAAAAAAATCCTAAAGTGCTGGACAGGTTGAGCCGCTTCTAGCACCTCTTGTATGGATGAAACTTACGGCACTTTTGCCAGCAATTACTCAAACTTATTTCTTCCTTAAAGTTTACACATAGAGGAATTGCAGGATATGGTAAATACATTTTCTGAGAGACTCTAATAGTGTAATTCCTTCATTCACCCTCCTTCTTCCATGTGTCTCTCAAGGGAAATAAAATCCTCAATACTCTTGCATTGCAAAACAAGTTATTAAGTTGTAGACAATACACACACTCCCACAATAAAAACATCTGAGCTTATTTTCAGATCAAAGCATTATTAATTTAAAAATCACAAACCAAACAATGGTAAATAGGAAACCCTTTTCAAATGCTGCATGCTGAATGTCTTGTTTTTAAAATACAATGCATGCAGGAGAAATAAATTCACCCAAGCATAATTAAATTAAAAATGTTTTAAGTCTGTTTCAGCAGCATAATGGTTATTATTTTTAAAAGTCTCCTCCAACCACACTGGCCTGGGCTTAAAATGCTGACTTTCACTTATCTACAACCATACAATGGTTTCACTGTTCCATGATTTTGCATTTTGACAATGCCAGTATATGAGGTCTATACATATTGTTCTGCTTCCCCATCTTTGGAAACGGGCTTTGTTGTACCACCTTTGCTTTCTTCATTTGTGTTTGCTGCTGCTTTTTCTGGGAGTGATGCTAAATCTTTAAAAACATCTACATAATGTCCAAAGCCTGGACCCCAGTTCAAAAGGTTGTCCCAGTTGAAATTTCCAGTTTGCTGTCCAAGCTTTATGGGCAATGTGTTCTCAGCAATATTAGATGTTGTTGCTTGTGCACCCACAGGCCCACCCTCAGCTCTCCGGCCAGGGTACCTCCTAGGCTTCAGCCTAGCACCATAATTGTCTTCATCATCTGCATCTGACTCATTGACTTGAGATAATTTGGGCATTCTGGATGTGTACACCATAGGCTTGTCTCTATCATACTCCATTTCTGAGCAAGTGAAAGACTCATGGGAGTCACTATCAGATGATGATTCTGGAGCTGGAATACCATCAGCTGGATTCCTTGTTCTTGACAGTGGCCTTCTGCAGTCCTCCTCTGAAGAAGACCTTCCGTGATCAGCACTACAGATGCTTGGATTTCTAGGGCGAGGAGTGTTAAGTCTCTCCACCTCTTCAATAGAGAGTCCTACAGGAGGAGCAGTCTCCAGAGGAATCTGTCCTATTGGTTGCTTTAGGCGACTTCCTGGTCTGGAACCATGAGTTGCCATGGTCTGGGGACTCTTACTTCTTCTCCCTAGTCTAGTGGCATAGTTAAAAATGCCAGGCTGGCAGACATCATTGTGCATCTCCAAAGGACTCCCTTCTCTTATTGACAGATGAAGTTCCCTTGCTGGACTGTTTCTGTAGAAAGCTGATGACTTGGAGAATGGAGCGGGGCTGTGACGAGACAAAGGGTTGGGAGTAGGGCATGCAGAGTGGCTTAAGGAAGTTGTCCTTAGTCCCTGACTGTATGAAGGTTGATAAGTCAAGCTGCTTGCTCCCAGTGGCATTGGGGACTGCCTGGCAAAGCCTAGTGGGCTATGCCTCTGGATAGAGAATTTGGGCGTGTGACTCCGGAACTGCTTGTAGTGCTGAATGATGTCTGCGTCTGAAGGAGCAATGCTGCTTGCATTTTCAATGTCATAGTGCTCTATCTCAGGTTCAGGGGAAGCCAGAGGGGCACTGGGTATAGTCTCTGTATTATGGGGTATGTCTGTCTCATCATAGATGAGATAAGGGTTTTCTCTTTCAATTATATCAGGTTTAGGGTTCCCTTCAGGCTGCTTCCTGACAGTCATGTCATCGCCATAGGGCGGAATGTTGTCAGGATCATCAAATGCAACATTCTCACTCCCTTTTTTCTTCTTTTCCTTTGTTTTCCTCTCCTCCTTTGGCACTTTTGTCTTTTTTCTCCTGCACTGATTACAAAGGATCAGGCTAAGTACAAGCAGGGCAAGAACTGTAGCACAACTGCCAACAATAGCAGGAACAGCCCAGAGTGGCAGAGAGAGCTCGGCTTGGTGAGGGTGAGGGATGCAAATGTGTCCTCCATTGATTCCACCCTTGCACACATGTCCCTGGGCACACAGGATACCAAGACAAGCCACTACCGTCTCACATGTTCTTCCTGTGTATGATTCAGGACAGCTGCAGGTAAATCCAGAATGCGCACCAGGTTCACAGCTGCCACCATTCTGGCAAGGGTTGGAGGCACAGGCTCCTGGAGGGACACATTTATATGCATACCACTGGTGAATGCACATTAATTCACCCCAGCAGGGACTGCTGGCACAAATGTTGGGACCTCGGCAGCCAATCTTCACAAAGGGGTCCGTTTTGGATATGGTAGCAATGCTGTGCTTTCCACTGAAAGGAAGGCTTTCTCCACGGTACTTCACATAGGCAAAACAGCCATCAAAACCTAGGGAGAAAGAACAACAGTCACTTTGGCACCTCAAGATAGAGAGTCTATGCAGTCAAAACAAAATACCAATGTTCAGTGTCAAAAAGGAATCTCGCAGAATAGTCACAATATGCAAGGTGATTTGTATGATTTGTAGAAAAGTGCCAAGAAAGATCTACATTATTAATAATACAGTGCATACTCAACCCTTACAATGCAACTGTTCCTGTAGTTTTGTAAAGGACCAACATTAAAAGCAGCATTTTGGATAACCCAAGAATAAAATAATCTCTATTTACTGAAGTAGCTTTAATCAATATGCAGCGTCTCCTGCAAGTGTAAATTAGTAGGCCAAGTTATGCTCTTAATTACACTCATGAAACCTTACTGATTTCAGTGCCATTGCAGGGGTGTGACCGAGGGCATAATGTGTCCCAATAATTTCAGCTTTAAAAATATTTTGTGTTTCTTTAGGTGAACAGATAATTATCTCAGGGCATGGCTATACTTGCAGATGTAGAACGCTTTGAGTTAAATCAGCCTTTGTAGAGCGCAGTAGGGAAAACGCTACAATCTGTCCACTCTGACAGCTGAAAGCGCACTGGTGTGACCACATTAGCAGCTCTTGCAACGGCCACAGAGAGCAGTGCATTGTGGTAACTATCCCAGCATGCAAGTGGCTGCAACATGCTTTTCAAATGGTGGGGTTGGGTGGAGTGTGACAGAGAGTGTGTTGTGTGTATGTGGAAGGAGAGAGAGTGGGTTTTGGGGGGGCTGAGAGCATGTCAGCATGCTGTCTTTTAAGTTCAGACAGCAACAGACTCCCCTTCCCCACCCACCCCACCTCTCTCTCTCTCAGACACAGCATTCCACAGTAATAGTTGCTTTGTCTCGGGACAGATAAGCATGCCGGCTGTCAGAAACGGAGCTTTCAAAGGGCATATCCACATTCCTGCAGTGATTACAAAACAATGGCAAGAGTGGCCACTTGATTTAAGGTGATTATGGACGTTTCCAGAGGGTGATCAGAGCACAGTAATGCAACATCTTGTCCAGACTGGCGCTCCAGCGGGGGCGCTCCAGCAAACGTTATTCCACTTGCTGAGGTGGAGTACCAGCAGCTCTGTAGCCATGGAGTCAGAGCGCTCTATGTGCCTTGCCAGCACGGACGGGTAGTGAGCTAGGGCGCCCGAGGCTCCTTTATTGCACTGTAACTCGCAAGTGTAGCCAAGCCCGCAGTTACACTAAGGCCTTGTCTACTCTTGTGAGTTACAGCACATTAAAGCAGCCCCGGGCGCACTAGCTCACTCCCCATCCACACTGGCAAGGCACGTAGAGCACTCTGACTCCGCAGCTAGAGCGCTCCTGGTACTCCACCTCGGCGAGAGGAATAACGTTTGCTGCTCTTTGGCTACAACGCCCAGGCGTCAGTGTGGACGAGGTGTTGCAGCTGCAAGTGCCGCAAATGTGGCCACGCCAGTGCGCAAGCAGCTGTCAGTGTGGACAGACTGCAGCGCTTTCCCTACTGCGCTCTCCGAAGGCAGGTTTAACTCACAGCGCTCTACATCTGCAAGTGTAGCTATGCCCTAATATAAATCTGGAGTAATTCACTGAATTCACTGGAGTTACTGCAGCTTTGCATCAGTATAATTGACATAAGAATTGGGTCCAGTGCCTTCTCAGGTTTAGTCTCAAATTTTAAGAACTTACTTTCTGTTGGTAGTTATTTGCCTGCAGTATTTAATGAGTCATTTGCTCATAAACTTTTTGATAAAATCTCACTATCACTGCAAATGGAGCAAGCATGGAAACCTGCTTTGAGAAAGTGATAAGGAGCAAGAGCAAGGTTAAATAAAGAAGGATCATTCTAAAGAACTTCTAGCACAACATTTACTAGACACTGTTAATGGTATTTTTTAAAAATAAATATTTTTCGCATACTGTGTGCAGAAAGGGATGGAAGATAATGACAAGCAAGCAGTTAAATAATTTATCTGAACATTATTCTCTTTGAATAGAGACTTAATAAATGATTTCAAAACATCTTGCAAAAGGCTTTTTTTAAAGTCTGCTAAATAAGGGGTTTAAGAGAGCTTAAGGTTTTATTAATCAAAACCCTAGGTTTACAAAAACATGCTTAGGTCAAAATTTTCAAACCTGCATCCCAGGTGTAGGTATCTCGTGCTGAAATAAATGGCCCTTTTTTTTTTTTTTCAGAAGCAAAGAAAAACACTGATCATCCCACAGTCCCCAGTGCCTTCAGTATGTCTGAAAAATCAGGCCAGTTTTATCTAGGTGCCTAAATATGGAGGTGGAGGCACCCAAGTTTGAATATTTGAATTCAGTTTTTAAGAGTTTTTAAATGTAAAATAAACATACATTGTATAGCACATGACCCATTTTCGGCTTGGGAATCATCTGCCGCAAGCTTTTTAGCTTGGAAATAAAGCTCATACCAAGAGGAAAAAAAGATTCAGATTAAAAAAAGGCATTTGCAAACATACACATTTCTGTCATCTGGTGACAAGATTAGATGTGAGCTTTGAAGTACAAATGAATATTTTTGTGACTGTAGCCTGAGTCTCTAAACTGTGGTGTGACCCATCAAGATGCTGTTTAAGGGTTATATTTTCAGATCTTTATTCTAATTTTGCTTTCTATGGAAACAGAATTATTATGCTAAAGTACTGAGTAATCAGTGGGCGGCTGAATTTTGGGGAAGCATACATTTTCTACACATATAACTTCTATGTTAACCACCTCTTTAACGAATGGGGTCTGTAATCTGATAATGGATTTGGTGATGTGATTGGGGCTCCTATGTCAAATGACTTTACATGGAAACCATCCATAATCTTGCCAGGAATGCATATATGCTAAAATACTGGACTGAAATCAAATTTATAAATTCACTCCCTGGTAAAAAATATGCATGAGCATAGTTCAGACAATCAGTATTTAAAGTCCCCAAAAGGAATTTCAGCATGTGTTCACTCTACAGCCTTAATTTATAACAGAGGTTATTCCTAAAGCCACACATCTTCATGTCATCCATGATCTCAAATCTTCTTTTCCCTCTGACTTTTCCCTTATCTCTAAATCTGCCTATCACCCTTACCTTGACCCTGGCTTTGCTGAAGTCCTTATTCATGGCTTAACAAATTCCTGGATGTCTAATACAATTCATTTTTCTGTAGTTTTTCTAATGTCCCACTCTTTAGACTGTAAATGTGCTATAGCCAGAGTCCTCACCTCTATTGCTTTAGGAAGCAGTATGTTCATGGCTTCATGTCTCTGAAACTAACATGGTTTGGGTCTAACACCATCTCTTAACTGTGACCCAGGTTTTCAGAATTGTGAAAGCAGATAGGGCTAAATTATCTCTGGTTGTTGTGTCTTCAAGGAAGCAAATCCCCCCAAAAGCAGAGTAGTGGGGAGCAAGTGGCACTCTTCCTCTGTGCACATAGGAGTTCAGTGAGGGATTGTGCTTCCCTGAGACACAGTCCTTTCCAGCAGATCCTTGGGGCAGTGAAGCTTTGCATTGAACTTTACTCCATGCTATGGCTATTTGAGACAACCAAATCCATAATTTACACTCCCAATTACTGTGAATGCACACACAGTTGTTTTAATACACACCGATTATGTGCGTGCACAAGTCTGAAAATTTGGCTCTGAATATCCAGCTATATACTTATTCTACAGCTCCAATATTAGCTTCCTCTTGGTCTCCTCCCTGAAGCTTTCAGTAGTTAGAGAGTGATGGGAGGATACTTCTTTCACTAGTATCTATCTGGAACTCTCTCCTCAACTCTAAGTCACTGAGGGTATGTCTACACTGGCACTTCATCGGCAAAACTTTTGTCGTTCAGGGGTGTTAAAAAAACACTTCCCCAAACAACTAAAGTTTTACCAATGAAAAGCACTGGTGTGAACAGCTCATTGTCGGCACGAGCACTCTCCTGCTGACAAAGCTGCTGCCGCTCGTGGGGAGTGGAATTTTTTTGTCGGCAGGAGACCTCTCTCTTGCCGACAAATAGCAGTCACGCTATTTGCTGTATAGTGCAGCCATAGCCTGAGTCACAGCAAAACTTTATATCTCACTTTAAAACCTTCCTTTTCTCCTTAGGATTGATTGTCACTAGAATCCATCATTGTGATGGCTTGTTTGCAGGAAGCTATTCAAAACTAACTGCATCTTATAGAATATAATAAAAATGCTTGAGAAAGAAATAAAAAAATATGTGTGCCAATCGAACGATGAAATATAGCAGTTTTAAATTACAAACAATAAAAGAGGAGTAAACATTTCATTCATTACTGATGTATGAGAAAGTTTCAACAAGTCTAAATATTATGGTTGGAGGTGATAGATTGCAAGTATTTATACTAACATCGCTATAAATTGTGAAGGACTCTTTAAAGATGCCTAGCATAGAGATAAATGGTATTAATATTGACTCTGCTATGAAATGGCAGATTTAGTCAAGGCACACTGGATGGCAGGACTGACTTTAGATTTCAAAGGATACTATTTTAAAGACTGAACACACTCTGATGTCAGAAATGAGAGAGTAGCTATTTTCAATGTCAAATATGTTGTGATCAGAGATGCGAGTCTCTATTGTATTGTCTCTATTGTATTAAGGATACTGCCAAGTTTTACACATATACTCTTCCTATGCCATGGCAGTGATAGGTTTCTTTTGTGAAAGAGCTGTGTTTTCTTTCATTATTGCTCTAATATTCATTTTCGCCTATTTTTATATTTCTGAATAAAGGGGAAAATGAGGATTTAGGTTCAGGTTGGGAACCAAGTAAAATAGAGGATTTGCTTGCTTCATTCCTGGTGGTCTCTTTCTACTAGACATATGATCTGCAGCAATTGTGATTTTGTCAGGTATACTTGGGTTTGAGTGCATTATTGGATTTACAATATTGGATTTATAATATTAGACTGCCCCCATGTATGTTTTTGTCTGCCTCTCCTAGTACTTCAGATATTTTCAAACATCTGAGTTCACACAGAGTTTTATATCTCCCCTTTGTAAATCTTTGGTAAGTCATACACAGTGTAATCCAATATTAAAAAAATATGAAAAAGATTTTGGACTGTGCATTCCTAATGCAAGCCAGACTCTCATAATTCATTTATTTCTCCATCAGTCAATGTGTTAGGAGTTACTGTCCTCATTTTATTTTATTCCTGCTTTGCTACAAATGTCTCTATTTTTTAATGCATAGACTGTAGTTTGGGCATAAAATACATATGTAAAAAAGGACAGGGTCAGATATGGCATGCATGCAATTTCACATCACATCTTGCATCAACTCACCATGAGTGGAAGTCATTGTTTATATTGGATATTGTCAAAAATGTGAAGTGTTAACTTTCAACCGTCAAATTACTTTATTTGGTGATAATCCTTTGAGTTAGTCAGGTTTTCAATATGAAGATTGATTTTTAAACATATGTCTGCTCTGCCTAACATAGCTCACAGTCTGCAGTTAAAAATCATGTCTATCTTTTCTTATCATAAGCAGAATATCAGCTAAAAAGTTGACTAGTTTTGTTTTCAGAGTCTTATATTGAGACTTTAACTCTCTAAGGGAACTGATCTATTCTAAGCAGTTTTACATTATTCAGTGGGTGTTTCTTATTGCACTTAGTTTCTGTTTCTCAGATGAAGAAAGAGGAGGATTTATTTCTGACAGCAGTATAAGGCAGAAGGAAGTTGGAATTGCAGAAATCATTGTAATCACATTAATGACAGGCCAAATACTGCAGTTCTTACCAAACCTCTACTCAAGCAAAATTCTCATTTACCTGGGTAAAACATTTGCCTGGATTTGTAACATTTGGGCTAAAGTAAGACTATTTAAACTGATATTAGGAAAATAATATGATTTATTCACTGCCTCAGATTAAAGAGACACAAAGAGAAATATGGCAATGACATATACTGTCAAACAGTATTCTGCATTTTTGATCCTTCAAAAACTAAACACATTCCTTTGAAAAATAAAACAAATTAAAAAATACAACAATAAAAGGACAAATCTTGCAGTCCTACTCAAGAGAAACTGTCATCGATTTGAAATGGAAGTTTTCCTGATTCAGGGTCTGTAGGATTTGGCCTAGTAATAATCCCTACAATATTTTTAAAAAATATTTAGTAAATGGGACCCCCTACTTGAGGTTCCAGGTGTAAATTGACCAGTGTTTCATATCTACATCATTCACTCATGTCAGGATGATGTTTTTAAAAGATATATACATATGTGTATGTGTACGAGCATTCTCTTTTTTACCTGTCTCTGTGCTTCTGGGAGTGTGGCTTGGTGGGATTCCTCCCAAAGAAACTGTAAGAACATTAAGTCCTCCAAAGTCTTGTGTGACATGGAGAATCTCTCTGCTGTAGGTCTTGTCAATGGATAGAACAGTGGCAGATCCATTCTTTTCAATAAGGAGGGAATGCCACTGACCATCTGCAGTGTAAACTTCAGGAATATTCCTCTCCACTTTCCCAGCAACTCCAGCATCAGATGTGTAATGCACCTTGCCACTCTTTATCTATAAAGACATTGGAAAAAAGCAAATGATATATTATTAAAATTACAACAATGCACCAGAAATAAAACACAATGTCTCAGGGTACCATTTGATCATTATAACCCAAATCATTTAACCGTTATAAATGAAGGGGGGGAAAGCAATGACCATTTTAGTCACACAGATAAATGCCCCTAATGTATGAAGCCGCCTGAATTTGCCTTTAGATTCCACCTTTTTTTTCTTTTAAAACCAGACTATTTTGCATTAATATACAGAGAAGACATGTGATATGGGCACTACATCATTTCTGGTACAAGTAAGATAGTTGGATATAGTCAGTAGTATCTTATATGTTCTTGCTGAAGAAATTCAAAATGGTGAACAACTTTTCCTTGAAAAAATGTTTGTCTTTGCCAAACTGATTGATGTCTCACTGATATTCCCTTAGAAGTCCATGGATCAAATGCTCTGAGGTCCATTGAACAAAACATGATTTTGCGTAAGCATAGTCAAGTGCCTCCTTTTTTATTATAAGTGGCAAGGTGCTTTTCAGAACAAACAGACACTTCCCTTGCCCCAAAGAGCATGCATCTAGTTTTCATTATGACAGCAAGTAAGGGTAACAATCAGCTAGGAGCGAATGGGATGAGGAAAAAGCAACAAAATCATCTGATTACTCAGTTTAGACACATGCATAATTAGATAGCTCAAATTTCCTAGTCTCAATACTAATATTTTCTGACTTGCTTCTTGTGGGCATCAGGGATAGGTTTGAATTAAAAGACAGTGGTGGTTTAGGGAGGATGTCCCAAACTCAGAGGGAGATATGGAAAAAAGGGACTAAAATGGTTGTGAGAGAAGTGGACAAATGGGGCAGAGAGCTGGCACCACTGGCAGAGTGGCGAGGGGACCCTACTGTTAGCTGTTGCCATTTCTCCTGCCCACCTTCTCTTCTCTCTGATTTTTTTAATTTATTTATTTGAGAATAAAGGTTTTTTTTGGAGCAAGGCCAGTGGTTATCTTATATTTAGAAAGTGTCTGTCACATCATGGGTAGCACTGGAAACTAATATTAATAACTTAGAAGAACAGAGTCTCCTTATCCAGTCTGTAAAATTAGTCCAAATTTGGGAATCCTGGTGGATGAAGGGCCACTACATTTGACTGAAGGCATTTTCATCATCTATGAAAATTATACCCCAGACTCTCAAGTAATTTCATTGGGATTTCAGCAAAGCAATTAGCCATACCTCAAACTTTAAGCATGTGCTTAAATGCTTTGCTGAATTGGGGCCACAGGCAAGAACAGGATATTATGCAGGAGTGAATGAAGTTGTAATTCTTTGCTTCATTTCTACTTTTTGGACTGCTATTTTCTCCTTTTCAATTCCTTTTCTATTCAGATCCCTTCTCACATACACTCCACTTCAGCCCTAAGTCTGGAGGATAAAGGGCCAAATTCTCTCATTTACACTGATGCAACACAGGCTTGGCCCTAACAACCTCATTCAAGAACACAATGCATCTACAAAAAGAACAGGAGTACTTGTGGCATCTTAGAGACTAACAAATTTATTTGAACATAATAAATTTGTTAGTCTCTAGGGTGCCACAAGTACTCCTGTTCTTTTTGCGGATACAGACTAACACGGCTGCTACTTTGAAACAATGCATCTAGTTGCTCTGTAAGTCACGTAAGGCAATGAATAGTCACTGGGAATAGCAGGAGGTCAATTAGTCCAAAAACTTTTCTTCTGTTGGGGTCTGAAAGCATTTGCAATGCAATTCTCTAAGTCACACAATGCATCCGCTTGAGTATTCTGTGATACAGCAGTATACAATTATATCGATTTCTTTTAGAGTTTTTTTTACTGGTCTCCATTGCTATAGGGTGTGAGTATCTCCCAAGTTAACAGATTGGAACAGTACTATTAAATTTCATGAAGAATTCTGCTCCTTTCGCTCCCTTGTTTAGAGGATGCTTTTGCTTGAGATAGGTTTGTGCTCTTCACACAGTCCTGTGTGAGCTCAAAAGCTTCTCTCTCTCGCCAACAGCAATTGGTCCAATAAAAGATATTACCTCACCCACTTATCTCGCTAATATCGTGGGACCAGCACGGCTACAATGCTGCACAGGAAAAAACTGTTGTTCTTTGAGATATGTTGCTCATGTCCATTCCATTACCGCCCCCCCACCCCGCCGCCCCTCTGTCGGAGTTGCCGGCAAGAAGGAACTGAGAGGGCTTAGGACCAGCAGCGCCTGATATACCGACGCATGAGCGCAGCACTCAAGGGGACGCCACAGCCGGCCCTATGGATGCCGCTAAGGCAAAAATCTCCAACAACTGTGCACGTGGGCGCATAACACTTAGAATGGAATCAATGTGAGCAAGCACTCGAAGAAGAAGTATAGACACTGATAGCATTTGTGAAGTTCCGTAAGCATAATACAGTTATTTCCATGAAGAATAAAGTTTAGCCGATCAGAAGTGTGAGGTGAAGCACTGGGTAATAGGATGCTACTGCTCCAGTTTCTAGAAACTGTTAAGTACATGGACTGTTCTTCCTTCATGAAAGAAATAATGCATGAATCAGGCTGAAGAGTTTGGGTCTTATAGATTAGCTCCCCCTCACAGCTGTCAGAACATGCACATGTCCTGGCAGCAGTTTGAAATGAATGACTGCTCAAAGGACTAGAATGTATCCAGCACATTTTATCACTTGCGTCAAGTTCATTTTCTAGATATACCTGATAAGTCTGATAGAATTAAAGCAGTAAATGTAACCTTTTTAGAAAACTTCACAGCAAATCAGAGTATCAGAAAATGTTTGATTTACAATGTCTTTAATAAATCTCTGCAAAAAAAGAAAGGTTGCTTTTGTCTTGCAAACCTAGGTGGCATATGTCTGAACTACCCCTCAATATGAAAGAATCCCACATTTGGAATATCAGTCACATAGACTGTAATAACAAAATCAACACCACTTGCTAGATTCAAAAGTATTCTTAAAAATCTCATTAGACTGAATAAGTGTTTTTTACTTAATGTTAAGTTTTGCGCTCTGCTATATCTCAATTAGTTCTTCACTTTTGTTATTTAGTCTTAAAGATGAAGTGGAATGGAGACTGAAGATTTTGCCTTTTACTTGTTTTTTATGCAAAAAGAAGAAAAAAACCATCATATGACCCAACATTTTCAATGCCCACTGAAATACTAAACCCAGAACTGTAATTTTAATGCCATGTTATATAATTCTTCTACCTGCCAACAACCAGTACATTCCCTAGTGATTTATTACCCTTAAGGACTATTTATTTTTCTTTAAAATTCCATGTGGCCAATGGTAACAGACACATAAATAACATAATACTGGCATATAGAAAATATAAAATTTCCAATGACAAGACTGGATTGTGACTTCTTCAATCAGGAAGAAAGAATGTGGCTCCTAGTTCCTTGAACCACACCATATTTCTAAATTCAAAACAAATGGTTTGTGCTGATAACACTCTGAAGGATCCCATTTCTGGGTTTTATTTAAATGGCAGTGAGACTGGCAAATGAGCTATAATGAAAAGCATGAACCACTAAGCAAAACCAAACAGAATCCAAAATATGATGATCAACTAGCTGCACTGTTAATATCCTAAGAGTTCCCTTTACTGAACAAACAGCTTCTTATTCTTCTTTTACATCTATGTATTTTCTTTATGATTCTTTCCCATTTTAGTTGCAGTGATGATTTGGAGGAAAGATTCGTGAACGAGAGTGCAGTTCTGGCATGACAACCTGGTGATGGTACATGTCCTCCAATTCACTCAGTGTGATGAGGCCAGTGAGATATCTGCCCTGAAGTATTTAACTTATAATATTTGTTTTACTGCAAACACATGCCCAGGATTGATAACAGCATAGCCAAGACTTTGGTGGGCAGAAATTGAGACTTGGCAAACAAGGAACCTGATGAGATGGCATGGCCCTTTGGAACCATGGCTCATGACTGCTCTTAGTTTAATGCAGATATCTGTAGCACCTAAGACATATGTTGGGGCTTCAGGGGATTTAATCAATTTCAGATGAGAGTAGGTGTGCCTATGATTTGGCCTATTCTTGAAGATCAGGTACTGTCACTATTGCATGGTAGGCTGGCATAATCAACCATTGCTGGTCGCTTATCAGGCACTGTATTTTGCTGCAGGACAAAAGGTTACTCAGATCCTGTGGTGGATTTCTGGTTAGGAGGTTGTTAGTGGGCTGATCTCAATCCAAAGGCCTTAGGGAGGATCCCCAATGACCCACCAGTATAGAGATTCTTTGAGTTTGAGTTCTTCATCAGATATGCCAATGCGGTCAGCTGGTGTCCTTGTTAAATGCTGCATTCCTGGTGATATTTTTGGAGCATTTAGAGTCATTGAATGGTGCCTGGGTCAGTAAGGGATACTTTTGGTAGGGCTTTGGAGTTTAGGGATGGAAAATGAGGGGAGCAATAGGTCATCTGGACCATGAGGATGTCAAAAACAGATCAGGGATGGCAAGATGAGTGCAGAGAGCTGCAAGTTGATGGTGAGGCAGGGATTTGACCAGTCATGGTATTAAGGGCTTACACAGTAGTGAGGCCGCCTAGGTATGGGCCTCTCTTTCTTCGATGTGACAGGAGATACCTCACAAAATTCCAGCTTGTCATGGTCTTGAGAATGGGACCTACAATGATGGGATTTCACTAGTGCATTTGGCTCGCACTCATTCAAGATTGGAGCAGTGACATCTGCGACCCAACAGTAGCGTGACCATATATCCTTATGCTGAATATGGGACACCTGGTAAAATTACTTGTATTCAGGCGAGTTCAATGGCAATCAATCAGTACTATGCAGTACAAACATTCAAATTAATATCACGTTGACTGAGCCCCTGTTAAAAAGAAACACTGTGTAATTCGATTATTTTATTTACTTTATCTTTAAGACTTTATAGTTCACATGGGGAGTGGTCTCACACACACATGCACGGAGAGGTGACACATCCACACTCCCGTACACCTCTCTCACATGGTGGGTGGGGTGACCGCCTGTCCAACCCTCCCTGCCCAGCGATATCTGCCCTCCATGCCTGGCTGGGCCCCCGGGACAGACTTTCCTCTCCTTGTACCTGCTGCCTCGTGTTCCCGAGGCAACATGTGGGGGGCACGCAGGGTCACAAGCCCCTATTCCCCAGATTTCTGCCAGGATTCACACCAGAATGTGGCTAGTAGCAGCCTTTCGGCACTGTGCGGGAGGGAAGGGACAGGAGCTGCTTCAAGTGACAGGGGAAGGTGGGGAGGGATGACCTGGTCCATGTCTTTGCAGAGCTCATCTTTTCCCTCCTAATCCCTGCTCCCCTGCGGCTGGAAGCAGCTTGTCCCTTCCTGCCTGCACAGTGTTGAAAGGCAGTTAACACCTTCCAGCTGCTGGCCACCGACATAACCCAGCTTCCTTCTGTCCCCTGGCTACAGCATGGGCAGAATGGGGTAAGCCCTAAGGATACATTGTGCACCACAGCCAGGGAACCTCACTGCAGGGGCTTCAGCGAACCTGACCAGAGAGGTGGCTCAGCACAGGAGGGTGCCTCGGGGATGGAGCAGCCCCATACTCCCTGGGGGAAGGACCCAGGGCAGGGGGGGAGGTGAAGAGGGTGCTAAGCCCTTGCCTGGGGAGCTGCTGTGGAGCCTGCCTGGTCAGGACATGAACAGGCTGGAAATCGCTTCCCCCCACCACTCCAGAACTTAGCTGAGGGATGGAGAGGCTTCCTCGTGCCAGCGCTGTGTGGGGCTCTGGCACACACAGGGCTTGGCTTCTCCTGGCCAGTGCACCAGGCCGGAGGGTCTTGAGCTTTCCCGAGGTGCCGGCTCAGCCAGAGGCAGTGCGGGAAGGAAGGAGCCTGCTGGCCAGACTGTTGGTGAACTGAGCACTCTGACCAGGGGCTGGTTCTCTGCACAGCACTGGGAGTGGGCCGTGCCCCGCCAGGGGGATATGGAGGAGCAGCAGGGCTGGGGAAAGGTGAAGGGGCAAAGCAGGGAGAGGAGAGCGAGAGGGGGAGCACATAAAGGGCCGATGCGTGGGCAGCAGAGGCGACACATACTAGCAGCCACCTAGCACCTGCCTGCACTCACCAGCCACCGCAGCTCGCAGCGCGCAGCCAGTGCCAGCTTGAAATGGGATGGAGGGCAGGGCCCTGCTGGCCAAGAGCCGGTCGGCAATGGGGGCTGCACTGATGGACCAGCAAGAGGATCAGCCGGTCCCAAGCACTGCAGCTTTGTCCGACCTCCGGCCTTGCACACTCACCCCCATTGTCAGCCACTGGACACCCCACTCACCACTGGTGGGCGGGCGGCTGGCGAGCTGGGATCCAGCGAGCAGCAGGACCTGCCAGTACTGATGGCGGGAGACAGAAAATCCGGGACAATTTGCCTGTTTTTAAGAAAAAGTCGAGACACCTGCAGGAGGGCTTAAATGCGGGCCTGTCCTTTAAAAACTGGACATCTGGTCACCCTACCTAACAGGGAATAGGGGACAGAAGGGTACAGGCAGTTGGGTGTTGGCATTCAAATGCATACAAAATGTACATGCAGCCCCTGGTTGAGAATCAGAGTTCAATGGCCTGAATGGCTAGTTTTACTTTTTAAGCCAATTTTCAGGAGCAAGGAATGGGGTTGTGAGAGCTGGTGTGTGGATCTCTGGACACAGGATTGTACATTGGGCCCACAGGCAGGTGGCTAGTTCACCTGGAGGTGACAAAGCGATTTTGTGTTGGCATGACAGGAAGGGCATGCTCTGAGACCAGCTGATGCCCCTCTTATACTCTTTGGCAGCCAGGAGCAGCCACTAGACATGAATTCTGTGCTTATGGGGAAAACAATTTGGGATTTTATAGGTGGGCTGACTTAATCATGAAGGTTAAGAGAGATTTAAGGTAGGTTCAGGACCTCCTCCGGGGTGGGGAGAGGGGGATTATAAACTGGTCTGAAATACTAGAGCAGAGGATTTGGGAGGGGCACCACAGGTTGACAGGGATTGAAGGTGTGTAAAGTGGGAAGTCAGGGAGCAGACATATTTTTAACCACTGTTAGGGAAGGAATTGTTAAATACCTGGGAACCTGGTTGAGTGGTGGAGTGGAGGCAGCCAAATGAATTGCTGGATCCTCATTTTGGCAGGTGTCTGATGCAAGGACTCATTCCATAGGTCTAGTTCTCAGATGAACCAGAATTGGAAGTGGAACTAGAGGGAGGAATGCCCTAAAGAAGCTTCAGAAAAGGGTTGCGGATCCTAATGTCTGGTACAACGAGGACACAACCCACTCTCCCCACCTCATTACCCTCATACAGAGGAGCAAGGCTGAGTCCCAGAAATGGGATGAGACCAGATTTGTAGGGCTGATGGCAACTTCAAATGACCTGCACTGTATGATTCATTGCTGGATACTTCCCAGATGAGTTAACAAAGTCAATTAAACCACATCACTCGCATCTTGTCTTTCTTCCTGCACATCTGGGATAAAGGACCATAATGATCATTTGATCTCCTGTATAATACAGGCCATACAATTTCACCTAGTAACTGTTGCATTTATCCCATCATTTCTGACTGAGCTAGAACAGATCTTGTAGAAAGACAACAAATCTTAATTTATAGACTTCAAGTGATGGAGAATCCATCATACCCCTTTGTAAATTGCTTCAAAGATTAATTACCCAAACTGGTCCCCGTCCCCTTTTTACTTATTTCCAGTATGAATTTGTCTAGCTTCAGCTCTGAGCCACTGGATCTTATTATGTCTTTATCTCCTACATTAAAGAGCCTTCTGAGTCATAAAGAGAAACCTAATTATGAAAGTTCACCGAATTCTCCAACTTTTTTGTAAATGAAAATACTTGCAATCTTGATGGTCCTGATTCACTGTGTTACTCCAGTTTTATACCATTGTAGTTCCATTTAAATCAGTGAGTAATAATGGGTAAAATGGAGTAAAGCAGGTGTGATTTAGGTACTGTAGCTTATTTATAACATGTTCTAGTATTGAAACATATTCAGATTTTTACCACTTTTCCATATGCTTAATATTTTGCTGCTCAAATATGTTAACAAGCCACGCAAATCAAGTAACCAAATAATTTTGAAGGTGGGTCAAAATATTTAGATTCAAATTACAAAAATCAAGCATTTAAATAAGTAGCGGAACTTTCAGAAGTGCTGAGAATTCACAACTCTCAGTGAAGTCAGTGGGCTTCTAAACTCAGGCCAACAAGATTGATAATTTTGGCCACAGTACATAGGGCATCATACTACCACAGGGGTCAGCAACGTTCGGCACGCGGCTCGCCAGGGTAAGCATCCTAGCGGGCTGGGCCAGTTTATTTACCTGCTGACGTGGCAGGTTTGGCCGATCGCAGCCCCCACTTGCCGCAGTTCACTGTCCCGGGTGAATGGGGGCAGCGGGAAGCTGCGGCCAGCACATCCCTCGGCCTGCGCCGCTTCCTGCCGCCCCCATTGGCCCGGGACGGCGAACAGCGGCAAGTGGGGGCTGCGATCGGCCGAACCTGCCACGTCAGCAGGTAAATAAACTGGCCCGGCCCGCTAGGGTGCTTACCCTGGCAAGCCGCGTGCCGAACGTTGCCGACCCCTGTACTACCAGAAGGAAGAGCTGGATTTATGGTTTGATCTCAAGCTTTGACTTTTTCACACTGAGAAAAGCAAGGCCTGATAATACTGCAGAGATGATCCTCAGGCTGCATTTTCATGAATTGGTTCTGAAAATCTCTCATTGCCCCGGACGTGCAGGAAGACAGACAAGACACAAGGAATGTGGTTTAATGAGAATGCAACTTTATTAACTCATCTGGGAACTATCCAGCAATAAATCAAATAAGGCAGGTCATCATCCCTTCCCTAATCTGTTCCACTTGTTAGAGGGCCCCCCCACCCTGCCACAGCTGGTCCCCAGCCTCTGGCTGGGAACCCACCACCCTCCCTTCATGAGAATTAAAGGGCTGGGAAAGGGGGTTTTCTCCCCACTATACGAGAGATTGGGAGCCCCAACCCTATTCCTCAGCTTCTTTAGGCGATGCCTTCCCCTAAATCCACTTCCAATTCCAGTTTATCAGGGAACTGATAAACCATCAGATGGTGCCTACACTGGGCACCTGCCAAGTTGTGACAACTTGAATCATACCTATGGCCCTATCCATCAGGTCCTTGGGCTGCTGTGGGAAGGCAAAAAAAAAAAAAAAAAAAAAAAAAGCCTCTACCCCACCCTGATCAATCTGCCAATGAGGGAAAAATTTCTTCCCAGTCTCCAAAAGGCAACTATCACCATGTATACAGCTGACCCCCCACCCCGCCCAAAAAAACAACCAAACAAAAAAACCTCAGTTAACCCCCTATCCCAAACAAATAAACAAAAAACATCCCTACACTAATCCCAGGGATGGGAGGGTAGATCTGCTGGTCAGTAGTGCTGCGTAGGCTTATAAGTCCTCCCCTCTGTTGCAAAGGAGACTATGGACTTCCACATAGCTCCTGCCTTACCCATTCTTAGCTACATCCTCCTTCTCCCCTCTAGCTCTCGCAACAGGGAGAAGGGCTGGTGAGGGGGAAATCCCCTTTGAAGGGGAAATAGCTTCTTTCCGCCTACAGCTTCAGATGATGACCCCCCATCTTTGAAGCTGCTGGGGTGCATTTTTGCTGCACCCCTGCTGAAGCTTCACCATTGCTAAAAATTATGGGAATTCTAGTGTAAACAAGCTGCTAGCACTTTAACCACCAAAGCTTACTTTGTCTTTTTTTATCATGCTTATTGCCTGCCAAATTTCCACTGTAGGCAAAATTTGAGCATTTTATTTATTCCCACCAAGTTAGTCTTCACTAGGCCAAATTTGCAGAATTGAAAACAAGAAGATCTCCTCAGATGTTATGAATCAAGGGGCACAACTTGCAGCTAGGGATGCATAAAATATGGCTCCTGACTACTGCTCTCTTTCTGTACATATACGGTGAGAGCAAAGTAGATACCTGCAGTTTTTCATTGTTAGGCAACAAAGAGCTATCAATTTTTATTCCTCTAACAAGGAAAATGCAAATAAAAATAAATATGTTTTAATGCATTTGTTTTTTATACAATAATGCTGTAAAACTATATGCAAATGAAGTACTGATTATGGGTTTCTTGGAAGTTGATAATGCAGTCCTTTTTGTCAGAAAAGTTGTGCACTCCTGGTAGGAATGGAAACCAGGCAAGCAGACAATATCCATGCTGGCTGAGGCACAGAAAGTGTGGTCTTATGTAGGAGTTTCTCTAAATGTTGGGAAAAAATTGGAAAGAATTCTAGTAGTCAAGGAAACTTGGAGCTTGCATCTATCCCATAAAGAGATTTGCCAGCATCACTGCTGTACTCATTTAGAATTATGACTAAGTGGATTGAGTCATAGCCAGGGACTAAACCCATCAGTTTCTCTTGAGAAAGGTAACTTATTTAGGGCTAAACAGTTGGAAAAAACTGCATGGAGCTTAAAGCACTGATTTAGCGGAACATCTCAGAATCATGTAATGTTTGCCTTTTTAACATCTCCATTCTGGTGAAGAAGATAAACTCCAGGAAGGGTGACTTTATGGATATGAAATAAGATTGTCTGGCGTGTACTGTGTTAGTATGAATTCATGAAAACTTGTTGGCTTGTGTTTGGTAGTCTGACAGTGTGGTGGGGGAGTGTCTGAAGAAACAGAACATAAAATGCCAATAGGAAAAATGTTTGCACTCTAGAATGCAACTTAGTAGTGTTAACAAATATGGCAACAAATATGTTCCTGCTGGCCTTAAAATAGACATTACTTGGAGTCTAGACAGAACTGATTAGAAACAAAACCACTAAGACCTTCTGATATCTTGGAAAATAATGAAAGAATCGTTGAGAAGATGAAAGATACTGGAATAGCGCCCAGCATTAGTCAAAGCTGTAATATTTTATAAAGAAAAAGACAAGGGCAACAGAAGAGGTGATTTAGATCACTACACAGCAGGCAGTCCAATCAAATCAAGTCAGCATTAGCTTTAATCCTACCTTCACAGTAGTGTAATTGCTGCTTTCCTGGATGTGAATTAAAATTCCATTCTCGCTCCTTGTCCTGAATTTCACTTCCAAATGGTTCACACTCAGGGTCTCCGAAATGGCACCCGTAGCGCCATATTTCATCATGTACTCTCGTTTCTTATTCCGGCTCATGTGGTAGTCAAGGCGTCCTTTGCCTTCTAATGATAAGGCAGTATCGGCAGTAATATCTAGGACAAATATAGGAGGAAGTGTTGAGTATGCTTTATCTAATTATTTTGTGGGGGTAAACTAGGTGGGAAGAAATAGGAGTGTGTGAAGCCTTGGCTTCAACCGTATACTCTTTGGCCACTGCAGCTGAGCCAGCAGTGCTGTGTGAGTGTGAGTGAGACAGAGAGAGAGTGAGTGAGTTATCTTACTGCTAGTATAGAGCAGGAGTAAATTTAAACACCCTGGGAGCAAGGGGGAAAAAAGGAAGGAATTTTGGCTCTGTGAGCTACAATTCTTTTCTTGGTATGTCCCTGTTTCCCTTTACTCTGGACAATGTCCTTGGGATAAAACTAAACTGTATGCTCTTTAAGGCAGGAACAATGCTCTATTCGTTTTGTAAAATACCTAGCATACTTTAGGTTGGTATAAAATAATATATAATATTAATTACACCGCAGAATCCTCAAAATCCTACCAGAAATGCAGCAAAACTCTTTTGTAAGCTAGCACAACAGCATCTAAATAATCAATACAATAATGGAATATGTAAGAAAACAGAGCAGGTTGACATGAACAAAATTAAATGGCTTTCACAGAGCAATCACAAAAATATATAAAATCTGAATACAAATTAATTAGAATTTAGCTTGCTATATTATGCAATCCTAGCTATATTATGTAGAGCTATTTGTTTGCAAATTAATAATTGTAGACATAATTATGGTCTTTTTGAAAAATAAATGAGCTCCTCTTGGTTGTATTTACATTTATATATGTGTTTTCTTATTTGAACTTTTTTTTTCTACCATATTCAAAGTGATGATAGGGCAAAAAGTTAATGTGTCACTTTTGTTCATAATTATTGTAACAGTGAATGCAAGTATGACACATTTTCATCATTTAACAACAGTTAATTGCATCTAAACATAAAACCCAATTGCACTTGATTAAACTGTGTGATTAACTGTAGATTAAACAGAAGGATAATTAAGCCTTCTACATACATTTTTCACAGTGTTTCCCAGTCAATCCATCTTTGCAATGACATTGCTGCCATGACCAGTAATCAATACAGGTGCCACCGTGTTGGCAAGGGCTAATTGCACAAGCTCCTTCTAATCTAGGGCATCTAAAACAAATCAAAAGAGTAGTCACTGGAGTATGTACTTTAAACAAACAAAATAAGCCTTTTGGATGGAGTCACATGTGTTTAAGTGATACCACCCCTTCCTCCCCAACCCACACGGATGAATTGTTTAAAGTCTCTTGTGAAGTAGTAAAAAGTAATAGTGTCAAGTTCTCTGCACTGAAGAAATCTGATATATCGAAACAGTTCCCAGTTTTCAGTGCCAAGTTGTATTAGAAAAAGAGAGAGGACTTCAGAGGGAACTAGGAAGAAAAACAAAAATTCTGTCTTATATGCTACACATTTGATATTAACTTATATAATTTGCAGATAGTATTCATATGCATACATATTAGTGTTCGTGTATGTCTTAAAAAACAACAGTCTTCTCAAAGACTACTGTGCTCAAACATGTACAATATCTTTATGGCAGTCTTACATTTGGGTTACACAATAAAAATAATGAAAATTATCATTTTTCATTCCATGACTTCAAGTTGTACTCTGGTCTTTCACTCAACCTCCTTTCAGTCACATTCTTTGTCTACACATATTCTTAGTCTAACAATGTAATACAAAAAAGATCTGTAATATTCCTACTGTACATATAATCTGAAACAGGAATGGGGAAGGGAACTACCATGTAATAAACTTGAATTGAGAGTAGTATTTTTAGATATAAATGAGTAATGTAGTCTGAATCTTTGCCTAAGACAGAGACTGTTAAAATTAGTTGAGAGGTTTTCAGAACTGGTACAAGATTACAGTTGAAGTTTATGGTCTGTGAAGAAGGTTACATGGCTAAAATTTTAAGCAGATGCATACATTGTAGAGCTCCCACTGGCCGCAGTTTGATGTTCCAGGCCAATGGGGGCTCCGGGATATGCTGGCCGACGCTTCCTGCAGCCCCCATTAGCCTGGAACGGCGAACCGCAGACAGTGGGAGCTGCGATTGGCCGAACCAGCGGACACTGCAGGTAAACAAACCATACCGGCTCGCCAGTGGATTTCCCTGATGGACCCCGTGCCAAAGGTTGCCGATCCCTGTTGTAGAGGTTTGTCATCATTTAAAGAGATTGAAGATCCATCAATATTTTCTTAGATAATAACCTTTTTAAGGAGGCGGGTAGGGTGGTTTTAACTTTGAATCGGCCAAGCAAATCTTGAAGAAAACTTGGAGCCATCTTTCATTGTTAAACTGCCCGAGGTACTAAAGGAAAAGTCCTGACTGGCAGGCAGAAGTCTTGGATGGTGAAAGATACAAAATTCAAAGACACTTTTTTTACTTCGCTGGCATATCCCAAGATGCTGTTTTCTAGGAGAATGTTATTGAAGTTGACATCTTCAGTTACAGAAGCTCAGGAAGTCTCGTGCCATAAGAAATAACACAAGCTTGGGAGGTGAAAAGGGGAAAGATGAACTAGCAACTGTGGGCTTGCAAGCCATACTGTTGCTATAACTATAATTTCAAACAGTGAGATGGAAAAAAAACCCAACTGATTCAGCTAATCAATCATTTCTAATACAGCCCTCACAAAAGGAGATTGTATGGGGAAATTCAGTGATATTTGACTGGGAAAGTGAGAGAACAGACATTTGGGATAAAAACAAAAGAGGAAGGTTAGTGAACCATACCAGTATAGTCAAATCCAGGTGGAATTTACATGGATTTTTTTTAAAAGAGCTACTTTATTTCAGACTGCTGGACAACAAAAATAATAAATAGTAGTAGAAATGTACTGTTGCTGCTTTGTGGAAAATTGGAATTGGGTTTCTGCAAACTCTGATTTCTACATAATCTTATTTCTAAAGTTAGATTCTTCCTTGGTCCTTTACATTTGAGAGCATATTGTATATTCATATTCACAGGCATTTGAATTAATTAACATTTAACTCTCATGCCACTTTTCTTTATTATACACCTCTACCCCGATATAACGCGACCCGATATAACACGAATTCGGATATAACCCAGTAAAGCAGCACTCCGGGGGGGTGAGGTTGCGCACTCCGGTGGATCAAAGCAAGTTCAATATAACGTGGTTTCACCTATAATGCGGTAAGATTTTTTGGCTCCCGAGGACAGCGTTATATTGGGATAGAGGTGTATATATAATCAGATACTACGTATAGCTGACATACCGATCTAAGATTCCTTGAGCTGCCAAAGCCTGGCTGGGTTCCAGAGGACGTCCATTGACTGCAAACTCCATTATACAACCCACAAAATCATGACTTTCCACCTGTCCTCTCCTTTGAAGTATTGGCTCTAGAGATCTAATGCCACCAACAGTTACTCGATTTGGTTGTACATCGAGAGTCCTGGAAGAGAAGAGGAAGAATTGGTGCATTAATATCAGCACATAAATTGGTGATAATAGAATAACTCTCATATCTTCTAAGATCTTTCATTTCTACAGTTCAATTTCTACAATTTCTATAGTTAATTTTTTACAATCACAGAATTATTGCATACAGTGACCAATCTGCTCTAGTTAAAACCACCTCTGAAACAATAATTACAACGGGCCTAAACCTGAAGTTCTGACTCCGTTTTTACTCAAGCAACTCTTCTTTAACTTGATGGAGAGTTTTGCTTGAGTCAGTATTGAATAAAGATTTGACCCAATGATATTTATAATTGGAGGTGATATTTAATTGCAAGCAGGGCCGGCTTCAGGCACCAGCTGAGCAAGGCAGATTGGTCGAGGCGGCGTTCCGCCCAATCCTAGGGCGGCACGGCCGCTTTTTGTTGTTGTTGTTGTTCCGCTCCGGCCGCCCTGTAGGGGGCGGCGGCGCGGAGAACCAGAGCTCCCTGCAGGGCAGTCCTCTTCTTTCCCTTCCCGCCGACCAGAGCGGAGCCCTCGCGGCAGGAGGCGGCGCAGCGGGAGGGTCCGCATGGCAGCACCCCTGCTGTAGCCCTGGCCGCCCCCTTCTCTCTCTCTTTCCCGCCCGCTCCCTCCCCCTTCCTCCCCGCCAGCTGGTCCCCCTGCACCCGCGATCCGGCCGCGCTGCAGGTTTGGTTTTTTTTGCTTGGGGCGGCCAAAAAGCCAGAGCCGGCCCTGATTACCAGTTGGAGCACCATATTGCAAGGCAATAAATGGTTTTGTTAGTGGGGAAGCCATAGGGCTAAATGAAAAGCAAGCCAGATAATGGTGAGAAAATATCAACAATATTAACAATACATAGAATTAATACAGCACTTTTCATCTTCAAAATGTATTGAAATATTAACTAATTAGTACTCACAACACTCCTATAAGGTGAGGTATGTACAACCCACTTCTTCCATTCCCCCACACTTTTAGTGAAAACAGCAAATAAAAACAGTACAGATATTTGGAAATTATTCCAAATATACGGGAAAAAATTGAGAATAGTTACTTAGCCTGAGCACGTAGCAATCAGCTGGAAGATAAGAGTATGTCTGAGATTGGTGCTATTTCTCATGTGTTCATAAGAAGTGAAAAGTTAAGTTAAACAGAAACAGAGTGAAAATTAGGAGCTAACGTAACTGCTGGATCATGAATTTGGGTCTGTATTCCTATATTTATTTAGGTAAATATGATTTTTTTTTGTAAAAACAAGGGCATTAGGAGGCTTTGCTAAGGAAAATTTCTAGCACTAGCCACTGTAGAATTTCAAATATTCTAAGGATAATTGGGCTAGAAACAGGTGGAATGAGAGGTTGCTGAGATAAACGTAAAACATTTTAAAAAAATTGTGGGGTGAGCTCCTTACACCATTGAAGTCAATGGGAGTTTTGCCTCTGACTTCAGTGGTGCCAGGATTTCATCCTATAAGCCTGATTCTGTGACTGCTCCATATGCACATTTTGGCCTGACTGCAATGGAAGTTCCACACATAGAGTGATTGCTAACTGGGAGCCTAAATTTTAAAGCAAGACCATTTTAATTCTATAATGAGAGATATTTATCCTGAGACAAAACTCTATTCTAATCACCCCACAGGCTAAAAACATAAAAACCTGATGGATATTGGTGCAAAATCAGAATTGCTGACTTCACTGTTCCTAAAAGGTACATTTTACTTTGCTTAGATTATGACCAGATTCTGTTCATCAACCAGTCAGAAAATATCTGATTCATGAGTACAGTTTTTTTAAGTCTTTAATGCCTTTATCAGTAAGCAGATTATGACTGGCTAAAGTTTTCTTTTACCTTTTAAAGCATCAGTGATTCTGACTGTCTGATATTCTGGTTTGATAATTAATTTGGGCTAGATTGTGAATTTTCACTATGGCGAATGAAGGGAAATAAGGACCCCCAGTACCCCACTTTTCAGGCTGCCCAAAGCTGTATGTCTGCTACTTTTCCCGAGTCTTGGCTCTACCCCTCCCCCTCTGACAGGGCATCAGCCTGTACAACTGAGCTGGATCACAGTAAGAGCAGGGGATGCAGTGTTTTAATTTGCTGCTGCTATAGGCAGTTTAAAATTATTACACCCTGGAACAAGAAAGAAGCAGGGAGGGAATTCTGCCTCAGCAAAGAATGCCTTCTCAGGCCAGTCCTGCTGTAGTACAGCTTATGCCAACATTCCTTGTACTGGGCTATGCCTAAAGGCACAAGCCCCCCTTCTATTAGCTGGTCTGACATAGCAGTTATTCTAAATTTCTCCTATTTATAATGATTTTTAAGTTTTACCTCTTCTTTTTTTCACAAAGAGCAAAATGAAATATTATTTACCAGTCAGTGGAAACAGCCATATTACTAACAGTACAATAGCCTGGCTCCTGATCCTCAGAACAGGAGTCTACCGTCAAGGATGCTGCCTGCAAAGAAACACAAAAATGTGTTTAATATTAGAAGGACTGACTGTCCAATCTCATTCTCACCACTTTAACATTTGTTTGATTATTAAATACAAAAATATCCAAGGGCTTAGTTGGTCACATTATACCAGATTTTCTTCCCTTGTGCATTCACAAAATTGTACATACATAAACCTATGCATACACTTCGCAGGTCCGATGGCTTACAATTGCCCTTCAAGTATTCCAATACTCATATGGCTACAGCCCTTGCCTCTTCACCTTGAAAACCTAGGTAACACTTGTATCTGCACCGGATTTAAACTATTGAAAGGGTATGCACAAGTATGAAAGCAGACACAGGATTTGCAGGCCCACATGTTTTGCATGCATGTGTGGAAAAGAGGCCTGCCTCAATATTAACCCTTTTCGGGGCCGGCTCACAACATTTTGGCACCTGAGGAGGGGAGCTCAAATGACGCCCCCATCACCTCTCGCTTGAGACAAAACTTTGAAAGGTTTCAATTCTGCCTTCTTCCTGTTCTACTCCTCTCATGGTACTGCTCTGCTATCTACCCCAATAAAGGAGAGCTAATAACTTAAAATGCCTTGTTCAAAAATTTTAAGTAACACTTAACTTGCGAATGCCCGAACAGCAAATGTAACTTTTCTCGTCTGCATAGTAAACACTGGTACTTGTATCTGTTTGAATAATCAAAGCGGTGCTTTCCGTGCCTTCTTGGTTGCGAAGATTTGAACTGCTTCCTGCTGAAAGTCCACAGTCTGGGCCAGCTCATGCTCTATTGAGATGGTTGCAAGACCGACCAGCTTCTCCTGTGTCATTGTGGAGCGTAGATGTGTTTTTATTAACTTCAGCTTGGAGAAGCTGCATTCTCCACTGGCAACTGTTACAGGAAGTGTTAGAAGTATGCGCAGAGCAACAAAAGCATTTGGAACAAGGGTGGTCATCTTATTTGTGCACATATATTCCAGAACAGCCTTTGGAGCTGATCCTGCTGAAATGTATCTTGAAAGCGCTTTCAGTTCATCACCTAAATCACTTGCATCAATATAACACATGTCATCACATGTCAACACTGTCTCTAGTGCCCTGCATTGCTGGTGTAGGTCTTTTTCAGGTATAGTGAGGAGCTTTGGAATATCATACAACATCCCAAATATACTGCTGCATGAAACGTTCTTTGACTGACTGTATTGCACAATCTAGCACCTGGTTAAAGAATTCAACTTTGAATTGTTTTTTGGGGTCTCTTATGGGATTATCCCGTGCCTCGTACGTAATCAAAATGTCGTCTTCTTCGGTGACTCTTGTATTCTTGAACGGATGGGAAAATAGCTTCAGTGTGAAGTTCCTCTGCCATCTTCTGTGCACTCTTCAGAACATTTTGAAATCCCTCCTCTGACCGGTAAGGCTGTAAGTATGATGTTGCTTTGTCCAGTTGTTCCATTGCTCCAGATATATCAAGTGAATACCTTGGAGTCGCTTGCTTACAACATTTATTTCAAACAGTATGTCTTGCCACAACACCAAGCCACACAGAAGTTTGAAGTTATGTATGTTTCTGGTGATTCCATTTCCCTCTGCCACTGTTTTCCTACGAACAGTTCCTGTCATAGCATTATCCTCCATAATGGCAACTATGGCATCATATATCTTCCCAATTTGGTGTTTGATAGGCTTTATCGCCTCTACTCGACTTTCCCATCATTTAGCACTCAGTGGTTTCAGTACCAGAGAGGATGTTCCCAGATCTTGCGTCAAATTTGCCATTGATGAGTTGATACAGAATAAAATACATAGATGCTTTGAATTACATTAAAAAATTCAGCAACCACACTAGAAACTGAATGCACCACCAAGTTCAATGAATGAGAACTGCATGGGACAAAAAAATGCTTGAGGGTTTAACTCTCGGATCTGTGTCTGCACTCCTCTGTTCTTTCCTCTCATGTTGGCACCATTATCATAGCCCTGACCTCTCATGTTAGCTATTGCAATTCCCATATCTTCCAGCTTTTTAAGAAGCACATTTGTCATACCAGCTTCTCTAGTATCATCAATTTTAATAAATTCTAGAAAATGCTCTCTGGCAGTCATCATTGCTGGGACATTTTCACTAGGTTCTGTTGTTACAAAACGCCCATTAAAGTCATTTGTTCCTTATGGCTGATGTCAGGTGTGCAGTCCAGAATAACAGAGTAATATCTTGCTGACTTCAGATCTGCCACAATCTTCTGTTTGACTTTTGTTGCCAGTAACTGTATGATCTCATTTTGAATTGTTTTTCCAAAGTAGTGGTGTGTGTACATTTCTTGGGTGGTGACTCTTCTTAGATGCTGCTGGAGTACAGCATCAAACCCAGCCATCAGCTCCACAATTTTAAGGAAGTTTCCATTGTTTGGTACATACAGCTAATCTGAATTGCCATGCAGTGCTAGGTTTTGGGTAGCAAGCATTCTTGCAATGGCAATGAGCCTTTTCAGAACATTTTGCCTGTAAAGAGACTCTGATGCAATCTTCTCTTGATGCTGATCATCTATGGTGGCCTTTAACCTTAGTCTCATCTCAAGCTCTTTCCACCTATGGAATGCTCTCTGGTGATTTGCTCATGGCATGCCAGACTTCTAGCCAGATTTTTCCAGTCCTTTGTTCCTGTACAACCCAAAGTGGCTGGAACATTAGACTGGAAGAGTTTGCAACAAAAACAGTATGCAGCATTCTAGGCTTTTGAGTACATAAGCCATGACCTCTCCACTTTGTCACCAGTAATGTGTTGGATGGAAACTTCCATTTTCATTGTCTTTAGGGAACATGAAGTTTTTCACTTGCTGTGGCCCATGCAGTACAAGTCCCTCGGGCTACTGCTCAAGAGGATCCACAGTCCTGGATCATCTAGACTTAAGGAACTAAACTCAGCAGCAGCTGTTTCTTGCGTCTCCACCACACTCTTCTCTGATCTACACTTTTCTTCAGGAATGTGCATGGTTACATCCATTTGAGATGGAGATATGGATGCTGCAGTAGCTGCCAGGTCACCTGCACTCTAACTAACTAGAAGATTGGGCATCTCCTCACCACTCACATCCTCACTGGGGCCAGAAGGCTCACAGTGAACATTTGTGTCTACGTATCTCAGGAGAGCTCCTTCCTGCTTAGATAGAAAAGCTTCCTTTGCTTTCTTTCTTTTTCTGAATGCTGCCCCGGAGGGGTGTTTTCTTCTTTCACTCATAACTGCTGTTCTGTGCCAGCTATAGTGGCTCTCAACACTCAATTGAAGGGGACAAATAAGCAGGCTGGTAGAAGAACCTGAGTGCGGGAAGATATCAGCGTCTTAAGGGCCTAACTGGCTCCTACAACTTCAGTTGACTGCCTATTCTCCTCAAGTGGGTTCACGGAAGCAGCAGGAAACAGGAAGCTCCCTGAGAAGCTGATGTTATCAGTCCAGGCTCCTGGGGGTGCTAGAGAGGTACATAAGAGGCTCATCCTCCTCTCTCTCCCTGCAGCTCCTGCTGCTTTCTGTTATTCCCTTTCACCTTTTCTCCTGCCTGCCTGTTATGTCTCTTGTACCCTCTTTCCTCCAGCACATCACTCCACTATCTCTGTTCATCTAGTGGCACATTTTTGTATTGCTTTTGCTAAACTGGGAATAAAATAAAAATTTCTGAAGACCCAATCCAATTCCCATTAAAATCAGTGGGAGCCGCGATCGACCGAACCTGCTGACGCGGGAGGTAAAGAAACTGGCCCGGCCCGCCAGTGTCCTTACCCTGGCGAGCCGCGTGCCAGAGGTTGCCGACCCCAGCTCTAGATGTATAATCAGCTTTCATATTACAGCAAAATGCATAGAAGCAGTTTATGGCAAATTTAAATCAGATATTACTACTTGACAACAGTTTGGTCTATGTTTATGATTAGGTAACTCTACAGGAGCTGTACAAACACTAAATGCTATTAATGTGTCGTTCTTGTGTAATATACTGACTTTTTTGGCTTACAATTAAGTTCGCTTACTACTAACATTAATGTCTGGTTGAAATTCTTACAAAATCTCCACACTTCATTTCTAAATACACACCACAAACTGAAACATCATACTGAATTAATGGTTCTCAAATTTAAATCACTTACTATAGTATCCAAATTATGTATTTCTTTCCTCTATTTTATTTTTAAAATGAAAGCTTATCTTGCATTTCTTTCCATACATAATGAATAACCTATTCCTCTTGAGAAACATGAGCCAGCAGCGCCTAAGTACATTATATGCTGAGTATAAATGAAACAGTTCATAGAGCACATAAAATTAGTTGGCTAGTGTATATGGTATCACATATATACATATTTTAAGAGGACATTAACAACAAAAATGAAAGATCAGATTTTGTTTTTACTAAGCTCAATAAATGTCATTTCCACTAATTTACAGAGGTACACACTCTGAAAAGAAGGATGAGCTACAAGTCCATCGGAAGGACTGGATATTTGAGACCATATTTTGCTTGGACCTGAGTTCATACGATTTATTTTCTAACATTAGTCAAATGCTCCTGCTTGTTACTTTAGCATTACTCTACAGTTACCTCTTCAAGTTATGAGGGTTTCTATCCTGTCACTCTGTAATATCTCAAAACTGACAACTTAATGATTTTACCAGTTTCCGATAAAATCCCACTGCACTGTAGGAAATGACAGATTTGAAATCCTGTAGGGAGGTTATTTTATACATTTTTTGACATGTGGGAGATATTTTTTCCTACAGTAGAAATACTTAACACAAAAGTGATTCTTTTTACATCTTGTGTTTGTAAACAGCTGACGTAGTTAAGAAAGATTTAAATACAGAAACTATGTATCAGAATCAAGCCTTTCTTGAGGCTTGCTTTTAATTTTAAGCATACACAAAGGTAATTTTCTAGAAAAATATACTTTTCATGTATAGTATAGCTCCTTCTATAGCCTGATTAGTTTGTTTGTTATTTCTTGCTTGTTTGTTACATATTTTTAACTTGTGTACCTATAGTTAGGCATATAAATCTTTATTTAAGCATGTATGGTCTGAGTTTTTTTAGTTAATAAAATCCATACTTGGATATCTAAATCAACACCTATCTGTCCGGTTAAGAATTCATATTTGAAAATTGGGACCCTAATGTGTTAAATATCTAAAATTAATCTATTACAAGACAAAACAGTATCCACTTGTGTAATTATCCTTCAGAAAGACATAGAAAATAACATCTTTACAAACACTCATAAAAAAAAATCAAATTTAGGGGCAAACTATCCACCTTCAGCATAAAGATACATGAAAGTGAAAAAAATGGGTCAGCAACTCTGAGTTGAAAAGAAATGCAATTGTAGGATCAAGTAGCCAATGGCAGAGCCTCTCTGCTGTGCAGAATCACAGATCCACAGCACCCAGCTGCTCTTAGGATGCCTGTGTTCTTAGACACCCCTATATTCTAACCTTGAGGCACATCACCCCTAAATAGCAGCATGGTTGGCTCAGTGGTTGAATTTCTATTGGACACACACAGAGTCTATGTTATATCTTTTCAGTAAGGCTCCCTGAGCATGAGAACAGAGTTTAACGATACAATAGTGCAGTATCCAAGCAGCATTGATTTCTGCAGCATGTAATGGTAGGAAAGCTGTAGGATTCAGAAGGGGCCAAGCTGTGTAGAACAGCTATTCCCTTATCCCCCTATTGCTTCTAGCCTGACAGGCAAAACAAAACTTGGAGCTCCAACCATGTATTGTCCTCATGGACTGACTTTAGTTTCAAGCATGGAGGGAACATTGCTTAGGAGATACTTTTAAGAAAGGAGCACAGAGAAAAGGCACAAAGAAAAAAAATCACTGCAAAAAAAAAAAAAAACTGGGTGAAAAATGGAACAGGGCAGAGCACTATGTATAAGACAACCATTTTCACTAGCCTAGATTTTTGGGCAGTTCTTCTCTTCCCGATTCATTGTGTAGGCTTCTTTTCAACTAAAAAATGTTTGTTTTAAAAACACCTTTGAAAAAATACATGGGTTTAAATTATAGAAGAAAAAAAAAGACTGGAAGCAGAACAAGTTTTGTAACATCTCTAAAAATTTAAGAAGCTCACAGAACCTGAAGATCCCAAGAAATTTGCCCATCTCTACTGTAGCTACAGTATATAATTGTGAAGCATCTACACTCACTCTCTTAGGGTCCACTGTGGTATCACTAGATAATTAGACTTCACTAATAATCTTCCCATATCGCTAGATAATTAGTCTTCACTAATAATCTTCCCCATTGTCTGCAGTAGTTAATTAGTCTTCTGGATAGCTCTTTAGCTCATTAAGTATTCTTGTGCCCATTTTTTCAAATTCAGATTTTTTTTGTATTCTGAGCAAAGTATTATAATTCTTGAAGCCTTTTGGACAAGATACAAATTACAGTGTTTTTTCCAAAGCTGGAGGTAAAGCTAGTGAATACAACTTTACCAGGTTTTATGTTCATTTGTGCTTACATGGAAGCCAAAATGACTTGGAACTGAATGAACGTTTACTTAATTCTCAGTGCAGTATTTCTTACCATTCCAGCCCTCCGGGCAATAACAGTGTGAAACTGGCCATCAGACACTTTCTTCGTTGTGGTAAGTTTATACGTGCCACTGCCAAGGTTGTAGGAGAATCTCAGCCTTTCTTCTGTTATTTCCAGAGCCAGGAATTCTCCCCGTTCTCCAGTCTGGTTGTCATAGTTATACAGCATTAAGGCATTACTTTTGATGGTTGCAAACTTTATATAAATATAATTGTTGTTTGGATCCATACTGGGAAACTCCATATAGGACAACTCTTCAAATCCATAACTATTCAATTCACAATGATTTCCAAAGACACCTATAAAAGGAAAAATGTCTGTTATCAAATTATTTTTACCCCATTTAATCAAAGTCCAGGACATAAAAGCAGGTAGTTCAGTGCTTTTAGATGTGTTTATGACATGAGTTTCTTAAAAAGCATCTTAAAAAGCCATACATAAAAATATATACATTTTGGACATAAAAAAGTTATTGCCCAAAGCGTTATTTGTTAAAGTACATACATTCCAAAACAAAAAATGAAGTTATAGACAACTGGATAAAAAACAAAGCATATTTTTGTTAACTTCTAGAGGGGTTTTGAATGGATGTAATGTATTTTAATCCAGATATGGGGATTATTTTTACTGAACATAGATGTTCACTTTCCATTCTGTTTCCCATTCCACTTGTATAACCTGAGATTGATTTATAGCTAACTAGTTGATGCAGCTTCATTCTTCTCCTCTCTCCCTCCCACCAACTCTGTGTTTGTATTTATTTGTGCTGGTTCTTTTTCCATTTAGTTTTTGAAATGAATTTTATTGTTACTGCAATGCTGAGCCAAAGAATTTCCCCCACAAATATTTGTGGACTTGTGTCAAATAACGTGAAGAGAAATTCAAGCCACGATGGAATGCAGCTTATTAAATTGTGATTGTTCCATTCCTTCTTGAATTTGGCTATACATTATCTATTAGTCCTTACAGTTCAAGTCTACAATAAACTTAAAATATACTAAGCCTTGTCTAGGAGGATGTGCATATTTTTTCTTTGTTATAATCTGGCTACAAACATCTGAGCCTTCCATTTTCTCAGTATTTTATTTAATCTGAATATGTATGAGTACTCCATACATTTCTTTCTAAATGTCATTGAACTGTGTAATTATTTATCTCCTTAATCTCTGAAAATTAGATGCATTTATAATGAAATTTGATTATAAATATAGAAATGAGTAAATCTCTGAGAAAAATGATATAATATGGGATAAGCAACTCATTACAAGTGCAAGACAGATGAAAGTTCGCACAACAAAACAGTTCTGAAAAACATTTTTCTAAGATAGGGTTACTCTTTTGGCTGCCTTTTAAAATATTTGTTTATTTTTTCAGCTTTTTTCTTTTTCTGTTTACTTTGTTTTATTTAACATCATTCTTTTCTACATGAGCAAAGACAATCCACAATGGATCTGAGTTGAGACCCAAGCTTTGTGTGACTGTACCAAGATCTCTGAAGTTACCCTTTTTATGTTTTGTATCATTACTGGCTGCTCAATTCCTGGTAGAAATTAGTGATAATTAACTTCAAAATATATTGATAAGACTGTATGAATTCCTGGTTTTATTCTTAGAATTTAGGTCTAGAAACACTGCAAAATTTTAATAGCATACAATAAACAGAATGGGCCGGGATTAGTGCGGAATGATACAGTAATGTGTTTTGATCTTTCCACATCTTTTCTAATGCTTTTTAGCAAGGTCTAATCATTATAAAAATAAGTGCCATACTCAATATCTGAGATTATGTTGCTCATGAATAGAGGAGTTAATTACGTTTACTGATTCCTTGCCTGCATATTTCTGAGGAGTTCTGAATACAAATGTGATTACTTTGTAAGAACATTGAAATACAACAGAAACTCCCCTTTTATAGCTAGAAAACAGAATATGATACCTTCGTTGCAAATTATTAGAGTGTGGATCAACAGAACTTGATTGTGGAACTTACAATATATAATTCGCAATCTTTACACCTACTAGAACTGTATAGTTATTCAGAACTCAGTGGTGTGACCAAGCACTCAGAATATTTTTGGGCTTTTCATCTGAGAAATGTGTGCCTCTCTCTTCTGGAATACCAGTAAAATACTCCAAAGGAAAATAAGGAAAAACTGTAGCTTTAAGGAATCCAAAAGTTGGGGCAGCATGGAACCCAAACACTCCAGAGGAGTTCAGTGATGGATTGTGCAGGAAGTGATGAGAGACTAGTTGCAACCCGAGCAGCCTGGCCCTTTGTGGGCTGGTATGAAGAGGGGGTAGGGTGTAGGAAGGCAGCTGTGATTGTGAGCTGGGCATACAAAGCGGGAGGCATCTTGCATGCGTGTATGTGTACACACACACACTCTCGAGGACCAATAAAAATCTGCCCCTAAGTGTACACCAGGAAAAATCTCCTCCCTTCCCTTTTGTTCTCATGTAGAAGAAACAGAAAGTGATATTATAAATCACTAAGGATTTCTTAAATAGATGCTTTTTTCTCTTAACTGGACTGTATTTTAACTGTATATCATGGGACCCTAATGATTTGGGATAGGCATGTGATTTATTTTGGTAAATTGAAATTGACAAAAATAAATAGAGGTTTTATTTAAGTGAACCTGAAGAAATCAGTATATCTATGAAATGTAAACAAAAAAACCCAACAACTCACCAAATGGACAGTGGCAATAATATCCTTCCACTCCACTTTGACAGGATCCTCCATTGAAACAGGGGTTGCATTCACAGTAATTAACAGCAGATTCACATGTTTTCCCTGCAATCAGGTAACCAAATGAACTTCCATGTTAGAGTTTTCATGTCAGTTTCAACACGGGTCTTACATTAGGCCAATAAGCTTATGAACCCTGAATATATTTTCCAATTGTGCCTTAGAAAGGAAGAAAGATCCCATGGATCAGTCACAGGATTTGGAGTCGAGACTGAGATTCTATTCCCGGCTCTGCTACAGATTTACTGTGTGACGTTGGGAAATTTACTTAACTCCTTAGTGTTTCAAGTTATTATCTTACAGAGCATGTTGTGAGGCTTAATAAATTGATGTTTGTAAAGTGCACTGAGAGCATCAAATATATAGCTGGGAAGTACTGTTATCCCTATTTTTTTAAGTGCACTGAACTCATCAGGGTGATGGGAATCAAGGATAAAGAAAGCCTAACTTGAATGAGTATGAATGTAGCAGGTTTAACACAGGCAGCTATAATAAGTTATTTTTTGTATATTTTCCCATCAATTATGAGCTCCTTCCTGAATTGGAGGGACCACAGTCTTCTGGAGCTAAAGCATGTTACTTTAGAGCCATTTCTCTTCTGAACAGACACTGTCACATGTGCTAAATATTATTCACTAGAGAATAAATTGATGCCATATAACTCATTTCAACAAGCCTAAACGACAAGTAAGTATTTTTGCAGACTTTGTACATAAATGAAAGAATAATAGCAAGAAGAGAAATTATAAGAGCTATCACAAGTATATACAGAAGTACCAAACTAAAATGCTGCTCACATGTAAACAATAACCATGTCCCTAATTGAAATAATAAACTAGATTTCTCTTCTCTGGAGTGCTCAGATACCGTAGTGGTGCCTGAATAAACCCCATTTTCCCAACCCATCACCTCAGTCTTTGCATCCCTCCACTGGTTCTTCCTTTTCCACTGCATCAAGCACAAACTACTTGTCTTCATTTTTAATTCCATTCATGGCTTAGCTGCACCCTATTATCTTATATCGTTTACATATGTTGACACCTGCCTCTTATTGCCAATTAGTCAGAAATCCAACAATCACATTTATATTTTTCTCATGACACCCTGACAAATCTGCAAAGCCAATTAACCTTATTTAAATCTCTCCTTACAACTCATCTATACCATTTTGCCTACAAAATACTTGGAAATGGCTAGGCAGCTGGCATTCTGCTTATAAACACTACTTATTACACTACAGATAATTGTCTCACTTTTACTACAACACAAATATTAAACATTGCTAGAATATTACATGGAATAATAGAAATATAGAGCTGGAAGGGACTTCTAAAAATCATCAAGTCCATCCCCCCTGCACTGAGGAAGGACCAAGTAAACCTAAATCATTCCTGACAGGTATTTTTTTAACCTGACCTTAAAAACCTTCAGTGATGGGAATTCCACAACCTCCCTTGGAAACCTCTTCCAGAACTTAACTATCCTTAGAAAGTTCTTTCTAATATCTAACTTAAATCTCCCTTGCTGCAGATTAAACACACTAATTCTTTTCCTACCTTCAGTGGACATGGGGACCAACTGATTACCATCTTGTTTATAACAGCCCTTAACATATTTGAAGACTGTTATCAGGTCCCCCCTCAGTCTTCTTTTCTCAAGACAAAACATGCCCATTTTTTTAACCTTTCCTCATAGGTCAAAGTTTTCTAAACCTTTTGTTGCTGTCCTTTGGAATCTCTCCAATTTATCCACATCTTTCCTCAATTGTGGCACCCAGAATTGGACACAGTACTCCAGCTGGGGTGTGATCAATGCCACATAGAGTAGGACAATTGCCTCTTGTGTCTTACATATGAAAATCTTGTTAATACACTCCAGAATATTAGCCTTTTTTGCAACTGCATCACATTGTTGACTCATATTTAATGTGTGTATTTCAGCGGTACTACCTCCTAGCCCGTTATTCCCGATTTTGTAGCTGTGCATATGATTTTTCCTTCCAAAGTAAAGTACTTTGCACTTGTCTTTATAGAATTTTATCTATAAAACTTTCTGTTGATTTCAGACCAATTCTCTAATTTGCAAAGATTGTTTTGAATTCTAATCCTGTCCTCCAAAGTGCTTATAACCCCTGCCAGCTTGATGTCATCCACAAATTTTATAAGCATACTCTTCACTCTGTTATCCAGATAACTAATAAATATATTAAATAGGACTAACCCAGATACATCCTCCCAGTCTGACAGTGAACCACTGATAACTACTTTTTGAGCAGCCACCGAATAGTAATGTCATCTACAGCAGTGGTTCTCAAAGTCGGTCCGCCGCTTGTTCAGTGAAAGCCCCCGGTGGGCCGCGCCGGTTTGTTTACCTGCCGCGTCCACAGGTTTGGCCAATCGCGGCTCCAACTGGCTGTGGTTCACTGCTCCAGGCCAATGAGGGCTGCGGGAAGCGGCGTGGGCAGAGGGATGTGCTGGCTGCCTTTCCCCCAGCACCTATTGGCGAGGAGCGGCGAACCGCGGCTAGTGAGAACTGCGATTGGCTGAACCTGCGAACGCGGGAGGTAAACAAACCGGCCCAGCCCACCAGGGGCTTTCCCTGAACAAGCGGCGGACTGTCTTTGAGAACCACTGGTCTACAGCATATTTCCCTAGTTTGCTTATGAGAATGTCCTGTGGGACTGAGTCAAAAGCCTTACTAAAATAAAGATATATCATGTCTACTGCTTCCCTCCTATTCACTTGGCCAGTAACCCTGTCAATAAAGGATATTAGGTTGGTCTGGCATGTTTTGTTTTTGAAAAATCCATGTTGGCTATTCCTTATAACCTCATTTTCCTGTAGGTGCAACAAATTGAATGTTTAATTAGCATAATCTTGGGTATTTGACCTCCAGAAAACCAAAGCTCTAGTTACCTGAAGGTCACTCATGTCCCATGACGGTAATGTGCAGTATGCAGTGCTCTCTCCTTGGTCAGGATCCTACACTTCTGAGTATTTTGGATATCATTAAATCCATTTAGAAAACCAGGGTTGTACTGTGCTAACTTGTTTAGCATCCTAGAAATTTTGCAACATGTGTCTGCCTGTTTTCAGTACCTTTTGGTGAGGGGTTATACATATAAAATTAAATGAAAAAGAAGTGTTCAGCCAAGAAAGTGTTGGGAAAAAGTCTTTTTGGTTAATATTAAACTCTTAACTTCACCAAAGATACTGGAAGCAGGTCTAATGCCTGTATCTGATCATACTTTTTCGGGGGGGGGAAGGGAAGGGCGACTACTTTTTTTTCTTTTTTTTCCTTCTTATGTGTAAGAGGGAGTCCAATCTTTCTGATCTTAGATATAGCTGTTTTCTTTAAATCAAAAAAATAATATCCTAGAAATACTGAACTTTGATTGTGTTCAAGTAGGAGATAATATGTGGGGTAGAAATAATAAACTTGACCCATTGACATTTCTCAGTAGTTGTCAAAATTCAAAGCTAATAATGCTAGTCTTCATGATCTAACTAAAGCACACTCAATGTTCATCTTTTTCTTCTTCCTCATCATCCACTAAGTCAGCTAAATAGCTTGGATGTTTACAGTTTTTAATAATGTTTTCTTCACATTTAAAAATGGTTTGAACAATTGCTGATACCAGTAAAAGTTAGTTTACATTCCTACCAGCTGTTTTGACACAGGAGAAGAAGTACACTCTAATTACGCTAAATTGGGGTGCTCTTTAAACTAACATTTGTTAAGAATAAAGAGCAAATCCAAGTCTATCTCTGCTGCTCACTGAAGTCTTGAGAGGAATATGTTTCTTCATGTCTGAAGTACCTGTGCTGATTTAACAAAGTTGTCTTTGAACCAGCACAGATCACTTATCCTCTTCAAATCAGTGCTACACACATTATTCTAGAAGACAAGAACCCTATAAATCAGAATCAGGGAACAAAAGTAGAACACAGGCCGGCTATTTCAATTTAACCTTAAGGATTCTCCACATAAGCAATTTCAAAAATTCTTTTGATAAGAAGGCCTTTAAGAAAATCTGGTAACCAGGCAGTGAGAGACAAACTCTCATCATAGATTAAAAACAGAGTAAGAGATAGGAAGTAAAAAAACAAAACAGAAATAAGAGACATGCCTACATATATATCTATAAAATCAACAGATTTTGCTATTTAGTTCAATAGGAGTGGAACCGAGCCCTTTATCGGTACCAGGTCAGTAGCTCTCTATCTGTAAAGCCAAACTGCCATAGCCCTATGAATCCAACTACAGAGACTCAGTGAGAAAGAAAAAATAATACATTTTAGAAACCTCCAAAATGATTTAAAATAGCTTTTCCATAAGTCAAGGTATCACAATGTTAATGTTCTGAAACAAAATACACCAACCCAGAATAAAATGTTCTTTTCTCAACAGAAAGTATAGATTCTCTGCTCTCTGGAATGTTTCTATTTGTGATGGTTCATGAGATATTAAACCTTAAACGTATCCCTTCTCCAGAACTCAGTATTTTTCCATCCTGACAGTCAGACAATTCTGTAATTCTGGGGAGAAATTTGGTAGCTGGGAGAGGACATTTCTCTAGCAGATAGGTTTTAAAAAAATAAAATAAAAAAGATGGCTCTTGGAAGGTGTTTGAAGGTTACCTATTTCTATGGCAGAAATCTTAGCACACAAACACTAGCTTTCCAGTTTTAGTAACAAAACTATTCTTAGAAAACATAGCATGTTTACCTCTCCCATCTGCTTACTGAGGTAGGCCTACAGCTGTGATAGTTTATTACATCTTTTAACATCTGATTAATGTAAATTATCGGTATGCTAGTTTGATTTTTAATATAATGGTTTAACTGTATATGAATTACATCTGCAGTGAGGTGTCTGCTACATGTAAATTCTTACATATAAATCTGGATTTGGTGGGAAAAGTTTGCAAATTTACTGTTGTTTTCCTGTTCCGTTTGGGATAAAATGGATTTGTATTCAGAGATTCAGTTGTTTTATCTGCAGAGACTAAAATAGAATTGTTTCCCATGATCAGAGAATGAACACAGACATCAGTAACTCCTTCCTCACATTGCTGAGCAGTTAATTACCTGAGTAATCCCATTCACTCCAATGGGATTACTTGGGTGAAACACTGCTCACCAATGTGAGTAACGGATTCTCAATCTGGCCTTAAGTGTTTACTTCCATTGTTTTATTTAGAGATGCTTCCTATGACTTTAATTAAACTCACAAGTTTGGCAAGTTTGGGGTTTTCTAAACACACTCCTCAGGGCGTTTTTCACAAAGTTTCACTGCTCTAAGATTAATAACATGTGTGTCAAATAGTAATGTTTTGATGAGTGAACACATTGATTTGCTTAGGTAAAGTATGACTTGGAGTTAAACATATCGCCAAATGATTATTAACTTTTCAGTACTATGGGAAATTCATCTTTAAGATTTCATTTTCACAGATTTGGATTACTGTGCATCTGATAGCCAAATACTCATCTTTATTTTGATGAGATATAGAAAGTAATTTTGTTTCCATATGTTTGAGTGCTTCAGGTTTATTAAATGTGAGGAAAGGGAAGAATCAGTCAATGATTTTTAATCCAGGGTGGCTCAAGTATGCCACGTCTTAATATTCGTGCAGCATAGAGCTGCATCCAGTGGCTGATGCAGTATGTCAGGGTAGTAGATATTCCCACACAAAAAACCCCTTTGTTAGCTTTCAGTTAAAATTGCTGGAATGCACCTTCTTCCAAAATACACCTAAAAAGGCACTAAACAGTTGTCTTTAAACACCCCATCTATGTTCCCCTTCTCAGCCTCAACTTCTTCCTTTCCAGAGCCCAGACTCCATGTCATCCTAAGCAACCAACAGAGAGATATCTTGAGCTCATTTTTATAATGTTCATTTTTATAACAATTTTTAAATTAAATAAAATCATCATAAAAATAAAGGGAAAATGGACAGTGATTTGTGGTAGGAATAAGAGAGCTGGGCTGGATATTGGAGCTGAGAAACTAGTGTAGGCAGTGGGATCCACAGGTTTAGCACAGAACTGTGCTGTCCAGCCCCACTCTAGAGTTCTGCTCCCAAGTTCTTGCTACTAACTTTTATACCTCCCCACTTATCCATGCCCTCTCACACCTAGCACCCAGTCCCTCAGACAATTAAGCTCAGCAACTGAGTCCCTGCATATCACTGACTTCCTGACATCTGCCTGCTGATGAATCAGAGGAGGTTTGTCAGGATGAGCACTTAGGCCTGGATCCATAAAGATAGTTAGACAACTATGGTGTGCTCCACGAAGGGACTCAGGTGTCTTAGAATGAGAGCCACAACCGCCCCCCAGAGCATGCTAGGCGGGGAGGTGCCTAAGCAGCTAGCCAATGTGAGACACTGATGGAGGCGTGGCGGGGGTACTAGACCCCTTACCTCTACCCACAGAGGTAGGCGTCTAAGTCTGGGCTGCAGGGAGGCACATATCTCTGCTTACCATCAATGAATATGAACCTTTCAGGTAGACTAACACTAGCAGGGATCAAAGTAGCACAGTGAAAAGAGCGTGGACATTGCAGCTCAGGGGACAGCTCACTCTCCAACTTCCACCTTCAGTAATGCCTCTGTAATACCTCTGTTCAGTGGAGGATGCAGTTTGTCAGGATGGTGGATTCCTTCCTGATTTGGGCATGGGAACAGGGCTGGCCTTACCATGAGGCGAACTGAAGTGGTCGCCTCAGGTGCCAGACTGTGTGTGTGTGTGGGGGGGGGGGGGGGCGCCACTAGGATCCAGAGTGTAGAAAATTGTGTCTGCTGCTGGTGCACATAGATTCATAGATTATAGGACTGGAAGGGACCTCGAGAGGTCATCGAGTCCAGTCCCCTGCCCGCATGGCAGGATCAAATACTGTCTAGACCATCCCTGATAGACATTTATCTAACCTACTCTTAAATATCTCCAGAGACGGAGATTCCACAACCTCCCTAGGCAATTTGTTCCAGTATTTAACCACCCTGACAGTTAGGAACTTTTTCCTAATGTCCAACCTAGACCTCCCTTGCTGCAGTTTAAACCCATTGTTTCTGGTTCTATCCTTAGAGGCTAAGGTGAACAAGTTCTCTCCCTCCTCCTTATGACACCCTTTTAGATACCTGAAAACTGCTATCATGTCCTCTCTCAGTCTTCTCTTTTCCAAACTAAACAAACCCAGTTCTTTCAGCCTTCCTTCATAGGTCCTGTTCTCAAGACCTTTAATCATTCTTGCTGCTCTTCTTTGGACCCTTTCCAATTTCTCCACATCTTTTTTAAAATGCGGCGCCCAGAACTGGACACAATACTCCAGCTGAGGCCTAACCAGAGCAGAGTAGAGCGGAAGAATGACTTCTCGTGTCTTGCTCACAACACACCTGTTAATGCATCCCAGAATCATGTTTGCTTTTTTTGCAACAGCATCACACTGTTGACTCATATTTAGCTTGTGGTCCACTATAACCCCTAGATCCCTTTCTGCCGTACTCCTTCCTAGACAGTCTTTTCTCATGTATTCTCTGCTCTAAATGCACAGAGATGGTGGAGTGCTGTGCTGGAGGAAGGAGGGCACAAGAGACATAACAAGCAGACAGGAGAAAAGGTCAGAGGGAATAATAGAAAACAGCAGGAGCTGCAGGGAGAGAGAGGAGGACGAGCCTCTTATGTACCTCTCTAGCAACCCCAGGAGCCTGGACTGATAACATCAGCTTCTCAGGGAGCTTCCTGTTTCCTACTGCTTCCGTGAACCCACTTGAGGAGAATAGGCAGTCAACTGAAGTTGTAGGAGCCAGTTAGACCCTTAAGACGCTGATATCTTCCCGCACTCAGGTTCTTCTACCAGCCTGCTTATTTGTCTCCTTCAATTGAGTGTTGAGAGCCACTATAGCTGGCACAGAACAGCAGTCATGAGTGAAAGAAGAAAACATCCCTCCGGGGCAGCATTCAGAAAAAGAAAGAAAGCAAAGGAACCTTTTCTATCTAAGCAGGAAGGAGCTCTCCTGAGATACATAGATACAAATGTTCACGATGAGCCTTCCGGCCCCAGTGAGGATGTGAGTGGTGAATAGATGCCCGATCTTCTAGTTAGTCAGAGTGCAGGTGACCTGGCAGCTACTGCAGCATCCATATCTCCATCTCAAATGGATGTAACCATGCACATTCCTGAAGAAAAGTGTAGATCAGAGAAGAGTATGGTGGAGGCGCAAGGAACAGTTGCTGCTGAGTTTGGTTCCTTAAGTCTAGATGAGCAGTAGCCCGAGGGACTTGTACTGCATGGGCCACAGCAAGTGAAAAACTTAATGTTCCCTAAAGACAATGAAAATGGAAGTTTCCATCCAACACATTACTGGTGACAAAGTGGAGAGGCCATGGCTTATGTACTCAAAAGCCCAAATTGCTGCATACTGTTTTTGTTGCACACTCTTCCAGTCTAATGTTCCAGCCACTTTGGGTTCTACAGGAACAAAGGACTGGAAAAATCTGGCTAGACGTTTGGCATGCCATGAGAAGGCAGCAAATCACCAGAGAGCATTCTATAGGTGGAAGAGCTTGAGATGAGACTAAGGTTAAAGGCCACCATAGATGATCAGCGTCAAGAGAAGATTGCATCAGAGTCTCTTTACAGGCAAAATGTTCTGAAAAGGCTCATTGCCATTGCGAGAATGCTTGCTACCCAAAACCTAGCACTGCGTGGCAATTCAGATTAGCCATATGTGCCAAACAATGGAAACTTCCTTAAAATTGTGAAGCTGATGGCTGAGTTAGATGCTGTACTCCAGCAGCATCTAAGAAGAGTCACCACCCAAGAAGTATATGCATCCGAAGAAGTGGGCTGTAGTCCACGAAAGCTTATGCTCTAATAAATTTGTTAGACTCTAAGGTGCCACAAGTACTCCTGTTCTTCTTTTTGCGGATACAGACTAACACGGCTGCTACTCTGAAACCACCCAAGAAATGTACACACACCACTACTTTGGAAAAACAATTCAAAATGAGATCATACAGCTACTGGCAACAAAAGTCAAACAGAGGACTGTGGCAGATCTGAAGTCAGCAAGATATTACTCTGTTATTCTGGACACCGGACATCAGCCATACGGAACAAATGACTTTAATGGGGCGTTTTGTAATAACAACAGAACCTAGTGAAAATGTCCCTGCAATGGTGACTGCCAGAGAGCATTTTCTAGAATTTATTGACATTGATGATACTAGAGAAGCTGGTATGACAAATGTGCTTCTTAAAAAGCTGGAAGATATGGGAATTGCGATAGCTGACATGAGAGGTCAGGGCTATGATAATGGTGCCAACATGAGAGGAAAGAACAGAGGAGTGCAGACACAGATCCGAGAGCTAAACCTTCGAGCTTTTTTTTGTCCCATGCAGTTCTCATTCATTGAACTTGGAGGTCAGTGATGTAGCATCAGCTTCTAGTGTGGTTGCTGAATTTTCTAATGTAATTCAAAGCATCTATGTATTTTATTCTCCATCAACTCATCGATGGCAAATTTTGAAGCAACATCTGTGAACATCCTCTCTGACACTGAAACCACTGAGTGCTAAATGATGGGAAAGTCGAGTAGAGGCGATAAAACCTATCAAACACCAAATTGGGAAGATATATGATGCTATAGTTGCCATTATGGAGGATAGTATGACAGGAACTGTTTGTGGGAAAACAATGGCAGAGGGAAATGGAATCACCAGAAACATACATAAGTTCAAATTTCTGTGTGGCTTGGTGTTGTGGCAAGACATACTGTTTGAAATAAAGGTTGTAAGCAAGCGACTCCAAGGTATTCACTTGATATATCTGGAGCAATGGAACAACTGGGCAAAGCAAAGTCATACCTACAACCTTACTGGTCAGAGGAGGGATTTCAAAATGTTCTGAAGAGTGCACAGAAGATGGCAGAGGAACTTCACACTGAAGCTATTTTCCCATCCGTTCAAGAATACAAGAGTCACCGAAGAAGACGACATTTTGATTTCGAGGCATGGGATAATCCCATAAGAGACCCCAAAAAACAATTCAAAGTTGAATTCTTTAACCAGGTGCTAGATTGTGCAATACAGTCAGTTAAAGAACGTTTCATGCAGCAGTATATTTGGGATGTTGTAGGATATTCCAAAACTCCTCACTATAACTGAAGAAGACCTACACCAGCAATGCAGGGCACTAGAGACAGTGTTGACATGTGATGACATGTGTTATATTGATACAAGTGATTTAGGTGATGAATTGAAGGCGCTTTCAAGATACATTTCAGCAGGATCAGCTCCAAAGGCTGTTCTGGAATATATGTGCACAAATAAGATGACCACCCTCATTCCAAATGCTTTTGTTGCTCTGCGCATACTTCTAACACTTCCTGTAACAGTTGCCAGTGGATAACGCAGCTTCTCCAAGCTGAAGTTAATAAAAACACATCTACGCTCCACAATGACACAGGAGAAGCTGGTCGGTCTTGCAACCATCTCAATAGAGCATGAGCTGGCCCAGACTGTGGACTTTCAGCAGGAAGCAGTTCAAATCTTCACAACCAAGAAGGCACGGAAAGCACCGCTTTGATTATTCAAACAGATAAAAATGCCAGTGTTTACTACGCAGACAAGAAAAGTTACATTTGCTGTTCAGGCATTTGAAAGTTAAGTGTTACTTAAAATTGTTGAACAAGGCATTTTAAGTTGTTAGTTCTCCTTTATTGGGGTAAGTAGCAGAGCAGTACCATGAGAGGAGTAGAACAGGAAGAAGGCAGAATAGAGACCTTTCAAAATTTTGGACCAAGCGAGGGGGCTTTGGAGCGTCATTTGAGCTCCCCGCCTCTGGTGCCAAAATGTTGTGGGTCTGCCCTGCATGGGAAGAAGAAAAAACGATCTTTATTCCACTGACAAAAACTCCCAGAGAAACTGATTAATTAGGGACAGCATTAATTAATATTGACAAGATCAAGTTAAGCTGCTATAGTCAGGATGAAAGGTTGCAGACAAATGAAACTATAGATCATATTTCAAATCACTAAGAACCAAACCATTTGTTAATGAAAATATAACTATGTGTACCAACTGAAAGCTGCTGGGTTAAACTTTGGGATGTTTACATTGCATGCCTCAATATGCCCACCTTTTAAACTGATTCTTTTGTTAATTTAATTTTGAATTTGAAACAATTTAACAAATCTACATTCCTTTATCCTAATAAGGCCTGGAAAATAGGAAATGTAGGGTTCATGGGCAGGACAGGCAAACTATGGAAAGCCACAAAGTATATTCCTTTTAGAAAGTGATTCTTTTCAAAACAAAACCTGATCATCATTAATAGACATAATTATAACAGACTGGTTAAACCTTAATGATGTTGGTCTGAGGTAATCTGTCTTTATAATGCTATTCCAGGGAATGAGCTAAATTGCCTCCACAGTGTGATGAAGTGACATGCAGCTGATAAAACATAATCAATCAAATAAAAGTAAGTCTACCCTCTCGGACTTGAAGTGTGCTATTACAAAGATCTACAACTCATGTACTCTAATTTACAGGGAACAGAAGGCCAGTGTTAGAAAGCACTAATATCCACACACAAGAAGTACAGAGATGGTGTCTCTTGATGGTGAATGAAAATTCAATTATGAGGTACAGTATTTTTATGTTAAGTATCAGAGGGGTAGCCGTGTTAGTCTGAATCTGTAAAAAGCAACAGAGGGTCCTGTTAGTATTTTTATGTTGAGAGCAGTCATTAAAACTATACATATGGTGCACTAGTTCTTGCTACCTAGCATTTGAAATGGAATTACTCATCTCCTAATGGGTAGGGGGCTAGACAAAATTATCTTGGCTTTTTCTCTTTCAGTTAGGCACACAGAGAGTATATTCATGAAGATACAACTTTGTGCTTTCTTTGTTAAATCAGTATAGCTGTCTTTAGTCAAATATTTTTTATTTATTTATTTTTTTGGAAAAGAATGTTTAAGGAAAACAGGATTAATACTACAACCCTTTCCCCCATTTCTATATTGGTATGTTGGCAATAAAATAATCACATACATGCATATTATACCATGTGACTTAGGTGATCCAGTCTCACTACATAAATAACAAATAGTGAAAAGTCGAGGACAACAGTTCACAAACAATCCATATGCTGAAACTTGATGGCATAAACTGTGTGTCAATTTTTTGTGAATAATTCATTTACAGAACTCAGGACATGTTTGTGAACAGTTTTCAGGCAGAAAAAAAAGGGCGAAATTTAAATTGTGAGCAAATTATCCAATTTGCTCCACTGATCTTCAACTTTAAAGTTATTTTGCTTTATTGATTAAAAACTTTAGTATCTTTATTTTTCTGTCTGAGCTATTTAGTCTTCAGGGACTTAAGTAATATTTAATTCTAACTGCTTGTCTACAGAAAGGAATTATCAGTTGACTTTTTTCTCATATCTTTGAATTAGAATGGTATGTTTCCTGAAAGGTCAGTTAATCTATGAAGTTTAGAATTCCCAAATCTGAAAACTTGCTGCATGGAGGTGGGAGATCATCCTGCAGTCCCCTCTGGGGACATGGATTCGGTAGTGAGGCTGCACCCAGCACTGACACATGGCAAGGGCTGGGCCTGCCCCAGAAAAAGCAAGAAGCCTTCCCCTCCATGCTTGGCACACCAGGTATGGGCAGACAGGCTCAGCTCAGCAGGATCCAGGTGTGGAGGGTTAGTGTGGGGGCATCAAGGTGTGGGGTGAGAGTGTTCTGGGAGGGGCAATTTGGGTGCAGGCCTCTCTGTGGGAGGTCTAGCTGCAGGGGGATCTGGATGCACTGGGGCTCACTGCAGGGCTCCAGGTGCAGGTGGAGGGACTCTGAAGTGGAGTACAGGTGAAGGTGGCTGGGGCTCAGCAGAGGGGGCTGGAGTTCAGTGGGGGGGTTCCGGCAAGCTCAGCGGGGGTTCCAGGTATTGGGGGAGTGGGGCTTGGTGGGGTGGGGGTCTGGTTGCAGCTGGTTGGGGCTCAGTGGGATGGTGGTCCAGGTGAGGCAGGCACATTGGGGTGATGCAGGTGCAATGGGGGGGAGCTTGTCGGGGTGGGGCTCTGGGTGCAGAGGTGGAGGTCCAGATGCAGAGAGGTGGGGCTCGGCAGCTGAGTGGTCTGGGTGCAGGGGCAGGGACCCAGGTGCAGTGGGTAGGGGCTAGGCAAGGATCCAGATGCGGGAGGGGGCGTGGCAGGGAGGGAGTTTGGGTCCAGGGGCTTGGTGGGAGGGGTTGGGTGTGTGGGAGGGTGAGGCTTGGCTGGGGGGTCTGGCTATGGGTGGGGGTCCGGATGGACAGGGGTCGGGTGGACAGGGAAACAGCTCCCCATACAGTGACCCATTCCCACATGGCTGAGGAGTGATGGGGGCAGGAAGTGGGTGCAGAGCCAGGGCCAGAGGTGGGGGGCTGGGTGCGGGGACCTTGGTGGGGAGAGGTACGGGAGACTAAGTGGGGGGATTCTGGCTGAAGGGGGTGAGGCTCAGCAGAGGGGTCTGGGTATGGGAAGGTCCGGGTATGACCCTGTCCTGGGGGGGTCTGACTTCGCAACAATTGGGGCATACCCAGCCCCCCGCCCCCCGCAGTGATTTATCTTTTTGATGGGTCTTCGAGGTGCCTGAAACAATGAACCTGCACTGCGGGGGAGGGGCACGTGATTGCTCTTCCAGCTTCCCTTTGCTTCCCTGTCAGAAAGTCATTTTTCTGCAGGGAAGCAAAGAAATCTGTGGGGGACATGAATTCTGCAAGCACGCCACCAGGAGTAGAAAACCCAGCTCAAACCATAGGAAAAATCTCAAAACCCATCAAATATAAGTCATTAAAATGTTCTTACATTTTCAAGTATGTGTCACAATCCAGAACAAATGTCATGTTTATCTTACATTTGATAAGGGTTGAACATTAAGATATGACATTAGTCCCACAAAAATTGCCTGCATTTTTCATTATCTTCAACTACAAGCTATAGGCTGATGTTACAGTATTCTGCTAAAGCCAAACAAAGTGTTCTGCTGATGGGTACCAGCAAGCATGTTCCCATTTAACCACTGCTGTTAATGACTTAAAGCGTTATAGAGGATGGGTGCCTAGAATTATTTTGCCATGATTTCTGGCAAAATAATCTGATATACTAATTCAATGTGAAATAAAATCCTGGATCGTTAACTTAATTAGAACCTCTAGTCAATTAACAATACTTGGTAGTGACCTGAGGCTCTGCAGTTTCCTGATGGGGTTCACTCAAAGGATCACGTCAATGTCTTTTGTATCAAGAAACTTCTTGTGTTGAACATGTGTTAGCTGTCAGAGCTGTTTTTCTTTTCTTTTGTACATAACTGACTTTTTTAAAAAACAAACTAAGCTCACTTTATTATTTACAAATGAGTCTTTGTATTAGCCTGGTAGAGCAAATGAAAGCAAATTTTAATACCATGCTGACCCCAACTTAACAAATGTCTTCCCACTCTCTCTTCAGCTATTTAGGGCACAGAAGCCCCAGCACCACCTCAGAGGGGATGAGCAGTAGAGTGACAGGAAGTAAGGCTCAGGGCTAGGATCCATTCCTGCAACCTACATGTATCGGACTAAGTTGCAATAGGCACACAGCCCCAGCAGCTACCCTTCATGTCCACCAGCCATATTGGGCACAGAAACCCCAGAAGGCAGAGTAGGAAGAGACTCTCTGTCAGTAGCAGGAGAGGAGCAGGAGCCCGGTAATAGCGAAATCATTTCAAAGAGCTGAGCAACCCCCTAACATAAGAACCACCAATTTACCTGAATGTTTAATTTCAGTTGAATAATGAAGGCAATCTGTCTGGGGAAAGGAATGGGCAGTAATCAGAACCCCCTACCAAAACCAGACCAAACCAAACCACCCACACACGTGGTATCACTAAGCTAACTTGTAATCTTGCATTTAGTAACTCTGTACCACCTTCTCTCTCTGTTTTGTCATCCCTTATCATGTCTCAGACTGTAAACTCTACAAGGTAGGGTTGTTTGTACAGTGCCTAGTACAAAGGGGCCCTGATTCTGACTGAAGATTTTGGGCCACAAAATGAATATATAACAAGCAATGATGATTATATTTCAGTAAAGGGCAGGTTAGGTAATATGGGACAGCATACAGAAAAACCAGTTTCAACTTTGCAGGCTCTTATAGTGAATTTTCAAATCTATTGTTGATATTATAGGGCCCCCAATCACATTAATTCATAATAATATTCTCTGAAAAAGACCTATTGAAACCCTGAAGTAAATCTTTTCATTTATGTTTTCTTAGTTTTCCTTTTATTATGTCTGGAGAAAGTAGCCATAAGTATTTTTACTTATATAGTCCTTAAATTACTCCTGGGGGAATTCTGCATCACTGTGTGTACGCAGAATTCATGTCCCCCGCTGATTCCTTTGCTTCCCTGCAGAAAAATGACTTCTGGTGGGGGAGTAAAGGGAAGTTGCAAGAACAGTCATGTGCCCCTCCCCAGCAGAACAGGCAGGTCAGTTTGGGTGCCTGGAGCAGCCACTAGAGGTGTAAATCACCACCAGGGGTGTGTGAAATGTGGGCAGTTGTGCATGAGACACACACACACACACACACACTGTCCCTCTCGTTCACTATTGCAGCATGTGGCGGAGCAGGGCTTCAGGGTGTGTCTGAGGAGGTAGGTGTGGTGCAGCCTGCCCCCTCCGGCAGAGCAGAATGTAGCAGCCTGCCTCCTTAGTGAATTGTTCCCATTGTCTTTGTGAATTCCCCCAGGAGTATAAAACAGGTGTAAAAGTTTTAAGGCTCCTTTACATGGCCAGAGTGGTTTACAGGACAGTATGGCCTTATAAATGCTTATGGTGCTTTGTGATTAGAACTGGTCTACACTTTTGGCCTGAAAAATTTCTTATCAAAATATACTCCATGAACTGTTCTTCACTGACCTTTCTGGAGATGGTCAGTAGCCAATATAAATTGTGAGTTTGATTCCTCAGCCCTCCGTGGCTCTTCAGTTGCCTATGATGTAACACTGAGCATATAGCTGCATATATTTATTGATTTATAACTGGAAATAAAGGGTCAAACCTAGCTACATTACTATTAGGCAACGGAGTTTGGGGATTTTCTCCAATGCTCCCCACTCCCATTATCCATCCATTGTATTGTAGTTTAAATAAATTACCTAAATAATTGAAATCAGCATTATTATATTGCATTATTTTGACAAATATGCAGAATTTTAAAATATTGTGCACAGAATTGTAAATTTTTTGGTGTAGAATTCCCCCAGGAGTATTAAATGTCATGCTATCAAATGAGTTGGACTCCCATTCCTCTGTCAGAAAAAGAATATTTTGAATTCCTCTGTTGTTTTCCTAGGGTTACTCCAAGTATATTGATTGCATTTGAAAGACAGTGAGTTTTTCCTACTTCTAAGCAGGGATTAATTGTAAACTGTGGGTCTGGGCATGCAGCTTGGAAACTCGCCTCGCCGACGTCATCACCACCAGGAAAGCTATCTTCCATGATAGGTGAGACAGGGAGCACGAGGCCAAAGGCTCAAAGGGCGGGCCCGTGAGCCTGGACAGAACCAAGTTGAGATACCACTGAGGGATTGCGAACTGAACTTGAGGAAAAAGTCTCTTGAGACCTCTGTGGAACCTGACTGTCATGTCATGGGAGAACACCGTCTGCCCCTAGATGGGTGGATGAAAGGCAGAGATGGCTGCCAGATGCACCTTGATAGGGGAGTGTGCCAGGCCCCATTTCCCTACATGTTTGTCCAGAATTTAGTACATGTGGTCCTGTAATATAAATAATAATAATAGGAAAATAATATTTTAAATATTGGAACTGGATGTAGCATATTTAAAAAATGGGACAGCTTTTGTGAAATCCCTTTTTTCTAACATGGATCTGCAGGGTGATATTTGCCTGAGGACAGAACAATAAGGACAATGTTTCTGTCAGCATCTTATTTTCTTTGCTCAGTTTTATTTATTGTCAGCTTCTTATTTTGATTATTCCTCTGCTTATTTTGAATACTCATACTAAGACTGATAATCATAGCTGGAGCAGCTGCTAACTGGTACTCAAAAGACATTTTTACCCTCTCTCTGTTTCATACTAATTCCAGAAGGAGAAAAAGATCATACCTGTATATCCAGTTTTACAAACACAGTTGAAGCTTCCTGGGAAGTTCTGGCAGACAGCACCATTTTTACAAGGGCTGGACAGGCACTCATTGATGTCTCTCTCACAGGCCATTCCGGTAAAACCATCTGGACAATTGCATGAGAATCCTCCCACTAAGTTGTGGCAAGTCCCATCATTGTGGCAAGGGGATGGGAGACATTCGTCAATGTCAGTTTCACACAAATTACCATCGTACCCTGGCATGCACCTGCACACGAAGGGCTGCAGAGGTTCATTTGCCATGATGATTACTGGGATACTCTCGTGGCTCTTTAAAACAGGTTTCACAGCCAGCCTTCTCAAGCAGCTTCCTCCATTTTGACATGGACTTTGAACACATGAATCATGATCCACAGACTCTATCCGTACTCCACTCTGACGGAAAAGGATTTCTTTGATGCTCTCAAAGAAGGTAGCCACGCCACTGGGATTCACATACTGATTGTTGTTCCGTTTCACAGCTGCCATCAGGAAGGTTCTGTTACTCTCTTCATAAACCCCATAGAGCTGCACAGCAGTTCCTAATCCGGGTAACTGTGAACTGGCAATACGCAGGAAGTGAAGGTAGTGATTGGTCAAAAAATCTCTCACAGTTTGCACGCTAAGGCGAAGAAGGATGCTGCTGTCAATTGTGGCATTACTGAACCCTGCAAAGAAAACTCGAACACTGCTAGTAACGGCATTGTGTAACCCATCATTGCTAAGAATTGTCAGGTCAAATGTTCCATCTGTGGACCTTGCCTGGGAATTCAGGTCACAAGTTCCCCCTGGAATATTAAAGAGGCTTGTAACTCCTGAAGTGAGGGAACAGTGGAAGCTGTCTAAAACATCTGGATCCTGGGGTTTCACACTGCCTAAAATTCCACCTGGGAATAGGTTGCCATAATAATGAACAAAGATCTCTACTGTTCTAGGTTGCGATGGATTGTCATTTTGGTCTATTACCTTTATTTGTACAGTTCCTGTGGAAGACATCTGAGGAATGCCAGAGTCTCTGGTAATCACTGACAAGTAGAAGTCGCCTATTTGCTCTCTGTCAATTTCCCTAGTTGTGGTCAAAATTCCTGCAGTGTTAAGACTAAAATAACTGGTTGCAGGGCCAGTGCTAAGCAAGTAGTAGGTAAAGGGGCCTTGATTTGGAGGGAGATCAGGATCTGACGACTGAAGTGTCATCACAAGAGTTCCGGCACGATTATTTTCCATTACTTCTCCCTGGCTGGTGGACAAGGTAGGTCCATTATCGTTGATATCTTCCAATGTTACCAATAAAGAGGCACTTCCTGTTGCTGAAGGTGTTCCTGAATCAATTGCTAACACAGTCAGGTTGTAGACAGGTAAAGTTTCTCTGTCCAATTCTGCAGTGACGGTAACCTGTCCTGTTTGTGGATTGACAGAAAAGGCACCATTGTCATTCCCAGAACCAATAAAATAGGAGAACCTGCTCCAACTTGGGACGGAATCTGAATCAAAGGCACTTACAAATGTGACATGGGTCCCTGGAGGAACACCTTCACTGATTTGTATATTGTAAACCTGTAGGCTAAAAACTGGAGGATCATTAGCATCTAAGACAGTGATATTTACAATTACTTCATCTACATCTGCACCACGAATGCTCCCAAAATTTTTTGCAAGAACTTTCAAAGAGATACGTTCTTCCTTTTCTCTGTCAAGAGGACCTGAAACATAAATCTGTCCACTCTTCTCATTAATCTGGAAACCTTTCTTTCTGCTACTGCCAAAGATAAGATAGTGGACTTCTCCATCGGTTCCCATATCGCGGTCACTTGCAAAGACTTCTCCCACAACCATGCCTTTAGAAGCTGCTTCAGAGACCTCAAAATAGTAAAGCTTGGACACAAAACGTGGTACATACTCATTTGTTCCTTCTAATTGGATGTTGACACTAGCAAAACTGCATCGCTCTTCATCTGGAACATTAAAAGCTTTCACAGTTAGATGATAACTTTGTTTTGTTTCATAGTCTAAGAACCCTTGGGTGGTGATAATTCCTGTGTTGGGATCAATGACAAAGAGATCACTATCTGAGGACTGAACTGCATATGCAATCATGGCATTAGGTCCAGAATCGGCATCAGTTGCATTTAGACGGATAACAGTTGTCCCACTTGGGGCATTTTCTAATACATTAGGGAAGTAGTCTTCTGTGCTGAATATTGGAGAATTATCATTCACATCAATAACATTAACCATGACACTGCAGTAACCTGTTCTAGCTACCCATCCTCCATCTGTAGCACTAACAATCATCTCATGATTTTGGCATAACTCATAATCAAGGGGTTTGGCTAGAGTTAATGCCCCTGTAGATGTATTAATAGCAAAGATACCAGCCTCATTTCCTGAAGAAATATTATATGTGATTAGTCCATTCATAGCAGCATCCCTATCCCTTGCTGAAACAGTTCTGACAACTGCTCCAACAACATGACTCTCAGGGACAGTAACACTTATATGGCTTTGAGAGAACTCAGGTGTATGATAGTTTTCCTCTGTGATAACTATTTGAACAGTAACCTCAGATGAGAGGGGAGGATTGCCTTTATCCTTTGCTTTTACCGTAAGCAGAAAGTTTTGGTTCAAATCAGTCATGAGTGAAGATGCTACAGAAATCCAGCCTGTAGTGCTGTCCAGCTTAAATTTGTCAGTGTTCTTTTCATTAGAAATGAAGTATTCAACTTCAGAATTCAGTCCAAAATCCTTCTCATCAACTGCAGTAACTTTAATTAATTTAGTACCAACTGCTACATTTTTAGTCACCGGGGTAAAATATTTACTAGCAAGAAACTGTGGTACATTGTCATTGCTATCCACTATGTTGATTGTGACTGTTGTCTCACTGAGCAAAGAAGGACTGCCTCGGTCTGAAGAAGTAACTATGAAGCTGTGCCTGTTGATATTGATGTTGCTGGAACCACTGGAATTTTGATACCTTAAATATTGCTTATTTAAAATCTCCCCTGTGGTAGCATTAATTCGGAAGAACTCAGACTGGGATTTTATGAAGTAGAAAACTTGGCCATTAGATCCTTCATCGGGATCTATTGCTGAAACCTGAGTTACTTTTAATCCAACCTCAGTAAGCTCAGGACAATCTAAGTAATAGGATGTTTTTGTGAATCGTGGGGCATTATCATTGACGTCTGTCACAAATATAGTCACATCTGTGCTTACAGTCCACCCAGAATCATGTGCAGAAACTCTGATTCTATAGCGGTCTGTATCTTCCCTGTTCAGGTGTCGACTGATTGTAATGTCCCCGGTACTGGGATTTATGTTAAATGGAAGACTTGTATCCCTTATGGAGTACCTGCTGATAGCATTCACACCAATGTCTTCATCTGAAGTTGTGACTCGTGTAACTGTGTAACCCAGAGGTGCATTTTCAGGCACTGGAGCACTGAATATCTGAGAAAACCTGGGAGCATTATCATTTTCATCTAAAATATTAACAATAACTTTTACTGTGGTGCTCTGAAGAGGGGTACCTCTGTCTGAAACTTTGATGGTTAGCATGTAGCGAGCCAAGTTTTCCCTGTCCAAAGGTCTGACACTTCTAATTTCACCCGTGGCTCGACTAATACTGAAACTATTTTCTTTATTGCCATCAATTATTTCATAGTTCAGCTGTCCATTTGGGCCACTGTCCTTGTCCACAGCAGTGAGAGTCAGAATTTTACGTGGTGAAAGGTTCTCCATTATTTCAGCAATAAATGGATCTCGCTCAAACTCTGGTGCATTATCGTTGACATCTACCACTGTTATTTCTAATTTCTCATAAGAGGAGAAAGGAGGAAAGCCCGTATCTCTGGCCTCAATCCAAACCACATATTTCTGTATTTCTTCAAAATCCAAAGGTTGGCTGATGGAGAACTGTCCTGTTAGTTGGTCAATTTGGAAGGTATTGCCAAGGTTACCGCTAGCAATGTAGTATGACAAGGAACCCCCCCTGGATGAAGATCCAGAAACAGTGGTGACAAGGGTACCAATTGCTTGATTTTCAGGAAATATGAATGTCTGTCGCTCAGCTCGAACTTGAGGGAAGTCTGCTTTGTTCGCAAATCTCACAGTTACTGTTGTAGAGTCTGTTTTTGGATACAGGCCACCATCTTTTACGTGAACAGAAAAAGTCACTTCAGAAGCCCCTGTCAGTGGGTCAGCAGCCATAATTGCCCCCCTTGTTGGGTCAATGTGGAATTTTTCAGAGTTCTTTCCCATGAGGGAATAATGAAGCTCAGCATTGGGCCCAGAATCAGCATCAGTGACTGTCACAGCAAACACAAACGAACCTGCCAAGAAGAATAAAGTGGATAATTAATTTTGTGTAACAAAAATAGGACATTGCAAAGTAATTTTTCAATGTGAAGTATTGGGAATTATGCACACCAGTCCTGTTATTTTTCATGGTAACCTGATGCTATTCTGACAATTAATCCTTTTTCATAAGGATAAAAGAGAATATGAGATATTAAGCCAAATTTTCAACCACTCAGGTCTACTTGCATGCGCGCACACACACACACACGCACACAAAATGCATGCATGTGCATACATCCACATTTGTGCCTGAAAATCAGGTAAGTGTGTTCACAAAAATAAATAAATGCAGTATGTGTATGTACAGATGTCAGTGCCTATAAGCAAATGGGCCTATGACTTTCCAAAACTTTAGCATCCCATTTTGACAGTATTCACTAAGTAAGATTATATGAAAACTATAATTGTAATACATTGCATGGTATTTAATATTTTAAATTATTCTGTGTTTTGCATGTATCGTATGACCAACCTTCATAATGTGTACACATAGTATTTAAGTGTGCCAGTTCTCCAGCATACGTGGACAGTTTGGGTTTGCACTTGCACATACCTGTCTGCACATGCAAATCCAACACACACACACATGTATTTGGGTACTTGTCTGCCTAAGTTGTGTATGCATGCTTTTGAAGATTTGATGCCGAATGTCCACTATGCTGGACATCCATTCACTGTTTTTGCTAGTGCTGAAGCTTGGCTCACACCAGTTATCTATATACATTATGTACTTTTCAAACTCTGAAGGCAAAATCTGTGAGGGACAAGAGTGACTTTGACAGTGTCCCCTTAAACCATTTCTTCTTGTTGCTATTTTTCAGAGAGCAACATTTTATACCCCAAAGGGAGGAACTGCCAGATGAAGAACACCAAAAGTCATCAGTATTACAATACTTGAGCTTGACAAGATTGGGACAAAATTAAGAGTTCTGCTTCAGTTAGGCACATTAATTTTATGTGGTTGTGATGACTTGTCAGAACTCCATTTTTTATCCTGTTACAAAAATTAAAGCAGCCAGGCTGTATTCTCATCTCCAAGTGTGCATTAAGACCACTGCGAAGTAATCATGGCAAGAAACTATATTATTGTCCTTGAGACTATCACATTACACCACATTCTACTACAATTAGTGCTGTGCCTGCCAAACCCATTATCATCAACAGCTTTTTTGAGTAGTTTGAGGGGATTCTAAAATGTCCTTTTAGTTGAAGCTTGGCATACAGGTTTTCAGCTTTTGGATTTAAAAAAAAAAACAACATGTTTTATGGGGGGGGATAGCTCAGTGGTTTGAGCATTGGCCTGCTAAACCCAGGGTTGTGAGTTTAATCCTGGAGGGGGCCACTTAGGGATCCAGGGCAAAATCAGTACTTGGTCCTGCTAGTGAAGGCAGGGGGCTGGACTCAATGACCTATCAAGGTCCCTTTCAGTTCTAGGAGATGGGATATCTCCATTAATTATTATTAATTTTATTTCCTGTTTTTTAAGTTAGTGAAGTCCAAAGAAATTATGACTTTGACTATATTTTGACATTTTTTCTTTTCTAATTAAAAAAAGTTTTATATTAAAAAATTGCAGGGCACAACCTGATAATATTGGATAAGTCATGTATGCTGCCTAAATGCATGAAAATGAAACCTTTAACAAGAAATCTACTCATATGTTACTGATCTCAGATCAGCTGTGCTCATAATGTACGAAGTTTCATCTTGTACAACAAAGGACTTTGTTGATATTGTTGTTCTGAAAGGGGGAGGAAGTATGGACAAAATAAATCATTCCTTCAAAAACACAGTTTGGAATCACTAAAAATTTAGACGACTAGACACAATTCCTGGCAATGTGATACATTATTTCTTTAAAAGGAAAATAAAAATCTTCTATACAGGGAACATGTATGTTTGTATGTACAGAGAGTTAGAGCCTTGCAATGAGAGCAATAATATGCAATTTTGTAAATTTATGATACATGCAGCGATCATACTTTAAAACTTTCTTCTGTTTTGAAAGATTGGGGGTTCCAGAGTTATTCCATTTTAAATCTGGTAGACTCTTTCAGTTTAAGACACTTTTTAATTGTGATCACTGTATGTATATGAATGTCTTGGGATTACCATTAGACAAAAGCTTGCAAAGAATAAATATGACAATAAACCAGTATGCAATTTAGAGGACATCATGGTGCCCCTGTAATGATTATTTTAATCTGCTGAGTAGTGAATCCTACTGCAATTTCATTGCAATATACAGTCTCTTAATTACACAATTTAAAAACCTCACTAAGTAATCACATCCATCCCAATATTTCAGGTATTTTATAAAGCTAATAAAAAACTGAATAAGCTCAGTTAATAATTAGACATCTATTATTTATGGAACATTATAATTTTTCAAGAGGGATATTAACATTCTATATTTAATATATTCCACAAGTGCTCATCCTATGCATGAAAAATATTAATAAATGTGGCAATTCAGGATTTTCCACTTCTGATGTATTTATATGTGTTTAAACATAAACTGTATAATCAAGCAACTCAACCCTACAGTCATGTGAAATTTGGGTGTGCAAAGGATGCAGGATCCATGAATATTTATACAAGGTGGGAAGGATATTTGACTTTAAGAAGTCTCCAGAGAAGCCTTTATAATTAAAATGTAACATCGACAAGAATCATTAAAAGGTATTTTTGAAATCTTTTCTGAGACTCTCACAGAGACACTGAAGGGCTTTTACATACGAAGGGGAGATTTTCAAAGGCAGAAACAGCAGTTATTGCCCCTTCTCTTAAATGCAATTTTATCATTTCTTTCTCTTTTAGATTTGAGGGATTGATTCTGATTTATACTTAGGCCCAGTTATAACACTCTGCCAGCATAAAGGGACTTTAAGGACAGTGTAAGTGTAAGTCATGCCCACTGTAAGGCTTCTTTGCACTATCGGAGTATTGTAAAGGGCCCTAGAATAAATGAGACTAAGACCATGAGTACTTTCTTGCCTTCACAAAGAAATAACCTGTAAAGTAAAACATGAATTAATCATTTTAAGTGTGTAACATACGGTAGATGATGTGCTACCTTTTAAAAAGTGAAATAATATTATCTGTACAGAACCAGAGGTGTACTTGACACTTTGGAAACACATAGGAAGGCAAATTCCCTACCCTAACCAGAGCACATCTGAGTAGACAAATTTGGAGATTCAAGTGATGACAACTTGAAAAAGGGACCTTTTCACCACAGAAGCTTGCATTTATTTTTTGGTCCACTAAGAGGTGTCACATCAACTGCCCTGTATGCTTTTTCTTAATAATAAAATGTATAGAACTTTTTATCTTCAAAACTCTTTATAGAGATTAACTAATCTATCCTTACAAAATTACTGTTGTGAATTAATAACAAGCCAAACAAAAATATCAGCTCTTCTGGATAATACTGCATATACTGTAACTAGTGAGCTTCAAAAGAGGATGATTTGATGTGGATGTGAAGAGAAAAAAACACAGAAGAATACATTATAATTACTAATCCAAACCCATTCACTGTCTCAACTCTGTTAATTATTTCCAACAGCACGTGCCACAAACATGAGAGACAATGTAAAATAGTTACAGAGCAACATATTTTACAAATTTCTTATGGAATGACCTATCACTTGATCAGTTTTTACATTATCCCATTATCTCCTGGAGGGCCACCATTATCAAATTACCTGAAGTTGTAGGTGATGGAATATGGGTGACATAAGGGTGGTGTTGAAATTTGGGAGGATTGTCATTCACATCGGCAACAGTGACAAGGACACTGGTAGAACTGGAAAGGGCTTTGGGAAAGCCACCATCGCAGGCCACAACTACTAAGGTGTAGTTCTCCTTAGTCTCTCTATCTAGTAATGCACTGGTGATGATCTGTCCTGTTGATGGGTTGATTGTGAACTGTGAATTACCACCAATAAGACTATAGCTGTTCAAAAGACAAAAAAAAAAAAAAAAAAAAAAAAAAAAAGTCAAGACATTTTCTATTAGTATGCTCATAAGAAAGAAACTCTATTATGATAATAATAAATATTTAAGCTACTAAACTACTATCATGCTGACCAATATTGTCTCATTCTTTCCTTGTGCTTTCCCATCTGTCTGTATCCATTTTTTTTCTCTTGTCTTATACTTGGACTGTAAACTCTTCGAGACAGTGACTATCTTTTTGTTCTGTGTACAATACCTAGCACAATGGAGTCCTAGGGCTTCTCTGTGCTATAGTAATAAAAATAACAATAAATGATAATAAACTAAAGATGGAAAAGAAACAGTGTGTACTTAACTAAAAAAGGGGATCAGACATCTGCATCTGAGTTTGGTATTTTGCCGTGTATCTACAAGTTTTGGCCTCCAAATTGAACTATCCCAAAATGTTGTACAATTGCGTTGGGCAGCCCTAGAGGCAGTATCTCAAGGAGATATGTAGGAAACTTTCCAGCTCCCCACCATTTGTGGTGCCAAAGAGTACACAAAGGTGGGAAATACTCATTAATATACCTAACTCAGCACTTCTCTAATCTAAACTTCTACTCTGCTTTACAGACCTTCAATATTCAGTATACTGTGAAACCTGCACAAAGGATCAACTCCAGTAAACGTCTCCTCTTGTTTAAGAGACTGCTTTAAATAATCCCCATTTTACTGGTGCAATTAAGTTTGATCTTAAGTTAAAGACCATATTTACTGGGCAACTGAGGTTTGCTGATATTTTGGGTAGTCACTTAAGACAGGTTTCACTTTATTCTTTTTAGGATTTTGCTCAAGTTTGGGAACACTCATTCAATACCTTTACGTTAACATTATGGATGAAGACAGGAAATGATCTAAGTAGAATGGAGCTTCTTCTGCTTTCTTGGAATTAGAGTGAACTGCTGGAGTTTGAAACTTGTTTTAAGTGACCCTTCAAGGGACGGACAAAATCTGGTTGCTTTATACAGATGAAGGTGGAACAGAATTAACTGCAGTACATTTGGGGATAGAATAGAGCAGTCTCTCAAGACTGGAGCCTGACTGTTAAAGCTGACACACTAACAGACTAAATATTATCCCACATGGCTGAGACCTGCCAATCTGAATCTGTAAAATGCAATGGGGTGTAAGGATTTGTAAATAGTAGTAAGGATTTGTGAATAACAAAAGGATTATTTTACTGTAAAATGGTAGAAAGAACTTCAAGTTTGTATAATTTTGTGGTCCTAAGCAAAAGCCTTTTGTTTCCACCAATTTTAATCCAGAGTAATTCACTTGGTATCAGCAGGGACAGATTGATGTTAAGCAAGAGGCCAAATTCTGCTCCCATTTCCCTTGCCTTTTAATATGTCAAATCATGTATTTGTAAAGTACTGATTGTCCATAAAAAATGATACTATAGCTCATTAGATAGGCTGGGCTCCATCTTACTGACACTCTTGGATTGCTTAGATGGATAGATTAGATTTTTGTTTTGAGCAGAAGTATGGATCTCCAATGATATTTTGATGCGTTGTAGATTATTATTTTTTTCCAGATGACCAGATAATATAATGAATTGTACAATTTTTCAAATGCAAACAAAAGGTTGAAGTGGATAATTCCAGTCTATGGTATTATAACCTTGATAAAAACAAAACATGTAATTGTAGGGAGAATTGCTTTTTCAGAAATGCCTGAATCAACAGCAGCAGCACTGTTCAACCTAATGTTTCAGTACTGATCCAGAACAAGAATGGTTGTATGAAAAAAATACATAGGAATATTATTTTTGCTTCTTATTTTAAATCAAAATGGGTTATGACAGGAATATTCACATAGGCCAGGGCATTTCCTAGGGAATCAATAACCAGCTGGAAATAATGGCAATAAACTCTCCCAAGCAAGTCATTAATCCCCAGAAAATGCCCTGGGCATACTCATAATTGCTTAACTATTATTTAATAAGATGGCTATGTGTAACTATTTACTGGCTAAAGAGATATTAGTCTGCGGTGAAATTCACCTTTATGCAGAAAGCCTTCCAAAGGCCTAATGAACTATTTAAGTCTCACTAAACCTTCAAACTACAGAATGCATATGTGCAAATTTCACCTCTAACCTGCAGTGTCTTTTAACACAGGCTGCTTTGACAGTGTCATTAGGCATCCTCTTTCTCACCCTATTTTTGCCAATATCCTTGTTAAAGGACAACACTAGTGTTTCCATGGAGAAAGACTCCAGAAAGAAGTTTTTTTTTAATTAAAAAAGTAACAAAGTACAGAGATACACAATGTGCTGAACCTATACAACTCCAAAGCACAGGTATGCTCCAGGACAGAACTTCAGCATAATTACAAAAAATACAGACAATCAGTATTGCCAACAACTGGCCACAAATCAAACCATTCTCACCCCAATCTCCCACCCCCATGCTCTGCCAATAAATTCATATTTATCCATTGACCATAATTTTTAATGGAGATTCACAAGATTTTTATTTGTTAATATTGTGACTGCACCTAAAAGCAACAATCAGGTTGTGTCAGGATCTGTACAAACATAATCAATCAGAATTACTGCCCCAAAGAGCTTATAATCTAAAAAGATGTGCCTTTCACTGTATCCTATAATTTACTAAACTCAGCTCTGGAGGACCTCAAGGAGTGGAACCCAGAGCCAAGGACTCTTCACTGAGACTGTCCTTTTAACAGTGGAGTCTCACAGCAATGAGAATTTCAGCCCATCACAGCTGCCATGATGCAGCAGAAGGGACAAGGTGGTTTCTTACAATAAGGTATACAATAGAAAATAAAAATATGTTGGTATTACAAAATATTGCTACATTGTTGTCTTACATGCTTGTCCTTTGCAGGTACTGATTTACAAGGGCATGCTATATATTTACAAACCATGGATCCAGTCCCACAACTGACTCCACACTGGCAGATCCTTGGACCCATGTGGAATTCCACTGTCTTCAGTGGTGTTCTGAGCTGGCACAAGGATTTGCCTCTGAGGAACCCCACTGAAGTCAATGGGACTCCGTGTCTGCATGGAGCCAACTGCAGGACCAGAGTCTATGTTTGACATACTGTATTTATGAAAAGTGACCTAAACTCCAGGTATTACTCCTGTGATAGGGTATATAAACCCCACACTGGACAACAAAGAGTTAAGGAGCTGCTCTGGACTCAGCCAGTCCTGCCCCACCTCACCTGCAAGGCTGCAGAAGGAGCTTAAAAGGGGAGCAGAACTAGGTTGCAGATGAGGGCAGAGAACAGACCTTCAACCCTCAGCTTCTAAGGAAAGGGCAGACTGCAGCCAGGAGCTTCTCAGACAACCAGGGAACTGCTACACCACACCCAGCCACGAAGAGGCACCAGCGGTGAGTTGACCCCTTCACAATCCGAAAAAAACACATTTCATAGCAAAATGGATATAATCCACTTCATATAAACTAGCTTCAAATATCCATGGGCTATATTCTCTGATCAGTTTCCAGACCAGGTGATTCCTACACCCCACTCCCTGGATAGAGGCCCAACAGTGCCGATTCACGTCAAGCATTTAGTCTTGTATTTTGACTTTACTCTATCTGAATATTCCTTAGACATAAATTACAAGGTGTTGGGCTTCAGAATCCCATCTACTAGAAAATTGTGGCCACAGGGCACTCATATGTAATGGCTTTCTCGCTGCAGAATTTTCTGCAAGCAAAGAAGATACTAACCATAGACTACAATTTAACAGAACCCCAAATTATTCAAAATAAGATCAGCAGTAAGTAGTTTTATTACTATATGATCCTCTGGACATGGCCAGCTGTTCATGAAATGGTCTTGCAAAGTTCTGTGAAGTCCTGCATTCTGTCCTGGAATGACTTTTGTGACTGATGTGCACAAAATTTGGTCTTTCCTTATATGTCTACATGTGACCTTTGGGTGTAACACACCTGCATCAACCTTTTTTAATGACTCTAGGTTATACTGCACAGAAAACAGAAGAAAAAGAGCTATACTTAGGATTTGTGTATATATCATCAGGTTGCCTCTCCCAGAGATTTATCTGATTCTTGCATAACTTGGGGGGGGGGGGTGTTGTTTTTTTATTTTGTTTTGGTTATTTGTGGCTTGATGTGGGACTCTTGATTCAGAATTTGGCACAATAGTCTTGGAAATTAAAGATCCAATTTTCAGAGGTGCTTAGGACTCTCAACTTTAACAGAATTTACTGAAGTCTTTGAGTGTTTAGCACCTCTGAAAAGCAGGCCCTAAATATTTAGTCCTTTATACCTTCTGCCAGAGTTTTGTAAAATCAAGTCTTACTGTAATTGTATACACTATTAATACATGTATTATCTGAATGATGAATCTGGACAAATAATGCCCAAGCAAAGCAAAGTTTATTCTAAGACTAAAAAAAACCCCCAAACAAACAATTTTGTTTTAAATGGCTACACTTGAAAGAACCATTTCTCTTTACTATTCCACTTTGAGATGACAGTGGATGAAATGATAAAGGCTGATAAATAAGTCCTCCAAAACAGTTCATATTACTTTAAAGACATCTGAAGGCACTTTGATAATTTCTGATCACCAGACATAAACACTATAATCTTTGCTTTGCAAAGATCCTTTTCTGTAAGATAATAAGGCTTTCCAAAATCATGTTCTTGAAGTAAGATTGCATGGAATTAAAAGCTTAATTGTAGCAAATTTTATAAATATTACATCTGGATGCCTTTCAAGACTTTAAAAATGCCAAAAAAACTAAGTTCCTATTCTAGGCATCAAGCAGGTTAAAAAGGAAATATAATATTTTGTACATGTTTACCTTTCTACAATCTAGTTCTCTGTATCTTTATATTTATGACCACAGCAATTTTATTCTGTACTTTGAAGACAAAAATGAATGAAATGGCAAAAGTGAATGACATTGAGACTATTTTTTTATCCCCATGCTGTGTATTTTAGGGCACATATTTATTAGTATTTGTATTCACAAAAGTTAAAAGGGAAAGGATTACCCACCTGTCTTCTTCAATAGTTAGGAGTGATTAATAACTAATACGAGACTGCCTTCCATTCCATTCCATTACACATCAGTCCTTAGTAATGTTTAGCCTGTAACTGACATCTTCATTATTCTTGTCTCTGAAAATGCTTATTGCCAGAGCTCAACAGTAGGAATTTGCCCAGTTAAAAAAGATGATTGTGCCAGTAGAGCTATACAAAACATTTGGCACATAAAAGAAAACTGTCAAACTCTCCCTTTTCATCGATTTTTCTGAATGGGATAAAACAATTCATGTTTTGCCTTTTGTAGTATTTGTTTTGCTTATTCATCTTCAAACTAAGCACAGTAGTTGCCCATGTATGTGCTCCACTGGCAACCAATCAAAGAAGGTCACCACATGAACATATATAAATGACACTGCAAGGTGGGTAATGATATTTCTGCATCTAGAACCAATTCATCATTAAATGGCCTGTATATCTTCTGCAATATACAGAGATGCTTATAAGTTGCATGTTGGAGGCTATTCTAACTGCTAAGTCTTTCTTCTTCTTCTTCCTGTTAAATTCAGTTTTCAAGCTTGGAGCTTTAAAATTAGGCACCTAAATCCATATTTAGTCTTAGTGGGAAGGTTATTTGAATAGCTGACTTTAAACATCCAAGTCTGAAAATCTGACTCTAAAATTAGAAGTGGCTGAGAAAGTGCCATTTAGATCTGAATCTAACTAAGTTTAAGGTTTGATAATTAAGATCAAAGCTGAATCAGGCTAGGGTTTCACAAAAAGAACAGGAGTACTTGTGGCACCTTAGAGACTAACAAATTTATTAGAGCATAAGCTTTCGTGGACTACAGCCCACTTCTTCGGATGCATATAGAATGGAACGTATATTGAGGAGATATATATACACACATACAGAGAGCATGAACAGGTGGGAGTTGTCTTACCAACTCTGAGAGGCCAATTAAGTAAGAGGAAAAAAAACTTTTGAAGTGATAATCAAGCTAGAGTTTCAGTTCCACAGTGCAGAAACCAACTATTCTTGTGAGATTCTGGCTGAATACAAAACAGAACCGAACAACAAACGTATACAATTTTACAATCAACCCCAGCACTAGTTATTGAGTTGAGTTGGTATATGAGTTCTGAAATCCAAATCACACCTCTACCTCAATATAACGCTGTCCTTGGGAGCCAAAAAAATCTTACCGCGTTATAGGTGAAACCGCGTTATATTGAACTTGCTTTGATCCACCGGAGTGCGCAGCCCCGACCCCCCACCCCCCAAGCACTGCTTTACCACATTATCGGGTCGCGTTATATCTAGGTAGAGGTGTACTCCCCAATTTCAAAGGTCATCAGATTTAAACTTCTGGATTTGGTCAACTTTCAAGAATAATAGTTTCTACTTTTTCAGTGACTTCCATCAATGAATATAAAAATACTTTAGAAGCACTAATTAATTAAGCCTTCTTAATTACAACCTTTATATCCAATTGTGTCCCATCAGAGGGAGCTACACTTGCGCAGCTGAATTGGACCTGTATAGTCTTTTTTTAAAGACTATACAAAGTTAACAGGAAGCAGCGAGGTAACAAACTCTCTATCTCTGTTCCATTTCATCATGGATGATCCCATTCATCTCCATTTTATTTGATATATTACTGCTATGTACACTAGTCCAACCTACGGCATTTGGCCAATTTACAGTCGTTAGGCAGTCTGCTAAATATATCTGCTTTATCCATGTTTCTCTTTGTGTTTAGAGGGATCCAAAGTTTTAGAAATCAGTTAAACTCAGATGAGTTTAAATTAAATTTGCTTTTAACTTGGCAGATTTTAAAAATAAGTTGCAGTATCATGTCTTTAGATTACCATTTAGAAGATTTTTAACAATCCCAGGTTTGATGAAACAATATTGCCATGTACAAATCACCATCCTCGTTTGTCTTTAGTATTTAGGTGGTGGTGATGAGCAGTAGGAAAAACCTTCATCTTCGTATGATGCATCAGGCAGCATTAAATCCATCAAAAGTAAAGGCCATACCTGATAACTGCATTAATTGAAGCGTCAGCATCTGAAGAGTTTACTAGCAAAATATCTGTCCCTGTAGGTGCATCCTCTGGAATGGTGGTGGAATACATCTTAAAGGCAAATGTAGGAACATTGTCATTGACATCATCCACTGTGACAGCAATAGTTCCAGTGCCAGTAAGGGCAGGAGATCCTGGGGGGAAATGGGATTTAAAACGCTAGAGGTTACAAATACAACAATACTGATACTGGATATGCCACTCTTAATTTATAATCTAACACTTCAGCATGTCACAGCTCCCAGAGCTGCAAAGCCAATTCAATGTAAAGAACAGGGCTAGTTTGGTTTTTAAAGTAGGCCATCTGAGTACAAAGTACAAGTCACACACACACACACAAAAGTTTTCAGTCTTACCTTATTCAAGAAATATTTTGTAGTGTAAGTTCTGTGCATAAAGACAAACTGGAAACAACAGAAAGCTTTGTCTGTAACCATCAGGCCCAATTTGAACATGTGGTTGCTTTTTCTTTTTCTCTAATGGAAGTCTGTCATAGATGGCACACTGACAGCCTTGGATACTCAAGCCCTCAATTTATTTATCCACAGAACAAATAAAGCAGAGGCAGTGGAATGTTAGTTTCCTTCATTTCACTCCCTCAGTATGTCACAATCCTGACCTGGAGTGATCTTCTCTGGGGGCTGGAGGGTAGTTCAATTTCCAGACTCATTCAAACTTGATTTCTTTGATGGAACTACCAACAATGATGCCAATTAGTGCCAAATCAGATAGTATTTACTGTGATGCGGATACTGGTTTACAAGAAACTGGACTGAACTCATTTAACCTATGTTTTGTCTTGCTTTTAAATACTGATCTTTGCAGGATTTGAACAAATGAGAAATAGTGAGTGGACATCTCATGTTTAATCTGCGAGAATCTACTCTGTGAACCCCTTCTTCTGTCAAACGCAAGCTAAGACACGAAAATGTTAACAAGGGGCCTTAATCATATTAGCTTCACCAGGATTATTATACTCACTCTGGGGCAAAGAACAAATACATTTATTCTGCCAAACAATCTAATCACTTTAGTAGTTTTCTGAGTCTGTCTTTCCCCATTTTTCTATGAAACAATAAGATTATATTTCTCACTGTTTTAACTCTTATTACAGGCTGGCGCAGTATCCTCCTGCCTCGAAGGAAGAATCTGTGATGAACTCTCCATCTGGACAGCTGCCAAAAACACCAAAGTACATGAAGGATCTGTGCATAAAGCACAAAGGAAGGGAGTGAAAGAACTGCAAAGTGAAACTTACCAAAGAATTCCATAAGTTTCACTTTAAAGTCTGTTGCTCAGACAGGGTGGATCACAACACTGAGCTGGACGCTGCCAGCTCAAAGGGTGTATGTTTGACACCACTGATTTACACAATGCAGTTCTTTTTATGCTATGTATTGAGTAATTCTTTTTTGCCAATAATGTACATTCATCTGGGAATTTTACAAGAAGCCATTAGTCTGATTCATTCTGTGACCCTGTTTTCAGTTATGTCATTTAGCCAAATACTTGCCGATAGAAAAGGCTACAAAAAGTGTTCTTGGCTGCTGAAATATTGCTCACAGAATGTTTATTATTACTGCATTAAATGAAAGAGTCCTCAGTTATTGCATGTGTCGGGTACAAGCATTCCAAATACATTTAATTGACTCATTCACCTGACAGTTAATGAAATGCAAAGTTGAAAGTTGTTACATTTCACAGATGATTAGGTATTTTAGACATACTAGAAAAATTAATCTAATCTAAATCATATTCAAATAGCATTAACAGTGTAACTCAACCAGGAAAAGAAAGTCAGTTCACAGTAAAGGCTTGATTCCATCTTTTTAAAAGTCAATGTAATGCTTGCTAAAGGTGATGGATAGAGAGCACTGGAAACTTAAGCCCTTGGTTTAACCATAGAATAAAGAAATACAACATAACTAATGGCAACACAAGCTTCTTCAATGTATCTCAACACTAACCTGATGGGACTATCTAAGAGAGAGCAAGAGAGATGGTATTGTTACTTACACAGCAATTAAATCCTTGGCCTCTTAAGTGAAATGGTCAAAAAGGATGAAAATTAGTGCTAAATTTAATAATACTTTTGTAATGGTGATATCTATCCATTAAAAATTGGATTGAGACCACCAACATATTCCACACAGAGCATTGTCTAGCAAAGTTCTGGACACATTTGATCTGGGTGGAATTTTAATTGGTAAAGCAGAAGACAGTACTGGGGTGAAATCCTGACCCTACTGAAGTCACTGGGAGTTATGCCATTGCCTATATCCCATAATATTTTCAGTCCTCTGAGCCATCCAGGAATTGTTAAAGTTTTTCTGTAATCCACCCTGTCCATCCTTAGTATTTCAGCAATCTTTAACTAGTGGTGAACTGATGGCAAACAGAAGGGAACTGAAGATGGATTCTGAGTCTAGACCTTGCATTCCATCCTTTGGTGTATTTAAGGGCCCAATGCCACAACTCTTTTTTACATCTGTATTCTTTATTTATGCAAGTAATCCAGTTGAAGTTAATAAGAGTACTTGCATGAGTCAGGGATGCAGCAGTGGTTCCCAGGTAAGATGCTTTTGACACTAATAAGTTACAGCTGCAACTTCATATTGAGTCCTGACAACTTTCACTCCTTTGTAACTGACTGACTAGCTCACATCCACTGACTTTTGGGCAGTTGCTGAGAAAAAAGAAGAAATTACACATGAAGGCACTTTCAATAGAAAAACAGTGATGTGGGGCCAAATTCTGCAGTCCTCAACCAAGCAGGACTCTCAGCACTTTCAATGGAAGTTCTGCTTGATTAAGGACCACAGATTTTGGTCCTTTTTAATTTGGTGACTACATTGGTTGCATTAGACATAAATGCAATATTTGTGGTGACAAATGTAGTTTCCATGGTCAGGCCAAGTTCCCAGATTTGAATTCTGCTTCGATAGCAGTTCTTTCTGAAGATTGTTCTTCTCACAGTTTGTCAGAGGACCACAGGATTTTCCCCCAATTTTCCCTGAATTTCATAATTAACTTTAGTCCATTTTCCATTAACTTTAGCTATGACAGTCCTCCTATACAATGCTAAAAATATACCGTAAGGGTCTCTGATGATGCTACAAAGCTAATTGCTGAAAAGTGTGGTGATCCTATACTGAGTGAGAGAATTTGTATTGCAAGCTCCGGTAAGTATCTCTGAATGTAAATAGATTCTGTTTAAATTAAAAAAAAAAATGCTAAACCCGAATCACACAAGACTCAGCAGATTCCTGCAGACAGTCTTGTTTCTAGCAGAATTTAACTCTAGCAGCACTAAATTTAGCAGAAAACCCTGATGTTCTCTCTGCTTTGGAGATTCGTTTTTAGATTTTTTACTCCACTCTCACATCATATCAATGGTGTCACTACTGTTATTATTGTCATCAGTGTTATTTATTTGTATTGTGATAGTGCCTTGTGGCTAGGCACTGCACACACATGCAAAGGAAAAATGGTCTCTGCCCCAAAGAACTTACAATATAAGTATATGACAAGAGACAAGTAGAGCAGACAGATTGGGAGGGCAAGGGAGGAGCATAGCACAAGATGTTATACAATTATGATTAACATAATAAGCTGCAATCACAGCACACCAACTGCCCAACCAGTGTTCAGTAGTTTTTAGGCATCAGAGCAGAGGTGAATTTTAAAAGATGATGTGAGCTGTAATAAATCCTGTCACTTCTTGCCTCACCTACTGCTGCTTCCTCCTTTCTGGCCCTTCAGGTGCCCGCCACGCACCCTTTCATTCTCTCCAACACAATCAAGGGAGGGGAAATCCCACAACACTAACTACAAGTATTTAATAGGAGAAACTTGATAAATGTTGCTACTGTTATTAACAATCATCATTATCTTCTATCATTGGATTTAACCCTGCAAGATGCTGAGAGTCCTCAATTCCCTGTGAAGTAAACAGAAGTCGAGGGCACCTCATCAGAGGCCCAGCAACGTATAGGATCAGGCCCTGATTCATGCAAGCCGACACGTAAGTGCTTTTCTGGATCAAGCCATCATTCAGGGCTACTTATTCAGGCAAAACTATCATTAAAGAAGTTGCAGTTCTATCTGAGTAGAAAGTCTTGAATAGGGCCCACAAAGAGAAAAAAAATATTTGTACTGCTTTCAGATTAGAAAGTTATTTTTGTACTACTACTAAATTCCTACAGGAAGGAGTGATAACCTTTTCACTCATACCAATAACTTAACCACGTAAAACATAGAAATTAAAATATGTTATTAATCTTATTGAAATAATGGTATTACAGAGTGACCATTTCCAGGCCCTTGTCAAGTGAACAAGTGCCTCAGTTTCCTCTTCTTCAGTACCCTTAAGGTACTCATACGCCACACAAGTAGTGTTTAAAACGCACATCCCCTTTTTGGGGGGTCAGGTTTATTAATATTGTAAGACAAAAAGTATCCATGCTAAAGTATTCACTCTTTACCCTTGTTGTCTCAGCTTCAAGTTATTTCTGGCCTTTCTCCTTGGGCTTCACAGTCACTTGTATCAGGCCTCTTTAGGTTCACAGGCTCTAGTCCCAGGCCTCCTGCCCTCTGATGACCTGGGAGGTGGTAGCTTCCTAGCAATTTTCCTGACTTTGGACTCCCCTAGATTAAACTAAGAGTTTTTCTTTATATTGTCCCAAAGGCAATCACATGATCCCAAATCACCTGGCACCTCTGTCACATACTCAAGCTGGCAACTAAAATTCTCCAAATTCTGGCATCCTGTAACAGGGCATGCATGCCTAAAGGACCAGTGCCCTGATAGTTTCATAAGTTATTTACAAAATGTAATAATAAAATAATAATAAAATAAAATAATAATAATAATTAATAGTATATCTAGTCTGCCTCGTTCTTCTAAACATAACGTAGCATCGTTGTTAACACAAAACAATATAAAGAATATTTCTTAATTTTGGAAACAGAGAATTTTTTCACTTTTTATGAAGTGCACTATAACAGAACAGATCCCAGGACAGTTTCTGGGCCAGGACAACATTTACAGGAAGAAAAAATTACTATATGAATCACATTACGTGTAATTTAGTTTTTTACAGTAAAGTCATTTGAAAAATAACATTTTAAAACCAGCTGGCATCTCAAGGCATGAATGATATTGTGTCATCGAAAAGGTGCAAGCCAGTTAAAAATATTTTATTAGAGCTATCTAACATATTCTTTAAAAACATTTATTACTGGATTTTTGTGAGCTGCAGAGCAGAAATACCTTCTGAAAGATCACAATGATTAAATTCAATGTATTTGTGTATAATTGTCTATAAAATGAATTAAGTGATAAGGTTGCTGTAAAACGTAATCTGTTTTAAGACGCACATAAATTAATCATGGGATTTGAATAAGCAACAGTCCTGCAATAAGCAAAAATTTATAAGAAGTAGGAACATGAATTATGAAATAGCTAGCTACACCATAATCATGAATTATTGACAATAATGTTATATGAAAATCTACTGTAAGTACAAAATTGGAGATGTACATCAAAGTTTAAATGAAGTGCCATTGTAATACAACATTACGATCAACTCACTGGGAAATGCTACACTTATTTCTAAATGCAGTTTAAATCCTACGTCTAATTTCAGGAATGACTCCCAGGACTATATTTTCAGTGTGCTGCAATGCAGCACATAAGGTCCTGCTATGATTAATGAAAGCTAACTAAGTCCCCACACACTGCTAAAAATGGGGCCTCTTATGATTTCTTTTAGTACTCTTAAAGATATGTCTCTTACCTGAAAGATATACACTTAAAGATATATATTTGTCTAGCAGAAGAAAAAATGATTAAAATACAAGCAGTCTAAGCTCATTAGCTTTGGAAGGCAAGCAGACTAATGTGGAACCATTGATACCTGTTTCTAGCAGGCCAGCAGGCTATCACATGGCATTCCCATAAGATGGATAGGGTGGATTAACAAGCCATTATACCTGAAATTTACTTGTTATAGTACAGCAAACCAGACTGACTTATATGGATTTTGACCCAGGCCTGTCAAGCCTAGAAAATGGAAATAGTCGTGGATTTCAGATAACTGCTAAACATATCACATGTACTGTGAGCTGGAATGTTAGAACTCTATTCGCTCCAGTCCAGACTGAGCTAGTAGCAGAAGAATAAAGGAAGTTATAGGTTTCCTTTGCAGCCATACAGGAGTCATATTGGCTGGATGAAGGAGAATTCACAGCTGAAAGTTATACTTTCCTTTACACCTGACATTCAGGTGGACAAGCGAAGCACAGGGATCTGGTTGCAGTGAGCAGCTGGAAACTGACGTTTGAGAGGATTTTCATAGCCAGATTTACTACTGCAGTTGACCGGCTGTTCTACACCAACAAAAGCAGCAGAAGAGGAAGAGACAAAAGGATTTTATTAACAGTTAGATGGCACTGTAGATGAGATTCTTGGTCATGATATGATTTTGATAATGAGAGATATGAATGCAAAAGGTTGGTAGAGGACATGGTAAGCAAATGAACAGTGTTGGACCACATAGCACTGGGGCAGCAAACGATAATGGGGAAAGGTTAAAAACTTGCTGTGAGATGCACAATCTGATTATTGGTGGTACGTGGTTACCTCACAAAGATATACACAAGGTTATACGGAACTCACCAGTCAGTTAAACTAAAACCCAGATTGACCACATTATTTTTAGTAAAAGGCACTGGTCACTGTTGGATGTTAAGAGTCTATAGGAATATCGAATGTGGCAGTGATCATGTCTACTAATGAGAAAGATTCAGATGACGTTAAAGTCCAAGAAAAAGATGGCTACAACTGGAGCTAAATTTGATCTTGATAAGTTAAAGGATAGTTCTGTGAGGAAGGTATATAAGTTGATGCTTGAAGAACATTTCAGACCACTGATTTGCAATGATGAAGAAATCTCACCACAGACTGGATGGAAAATATTCAAGAAAGTGATACAAAATACAGCTGAGGAAGTTATTGGATGGCCTAAGCAAACAATGAAAACCTGGACAAGCACCAAAACAAGAACACTGCAGGAAAAGTATAAACACTTAAAGACTGCTGGGAAAGCAAAAGTAGTAAAAGCATTGCACAATGTGGTGAATCACAAAAATTGGACAAGCAGAAGTTCTGGAAAGAAGAGGTTCAACAACTAGACAAGACATCAAGAAAACAATATATGAAAATGAGGTTAAGTTGTATAGAAGCACAATCAGGCCAATGATGCAAGTGGTAAGAATGGTCACTGGTGAACTGACAACAAATGCCAAAGAGGTGCTGAAAATATGGAAGGATCATTTTGACAAAGTGCAGAACCCTGAAGTTCATCCAGATGCAAGCATTCTAGACAAGCTAGAGGAACAGGGCAGCTTGCAAGACAAAAATGTATCTCAGCATTAAACCACCATCCGAAAAAGAAATAGAAAAAGAAGCAGAAATGAAGCTGCAGGAATAGATAGTATTACAGCTGAGCTGCTAGTCTCTAAGGTACCACAAGTACTCCTGTTCTTTTTGCTGATACAGACTAACACGGCTGCTACTCTGAAAGCAGGACAGGTGTTATCAAAGTATTAGGGAAAGCATATATGAGAAGGCATAGGAGCAAGAGAAGGTACTGGGTGACTAGCTAAATGCAATAGTTTTACCAATCCCAAAGAAAGGAGATCCTGCTGATTAGAATAATTACAGAGTTGTAAGATCATTATCAGTACTAGGAAAAATCATGATGAAAATAGGTGGCGACAGATTAATGCCAGTTTTAGAGGAAGTTGTAGAGAAGGAACAGTGTGGCTTCAGATCAGGCAGAAGTTCCATTGATCAGATATTCACACCCTGACCGCTGATGGGGGGGGAGCAGGGGGGAATGAGAATGGGGATTAAAGATGTTTGCAGTTTTCATCAACTTCACTAAGGCCTTTGATTCAGTTTGGAGGAAAGTAGTAAAATCATCTGGAGTTCCAGATATGATAACTGCAATTATAAAAGTTATGTACAAAGACTCTTGTAGTACTGTAAGAACTGGTGGATAATTAAGTAACTGGTTCAAATCAAAATTTGGTTTAAGACAAGGGGGATGGAATTGCAGTGTTCAGCATGTTCTTAAACTGCACATTAAGAGTGATAGAGTGGGAGGGTGTGACACTGGGTAAAGAGTTAAACTCTTTAGCTTCTACAGATGATGTACAACTGGCACACACGTTTGAATTAATGATACTTTTTGCTATTCTTGGAAAATTGGTGTAGTCGACATGAACTTACAACCACTTTATCTTCTTGTCTTTTATTGTATCTTGGAAAAGGGACAAGAGATAAAGTACTGAAATGAAGCAGCAAAGTCACAAAACAAGTAAAATCTTATATGTACTTAGGAAGCTTGATCAGTGCTGAAGGTTCAATCAAAGATGAGGTTAAAAGGAGATGTACTTTAGCTACAAGTGCTGCATGAAATTATGGACTGATGCTTTTTCACCTGGAATCAAATGTAATATTATCAAAACAGTTTACTAACAGTATAACTCTTTGGAAACAGCTACATTAAATGAAACAGACATCAGAAGACTGTAGGTAGTAGAAATGAGAGTTCTTTAGAAGATGGCAGATGTAAAATGGAATGATTTTAAGACAAATGAAGAAGTTAGGCGAGTAGGCTCCTCTGTGAAATCGGAGTATGGATTGGCTGCAATCAAAAAGATTAAGATGGTGGGGACATTGTAGAAGACAAACAGATGATAGGATGCCAAAGAAAATAATGCAAATGTAACCAAAGACAGCAGACCTAGAGGTCAACCATCGACTAGATGGTAGGATATCAGATGCAGGGGCATGACCTGGCTTGGCTAAATGGAGGAACAAAACATGGACATGAATGAATGGTGGTGCTGTACTGCTTCCCATGTCTGTAAAGGTGTTTTTGGATGATAAGATGATGATGATTGCGGGGGGGGGGGAGGGGGGAAGAGAGAGGGAAGAGTGGTTCCATACCTTTTTAATGCAAAATACATTGATTTTTATCTACAGCAGTGGCTCCAAATCTTGGCTGTGAATAAGGAAAGTACTTGAACATGTGCTTAAGACCATCTGTATTCTGGAAAGCACTAAGGAACATGCTAAAAAATAAAATTGATGTAACACAGTAGTGAAGCAGGCCCAAATATTGCTTTCTTACACAAACAAAACTGCTACTAGTTTTCATATTAAAAGTGAACTGAAAATATTTTGTTTTGTAATGCACAGTCCTGTGAGGTGCCAAGTTCCTCCAGAGAGATACTGAATGCCCTCAAAGATTTTTTAAGCCAACAGGAGTGATCACCCTACAGGATCAGACTCTCCCTAAGATTGTCCAAAGTTTTTATTTAATTTATCATGCATCTTTGATTCCCCTCTGCTGCCATAGCCAAGTTCCAGTCCATATTCTAACATTCTAACCTCTGGACAACTATAAACAATTGCCCTTTAAAACACTCCAAACAATCTAGCTAAACAATATCTCATAAACCAACAGTGCTAACAAATAGAGCTTTATCTCATTGGAACAACAAGATTTCTTGCTTCCCACTTAGCACTCATTCTGAGCCCTGGAAGGTCCTGAGATTCTAGAGCTTAAAATCATGGCATACAGGGGTTTAGACGAGATATCTTAGGTCATTTTTAGAGGTTTGTGATTCCATTTAAATCAGTTGGCCTCCTGATAACGAAGCAAGCATGATAAACAGTAACAGTGACGAGAGACTTCTCTGCAGAGGACTCCTTCTGCCTAACGCTGTATGCCCATGTACTCACAACTTGATTACATGAACCAAATTTTGTGCAAACCTCAGTAAGGTTGCATAGGGTGAGAGAATGTCAGAATGTGGCCTATTATCAGTAATTTATAGTAATGTTAATAATATTTTGGTTTATTTTCAATCTTTTTAAAAATAGTATTTCTTTGAGGGTTCCTTCTTTTTTGAGAATGTTTCTTTAGTGTTTTATCATCACATTTTCTCAAAACAAAAAACACATAGATCCTGCAATAGCACAGAATATCCAGGTTGAAAGGTTTTACTCAAGAGGGAAAAAAATCAGGCATCCGTTGGATAATTAATAAAATACAGGCTTTTAATGTTAACACTGAGTGAAGAAATGTAGATGATTAGAATGACAGCTTAAGCAAATCTTTAAAATCTGGAGGAACAGATTAGTATTTAATTTGCTATGACTTTGAAATTTCAATGCCTGGTTTACATTATCAGTGGTCTATGTGAAAGCCAATTTAAGAGTTTATTTTCTAGCTGTCAGTCACTAAGAATCAAACTTATACACACCTTAAATACATTCAGACAAATGGCCGCAGATCCTCATGTAATCTGGAATTGTTTTAGAATTTTTTGGTAACCTCAGTAATAAAAAGTACTGAGTTCAGAAAGATAAGCATTTTACATTAATGTATTTATAACAACAAAAAACCAGGCATATAAGAAAACAGTTGGATGGGGGAGGAGGGTGTTAGGGAAGAGAGCAGGTAGGGCTCCATCAAATCTCTGGGGAAAACTGGTGCACATTACAGACGAAGGTAGCTTGTGCCAATTTCCCCCTATGTGCAGTGAACTTTTAAAAGAAGTTCCAGGGCTGGCACAAGCATGGGAGCTGTGAAGAAGCTATATTACCAAGAAACTACAGGGAATCTGGAGGGTGGGCAGCTGTGTAGAAGCAAGGTGCGCCTTCTGCTTCATGCTACTTATACCAACCTCAGATGTACTTTTGGAGGAGATCTACCAGCGGCCTTCTTCTACCCCACATGCAAACATTTTTGTTTGGCTGGTCTCCCATGATATGCATGGATATCATAAAATCTTCAGATTTAGACAGTGGAATCACCCACGTTTTTCCATAAGAGGAAGGGGGAATAAACAGTGACTCCCTGCACCATACAGAATTGTAAGGAAACTAATTGCAGGCAGGTTGTAGTAGACACAGTACAGATAGGTATAGTTTCATCTCACAGAATTTCCACACCACACAGCCAGAATAACAAACACAGAGAAAAAATTGACTTTCTGTGTGGTTTTTTTGGGATGACCTAATCATAACTCAGTTATGTCTCCACTTTGCTCTAATACTTATGAGTAATGCAGTCCCACCAAAGGTATGGAACTAAATATTTCCTCCCTTTCACCATTACACATTCTTTATGCACATATGTACATTTAAAGCTACACAAAAGGAGAGATCACTGTAGGTATATCTTCTGCTAATTACTATATGGTTATTGTGAAACAACACCTGTTATATTCATCTGATTTAATTCTGGAACACATGGGCAGAGTAAGCTCTTTTGACCTACTGTAATGCTCAAGTACATGACAGTGTCTTCTCTAACATATGTTCAGCTTTAAATACCATAGTTGCAGTTTGGCATGGAAGGAGAAATGATTACCAAAATGTTTAGTGAATCTGGATTGATAAAAGAAAACAGTCAGAGGAGATTGACAAATACCAGGCAAGGTAACTCCTGAATATGTTAAAAGAAAGTTTAGCAAAACAGCTCAGTTATATGGTGAAGTTATAGATACAGCATAGAGAAAAACAAGAAAATACAAAAACAGAAATATGCTGTTTAGTTTGTGATCTACACATTGTTCATTTTAAAATATGAACAGGTTCTGGATCTTGTCATTTGTGACATATTTTACAATTTTGGAAATAATGAAGCTATTATTCCTTTCAAAACTCAGAAGCCTGAAGTCTTTGTAAGTACTAAAATATCACAATTAAGTGCTAGAAAATTGACAATAGACCTGTAAAAAAAAGTACAGGCACCTGCTTTACCAAAAGAACACAAAAAGATTAAGTAAAATAAAATGAATAAGAACAAATGGCTAACTAAAGTTCAAAATGCAAGCAGATTACAATTTTTTGTGGGCCCCCGTAAATTAAACACATCATTATCCTGAAACATGGAAAGCAATTCAACAGAAATGGAATTTTTGCTTAACTGAAATCTGTTGCTTTGCAACAAAGCTGATTTCATTCCTGCTGTCAAGTATTCGGTGAATGGGTCCCCAGACTGGAAGTTGTGTGTGTTATTAGAAAGCATTAACTTTTTCATGGAGTAAATGAGGTTTTTCTCACATTGGAGCAGCCAATCTTTCTAAATGCATTAAAAGGCAGACAGGATCCACTGCTCCATGTTGGTGTGTTTTTAAATAATTATGGAGATGCTGTAACCTCTTCACAGTTAAGTCTGCAAACAGCATCCATTATGAAGCTGTATTTTAGTGTCCATGTAACTCACTTTGGAATATGAATTTGGCTTAAAAACTCTCAATTTTACCCTGAACACAAAGGAGAATGAATACACAAAATCTGAAGGAAATTTTGGGTTACGGGTTATTAAAAGCTACCTATTTTTGAAAACCTGACTTATCTTCCTCTAGCTCCAGAACAGCTTTTTCATTATCTCTTCAAATTTTCATGTAGCTAAATCCCTTTCAAAACTTGTGAACTTAATATATTTGTATTAAAAAATTGCAACTAAGCAATCTTATTAATGACTTTTGTTGTTGATGGTTTGGGAGCCAATCCTGTTTCCATCAATTTAAACAAGAGATACCTAAGGGATAACTTCCTTTAGCTCAAGACATAAAGGCAAAATTCAAGAATGTGCAAAGAACCTCGTTGGTGACACAAAAGCAAGAGCCATTTTCCCCAGTGAGATTTGGTGGTAGAATGAGAAAATTTGGAAGCTGTGAAGGAAAAGAAAGTGTTTTAAGCTTTGGCAAGCGACACTCCCACAGCAGGATTTTCAGGGGTAGAAAAAAGCCAAAAAGATAAAGAAAAAGTAAAAGGTGGCAGACTTTAAAGATAAACCCAAGGATGGCTTATATGCCAATCTTGAAATAATGGAGGATGAGAAAGAAACATACCAAAGTAAAGGTATTAGTGAGATCAAAGTAATTAAAGATGAAAGTGGAAGTGAATTAATCAATGAGAACCAGATTAAGGAAAGTGGAGAAATTACTTTGAAAGGCTTATGAAAGAACAGAATCCAAGAGAACCCTGCCATTTGATAAAACCAAACCAGTTCTAGAAGAAGTTGCAGAAGCATCAAGCAACCTGAAAAATAAGAATGCTCTCAGATGCAATGACATACCACAACCATGGAAGTGCCTGGAGCAAGTAGGTGTAAACATATTGACACAGTAGTTTTAATTGTGTTGTGACAGGGCTGGGCTTGCTGGCCATACAGCCCAGTGGTTAGGTCCCTGGAACACAACTCTCCCATTTGTAGTATCCCCTGCTGATATCCACTTTGACATGGCAGTGGATAGTAGACAGTAACTCAGACATCCAGCCAGGTCACTACTGAAGTGTATCCCTTTCCAGGGTAATTGAGTCCAAGAAAGTATAAATGTTCAGCATTATCCAAAAAGGAGTTTCTAACCCAACTCCAGGCCTCAGAAGTCCTCACACCCTTATTTCAGTGCTTCCAATATCTTTACCCCGCCTGCCCCCTTATCTCAAAGGGGCAGGGGAGAGGGACTGTTGCCATCCTTGTGACTGGCTGGAAGCCTGGGCCCTCCCTCTCTACAAGGCTCTGACCAAGCAATATCAAGCTTCCCTGGGTCACTTCCTGCCACTCAGTTTCTCAGTCCAGGGTGTGGTCACAGTCTCACAAACAATCCAAGAAAAAATAGAGCAAAGAATTCCTTAATCTTTAATAACAAATTAGTCCCTCCTCTGGGGCCTGAGGTAGCTGCAGCTTGCGAGCTCTTCTTCCCTGCAGCAAGGACTCTTTTGGAGTTCTCATGATAAGTCCATCCCCCTATCTTATCTGCTATTCTCCCTTTTCTGAGCTGTCTGGCTATCTTTTAAATTCCTCCTCTGTAGGTGCAATAAGCCAAGGCAATTTGGGCCCAGAACTGCCCCTTAACTTCTTCTATCCCCTTGTGGGGTTTATATACCCCGTAACAAGGTGGTACCAATTACAGGGGGGGAAAACAGGAATCCAGACTTAAGATAATTTGGGCCTATGAAAATAAGATCAGAAGAATATATAGGAAACAAGCTTCTTAAACTTAAAAATGTAGGGTACGAGAAGGGTTGAAAGGCCCAAAACTAGATGGATTAATGTCATACAAAAGGATGTGATTAGCTGTGAAGTTTCTGAGGAACTGCTTCAAGACAGACTAAAGTAGAGAAGATGGACTTGAAGAGCCAACCCCACATGGCTGGGAGTAATGCTTGAAGTAGAGCTCTAAGAGATAAAGGCCTAGATTTCAGAGCTTTACAAATAGATTTCTAGTTCCAATTCTGAAGGTGGTGGTTTGTTATGAAGAGGTCGCACTTAGAGTATTTTTAAGGATCCATGTTATTAAGTATCATACAAGTGAAGCATTTCCTGGGTTCAGTCAGAGAAAATCTGAAATTTTACTTAGAAGGAACAAAAATAAAGAAAGTCGCCAGGAAAGTAAATTTAACTCCCATGAAAAATGTCAAGGGTTTGGGGAAAAGTATTGTCCCAATTTGGGACAAGAAATCAAAACCCTGAACACTTTTGTGGGAGTGAAATTCTGCAATATTTCTTTTAGGAAACATTGGAACATTCCTGCAGTTGGAACATTTTGGTGTTTCAGAAACAAAATCTGCTCCTGGGAGCCCTGATGCCTCTGCAGTTTGGCCAACGAGCCAGGGAAGCCCTGCTTCCCTTGCAGCCCTACCAACAGGCTGCTGGGGAGGGGCATAGGCAGACAAGCGTCAGGAAAGCTGCCTGGTTTCCTTTGAAAAGTTCATTGAAATCGACAATTCCCATAGAATGTTTTGATTTCAATGAATTAGCATTTTTCGACAGAAAATTATTCCAGAGGAAAATTTCTGACCAGCTCTAGTCAAGATTCTATAGGGCAAGGTCTGAGACCCACCACATCATATAATGCAGCTCATTTGGACTAACACTACTACCTAATGTTTTACATTTGTGTGAGGTTGGTATATACATGAGAGGAAAGGTTATTGTGTTATTTCTGGTTTATAATCCTTTTATTTAAAAAAAAAATAAAAGTGTATTTGTTTTATAAATAAAAATGATCTTATAACTAGTGTCTATGAACTCTGTCTGCATCAAACTGTGGTTTCTGTTGCCTGTGTGATTAAACAGCAGAAGTGGAGGTAAGAAATTACAACCAGAGCTCAGAATTCAAAGGGATTGCTGCAGAGCTGGATGAGATCAGGGGATGGGATTAACCCCTCACAACCTAATAGTTTCAGAGGTTGTCAGAAAATTCTTTAGTCACTAAAAAGACAACTGGTTCAGGGAATCTAAAAGATAATTATATTGGTTAATCTGAAATCTTTATAAAATTACAAAGGCAGTAGGGCCTTTGCGTCCTACTCTGAAAGTCTTGGATTGAGAACTTGCTCCCCTAGAAATATATCAGACCATCAGTGTCCTGGATGCCACAGGAAGAAAGGGAAGAAACCAGGAATGTTGTTTGCCTTGGCTGTGACTTTATTAAGTAGCACATCTAGGAACTTCCTAGAAATAACTCGTCCAGTGCAAGTCATCCTTCCTTTTGTAATTTGTACTACCTGGGGAAAGGCTGCTGCCAGCTCCCCACCCCATTAACCTGGTCCCAGAACCATAGAACAGACCCTTGCTCCCTTCATTCAAGGGTTGTCTCTCTATTGTACCAGATATTAGGAGCACCAGTCCCATCCCTCACCTTGCTTAGGAGATAGGTTTCAGAGTGGTAGCTGTGTTAGTCTGTATCAGCAAAAACAACGAGGATTCCTTGTGGCACCTTAGAGACTAACAAATTTATTTGGGCATAAGATTTTGTGGGCTAAAACCCACCTGTTTAGGAGATGCTTTTCCTAATCCATTTCCAATTCCAGTGTATGAGGGAACTAGACCCCACTGAATGATCACACCTGCACTGGGCACCTGCCAAAGTGCACCAACATGAACACTTAAGGTTTGGGGGGGGGGGGGGTTACCCATCTGCCCACGCTTTACTGGCAGCGAGTGGAAAACACTTTCCTAGCCCCCAGAAAACAACGAACACAATACTCACAATAAGGCTCCAAACCCCAGTCCTACTCTAATCCTAAAGAGCGACATGAGAGATCTTTTCTTCCCAGGACAAAATGGTGCCCCAGAGCTGGAGGAATTGCTCATAAACCCTCCCGTTTGGTGCTGGGGAACCATTAGGGTTATGGTGTACCTTTGCGTTCAACCCATCAGAATCAGCCACAAGGAGGGGTGGGGAGTGTGTGTACACTCCTTGCAGGGGCTAAGGGTTTTCTTTCCTATGCTGCTCCTCCTGAGGCTGCAGGGGGAGGAGGGTTTTAGAAAGCAGAAGTTCCAATTCCCATCAAGGAACATATGACCCCTGCTTTAGAATATGTGGCTTGATCCAAATGATCAGTAATTTTAGACAGTAAACTTTTGGTGTGAAGAACCCCAAGTGAAATGAATGGATTCTCGGAAGTCATGGTGGTGTGTATTTTCACCTGTCAGTAAAAGTTGACATAAATATGACAGATAAGGCAACACATACCTATAATCCATCATCTTTTTAATTATTTTTTAAAAAGTCAGGTGAATTTTAGAACTCATAGATTCCAAGCCCAGAAGGGGTCACTGTGATAATCCAGTCTGACCTCCAGTATAACACAGGCCATAAAACTTCCCCAAACATTATTCCTGGAGCATATATCCAATCTCGATTTAAAATTGTTGGTGATGGAGAATCCATCACAACCTTTAGTTGATTGTTCCAGAGGTTATTTACCCTTATTGTTAAAAATTTACATCCTATTTCCAGTCTGATTTTGTCTAGCTTCAACTTCCAGCCATTGGGCCGAAGAGTCCATTATCAAATACTTATTCCTGAAGTAGGTGCTTACAAACTGTGGTCATGTCACCCCTTAAGCTTCTCTGTTAAGCCAAACAAATTGAGCAACTTAAGTCTATAACTACAAGGCAGGTTTTCTAAACCTTCAGTCATTCTCATGGTTGTTCTCTGACCCCTTTCCAATTTATCAGCTTCCTTCTTGAACTTTGGGCATCAGAACTGAATACAGTATTCCAGCAGCACCAGTGCCAAACACAGAGGTAAAATAAACTCCCTCCTCCTATTCGATATCTACCTGATAATGCAAACAAGGATCACACTAGCCCTTTTGACCATGAAAGAGAAAGGATGGCAGGGTCTATTTAGAGCCATGAATAGTGCTGGCACATACTGTGCAAGCTCCCCACAATATTTTCTGTAACGGGTTTGTGACCTAAACAGATGCCAGTTAGTAATTTGCTGCAATCAAACTCAGATCTCCTACAGTGAAAGGCTTGGGCATTAATCTATCGTGTCATAGAGCCCTTAATACTTTCCTGTAAGCTAATGATGTCTAAAGTGCAACTCATTTGGGATAGTTCTGAGAGAAGACTGATATGCATAGTAAAACTACAGCATTTTTACCCAGAATTATGTTAAGCTTCCCAGCAAAAAGCTGCATTTTGAAAAAAAAATGATTAATAGAAAGAGCCTTTAGGGGCAACTTTTCACATGCACATGTAAAACATGCACATCTGCATTTGTTCATATTATGTGTAAGTTACCGAGGCTGCAATAGGTGAAGATGCATGTTTGTGGACACAAGGGGTACATATTCAAAATGGCTTTGAAGACTGAACATTTTTAACAAATAAAATTGAACTTAAACAATGAGATGAACTTAAAAACATATTTTTTTTAAAACCAACAATTACTTATTCTTTAAGTCATTGTTGTAGACAGAAAACATGGGGGAGGCTTGTTCCCTTAGAAACTGCTGACCAAGTCAATTTTGACTGCTTATGACTCCTGTGTATCCCACAGTGAGCTCCCTTTAATCATGGTTGCATGTTATTGAATTGTATTTTAAAAACATCACATACAACTGGTGAAGATTAACCTTCAGGATAAGTATTCCTGCCATATGTTCATGTTTTACAGGTCTTATCCTAGCAATTAAGCTTCCTGAAATTGTCGTCCTGGAGGTGAAGAATTAGCTAACAGACTTCCAATTTATAAGGTGTAATGTGCTGTTTAAGCAGGGTTTAAGATCACCGTGACTGGAAAATTTTAATAGCTCTCAAAGAGCAGGACATTTTCTTTTCATAGCACTGTTACCACTCAAGTATTTATCTTCTTATTCTTTCAAGAGGATGAAGTATTCACACACACACACACACACACACACGATTTCCCACAGTTGGCAGTTTCCAAACACACTGGCACATTTCTCACAGTTTCATGTAAAAATACCATATCCATGAAGAACGTATTGTTAAAACACTTTCTACCTAATATTTACAAAGCTAAGTATAATGTATGGAGTAACATTTAGGCAAAAGATGAAACTACAGCAGCTTAAGATTGTAACAGTTTACATTTCCAATAGCTTTATAATTCTTGCCTGACTTTGGACTTTCTGAGTATCAAGAGCTATGATTCTAGCCTACTTTCCTAAACTATAAGCAATATGGTATTAGAGAGAGAAGGGCCTATTTAGATACATTTTAAAAAAAGATATACCTGCTTTGCATACCTAAAGGTGGCAAGTCTATATAAAACAAACAAGATGGCACTCATGCCAGCTCATAGTTGGAAATCTTCACTTCATGCCTTTATTCTTTTCAATCAATAATGTATAGTATTATGGTGAAACCTGAACTACCCTGATATATATTTCAGAGGCAATGCCAACATCAGTTCTCACTTTGTCACCATTCTCACTTGGAACATTCTCAGTAAATTGATGATGGTGAGCCATCCTAAACACATGCCTGTCCAGCACAGAATGAACAAAGCTTTATTGTAACACTGTGCACTACTGGTTGGCAGGAGTAAAAGTATTAACTTAAGTTTGTATGTGTGAGATGATGTGGTCATTGCTGTTCTCCTTGTTTCAGGGAATTGTATCTGTTTTGCTAAGAACCCTACAAATGGTTGTAAACTGACATTGGCATCTGACTCAATTTTTATTCTCTGCTGGTGACTGTATGCCTAACTTGATCAGGGAAAGGGACAGACTATTGATGATAGAAGTGGATGTCTGTTGGGGGAAAGCACAAAGAGGAGAAGAGTAAATGGGTACTTGGAAACAAAGAAAAAGGTGGAAAGCAACTGGCTAAAAGGTAGAGGTGTACTAAGGGTAAAACATATTACTCTCTTCATTTTGTTCTGTAGGTACATTATTGCATATCATTGTGTCCTACTCAAGTTTGCCATATGCTATGGTAAACTTTGTGGTCTCTTATGTGCATATGTGCTGGCACTCAAGGGATTTGCCTAAGCAAATCTACAGGAAACTTGAAAAAATTCAGCTACAGCCAGCTGAGGAGTGAAAGAATTGTACTTTCCTCACAGAGGAAGCTCTATAAATTGCTTATGGTAATAAATAATATAGATTGAAATAAATGAGTAGAAACACCTACACACAGTAGCTACTTCCTTTGGGAAATACACAGTAGCAATTCACTTTGTCTTTTGTATTATACTATAAATGGTACTTAGTATTTCCTTTAGTCTAGCTAAACACTTATTGCAAATTGACCTTTACAAATAGCCAAATCTCTTTTAATCAGTAAATGAAAGAAAATGACAAATATTGACTAGTAAACTAACCCATAAAAGTGAATCACACCAGTATTCAGTGTTATTCTGAGATATGCCTGTATGCACCCCAGGCTGCCTGGCAAGGTAGTGTCTTATACAGAAGTATCTGTGAGCACTTTCTTTTTGCAACTTTCTGTAAAGTTTCCCTTTGGAAATTTTTCCTGATGGTGAATGGCACTCATTTACTGCCTGTTCTCATGTATTAGTTGGTAATGGAATAACCCTCATCAGTTGAGAGAGACGACCATTTGCACTTGGGAATCAACCTTTTTAGGTTGTGGTAAATCAACCCCAAAGGGCATATTTTTCCTTGAAAAGGCATGTTCTCAACTACTTTCAAGTGAAACTAGCAGAAATATTTAAGAAATAATACACGTTTCTGTTTATAGACCAGACAATTTTATTGATTAAGGGCACAATTAGAAAAAAAGGCTTAGGCCCGGATCCTCCCATGGGAGTTAGGCATCCAAATACCTTTGAGGATCTGTGTCTTATTTGTCTAGTACAAAAAAATCTTAGGTTATTTCTAATTATAATGCTAAAATATGTACAGAGTAATTAAGTTTCTGCCTGCATTATTCGTCCTAGTCTCATGATTCTCTTAGCCCATAAAACAAAAGAGAAGCATATAGCAGATTGACCTCATTATGATTCAGTCTGTCTTATTTAAACCAATTATGGGATATGAGTCTGTGCCAAATACAAAATCTATTCTGTCTCTCTTGCACACCTTTTGGAACTGAAAAACAGTGTTAGTTTAAAAGATATGGGTTGATCTAAATAAATTTACATCTTTTTTGCTGTGGAAGACATCAAAACAGAGAATAACTCACTAACAAGCAGTCAGGCAGAAGCAGTTCATCCCATTTGAAATTCACTTTTTTCAAATACCTTGTCAAATGCTGATATATTTCATCACCTTCTCACAATCTCAACAGAAAGGACTCTCTTTATAAGGAGAAATGTTGGAAGGGGTAGTTGGACCCTAAACATTCACAGCGAGATTTTGAAAAGCTCTCAGATTTGGCCTACAAGCTCAGTTTTACCATTGATTTTAATGGAAACAGAGTTAGGTCAACACTGAGTGTTCTGAAAAATCCCATCCTTACTTTGAGTTGATGGGTGATTTGCATAACAATGATGCCCTGGCTCCAAATTGAGGACCCAGGCCTTTAATCCTTATCTACATGAAGCTGGATTACGTGTCTTGCACATGGCCTTCTGAAGGGGATAATACAGACTTCGCCTTCCCTGAGGAGAGAGTTTGTGCCCCCTGAGGCTCTTTGAAACATAGGGAGGTGAACTTTGGTCCATCCAATTGCTTCCCCTGGAGCATCAATCCCACTCTGCCCATGGCCCAGCTTCCTCTGCATCCCCTTTTGGGCTATTTGCTTGCTGGGAGAGGAAAGGGCAAATAGTCTCTGCTCACAAGGACAGCTCTGGTGCATGGCCGTTGCATGGGCTGTGCCAGGAGGTAAACTCCTTGCATATCCTTCTGCTGCACGTATACAAAAGCTTGTGTTCATGGATCATAACTTCTATGGAAGTAACCTTTGCCCACCTGCATGCTTGAAAGGAAGAATGCAAATCTTCATCACAAAGATTCTCTAAAGCAAAACATATTAATCGAAGAGGTATACCAATAACTGCTAATTATAACAAGCAATCCACTCTGATTTGTTTTTCAGAGTAGTGTTAAAACTACATGTAATCTGGTTACTAGTTTATTTTGAAATAGAAAAAAAACACAAACAAGGCTTTGCCTTAGTAGCTGCATATCTAGTTCTAGCTGTGCTGTGCGGTAACACACCATTCTGCAAATACAAGATGACGCAGTTGTAGTTCATTTCAACAGTAGACTGGGACGCTATCAGGTTTCCAGATGTGCTACTCAATATCCATGCAACTAATAAATAAAAGGATGGTGATGGCTGGAATGCTAAAATTTTCTCCACAATAACATTCAAAGAGTTAAAGAAGTTGAGATAAAAGCTGCCGCTCCAATTTTTGTCACACTGCCAGAGTTTAATGTCTACCCATCTCCGAATTTCCACCAGATGGAGCAAAAAGTAAACCCTCTCTTCTCCCATCAAATTTGCCATAAAGAAAGGTACAGCTAAGCCAAACAGTGATTTATGTGCTAGAAACAAACCCATAAAAACACTTTTGAATGGTTGCAGGTTGGTGTCTTGGTAAATATGCAACTAGAGTTTTGGGGGGAGCATCTGCAACACCATCACATTATTCTAAAGTTCATCATTTTGCCTGTCACTCCCACTTATAAATCACATCTGTGCATTCACGTATTCTGATTGGTGGCATATGCTGTAAGAGGGACTCTTTAATTCAGAACAAAGGGGAATTTGGGGTTAAATCCTAGCAAGGTGTTGAGTATGCCTGTGAGGTTCTAAAGCTTCAAGAACTGACTAAATACGAGTTCATAATGCTCACAACTTCTTAGGCACTTGGGAGAATTTGTTCCTAGATTAAGAAGACGTTGTTAGGGAATGCAGCTAGTGAAGACGTGAAGGATGGCTGGAGATGTAGGGACTAAAACGAACAGGAAATATCAATAACCTTATTCCTATTATTAGTTCAGATTGTCAGAGTACTTCTGGGAAACTGTGCATGAAAGTGTATTGAAAGAAAAAATAATAATTATTATACAGAAACAACTTGATGTTCAACTGGCATTTAGTAACTATTTGAAAGTGCCAGATTATGGCCAGGCCTGAGCAACCATATGGGGCATAAGGATGCTAAGACATTCACCTGTTCCTCAACACAGGCTCTTGCGTTGCCTCCCTAGATCTCTATTCCCTCCACACACACATGGCCAGGGAGTGGATAAAGAGGGGTAGAAAGTGACTAGCACTTGGCTCCACCCTCACCATATGTTGATTAGTGCAGCTGACTGGAGTAACCTGCTATCGGTAAGGACTGCCAGGGCCGGCTTCAGGCACCAGCATAGCAAACAGGTGCCTGGGGCGGCCAATGAAGAGTGGGGGCAGCACGTCCGGCAGTTCGGCGGCAATTCGGCGGCGGGGACATCACTCCCTCTGGGAGCAAAGAACCTCCCACTGAATCGCCACCGTGAAATGAAGCGATTGCGGCTTTCTTTTTTTTTTCCTCCCTGCTTGGGGCGGCAAAATCGCTAGAGCCGGCCCTGAGAACTGCTAGCAGATTATTACTCCCTGCAGAAAGAAGAGGAGTGCAGGGAAGGAACTTTTCTCCAAAGTGCAATTCCTTTCTTGTGCTCCTGAGTGGTACAACTGTGTTGCACTCGTTACATGGGTTATTGCCCAAGGTGCAGTGTGCATCTAAGTGTTCACAAAGGGCCTAATTTTGCCAGCCTTATTCCAAATGAGTAATACCTTACTCCATAAAATACTATTCTGCATGAGTAAGGGTATCATAATCTGGCCTTCAGTGTGTATGGGACACTTAAAGCCAAATCTCGGCCTTTGAGCTCTGAGGACTGCTGAGAGGGTGTTGTTGAGTATTAGCAATTCAACAGAACTGTTCTGAGACATTCTGCCTGTTTAGGGTAGGCACAGGTAGAGTATCTCAGGGAGCACCACAGGAAGTATCATGTATGACTTCCTTACATCTGTTGCAGATAGGAGCAGCATGTGCTCTCCCAGTACCTGCTATGATGGATAACAGGCATTCAGGTTGGGATCATGGCCAATCCCAAACTGGCTGGCTATGACTCTGGGGACCATGGAGAACGACTCGACTCATTAAGTCAGCCCATAGCCTAAAGATTCAGGGGACCCCAGTAGAAATGCAGTCACAAAACAACAACATAGGGAAAATAAACATGAAAGTGCATGAATCCTGCAGTTATGCTGAAGGGATATCCACAGGATAGTATGAAGTTGAGTTTTCTTAGTAGTTGTGTCTATGAGTGTCAGGTGTCTATTCTGCCTACCCTTACATGGATTCATTGAGAGAGGAAAGGAAAGGGCTTGGGCAGGCAGAATTTTGCCTTTGACATGCTCCTCATAAATTTTCAGATTTAATTTCATCTAGATATCTAAAGAGATTTTTGTTAGCAACAAAATGAAATAAGATGTACAAGATGCTACTTGCACTGCTAAAAGCAAATCCAAAGGATTGTTTTTCTGATGAATTTCAGAAAGATGACCTTTTTTCAAGGTTTCAGCTTGCACTCCCTTCTAACCCAGGTTGACTGCTCACTACATAACACACTACTGGAAACAAGCTGAAAACCAGAAGCAAATCCTAACATATAAAATACAAAATGCTTCAGAGAGACAGAGCTACTACTGGCAGAGAATTGGGCATATCACTCCTGTTATTGCTAAGGAGAATTATGTTTCTCCATTTATATCAACTGATTTGACAGGAATCCCCTAGAATTTCACTGTGGTTAACTAGGAAACATTTGTAAAGTGATATAAGTATTTATTGTTATTATGGTCCCATTTAAGTCAAATGAAGTATCTGTGCTGGCTCCGCAGCTCCCATTGGTTGAGAACTGCAGTCAATGGGAGCTGTGGGGTCAGTGCCTGAGGGTGGAAGCAGTGTGCAGAGCTGCCTAGCTGTTCCTCCGCCTAGGAGCAGCAGGGACATGTCGCCATTTACGGGGAGCTGCCCGAGGTGAGCACCGCCCAGATCTGGCACCCCACAACCCTTCCCGTGCCCCAGCCCCTGCCTTGAGCCCTCTCCTGCATCCAAAGTCCCTCCCAGAGCCTGCCCCACACCCCCTCTCGTGCCCCAACCCCAAGACCTGAGCCCCCTCCCACACCCAAAGTCCCTCCCTCTTAGTTAACTGGTATTTTTGACTTACCGGCACCTCTCATTCCCCCAACATGTCGGATAACAATGCTTTTACTGTTATTAAATTTTTTGGTAAGATTTTTGAATTCTGCAGCAAATTCTGTGGCTGTAGAATCCCAGAGTACATGCAGTCATCTAAAAACCAGGGTAAAATCCTGGTCCCAGTAAAGTCAATGACAAAATTCCTATGGACTTCAGTGGAACCAGGATTTCATTCTAGGTGTGTTCATATAACTTAAGGTCCTTAACTTTACACATAACAACTATAAGCAATACACAGACTTCAAATATGTTTCTATATACCAAAATGAGGCTTTGCAAAGCTTGCAAATAGCAAAAAAATGCAGACTGGGTGGCCTGCACATTTGATTTACCTGAATCAGCAGCTGTGATCAGTAAAATGTACTGCTCCTTAGTCTCTCGATCCAGGGTTTGTACCAAGTGGAGCTCTCCACTGGCTGAGAGAGTAAAGGCACCATCTTCATTTCCACCAAGAAGAAGGTATGTAAGTTTGCCATTTAGACCTTGATCATCATCCCTTGCTATAACCTACAAAAGTGACATAAGCACATCATAACAAATAATAATAATAATAATGAAGAGTACATGCTTGTGTGTGTTTGTCATCAAGATTACCTTCTATTGCAAAGTATTTTATGAGGAACAGGAAATACTCCATGTGTGACCGAATGAATTAGAATGCCTGGAGGTTTATTACAAATTGGTTGTAACAGCAAACTGACTTAATTTAAAAGGAGTGATGAGTGTCTTAAAAAAGTGCTAGTTTAAAATACAAAATTAATAATTTACTCCTTTTCTCCATATCTGAATGTATTGTTAAGACCAGTCTTTGAGCCAGCTTTGGGCTCAGCAAAACCCACAAATGATTTTGCAGGAACCTGTCAAAATTGGAGGGAATATCGTGTCTGCTGCTGTCTGAGCACACTCTAACTGTGGTAGTGCCTCACCTTAAATAGAGAAGGAGGGAGGTTTGAAAGAAAGAAAGAAAGAAAGAAAGAAAGAACGAACAATTTGAGGTGGTCTGTGGGGAATTGGAAGTGGAAACTGGGGGAATGAAATGACCCTCTAAAATCCTAATGTATGTATAAGATGGGGTGGGGGGAACTGTTATACAATTATGTAAAGAAAAACACTGCATGCCATGTTATACTCAAAAAGGTAATTATTCAACTGTACAAATCTCAATATATGTTTAATTTTTGATTAAACAAATAGTTTTGTAGTAAATATATTTTTAAATGTACTCACCTGAAGAATAACTTTTGGAAGTGTCCCTAAATTCTCAGGGACATTCACAGAATATGGAGAAAGCTCAAATGTAGGAATAAAATCATTAACGTCCATCAGAACAATACTGACTGTGGTGGTGTCTGTCCTGGGGCTACTTCCACGATCAGATGACTGAACAGTTAATGAGTAGGAGGGCTTTTTCTCTCGGTCCAAAGGCTTGGCTACTGTTATCACCCCAGTAACAGAGTCGATCCGAAACTCATTATTGGTGTTTCCGCTGATTATGGAATAGCGAACCTGCCCATTTGTACCTTCATCTCCATCTGTAGCAAACACCTGGATCAGATCTGTTCCTGTCAGAGTATTTTCACCCACCTCTACTTTATATAGCTTTTGTGCAAACAGGGGGTTGTTATCATTGATATCAAGGACTACTACAACTACATCTGTAGATGAAGAAAGGCATGGCTGACCTTTGTCTGTAGCTACCACAGTCAAGGTATAATTAGCAATTGCTTCTCTGTCAAGTTCCCCAATGAGCCTTACTTCACCATCAATAGTGCCAATACTGAATTTGTTTCCCAAAGGCCTCAGCAGAGTATATTCAATATAGCTGTTAGGACCACTGTCTGGGTCAGTTGCTTGAGCTCTAAACACAATGGTGTCTAGGGGTGTATTTTCTGGGATGTAGGTCAGCTTTGGAGAGATAAAGCTTGGAGGATTGTCATTCACATCCAGTAGAATAATTGACACTTGAGTTGTGCTTGTGTATCTGGAGGCTGGTAGAGTAGCCATGTCATGAACCTGAACAACAAGGCTATAGAAGGACTGACTTTCCCGATCCAAAGGCTGCTTGATGCTCAGGACTCCTTTCTTGTCAATATTAAATTGACTTAGGCTGTCTCCTGATGTGATACTGTAGGACAATTGTGAGTTAGAGCCTGTAAAACAAAAATAAGGACTGTAACTTAATCCCATTGATCTTGTCGTACATATGAAGTATACGAAGTAGGTTTTTGAATTTCTAGTAAATAACATCATTAGAGGTAGATAAAAATGGCAAAATGTTTACATTTTGAAACAATGAAATTAAATGGGAGAAAGGGTAATCCCTTTTTGTGTCATCTGCAATTAAACAGAGATGAGGTAAGGTTGCATATTATGTTTTATATGTCAGAATCAAGAACTGCACTCAAACATTATTGAAGATATGGTTAGCTGACAGTCTTGATAAAATATTTATAAACTGTAAATCTTTATTTATGCATTTCTGTAAATGTGCATAAATGTTTCCACTGAATGACACAAAAAGCCATACGATAAGAACACACTCTGATTAGGCCACTTTTTTATTTATTTATGTTTTAATGTTTTACTTCAAAAGGACACCAAGAGCAATGGAGCCCCAGATTACTCACGCGCCAATCAAAAAGTATATTATGGATTTAATCACTAGGGTTCAGTTCGGATTTATAAATGTTATATACCTCTACCTCGATATAACGCTGTCCTCGGGAGCCAAAAAATCTTACCGCATTATAGGTGAAACCACGTTATATTGAACTTGCTTTCATCCACGGGAGCGCGCAGCCCCGCCCCCTCGGAGCACTGCTTTACCGCGTTCTATCCGAATTCGTGTTATATCAGGTCGCGTTATATCAAGGTAGCGGTGTATAGTGCCTTGAACATGTTAATGTTATGTAATAAGTATCTTGTAATTCAACAGGTATCAAACCTACTTCCACTGTAGTCAATGGAATTTTTCTATAGACTTTAATGATATCTGGATCAGGATCTGTTAAACCTACCCCTGGCGGGCCGGGCCAGTTTGTTTATCTGCCGCGTCTGCAGGTTCGGCCGATCGCAGCTCCCAGTGGCCGTGGTTCCCTGTTCCGGGCCAATGGGAGCTGCTGGAAGCGGCGCGGGCCGAGGGACATACTGGCCGCTGCTTCCAGCAGCTCCCATTGGCCTGGAGCGGCGAATTACGGCCACTAGGAGCCACGATCGGCCGAACCTGCAGACATGGCAGGTAAACAAACCGGCCCAGCCCGCCAGGGGCTTTCCCTACACAAGCGGCATCCCAAGTTTGGGAAACACTGTCCTAGGTTATGCACAAGTGGAGCATTCCCAGTATTCCATCCAGTGTAGGGATTGTAATTGCAGTTTGCCCTTTTGAGGGGGGGCATGAAGGCTCTTTGCCTCCTTTCTTAACCCTGCACATTGCACAAAGACCAGCAATGATCATGCTCATCCTAAACATTTATATTATTCTTTAAAAAGGTGAGTTGAGATCTATTTTCTCCTTCTGGTCTCTGCATTAAACACTGAAATCATAAATACATAATTTTAAAATTCTATACTTAGCCTCTTTGGTCATAAAGGTTGCGTTTGAAACTTAATGGATTTTTAACTAACCCTCTCTAAACTTCTTTTTCCACAGTGTATAATCTCAAGTTGGACATTTAAGTGTCTCATTACTTTGTATTTCCTGCCAATTTTACTCAGTAGCTTCTCCCCTACCCACTGAACTTCCCAGGAAATAAATGATTCTTATATACAAAGTATTAATTATTGCTATTTATTGTTCTCAAAGTAGTAAGACTCTAAATCATTCTCTTTTAAATAAGTAGAGCCGGACATGAAAAATAATACATTTAAATAACATTTGGAAAAGATTAATGTATTTATATGCCAGACATATATTAATTAATGTTTGTATATTGCTTTGAACAAGTGAAGCACTAACGATTATAATATTATACATTTGTTTAGCTTGGTTTTAACTTGCTTAACTTTACCCATGAAAATATTCTGAAACATCAAGGAAATGTATTCATAGCATGAAAAACTACAAATTCCATCAGCTAGCAATCCTACTCCTATTTAAACCAATAGGAGTTTGGCCACTGGCTTTCACTGGGGAAAAAATGAACCCTAAAGAAGAAGATCGAATTAGAAACACTTTCACTATATTTATTACTCTGTGTTTCTAATTCTTTCTGTGGTATATTTTATCACTTGTTCCATATACAACTTATTACTCATTCTTCTTTTTATCTATATACCCACATGCTATTTGATTTCTCTGACAATATTTGTTCATAATAGTACTGAACTTCCGGTATTTTACATTCTTCCAAATCATGACAGTTTTATTATACTTCCCAGTCTATTTCTATGTGATGCAATATGTTCATTCCTTGTATTGCTTTTTAAAACAAAACAAACAAATATCGCATCATTCTCTTGGGTCTGAATCTTGGAAACACATCATGCTACTCACATGCTCAGCTGAAATCCTGGCCCTACTGAGTAAATGGGAGCCTTACTATTTTCTTTAATGGATCCAGGATTTCACCCATAATCTCATTGGGGAAAGGCACTGTCCATTTAAAAAAAAACAAAACAAAACACTATGCACTTAATTGGAGGTGGGGGCATCTTTCATCCGTATTGCTATTGTGAGCCATCTTTATCCAAGATGGGAGGACTCCTCCACACTGATCACTGTCAAGACTGAATAGTAGTTAGCTGCCTCATTGAATTTATCTTTTCTCTCTGACAAATGCTTGCCTTCAAAGCTCAGACAGGGAGATGTCAAGCTCTTTAAAGTCTTTAACTTGGTTAATTAATGTGAATGGAACAAGAAAGAACCAACCCTTTCCCCCTCATGTTGGCACATACAGGGACCTGAGCATGACCAGCAGATACCCTAACATCTTGCCTGGAGTTTTTTTTCTGTGGTAGTCTCTCTCTTTTCTAAATCTCTTAAAAGCTCAGTCAATAGGTTGTTTGGTTTGTGAGGAAGTTACTCAAGTTATACCTTTAAACATTTCTGTTAATTCCACATGAAACAAAAACAAAAAACAAAAAAACAGAAACAAAAATACAAGACCCAATGCATAAGTATTTTTTTTGCACAGATTTAAAAACCATAGCAGACTCTCTTTGATATTACTATCCATCTGAATATAAAAGCAACTCAAACTGCTGCAAAAAACTATTGTTTCCCAAGAGGCGGGTCAAACAGGAAAATAACAATGGAAGTATTTTCTTACTGCAGGCTTTTGCAGACTTTACTAATGTTTATCTTGGACTGACAGAAAAAACAGCCTGATATAAAACAACATGCCCTTCATAGCCCTGCAGGCTATTTGTATCATTTAACAAAAATGATCAGACAACTTCCACAAAACAAGAGTTTATTAACATACATTCTGTGAGCTATTTATGGAGAAGTACAGTTGTAACTGCTACCCTGTTTTACACCAGTGTGCAGGAAATTACACAGATAGAGATTTGAGGATTGAAACATCAACATAACATTTGCTGAAGTTATAGAGATTGTTTTATAAAGTATACTATAAGGCAGGGGTAGGCAACCTTTCAGAAGTGGTGTGCCGAGTCTTCATTTATTCACTCTAATTTAAGGTTTTGCGTGCCGGTAATACATTTTAACGTTTTTAGAAGGTCTCTTTCTATAAGTCTATATTATATAACTAAACTATTGTATGTAAAGTAAACAAGATTTTCAAAATGTTTAAGAAGCGTCATTTAAAATTAAATTAAAATGCTGATCTTACACCACCAGCCTGCTCAGCTCGCTGCCAGCCTGGGGTTCTGTTCACCTAGGCCAGCAGAGGGCTGAGTAGGGCCTGCAGCCGGGACCCCAGACCTGGGGGTGGGTGTTTCAGGGGTCAGGGCAGAAGGCTGGGGTGTTTGGGGGTGTAGGGCAAAAGGCTGGGTGTGTGTTGGGGTGGGGGGGGTTCAGGGCAGAAGGCTGAGTGTGTGTAGGGGGGTTCAGGGCAGAGGGATGGAGCTGTGGGGGTGCAGGGCAGAAGGCTGGGTGTGTGTTGGTTTCAGGGCAGAGGGCTGGGGGTGTGTGGGGGTGCAGGGCAAAAGTCTGGATGTGTGGGGGGGTTCAGGGCAGAGGGCTGGGGGTATGGGTGTGCAGGGCAGAAGGCTGGGTGTGTGTTGCGGTGTGGGGGGTTCAGGGCAGAGGGCTGGGGGCATGGGGGTGCAGGGCAGAAGGCTGGGTGGGTGTTGGGGTGGGGGCGGTTCAGGGCAGAGGGCTGGGGGGTATGGGGGGTGCAGGGCAGAAGGCTGAGCATGTGTGGGGGGGTCAGGGCAAAGGGCTGGGGTGCTCGGCTCATGGGGGTGCTCCCAGCCCCCTGCCCTGAGCGGCTCATAGCAGGGGGCTGGAAGGGATATGCCCTGTTCCACCCCCTTCCCCCAGGCTCCGTCCCTACCTCTCTCTGCCTCCTCTACGGAGCTCTGTGCACGCTGCCGCTCTTCCCCCTCCCCCTCGCTAGGGCCATCAGCTGATTGGCACAGGGACGGAGAGGAGGAGGGGCCGGAAAGCACCACACTGGGGGAAGAAGCGGGGAGAGGGGGGAAGCGTGGCTGCCGCGGAACCAAGCTTCTGCCTCCTGCCCCGGAAGGGGAGAGCGGTGGGTGGGTGAGGTAATATCTTTGGACCAACCATATAGCATGAAGGTTTACAAGGTGTCAACATGTAGAGAATTAAAAGATGATAATATATGTAATTTGAAGCTTGTCTCTCTCACCAACAGAAGTTGGTGAATCAACCACCTTGTTTCTCAATATAATATAGTGAACCCAGCATGCCCATGTAATGCAGTTTCTGCTCTATTAATTTTAAATCTAGCCTACCAAAACAGTAAATTTGCCATAAAATATAGGGGATACTGCACCTTATTCCCCACTGCCTCACACCTTGTGTTGTCATTTACACCTATGGAATTTGAGTGCAAAGTAGGTATAAAATGCTACTCTTATGATCTGGAAGCATTCCATGCCCATTGTGCACAGTGTAAATAAATGAATAAATTGCAAGGCAATGGATAAGAAGATCCACAATGTTTAATGACATTAAGGTGATCACCCAAATCAAGAGAAAATTCAATGCAAAGCATTATACCCCATTCCTAGTTGCTTTTTCATTTGCTTTTTTGTGCTTTTTGGAGTGTTTATTCTTCTTCTATAACCTCACTGATGCTATTTTGAATGATTTGTACATAACATGGATTATCCTTCACTTATAATATTTACATTTTTCAGGTAATTTTTATAAAAGTCAACCTCATTAATGTCTGTTTGCATTTAATAAAATCAAATACCCTACACAGTAAAATTTTAAAGTGTGTGTATAATTATTCTTCATTAGTCATTTCAAGGCATAAACTATATGACAACAGTCAGTTTGCTAAACAAATTATACACATTATCATCTTTTAATTCCCTACATGTTGACACCTCGTAAACCCTCATGTGAATAATCCAAGGATTAAAACCTTTTAAGTAAGCATTTCTCTGACATGTACTGACATCGTCTCTTCATCTTCCCTTATAGTATACAATAATTTTACCAGGGGCATTGTAATGACTACCGATGAGGTTCTCACATATTTCCTTGTAGTGTTTTAAAATAATATTAAGAAAAACAAATCCAAACAAAATATTAAATTAAAACAGTTGTATTACAGATCTGATTTAAACTCACAATATTAAGAAAATTATCAAGTATTCTGTTCTCATTGTGCCTACATAGTTCAATATGCTCAATATGTAAAACATTCTAATAATATGTATGCCCAACAGGGATGTCAGAGAGGTCAGTACTTGACTTCACTAAGTATAGACATGTATTATATGTCTTTTTTTTTTTTAGATGTCAAATAAAAACATGGAAAGAACCTTACATTCTAAAATGTAGTGTGAGCCATCAAAAAGTCACCATTTACACACAGTGGTAACTAAAAAAACCTGAGTACTTCAGATACAACTGTATGGTTATTGTGGATAAATAATGTCTATAAGGATGACCATTATTTGCCCGTTCATGAGCAAATGCCTTAATATCTTGCTAACATGCAACATGCATCTGCCATCAGAATTTTTAGAATACAAAGGAACACATACCATCATCTGCATCAGTAACATTAAAGTTGAGAATAGTAGATCCTGGAGGCAGATTTTCCATCAAGGACGTGCTGTATGAGGGCATGCTGAATAGTGGCGGATTATCATTTACATCTAGTATGTTGAAGTAAACTCTGATGGTAGTGAACTGACCACCACCATCTCCTGCATGGACAGTAAGAATGTAATATTGCTGCACTTCATAGTCCAATATGCGAGTCAGGTTAAAGACTCCAGTGACTGGGTTCAAGAAGAACATACCATCTTCATCATCTTCACTCACAGTGTATGTGATTTCTCCATTTACACCAGAGTCATCATCAGTAGCTAAAATGGCTGCTACCAAAGAACCTACACAAAACAATGGAAGAACTCAGTGAGAGAACAAGAACGAGGAATTTCAAAAAGACTAGAAATACAACTGAATACTCCTATAGAACTGGTAAACAGGCCATTCCTGTGCAATAGCAGGTCTCTTCCTTAAGAAATAAGAACCTCAAAATTGTATGTTTTTGTTAACATTGGGAATTAATTACACATATAGGCCCCCAATTTACCAAAGCACTTAAGCACCAAGGTCCATTCCTATTCAGCAAAGCACTAAAGCATTTGCTTAACTTTAAGCATGCAATTAGTCCCACTGAGGCACTGAAATATACCCAAATTATCTAGATATCCTTTTTTTCCCCTTAGGAATACATTTAAAAGGGATGAAACCCGTTGGGTGCCACAGAAATTAAGAGTGCACTCTATAATTACTCTAAAATTTTAATAGATTTTAATAGAAAATATCCTTTCTATTTTTTAAACCATCCTAAAAAAAAGGAGAAAATTTTGGATTAAATTCCATAAGATGGTTTACAAAACCTATAGAAAAAATATTTCATTAAACTCTACGAGACTTTTCCATAAGAGTGCGCTCAAAATTATCAATAATTTCACAGACTTTCGCTCCACAGGACCATTTTTGACTTTCTCTTATATTTAATTTTATTGTGTACAAGTTTTTTTAGGCTGCTGAGTGGCTATTCCAGTATGGTTTTTATTTTAAATTATTCTTAGGACATACAGAACCGTGGACAGGCATCTCTATTTCGTATTTAAATTGAAAAAAGTAAATACACTGCATAAATTGAGACAAAATACTGTCTTTCAATAGTATTTAACTTGCAGTGTTCATTTCTTTCTTTTATTTTAAATTACCATGAGCAATAACATACTTGGTCAGGAAACTAAAACCCTCATTCTTTACAGAGGATCCATTCTTGTAGTCCTTAGTCAAGTATAATTCCCACTTCCTTTAAGTTTGGCCCATTGCTTTATTTTTGCACTTCTTGCTATACTTGCTATGCTATCCTTGCTGAAGTTTAGAACTTGGGTGTCAGCATTTAAGCATTTTTAATACTAACTATAATTAAGGTCACTCCATTTCCAAAAAGGAAAATCGTTTTGTTGCTTTTTCATGGAACCAGATAAATTACATGCTTTACAACACGCTTAGTGATATTTTAGCAATGCAACCATGAAAACTGCTCAATATCAGAATGAAAATTAGTGCTACAATTTTATCTGCTTAATCAAGCTAAACATTCTGGTTTCTGTTATAGATACGTGATTTCCTAATGTTTCAATATTGCTGATTGTGGCTAAAAGGCTGTCCTAATGCTGGATACGATTACCAAATGTATAGTCATCATATCAGCTGCAACTGTAACTTGCAAATAAATAAGGAGCCGATCATTGTTGGCCTTTGTGCAATATGCAGGGTTAAGAAAGGAAGCAAAGAGCCTTCATGCACCCCAGCAAAAGGGCAAACTGCAATTACAATCCCTACACTGGATGGAATACTGGGAATGCTCCACTTGTGCATAACCTAGGACAGTGTTTCCCAAACTTGGGATGCCGCTTGTGTAGGGAAAGCCCCTGGCGGGCTGGGCCGGGTTGTTTACCTGCCGCGTCCGCAGGTTCGGCCGATCGCGGCTCCCAGTGGCCACGGTTCGCCGCTCCAGGCCAATGGGGGCTGCAGGAAGCGGCACGGACCGAGGGACGTACTGGCCGCCGCTTCCAGCAGCTCTCATTGGCCTGAAGCAACAAATCGCGGCCAGTGGGAGCCGCGATCGGCCAAACCTGCGGACGCGGCAGGTAAATGAACCGGCCCCGGCCCGCCAGGGGCTTTCCCTGCACAAGCGGCATCCCAAGATTGGGAAACACTGACCTAGGACATAAGACACACCAAGTGGGAAACACTGACCTGACCCCTGCATACTGGCCTGTCAACTGGAGCAAGATCATTGGAAAGTGGAATGGGACAAGCTGCACCAACCTCAGTAGCACCCGTGTGCACCTGTGATAGGAAGGGGATGAAGGCACAATTCTGTACCAAACACTGCTGGACCAGTATATATCTAGCACATTTTGGCCTTAAGTAAATATATTGTTCTCAAATTATTACAACTTTTTATTAAGTTTTTGATGCTTGAATTCTATATTTTTGAACATTGTTTTAGTGATTTAAGAGAATATTCTCATCTCAAGCTGTCAGGATTATACAGTATGTACACCCGTAAACTAATTCCCATTAAAACATACTGAGCCTAAAAACACCGCATTTATTACCCTAGGCAGCCTCAGTAACTATCTTTCTGTGCTTAGTACATGAATTCCCGTGGTACTGCAATCACTGCTAGAGGCTTTTTTTTTTTCAATTCACTGCACTGAGCATTGTAGTGGTCTCCGAACAGTGTGTGTTCTTACCCACCATATGTAGTGTATTATCTACAGCATACACAACAGCATGAGTGAAGGAAAGAATTCCAAACTTAACTCAGAATTTCCTCTCTTGGTCAGACTGAGTCTGACCCTTTAATATTATAAGGATTTTCTTTCCCTTTTGTATTTACTTCTTTTTAATGGTAGCATTAAAAAGAAAAGATCTACAAAACCCTCTCATTGATGCTCTAGTAATTCCACAGGTCCTTTGGCAGGATGCATCTACTGTTAATATACACATTGAGAGACTACATTACCTGATTTGTTGAAGCATAAAAATACTATGAATTCTCACAGTACATTTCCATTCCCATTCTATACGATACGATGAAAAACAACATTCATTCTGTGCTGAGGATGTGCATACCAAGTTTCAGCCCGGAGGTGAATAAGATGGAGTTATGAATAGAGCTGTGCAAAATGTTCACTCCAAATCTCAATTCACTTGAAACTGAGGCAAGTTAGGGGTCTTAGTCTAGCTTATAAATATCAGTTCAAGTCTATGAAGGTCTCATATTTAGTCAGCCTACATTCTTCTGGTCCAGCTGGCTCCCCAAATTTAGTACCCCTACTCCCGCTTCCTGCTGGAACCTGATATCCACTGCCTTGGGTCTTCTGGGAACACTGGGTGGCTGCCACTCCCCAACATTTTTCTGTCCATTCTCATTTAGTAGTAGAACCCAGAGGCCCCAATCAGGACTGGAGTGCTCCTTGCGCTGGGCACTATACAAAAACACAAAGATACGATCCCTGCCCTACACCTAAAAATTGCAGTCTTCCTTTTCTGGGAGGCCTACCATTTGTTCAATAGCTAACTCTGGCAACAGGAATGTCCCTTCTCCTGCTGCCTATGAGGAAAGTTAGGCTCCTTCCTGACCACCCCTAAAGACAGTCAATTTAAGGGAATGGGATTTGGCTCCATTTGGCCTTCTCCCCACCGTTAAAAAGATGGAGGAACCACAAAAATGAGGAGGGCGCCACCTGCACCAAACACAGCAAGGTTGTCCTACCTTGCCTGAAGAAGAGAAAGGGTAAGTAAAGGCTGCATCCCACCTGAAGGCCTGTGCCTATGGTGTGAATGAGTGGGATAAGGGTGAATGGATAGAGTAGGGAGGTGGTTTCTTGGAAGCACATATTCTATAGAATTTGAACCTGCAAGGGATTATTTAATTATAATTTTGCATCCCTGAAAAATGATGTAACAGAAATATTTGCAAATGTTTACCACACTGGCACTATTATAAGAAAAACAGAAATAAATTTTAGCATTTAACCTCTGCGTCATGTTTCTATGTGAATGTCTATGCTCTAAATAATATGGATAAATAGTGATGGCACACTTGAAAAAAATGGAATGATAATGCCACATGTTAGCAATAAAATTAGTGTGTCAATAGTGACAATATTAGTGATCACGGCTGTATAGGTCAACGGAAAATAAAGGGTGCGTACCATCAATTTTAGAAAATAACAAGGTTTATTCCTTATTTACCTGGGGTAGTATCCTCTGGTACATCAAACGAATACACAGGTTTAGAAAATTTTGGTATGTGATCATTAACATCACTAATAGTAATGTTTATTCTCATGTCTGAGGACTGTAGACCGTCATCAGCACGAACCAGCAAGGAATACTTGGAGCGACGTTCCCTATCCAAACGTTTGGTGGCTATTAGATCTCCTGACTGTGGGTCAATGTGGAAGCTGTCTTCAGCACCACTGATGATAGTGTAAGTGACAAGAGCATTAGCTCCCTAAATAAAAACAAAAGTAGTCAGATCAAGTTATTTGTCAGGCAACTCTTTAAGGCCAAGTCATTCCAACAACTGCTGTCTGCAAACATTGTTCGGAACAATTTCCTTAACAAAATAGCACCCCCCCACACACACATCTAATATTTATTTGGACTGGACAGATAGAGATAAGATTATCAGATATTTTTTAACTCCTGTTCAAAAAAAGGATCAAATCTAGTCAGTAAAATAAAGTGCAGGGAAACACTGGTCTTCTACAGGCTTCGAAATCTGATTTAAGATCAAATCAGTTTCACCATAATCTATTTACTATATCATTTTCTCTCTTAACAGTGATTAATGTTTCTTTTTATTGTTTTATGTTTGTGAGGCTGAATTAAGTGATCAATGTAAAACAGGGCTCAATTCAGCCCTTTCTATTCCATGCCTTGGTGGACAGAGAGTAATGGAGAAGTAGCAGCCAACTGGCAAACATCCTTCTCTAAAATGTAATGATAAACTTGCTGTTTAAAATTACAGGTCACTTAGACTACATCTACTCTGTGAGCTACGGTTGTGATTCCCCTGCTCGTGTACACATACTTACACTAGCACTCACTGAGTGTAGCCACTGTAGCCTGGGTAGTGGCAGCAGAGGTATGCTGACCTGTGCTGAGTATAAACTCACCTGAAACTAGTGGGCTTGTATTTGGCAAAGTTCAGCTATGCCTTCATTGCAACTACCAATGCTACCGCAGCTACACTGCTATTTATACTCACATTAGCTTGGTGAGTGCTAATGTGAGTACGTGTTCATAAGCAAGGGAATCACAACCTTAGCATGTAGAGTAGATGTAGCCTTAAATGCCATGTTCATATCTGGTGTCATGAGAGAGATAAAGATACTTATGTGAACATTTGGACAGTATGTCTCTTACCAAACTTTTTATCCAGAGTGTTTGTTCAAAAACCAGGAATCAGTTAATTGATAAAATAAATTAAAACGTATACATCTGCCCAGACTCAAACAGCTGTGCATAGCACTTCAGTCCACATACTCTCTGTATATTCAGGTGTACCTGGTGCACGTAATGCATTTTCCTGTAATTGTATAGTTTAACAAAAACATTCAGTGAAAACTTTGCATTTCTTAGGTGACCACACTCTTTATTATTTGTTCCATTTAACCAGTTATTCCCATTTTCTCATAATGGAGTACAACTATGAAACTGACTGCATTTGATATTGTCTGGCAAAATCAGTAACTTTTCATAAATTAGGTGAAAGGCAAAGAAAATCAGAATACTTAAAACCCATTAAAACAAATAATCTGATATATAGAAATTTCCTGTCTACACACTGACTAAAAAAATTAGCAAAATGCAAAAAGTTTGTAATTGTTAAAGCCATGGCTACTACCTGGTGCCTATGAAATGACATCACAGTTATGTTGATCTGAATGAATGCCTTAATATAATGGGCGAAAGTATGAAAACTACTGGCCAAAAGTCATTATATAAAACATACAAAGGATTTTCTTATCCATTTAGAGCATGATTTTTGAAGGGGCCTTAATCTGGCTTCCTTTTTTATGTTCACAATTTTATTCTTCCCTGCAAGTAATTGCGCATGCAGCCAGTAGGTAGATGTCTATAGGCACAAGCAAAATATTGAGCTGTAGTTACCTGCTGACATAAATTACAGGTGCAAAAAGTATGCCAGGTTTTAAAAGTCAGACCCTCAATACCTAAAAATATATTGTGGCAAGAATATTACATGTAAGAAAAGATCATACAATTCACTTCAGAATGGAAAGGAAGATAGTTAAAATCTTCCATTGTTAGAAACACACAAGTAAAGATGTCTATGCATTTTTAAAATACACATTGTTACAAACATCAAAAATGCATCTTGCACTCGTCAGAAACATTTTAAATAACTGGCATTAGACTGTGAAAATTAAGTATCATCATTCGTCCTCATTAGGGAACTGAGTGCCCCTAGAAGCCAAAGGAAAGACTCTCATTGAAATGAGGGGTTTGGAACCAGTTCTAGTAGCATATTAGTATGCTTTAAAAAAAAAAGAAAAAAATAAGGATGGTTATTGATGTTTTCTAAAAACACGTGCCTCTAACCATCCAGTTACAAACAGTGTTAAAATTAGGCTCCAGACTTACAAACAGACATGTCACTATTATGAAGTCATGATTCTTTTATTCACATTTTATCTGCCAGCTACAACTTACATTGTGGATAACTGACTTACACATCCTTTCTATTAGATTCAGGGACACAAAGTCCTGCTTTTTGCCCCTACAAAAGAGATGCTACTAGGAAGAGAAACCAACAAATTGGAAGAAGAAAGAAAGAAAGGAGACATACACACATCCTTACTCATATTGGATGTGTTCTATTAGTTTGGTTATAGAAGGGACTAGATAAACTATCATTAAAACAGTCATAGAAGCCGGCACTAAGCTAACACTAAAAGAGTTATAGGATTATCCTTACTACTGTTGAGTTAACTCATTATTTATTTAAATGAAAGGTGTTTGTTTTTTAATTATTTGATTTTATAGTTTATTGGTAATACAACTTGCCTGGTACACACCTATTGACATTGTAACCTTTTGTACAGTCAATAGAAAGTCAATTAAAATGAATAAAACATTACAATTAACATTTAAATGACTTCCCACCCAAAAAAATGAATAAATTAATGAAATTACACATACACACAGACTTCCAACAATATTGTAATATCATTACTAGGTCAGCCGTTCAGCTGGAATGCTTCCATTATATTCTTATATATATAATTGTAATGTCTTGATAGCACTGAATCCGTATGGTTGACCATCGGATGCTAGGAAAAGTACTTACGCACAGTAGGGTTTTTCAAAGTTCTTTCTTTTCTCTTTTATTTTTATAAAATTAAAGCCCATGGTAACACATCATAGTGACAGTAGCTAGATCTAGTCATAGAGTAGGCAAACATTGTGAAAGCTTCCCCAGCTTAAAAATACAGCCATCTTTGCCTGAGACAGTGGTTAGTCTGTAAATTTTGGATCTGGCTTTGGATTTTGGACATCTCCATAGTTCAAAGCTGTTTGGATCTGAAATTATGGTTTCAAACACTTCCCCACCAAAGAGCCTTGACCATGGGCTAAAGTGAGCACTTTTAGGACTGACATGATAGTCCAGTTTCTGTGTCAAGTCAGCATGTAACATCTTTGCTGAGAATGACAAAAAGGATGCTAATGAGTACCAAACTATGGGTTGTGATTTTTTTTATCTGTACAACTGCTCATTAAAAGGTGGATTGAGAGCATCCACTCATTTCATACAGGCCAGTGAATGCCCCCGGTGACAGCGACTTTGGCTAACAATCTTTCCATGGGAGTAACTCACAACTATGATACTTTCTGAATATACTGTGGGGGAGGAGAAGGGCAAGACTGTAGTAGAAAAGTGCTGTTGCACTTCTTTCTCAGGTGAAATGAAATTCTCATTACAGTAGTTCAGAATCAGGTCAAAATATGTTCACAAAATGGTATTATTTAATATTCTTGTTCAAATAAGAAACATACTCTTACCTCATCAGCATCCATGGCTGTCAGCTGCATTATTTTAGATCCATCTCCTATATTCTCTTCTACAGTTAGATCAAGCATGTCTGTTGGGAATACTGGTGGGTTGTCATTGATATCCTGAAGTGTTATTTCCACCTAAAATGCAAGAAAAAAGAAGAGTTTCATGAGTACTGTATCCGTCAGACATTGATTAAACATGAATGTTGCAAATCACCTAACTTTGAAAAAAATCAGGTCAACTATGCCTAATCAATGAATAAGAACATTCCCAAATAACAACAACAACAACAGAAAAAGCTCCTAAGGCTATTAAAATTCCATGTTATTATGAAATCCTCATAGAAAACCCTCTAACATAAATAAAGTTAATTTGACTTGTTGATAGCAATTGATTTTAAATGGTCTTAGTCTAGTTTATATTGGACTAGGTCCACTGATCAACTGTCATTGTAATCCTCAATGTTGGCCTCTGGAGGACAGCTGCCAAGACCTGGGGAAGAAGATCATTCAACCGTTAAATGCTGCCTGACATAAAGATGAGGTGGTGTAAAATTCCCCCTGAAATGTTTACATATTGGCAACTCTCAGTTCTATGGGAGGAAAAATTCCCTTGCATTTTATATAAAAAAAGCATTCTGTTCTGCCCATCTCTCCCCCCAAGATTCTCTTATAATTGCAAACACAAATTCCTCACTCCCTGCCTAATCACATCTAAACAAATATTCTTTTAATACGTTGTGTTTATATACTTCACAAATATTAATGCTAGTGTCTGAAAGATGGGCCAAGGTTATTTACTCATTGTTCTATGTAAGTACGATTGTTTAGTTCTCACAGGATTGCTGATGCTGAAATTCAAAACTTTAGGGCTTGCTTTTTCACTGTTCACTGGGTACTGCTTGCTAAGGTTCCGATAAAGGAAGAGAGGACAACAGCTGTTTTATATCTATAGTGAAAGTAAATGCTTCCCACAGGGCTCAAAACATTAAGTGGTCACCAGAATCTGAAGACCACCAAAGAGAAAACTGAGTAGCTGGGGCAGGACTGTCTTTGTTGTTTGTTTTACAAACAGGGAAAGGTAGATAGGTGAGCTAGACAGAAAGAGAAACAAAGAAATGGATAACTTAAAAGAAAAAGCAGATATGCAGATTGACAGAATAGTAATTGTACTTTAGTACCTCCCTTTCTCATTGCTCACAAGGGATTTCCCCACACTTGATTGAGAACATATGTCTTAACCAGGTCTGGGTATAATCAGTGCAGACATCTGAGCTCCACTGCCTGTAGTTTCTACGAGCTCTAGTAAACTACTAGATTTTCTTCTTATACTCTGCTATCACCTAACACTAAGGCAATCAATGGCAGAATCAGTGTTATTTGATCAGGAGAATGAGCACCTCAATGGTAGGAGTTTCGTTTCTGTGAGGAATAAATAGTTTGTGCCAATATACCCAGGGGCACCAGAATGGGGGGTAGGAGGCTTACTGGCTGTAAGGGCAAGTGACGGGGGGGAGAGGCAGTGGGGAGTGAGCGTGGAGTGGAGTCTTGGAGGAAGGGAAAGTGCAGGGGCAGGGACTCAGGGGAAGGGGTCATGCAGGGGTGGGCCTGAGGGGAAGGGGCGGGACAGGGGCAGGGCCATGGTTCAGGCACCAGTGGTCTCCCCACTTCTGGGAGCTTCCGCTGCTCCTTAATCTATTCCATGCTCTGACTCTGTGGCCTTGAGGTCACTTAATCTGAACAAGAGTCTTCCCATCTCAGTTCATCTGTATTTATCTGATCTTGTTTCTTATTGTGTCTCTCCCCAACCTTACCTCTATGTCAGTTTCAACTGCCTACTTGTCCTCCCATAAATACCTTCATGTTTTCATACATGTCACTGGCAAATTTCAGTTTTCAATACAGTAACCATAGGTTTTTGAAAAAACTCAGAAAACTATCTAAGGACCTCATCCTACAGGGTGCTGAGAGCAATCAGTTCCCATTAGCTTCAATGAAGTAAGGATACTGGGCCCTGTATAAGCAAACCACTTTTGTTTTTAAACACTTGTTTATGTATGCTTTAGAATTTTTAAAATCTTGTTTGCAAACTTGTTTATAATAATTCTTAGAAAGTCTGAAGTTTAAAAATAATTTTATTCACCAGTATTTGTTTGCTTTCAGATCTGTGCACACAGTGGTTTGTTACTGTAGGGTTGTTCATGAGTGTTGGGCTGCTGGCATTTTTGTATGTAATTATAGAAGACAACTGAGTCATTTGTATTACTAATAATAAACATTGCATGAGCATTATAGGAAAGCACTTGTTAAAAGTGTAAGTCAAATGTTGGACCTGTCAGCTTTGAGTGCCTTTTATAGAAGGCCATAATTAATTAATTTAGATTATATTTAATTTATTTGTATATTTATTACCAGCGGTGCATAGATATCTCCCAGGATGAGACCTCATATGCCAAACTCCACCAGGAAGCTTTTGTTGACAGATTCAAACTTCTGAAAATAAGCGTTTGTAATAAATCTTTAATATGCTGACCCAACATTAACTACAGTGTCACAAACAATTACTCTAATTAAACAGCCAAAGAGATTCATTTTCAAAGAATTAAATTGTTCAAGAGGTTCATTTTCAAAGAGACTGAGGCAGTATTGTGACAATTACTCACAGAATGAGAAGGGAGTTAGTAAGAAATGGAAGATGAAGGATTGTTATATTTTATACCTGCCAGTCAAGTCTTGGCCCTTGAACTGGCACAGATGAAGCATGCTGTTGTTCTACTGAAACTATTAAATTTCACCAGCTACGGCTTGAAGGTACGGCAGCTGTGCAGCTTTTCAATTTATTTATTAATGCTATATATATCATGCACAGCTAATGTTTCAGATGCAGGTGACATTTCACCACCAGAACACATTTTCACCGTGAGTGATTGTCCTTTGTAATGTTTGTCAACTTTTGGGTTTCTTCCGGCTAATGACTTTGCATTCCAGAGGTCTCTGATCCCAATATAGCTATAATCTACACAACATACAACAGTCAGTGGAAGGGAACACACATAGTTTGAATTGTGGGGTACAAAGTTAATTAATACAAGGACAAATTGGCTCACTGGCATTCAGGATGATTAAAAAGAAGGTACGTAAGATCAAGAAGTCATTCTGGATCTTATCCTGAAAATTCAGTGCAACAAATAAATAGAACAGCCAGATTTCATATTGACACCTCTTTTAAAATGCAGGAACAGAGCTAGCTCACAATGAAACAAAAAAGGTCAATTATAATCAGAATGCAATATTTTTAGGTGTGTTTGTAATAGCAATTTTCTGATGTATTTATTTGCAGTCTACCAGGACTGATATATTGGGTCTATCTTTATGATTTATTTGCAGGTACTGTATTTCTAATTAGCCAGCCCTGTAGACAGTTGTAGTAGGAATTAAAGGTAGCCTACACACAGCACTGCAAACTGAAAGAACATTGGCATATGCCCATTAAAACTCATTGTTCTGCCCTAAATACCAGCCAGAGACACCTAACTGCTTGTTGCCTCGCCCTGCTGGAGGGCCGGGGATTATGGACACTGCTGCTTTACCTTGACTGTGGGCTAGAGCCCCCGAACTGTTTAGTGCCCTCTCTGCTTGGAGGACCGGGGCTCCTAGACTCAGTACTGGGTTATCCCACCGAGTGGCAGAGACCCCGATGCATATTCCCGCAAAACTGTGCTATTCCAGAGGACTTGTAGTGAGGGGTGTGGCCTCCCTACCAGACAGACAGAGGGACAGCTGCAACCACCTTACAGGAAATTAATAACTATTTAGGAGATAGAAAATGAATTTAATAGATGAAATACTTTCACAAGCTGAGGCATGAGGGCAGAAGCTCATTGGGCAGTTGTGCCCACCAACTTTTTATAGTGTCCCTGTTTGAAGAGGTATGGCTAGTTCAGTGAATGACTTCAATATTCATTATTTATACATTTGTTGAGGAGAGGGAGGGCAGGGAGGAAATACCATTCTAGAACAAATATCAAAGCCAATACATATCCTTCCTTAATAAACTACCTTTCCCTTTCCTAGATATTCAACAACTTACATTTGCTGAAAATGACCTTCCAGGTTTCACAATCTACCTCACAGGTTTCCCCAAATATTTGATTTGTATCATGCTTACCTGTGTCACAAGCTGCCTATTCACAACAAAATAAAATCCTGATTCTGGAATCTTTGAGTGAAATCCTGGTCCCGCTGAAGTCTATACAAAACTCACATTGGTTTCAGTGGGGCCAGCATGTCAAACCTTGTGTAGGGTTACCATATTTTGTGCCTCCCAAAGGAGGACACTCCACAGGGGCCCGGCCCCGCCCCCAGCCCCGCCCCAACTCCGCCCCCTCCCCAAAGTCTCCGCCCCCTCCCCTGCTTCCCGCGAACATTTGAGTCGCGGGAAGCCTGACGCAGGTAAGGGGGAGTGTGGGGGGAGGAGGCGCGGTCCAGGCTGTCCCCGGCCCTGGGGTGCCGGCCCCGGCCCACCACCCCCGGCCCGGCCTGGCACCGCCGGCCCGGCCCCCGATCCCCCCGCCGGAGCCCCCGGCCCTGCCGACCCGACCGGCCCCGGCCCCGCCGGAGGCCCCGGCCCGGCCGACCCGACCCGACCGGCCCCGGCCCCGCCGGAGGCCCCGGCCCGGCCGACCCGACCCGACCGGCCCCGGCCCCGCCGGAGGCCCCGGCCCGGCCGACCCGACCCGACCGGCCCCGCCGGAGGCCCCGACCCGGCCGACCCGACCGGACCCGGCCCCGCCGGAGGCCCCGGCCCGGCCGACCCGACCCGGCCCCGCCGGAGGCCCCGGCCCGGCCGACCCGACCCGGCCCGGCCCGGCCGACCCGACCCGGCCCCGCCAGAGGCCCCGGCCCGGCCGACCCGACCCAACCCGGCCCCGCCAGAGGCCCCGGCCCGGCCGACCCGACCCAACCCGGCCCCGCCGGAGGCCCCGGCCCGGCCGACCCAGCCCGACCGGACCCGGCCCCGCCGGAGGCCCCGGCCCGGCCGACCCGACCCGGCCCCGCCGGAGCCCCCGAGCGCCCAGCCCCGGAGCCCCCGGCCAGGCACCGCACCGCGGGCCCGGCCCGAGCCCCCGGCCCGATCCCCGAGCACCCGCACCGCCGGCCGGCATGTCCCGATTTTCCCGGACATGTCCGGCTTTTTGGGCTTTCCCCCCGGACGGGGATTTGGAGCCCAAAAAGCCGGACATGTCCGGGAAAATCCGGACGTATGGTAACCCTAACCTTGTGCACCTTAGCATCCCATTTATTTCAACAAGAGGTTTAGTGTACAAGGATTGCAATACAGAGTTATAATACCAGAATCAAAACTTCTTATTGTCAGTTGACTAAGAACTTGAATAGATCTACTATAGGCAGAGATAAAAAGAATAGCCTGATCACTCTACTTTTCCATAACACTTTCCTCCTCACAAATTCGCAGCCATTTCTTGCAAAACACTGAAAATTCAAGTATGCCTTTAGAATACTGGAGAATGAGGTTTGCTTTCTTATTATGCAACATATCTGCTCTTAAGACAATACAATAATATCATAATTAGGGCCTCATGCAAATATTTTTACTTGTTTAGTCCATTGAACTCAATGGTACTATTCACATAAGTAAGGGCTGCATGATTAAGAAAACATATTTATTAGAAAAGAAACCAATAATAACAAAAAGTCCGTTAGCAAAACTATTGAGTTGAAATAACAGGATAAACTTCACCCTCTACACTTGTAATTAACAATTTCGTCAGACTCAAGACTTGGTAACATTCTTACACTAATGCAAGAAACCTGCTCCTACAGCAGAACGTTCATTTATCCTCAAAATCTCTGTGCCAATATGATTGCTATGACAGCCTGTGGCCTTAGATACTTTCCAAGCAGGGGAAATATTAATTAACTTGAACTAGTTAGGATGATTATTTACTGTTTAAATTAATCTCTTATGTTTTTTCTATAAACAAATCCACATTACATTATGCCTTGAGGGAATGAGTAACAATAAGTTTGCTTGCATGAGGTAAGACAGCATTGAGTTCAAATTTACTTTCCTTGTTTTGTTTTTTGTTGTTGTTGTTCTTTTTTAAATACAAATATGAGATTGAGTTCTTTTCTCCAGACAAACAACTTCAGGTCTAATTATACGTAAATAATCAAACTGAGAGCTTACGTCACAAAGCAATCAATCAGATACTATTTATATAAGTAATCAGTTAGGGCTTGATTCTGCACTCATTGAAGTCAGTAGCAAAACTCCCATTAAATTCAGTGGTTCGGAATGAGGCCTTTACTCAGAACAAAGCATGAAATGCTGCTTTTCTGGTTAAACTGTATTGTTTCTCAGGAAACCACATTTCTTCCCAAGCTCCCAGTTGCACGTGTGAAGGCTACAGCAAGCTTTAACTTCCTCTGTAATGATGCTTCCTAAGCAGCAATAATGTCTCACTTGCTGTATGACTGTGTCATTCACTGGAATGTTGCATGTCTTCCCAGAATCCTGGCATACCGCCATAGTTTTTGTTTTGTGCACATTCAACTGTAATCTATATTCTTTGCCATATTATTCTACAATCACCACAACTTTTCTATTCACAGTAGGGCATTTTTTTCCTATGAGGGTTAGGGTTTCCGGGTGTCCGGTTTTCGATCAGAACGCCCAGTTGAAAAGGGACCTGGCGGCTCCAGTCAGCACTGCTGACCGGGCTGTTAAAAGTCCAGTTGGTCACCCGCAGCATGGCATGCAGGGTGCCGGGCAGGCTCCGTGTGGCTCCCAGGAAACTGCCAGCATCTTCCTCTGGCTTCTAGGTGTAGGGTTGACCACGGGCACTGTCCCTGCCCCGAGCACCAGCTCTGCAGTTCCCATTGGCCGGGAACTGTGGCCAATGGAAGCTGCAGGGGCGGCACCTGCAGGCGGGGGCGGTACACAGAGCCACCTGGCCGTGCCTCTGCCTAGAAGCCTGAGGAAAATGTCACTGTTTCCGGGAGTCACCTGAGGTGAATGCTGCCTGGAACTCGTGCTCTGCACACCCTCCTGCACCCCAAACTTCCTCCCAGAGCCCGCACCCTGCACCCCCTCCTGTCCCCAAACCCCTCGTCTCCAGCCCCACCCCAGAGCCTATACCCCCAGACAGAGCCTGCAATTTCTCCCGCACCCCAACCCCCTCCTCCAGCCCAGAGCCCCATCTTGCACCTTGAACCCCTAATTTCTGGCCCCAGCCCAGAATCCATACTCCCTCCCATACCCCAACCTCCTGCCACAGCCTGGAGCCCTCTCCTGCACCCCAATCCTCTCATCTCCCAGAGTCCACACCCCCAGCCGGAGCCCTCATCCCCCCTTTGTACCCCAACCCCCTGTCCCAACCTGGTGAAAATGAGCAAGTGAGCGAGGGGGGGGGGGGAGAGCGAGTGACAGAGGGAGGGGGATGGAGTGAGCGGGGGGCAGGACTTCGGAGAAGGGGTGGGGCAAGGCTGTTCAGTTTTCTGCAACCCTAATGAGGGTACATAGAGACAGCAGTATTCTTGAGCCTTCTGCACACTCATGCCAAGGCAGAGAGAATATGAACTGGGTGGGTGAGTGACCCTCCCATGCTCACATAGTTCTCAGCATTGAATCAGAGTCTAAAGCATTTTATTTTGTCCCTCTGGCACTGATCCTACCAGGTTTCACAAAAGGAACTCCCAACTTTCTTCAAAGGCAGTCCCACATAAAGAGGTCTTCCAGGATCAAGCCCTGAGTAGCTTTATTCTTCATGCAATTTTTTTAAAGTTATTTTTAAGGGGCAGGGAAAGTGTCAACTAAAGTGGCTTACCAGACAAAAGCCAGATAACATTAACTGAAAAAGATGAGTTTCCAATTTATACACATTATATACACTCAATTAACCTGTCCCCATATCTCTATGATATAATCTACTGAATTATTAAACAGCTGCTGAAAGTCAAGTTTTACATGTTTAGTCAAAAGAGCCCCCACCTCCAGCAACAACCAAAACCCTAGACAATTACTGCTGAACGGGCTAGACAAATTCCATGCTTAACATAAAATGAGTCATTTCAGTTCTGGAATAAAATTATTTTAGTGACCTAACCTATGGGGTTTATGAGCTACACACGTATGTAAAGTAAAGCAGAGATGCTTTCATCCAATTGCATTTGGAGGAAATGTGCCAAATTCTACCCTTACATAGACTGGATTTGGATGGAATATGGTCCTGTGTGTTTAAGTCTCCATAGGCCCATTATTTATTAAATGTTATTTAGAGGTGAGGGAGGAGATTTAAAAGGTACAAAGTGAGAAACAATAAATTTTTTTCCCAACAAAATTTCCAATTGTCCATTGAAAACTAAGAAACAAAAATGCCACAAAAATGCTGAGCTAGCTCATGTGGCAGCAACTATAGTATGCTTGGCAGCAGAAAAAATATGCAATAACTCTTCCTACCACCACCATGTACATTTGTGTTCTTGATCAGAATCCTATGGAGAGAATATGATCTAAGAAGAAAGGAACCCCCAAATGTCTTATGTGTTTAATATTTCTTCTTTTATTATTGATCAAACAAAGTCGAAAGCAAATTTGTGGAAAGACAACTGATTTTCTTCTCTTTTAATTTATATATTGTGGTGTCATGCTTTCTTTTTTCCATTTGCTGAAGTCATATTCTCTGGAAGTCTCATGAGATACCATCTAATCTAAAGATATCACACACTGCTGTAATTTTTAGCAGAGGGCTCTTGTTTATGCCTAGAGTTTTATAATGTATGACAGAAAACTCAAGCCTTTTCTCCTTTCTATATAGGAGACAGTTCTGGCCCATAATCTGAAAAGTTTTCAGTATGACAAAAAGTAAGGATATTTCCAGTCTTCAAATCTCCATAGAAATGCTAAATCAGAATACAGAAGGCTAAATTTTGTTCCATTACACAGATCTGACTGAGAGCAGAATTTGGCCAGGAATATTTATTTCCTTTCTATCGCCATCTCTTTGGCATTTTTGTACTTGCAACAAACTATGGCTGCCCAATACTGCAAATACTTATGCACGTGTGTAGCTTTATTCACAAGTAATCTGAGGGACTACTCACATAGTTACGCACATGCTAAGTATCTGCAGAATCAGAGCTTATGTATTTCCACTAAACTGTGATGTTACAAATATGACATTGACATAGCATCGAGGTGCTAGAGAGAAGTAGCAGGTGCATCTTGATAACTACACCCAGATATTAAGGGGGGTTAGAGCATTTCTCAGATGCAGAGGGAACTAGGGTCTGCATCAGAGGACCAGGATGGAAAATCCTAGAAACAGCCAAGTTTGGAGAGAAAAAAATATAGCCTTATGTTTATTATTTTAATTATTAATGATGCCAGGGCCTGGGAAGGTGGTAAACTTGACCTGCAGGGCATGTATGTTTACAATTTTCAGAACAGGATGGGAAGTCCACCTGCTTATCATGATATGCCTGGGAACAAGGTAACAGTTTATACTTTAATAAAGACAGATATGAGTTGATTAACACATCTGAATATTCAATTTTCTACACAACACAAAGTCCTAGGCAGAGCATTAAGAATCACATCAGATTATTCTGCTATGGGCCAGCAGGCTTTTTTAGACATAAAAGAATCCCACTTGTAAGCAGTGGTGAAAGGTTAATACACAGGTTGATGTTATACTGTGGAGGAAACTATACTATAGGCCAGTAGTTAGTGCGCTCAACTGAAAAGTGGCTGATCCATGTTCAAGGGACTTTTCAGTTGAGTACCCTAATTACTGGCCTATAATATAGTAATTCTAACTCTTTTCTGGCCCCAATAATATTTAATCATGTAATTATTTAATTAGAGTCAAACAACTTGAGGATGATCCCCATCAGAATATCTCATACCCCCACGGTTAGACAATTCACTTGTAGAGCCAGCCCTAAGTGCCTAAATCTCACTGAAAGTCAATTGGACTTAGGCTCCTAATTTGCCAAGTACCTTTGCAAATTTTATCCTCTGTGTTCTGGTCTTGCTGGATGTTAGCAGTTATAGCTCACTTACCGTTGCAAATAATCACAAAACGAAAGATAAGTGGCTGGATAAGTGTCCAGTTTATGACATATTTTTCCTCCTATTGAGAGGGCACACACTGCCTTTGAATGCTTTAGAAATTATATGATTCAATGTTCTCTCAACAGAGTGCATTTCCCCCAGGAAATAACTGGCACAATATCACACGTCATGTAATTCAGAAGTTTAAAAAAATAACATCTCGTGTAGTAGATTCTATCCTTGGGGCCTAATTTTAGTGTTTTGGATGGGTTTTTCCCTTAACACCACAGAATTGTTTTTTTCTTTATGCTTTTATACAGTAAAATAGCATTTTAGTAAGGCAATTTGACATTCTACAGTTGCATCATTTGTAGGAAGAAACAATATTTTCTAAAAAACAACCGCAGATCGGATAGCTTTCCAAACCCATCGGTTTAACTGACTGGTCACAAGAAGTCATAAAAATTAGAATTAAAATCACCTTCATTGCCCTTTAATAGTTAAAAAGACAAGCAGTCACTTTTTCTTGTACTTTTAAATAATCTCTGTTTCTAACCAATAATAATCTTAATACTGTGAAGAGAAGGTGCCATAATTTGTTTCTTTTCTTTTTCTTTTTTTTTAGGTAGCCACTGGGAATTACTCTGCCTGGAGTCTGGATTAAATGTTTCACTGCATCCAGAACACTTCATCATGTAGCATAGCCAAAATCTATTATGGTTTGTAAGTGACTCATACTTCAGCTATGAGAAGGCCATAATAAAGAACATTTTACATAAAAATGCCAAAAAGGTTAGTAATTTAATCTCGATCCCAAGTAGGTATGCAAGGTCTTTGAATCCAGCATATGCTTGCTTATGCAGACAATAAGGCGTTGTCTGGAAATGTGTTACCTACTGTGGACACACCAAACTTTTTGCAAAGTGAAGAGATTGTCCAGATGATACCAGTGTATGAAAAAATAAATGTTCTGATGAGAGGTTTGCAAGTATTACTTTTAGTAAAAACTTGCAATATGATTTATCTGCTCTCATTGTTAGGAATCCATCAGTTCTTGGACTAAGCATTAATTGAAATCAATGACATTTGGAAGCCAAGATATTAGTCAGTGAATATGTGTCTGATCAATTTAATCCCTGTAGAAGTTCATGGAAACAGATGAATAAACATCACACTATATACAGACATTAACTTTAGATGCTATTATTTGTACCACTTAATCCTAGAATGCAAACCATAAATATTCTTAGAAGCAGACAAAAATGTCTACTGATACATTGGTTAATGAAATGAACATTAGATTCAGGGATTCATCCAAACTGTTCAGTTCCAGTGTATACTTCCTGTCTGAAATTCCAAACAACAGTATACTCTGTGCTGGCCAAGCTTGCTTCCCTGATTTAAACGAACTCATTTATGTGTTTAGATACTCTGTCAATTCAGTTCATGCAAAGATTTATTGTGATGTTGCGTTAAGTATCCTGAGGCATGTGGGGGAAGAGGGGAGGCGTCAAACACATATCTAAGCCCCATTTCAGCTTCTTTTTGGAAAGGGCAAGTAAAAGCCAACAATTAAGGCTGTTTCAACTACAAATTATCTATTACTCAAGCATGTTACATGTATGCAGTCATGGCTGACTTTATTTCTCAAACAAAGGCGATTACTTCTATTAATCTTAAACCACAAAATGTCTCCTAGCATTCAGCAGCATGTGTTCCTGGGACTTGAGTGTGTTCCTTACCAGCAAAGAAATATGTATGAACAACAGGCAAAGCTGGAAACCAGCCAAGCCCTGCAAGAACAGCCAGTAGTGAGGACAAGAGGAGGTTAGCTCCATTCTTGACACTGAAATGCTTTCGAAAGCTCCCTGAGTGTGCGGCGACATAATAAAGAGTTGGGCTTTGTGAGCTTACTCAGTTGTTTGAAAAGTTAGAACTGAATAAGTATTTTTGAGAGGTAAAAAAAAAAGCATGCTGCCTTCCAGCTTTTCCTGAAATCCATACTCTTTGAGTAATTATTTAAGTGCTACATAATTTACTGCTCTTTTTAGGAAGGTGCAGTCTCAAATATAACTGAGGAATTAAAGACTGAGTTAAAGAATGTAAAAGACAAACAGAGAAATTTAAGAAAGCTATGGCACATAGATTTCAAGACACACCAAAACAAGCACAATGGTATATACATGGGGAACAGAAATAATCCCATTTACCAGCAAATGAAAGATAAAGATCAAAGTAAAATGAATAGTACAAGGAATAAAAAAGTTAACTAAATGTCACAAATGGGTTTATTTTCTTCTCCATCAGAAGTAGAAACATAATGAAATGCAGAATATTTCATCAGTATTGTTAAAGGAAAAAAATATGCAGTTTAGTTTATATTCTTAAAGAAAAAAAACCCACTTTTCCGCCCCAAATAGTTAAGGTTGAAAGTGTGTTTCACCAGAGTCCAGCTAGCACCCCAAAATATTACTCTTGCTTTTAACAAGTTCTTCATCTTAAAACAAAAGTCTAGAAGTCTAGAAATGATCAGTAAAGGGATGAAGCCAGATCCCAGTTTTATAAACTTTATCAGTCACTCACCCCACATGACCTCCATCATCCATCCAACCTCAATTTGCACCCCCACAATTTGCAAAAATATATGCTAAGTGTTAAACAAATTACTAAAGACTCTGTTGGGACCCATTTATGTGCCCATGTAGGGAATGAAGGGAGTTTAAGGCACTTCTTCAATCCCATTCTGTGCACAGGACAGAACAACTACTAGGGTTACCATATTTGAACATTGAAAAAAGAGGACACTCCATGGGGCCCCGGCCCCGCCCCAACTCCGCCCCTTCCCCTCCCCCGGTCCCACCCCTTTCCCCACCCCCGGCCCCGCCCAACTCCGCCCCTTCCCTGTCCCCATTCCAACCCCTTCCCCAAAGTCTCCGCCCCCTCCCCTGAGCACCCCACATTCCCCCTCCTCCCTCCCAGCCACACGAAACAGCTGCACCAATTCTAAAGTCAGGCACTCCACTAGTATAGACTCCCATGACTTTAATGAAGCTGCTCAGTGGAGGATCTGCCCCGGCCCTCAGTTTTTGGGAGCGGTCAGGACACGCAGCTCACACTGTTCTGTTTCCCAGCTCCCCAGATGCCTTGGAGCACCCAGTTCTCCTCCCTGCCCGGTAAAATCCCGGACATTTTGAGCTATTTAATTCTTTAATTCTAAAACGTAATTCTTTATATGTAGTGAACTTTGTATTTTCGTTTTGGCATTGTGTTTGCTCCTAGGATCAGGGGCAGCCAGGGTCTCCACGTGCTTGGCCCGCCACAAGCCAAGCTCAGAGGCTCCCATTGGCTGGGAAAAGCTCCAATGGGAGCTGTCGGAGCCAGCCCCTGCAAGCCCTGCCCCCGCAGCTCTGATTGGGCAGGTATTTCGCAGTGATCCACCACACTGCTGTGTCTCATCACAAATGGGGAGCTGAGTGCCATACAGCACACCCCAGCCCCAGGAGCTCTGATCCACTTGCAGGCAAGGCAGCCCGATGCCCATCGCAGCCAGAGCTCTGATCCCTCTGCACACTCCTGCCTTTCTCACACTGCCCTCCCCTCCTCCCCCACCACAGTCAGTGCTTTTTGGCGACTCCCCGGAGCAGCTCCCCCAGCGCTGCCCCCCACCTGTGCAATCAGCGGCGCATGGTACTCCCAGCTTTGCTGCTCCCTGACTCTTCGGCTCTGTTTAAGAGCCAAGCTGCCCTAGTGCTACCGGCTTCAGGCACTTCTCCTACCTGGGCTCCACCTGAGCTGCTCCTCCCAGCTCAGACTGTAAGAGCCGAGCTGCTGGCTTCTGGCAGCCCTCCCCTACCTCAGGACCCAGAGCTGGCTGGACACGTCCCTTCCCCCGGCTCCAACTGAGCTGCTCGGCTCCGCCCCCTCAGACTTACAGAGCAGAGCTGCAGGAGCCAGCGTTACCAGATTCAGGCAGCACCCCCCCTGCCTCGGGACCTTGCACCGTGGAAGCAGCTCAGCTGGAGCCGGGTAGGAGAAGTGCCTGGCTGGGGGCTCGGGGTCCGGAGGCGGGGGGGGGGGGTGCTGCCTGAAGCCAGTAGCGCTTGCTCGGGCAGCTTGGCTCTGTAAATCTGAGAGAGGAGGAGTGGAGCAGAGCCACAGGGGGAGAGGAAGTGCCGGCCATTTTCCCGGACATGTGTGGCTTTTCAGCAATTCCCCCCGGACGGGGGTTTGATTGCTGAAAAGCCGGACATGTCCGGGAAAAAGAGGACGTATGGTAACCCTACAACTACTATGGAGAAGCTATGCCTCTTCTGCACAGGTGGGAAGGAGTTGGCATAAAGGAGTAGGGACTGGACAGAGCCTTTGTTCTTTCCCACTCCACAGCATGTCAGCCAGCACAACTAAACCAGTGAGGAGGGGAGAGTAAGCTTGTTTGCTCTCCAAAGTAAAGAGAAAGCTTGGAATGAATTGTGACTTATTTTTCTGCACATGAATAAGAACTTCTGTTGACATGATGCATTAGTGTTGTCTGTAGTGCAGGTTATGGGTCAGACAGTGCTTCTGTCAATCATTTAGGGACAGCTTGTGTCACGGCCTGGAGTAAGGGTAATCAGGACCTGCACTGCCCAGAGGGAGCACTAAGGGGTATTCCACTTCAATGAGTGCCTTTTGAGCTACTGGGTATGCACAGGGACTGGTTTACTAGATGTCAAGCTAGCAGGTTGTACAGGAGAACAGATGTATGATCCAACTTCCCCCATGCCTCTTTGGTACACTTTTGTGCCCCCAGAAAGAGAGGGAGAAAACAGTCCCTGCATTCCACTGAGCACATATGCTGTAATACTGCTTGGCTCTTTCGGAGAGACCCTCTGTGCACTTTGCTTTCCATTGCACACCCATAAAATCTGGCTTTTAGCCAATGGCAGTCTCACCTCCACTGTGAAACTTTGAAAGCATCACACTAATTTGATCTTGTAAGACACAGCTCATTCCCTAGATAAATGTGGTGATTTCTTTATGAACATGTATGAATTCTCCTGTAGCTAGCATTACTTCTGGTCAAAAAAAGTGTCCTGATACAAATACCTGGCAAACACTTTCTTGTTTTGAGGGTAAAATACTGGAACTTTATGCATTTGGGAACCATCTAGTTTATAACTTTGCATTTAATTAAATGAGGTGTATTGCCATTTAATAATATATGGATTGTGAAGGTAAGCACATTGCAGTCCACACCAAAGACAAAAATCCACACACAAAAACCCTTTGCAATTCAAGAATGGAAATGTCACACTTGTAAATTAAATAAATCAACCAATTAAATTCACAAGTGTGATTTCACACTAATTAGATCATACATTACCACTGGGCAGTAGGACAAGTTCACTCCAGTAGTGAAGTAAAGACTGCACAAACAATAGGGTGAATCTAGTAGGAGTCACACAAAAGGTCGCAGCAAAATTATTGCCATGGTGATTTAAAAAATGCCTTCTTATGGCGGGGAGGAAATTAAAAATAATGAGCTATGGGGCAGATTAAAGTCAGTGGAGTTGCTCTGGATTTACACGGGTGCAATTGAGATCGGAGTATAATTTAGAGAGTGGGGAGGAGAGGAAGAGCCAGAGCCCAATACAATAGAAGTGAACAGATAAGATAAAGGGGGTCACATGGAGAAAGAAACCGGCAGGAGAGAATAAGCAGAAGAAAGGGAAAGATCAAGTGATGAAAGACAAAGAAAAATCCTGCACACCACGTTGACCAAGGACTTGGCTTTATATTGCACAAACATCTAAGCTTGTCATTTGCTCCTTTGAAAATACACAAGAAAAACTGCTATGAATAAAAAACAGCTCCTTTAGGGACCCCTTAGTCAGCAATAAGCAGATGTAACCCGGATAGGAGTAGGGATGTAAATACTGTTTAAAAAGTTAACCGTTTAAATGATTTAAAATACATCGTTTAAATGGTTAACTGATTAAGCAGTTGGGGCCAATCCCGCCGGCCAGCACAGCTGGGGCTGATCCACTGGCACGTTAAATTTACTACTAATTAATGTTAACGATGGCAAGGAAGCTGATACACAGCTTTATACAGAACATTTGACCATAGGCCACTTGCATCTCTGAGACATATATGTTAGTATATTTTAAACTGCTGTCTTTCGTTAACTTCATGTAACTTGGTGGGAATACTTTGTTTTAAAATGTTCTGTGATTGACGAGATAGAGTCAGACATATATTGAAATACACAAAACACTTATGTAAACATAAAAATATTGTTCGAATATAACTATGTATGCTAATAGTATGCATCAGAAGTTAAGAGTAATCTCAGAATTTTTGCATTTATGTAATGCCTTCCATCAAAAATTCTCAATGCACATTTCAAACATTAATAAATTTAGCCTCACAATATTAAGATTACTATGAGGATCATAATTTAGATGAGTCAATGAGGCCTGGGGAAATTAGGCTGCATGCCCAATGTCACAAAAAGTCTTCAGCACAGTTTGTTATAGAACTTGCGTTGCCCGACTTCCTGAATGCTTATGGATCAATGTCTTAACAGAAAAAGTACAAGGTGGGGTACTAGTTGGTGTCTGTTACAGACCACCACCTAGGGAATAGGATGACTGCCTCCTTACACACCTTATCTATAATGCGTTGGGAAAAGAAAACCTGTGTGATCAGGGGGAACTTCAATTTGAGAGACATATGCTGGAGGTTTCATGCAGCCACTACAAAAATTTCTTTGGCATATCCAAACATAATAGATGAAAATTTCCTAACTCAAAACGTTTTGCATCCAACACTGAGAAACTCTATATGAGACTTTGTCCTAAAATATAAAGAGCAATTGATTACACAACTAAAAGTTTATGGTAGCTTAAGTACAAGTGATCATGACTTGATCACATTTATAATGTACAGGCAAAATAATGTCCAGACCAGTTACATACATATAGACTTGGTGCTTTAATAGGGCTAATTTCATAAGACTGAAAAGAATTATAAATCAAATCTGCTGGGAGGAAGAATTTAATCAGAAAAATATGAATGATAATTGGGTACCATTTAAGAATACCTTATTAGATGCCCCAAAAGCCCATAACTGAGGGAAAAGGCCATGCTGGATAAAAAACAACCTGGTTTACAGGGGAAGTGACGGTAGCTATAAAACATAATATATAACAAATGGAAGAAAGGGGACGTTGATAGTAATGAATATAAATCAAAAGATAGGAACTGTAGAAATCTGATGAAGGAAGCCAAGGGACACTCTATAGCTAGCAGAGTTATGGAATATAAGAAAGAGGTTGTTTTAAATATATATGGGGGGAAAAAAAGAATCCTGACAATTGGTATTGGTCTGTTACTGGATGGAAATGGCAGATGTATTCAATAACCATTTCTGTTCCGTATTTGGGGGACAAACATATGATATCTCCCTTTCCACTTCACTAGTATCTCTGGGGGATGTTAAACAAAAGCTACTAAAGTTGGACATTTTTAAATCAGCATACAGATAACTAGTATCCAAGACTTGTAAAAGAGCTGGCTGAGGAACTCACTGAACCATTAAGGCTGATTTTCAATAAGGCTTGCAGTATTGGGGAATTCCAGAAGACTGGAGGAAAGCTAATGTTGTGCCAATTTTTTTAAAGGGTAAGTGGAATGACCCAGGTAATGATAGGCCTGTCAGCCTGACATCGATCCTGGGCAAGATAATGGACTCGATCAATAGAGAATTAAAAAAGGGTAACATAATTAATGCAAATCAACATGAGTTTATGGAAACAAGATTCTGACAAACTAACTTGACATCTTTTTTTGATGAGATTACAAGTTTGGTTGATAAAGGTAATAGTGTTGATGTGATATACTTAGACTTCTTTAATGAGTTTGACTTTGTATTGCATGACATTTTGATTAAAAGACTAGAACTTGATAAATTAACATGGCACTTATTAAATGGATTAAAAACTGGCTAATGAATAGGTCTCAAAATTTAACTGTAAGTGGGGAACTGTCATCGAATGGATCTATTTCCAGTGGGGTTCAGGGGGATCAGTTCTTTTCCTTATACTATTTAACTTCTTTACCTATAACCTGAAAGAAAATCATTATTGATCAAGCCTGCAGATGACACAGACATTTGGGGGAGTGGTAAATAATGAAGAAGACAGATCACTGATTCAGAGTGATCTAGATTACTTGCTAAACTGGAAGCAAACAAAGAATGTGTGTTTTAATACGGCTAAATGTAAATATATACATCTGGGAACAAAGAATGTAGAGCATACTTACAGAATGGGGGACTCTATCCAGGGAAGCAGTGACTCTGAAAAAGATTTGGGGGTCATAGTAGATAATCAGCTGAACATGAGCTCTCACTGTGATGCTGTAGACAAAAGACCTAATGCCATCCTGGGATGCATAAATAAGAGAATCTTGAGTAGAAGTAGAGAAATTATTTTTTACCTCTGCATCTGACACTGGTGCAACTTCTGCTGGAATACTGTGTCCAGTTCTGGAGTCTACAGTTTAAAAATGTTGTTGATAAATTGGAGAGAGTTCAGAGGAGAGCCACCAGAATGATTAAAGGATTAGAAAATATGTCATAGTGGTAGACTCAAGGAATTCCATCGCTTTAGTTTAACAAATAGTAATGCAAGTGGTGACTTGATTACACTCTGAAAGTACTTACCAGGGGAACAATTATTTCATGATGGGCTCTTCAACCTAGCAGAGAAACATATACCATGAGCCAATGGCTAGATGTTGAAGCTAGATAAATTCAGACTGGAAATATGGTGTACATTTTTAACAATGAGGGTAATTAGCCATTGGAACAATTTACCAAGGATTGTGGTGGATTCTCCATCATTGAATAAATCAAGATTGGATGTTTTTTTCTAAAAAACACACTCTAGGAATTATTTTGAGGATGTTCTATGCCCTGTGCTATACAGAAAGTCAGACTAGATAATCACAGTGGTTTCTTCTGGCCCTAGGACATATGAATCTATTTAAAAAAAAACCCTACCAGATTGGACTCACAGGCAAGATAGGATAGAATCATAGAAGTGGAAGGGACCTCAAGAGATCATCTAGTTCCAGTCCCCTGCACTCAAGGCAGGACTAAGTATTAACTAGACCAGTGCTTCTCAAAGCCGGTCCGCCGCTTGTTCAGGGAAAGCCCCTGGCAGTCCGGGCCAATTTGTTTACCTGCCGCGTCTGCAGGTTCGGCCGATCGCGGCTCCCAATGGCTGCGGTTCGCTGCTCCAGGCCAATGGGGGCTGCAGGAAAGGTGGCCAGCACATCCCTCGGCCCGCGCCGCTTCCCGCAGCCCCCACTGGCCTGGAGCAGCGAACTGCAGCCAGTGGGAGCCGCGATCGGCCGAACCTGCAGACGCGGCAGGTAAACAAACCGGCCCGGACCGCCAGGGGCTTTCCCTGAACAAGCAGCGGACCGACTTTGAGATGCACTGATCTAGACCATCCCTGACAGGTGTCTGTCCAACCTGCTTTTAAAAATCCCCAATGATGTGCAACCCTTACTTTCACCTGGTGCCCAGGTACCCCAGCTGAGACATAAGTATGCATGCTCAGTAGCAGAAACTTAGACATGTAGGAGACTTAAGTGGCGAAAATATAGGCACCTCCAGGTTAGGTGAGAGCTTAGCAGGGGGTTTGAGTATCTCAGTTGCATCTAAAGTGGGTTTTAGATACCTAAATCCATTTGCGGAACTGGGACTCAATTGTGACACTGTTTGGTGATATGGTTTTGATAATCAGATGAAATCACTTCCTACAGAATATTCAAATAGAGAAATCACAACAGAACTTTGCCTATTTAATCTAAATCTGCCTATTCAGGTGTAACTCCATTTACTTCAGTGGTGGTAATTGCACCAGGTATGAACTTGTCCTATTGTTTCAGCTATTCAATATTATATAGCAACATACATTTGCACAATGCTTTACAATCATACGACCGATGGAATTATTTGTGTAAGCTGTATAAGTTTTAACCCTAAAATAAACCAAAACAAGATGAAGACCAACAGTTCAAGACAAGGTAAAATAAAGCACAGTCTCATTTTATTCGGTGACACTAAATCTGCTTAAAAACAGTTACAGTCTGTAATCAACAGAAAGATTAAACAAATCATACAATAACTCCAGCCTTGCAAAACTGTCATGAAAATTTATGATCATAGGAGCATATTCTATTCAACCTCTATTGCCATGACTGCTATGAAAAAAAAACATTAGTAATATACTACTCATGCCTTAAAATCAGAATTCGCCCAGAAAAAGCAGAATTTTGTAAGTCTAAATGATTTTTGTATTTACACAAAAGCAATCCATACCTAATTATTTTATAGTATTACACTTCTTGTTTTGTTACCTACAATTTAAGTAAAGATATATTTCATATATTCTAGTAACACATACAATAGGCTACATCTTGAGATTCTCATTCATTGTCTATTCCGTTCTTTTATGCCCATAAGACCATTTGGAGTTTGCCCTAGTAAAAACTGATTTAGGATCTCTGAATTTGACTCAGTTACTCTAGTAGTTTATTTAATTTTCTGTCTTGCTAAATGTGATCTACCAGGTAGACAAATACATGATACAGCCTGGTTGAAAGGCAGACACTAGTTTAAACTTATACCTCTGGTTATTATAGGTCTGAAGCTTTCTATTTTATTGCCATCATTAAACATAATTAGCACTGCTTCCATTTATATGTTGCTAGAAATATGCACACCACTCTTATGGAATAAAGAAGTTGTTCATTAATTATATGGGTTTTTTCCGCCCAAAAAAATCTCTTTGTAACATTAGCACCGCATGTGATCTTAACACCAACACTGCATAACTTCACAGTATGGTCTATGTTCCAAGCCTAGTTAGCAGAGCCAGTGGAGTCAAAGGTTGGAAAGTTTGAATGAAATTATTAAGCTCCTCAAAGAATGAAGAGAAAGGGGAGCACCTGCTGCTTTTCCCCAGATACTTGATTGAGGTCTAAAACCAAAAGTCATGATTTATGGAGATATTAGTAACATTAAGACCCTTGAAAGCAGCAGGAGCTCAAATAAAAAGGTTACTCCTGAATGACAAACAGCAATATATGAAATTCTAAGGGTTACATGGACAGCTTCTGATTAGTTTTCTTCACAGAAAAAATCCAATTTTTGAAAATTTATTCAAAAAGTCATCACATGGTTATGTCTTAAGAGAGACAATCTCTAAGATGTTTGAATAAAAGGATTTCATTATCAGCAGAGATTACAGAGCAGTAAACTCGCATTTTTATAAAGATAATCTGTTTGTTAAGTAATAGATGTGGATTCTACTGTACAGTATTTTCAAATTGAGATAGTGAAATAAAAGCCTCACTTTTCTTGGGCAGACTGAGTACATGTACATTAGACTGTGAGGTTATTTTTATTTAAACATTTGAAAAACAACAGGCCAGTCCTCCGCTAGTGTAAATCAGCACCGCTCAACTGAAGTTAATGGAGCTATTCTGATTTACACCAGCTGAGGCTCTAACATGTCCAATTTACCTCCAGTTTACTTCCCAATTTACCTCTGGTTTGAGTCTCACCTGGCAGATTTCTCATGAGAAATTGCAGATGGATAGTTTGAATTTTTGCAACGTTACCAGGATGGCTGATTTAAAAAAAAAAAAAAAAAAAAAAATCAGCTTTACAATAAAAAGCTAACAGTTTGGTTTTTAAAATCTGCCTTACAAGCCCTGGCAAAGCTCTGAACACAAATACCAACTTATAATGGCCCAACCAATCTCCTACAAATATTGCTTTTATGGCAGAATTTATGGAGGACCTAAGATGTTTGGAATATGATGAAAGAGCACACCGATGTTTCTATTTCAGAAATGAACAACTTTCAAAATGTGGTGACCTCTCTCTTAAAAATGCTGAAAAGTATGTGTGTTTGCTAAAATCTAATGAACAAAAAGAGTGTGAAGTTTCTAGTTTGCGATCACCATTATGGAGACTGTGACAAAACATTAAGAATTTGCCAAGGGGGATAAACAGTGACAGTTAACTTTCATATATCCATATTGTCTTAACCAAGTTAAATGTAACAAACATCCCCACCTGACCAGCACCTTGCAAGCCAACTTGTAGTCTAAAGAACTTTTCCTGAGGATTTCTGATGGATAGCAACACTTCTCTTTATGACAGAAAGGTGAAAACTTTCAAACTGAGATGTTGCTGCCTTTCCATAATACTATCAAGAAGTGCTATTTTACTGTGTAAGTAGCATACAGGAAAAATTGGTTTGTGCAGGAATGGGCAGATAGAGGAAGGCTTTTGAAATTGGTATAAATGTGATACATTTATCACAGGTACCCTGTACTTACCTACCCCTACAGCCATTAGGCCTGTGATGTTCTCAACTGTGAAATTGACTAGAAGCCCATTAAACTAATCCTTAATGATGCAGAAATTGAGAATATCCAATAAATTGTTTACTTCAGCATAAGCAGTTATTTCAATTGTAAGTTTGTGTGTGTGTGTGTGTGTGTGTGTGTGTGTGTGTGTGTTGAAGGTGATGCTTTTAAATTAGAAACCTTAACTGCACTTAGTATGAAATATTTTTTATAAATGATCATTCCTCACAACTACATAACTCCCACTTCCTTTTGGGGAGGCCCCTATTTCCAAGAGTGTTCTCCTCCCTTGTTGAAATATATTTTTAAAAGTCTGCATTTTTAATTTTCCCTTTTTGAAAACAGATATTCTGCAGCAGCAGCAGCTATTGCTAAATGACAAACTGGAGCTGTTGTTTCTGAAAGTGCTGGCTAATCCTGGACAGTTTAGTTCAATTGTGAGATGATCTTTAATTAAATATTATAAAAAATATTTTAAAATCACTTCATGGTGCATTGCTCTGTCTTCAAACTTAACACACTATATTCAGAAATGATTTTAAAAGGCCAGGCGATGTATTGTTGGACATAGGGGCATAGTTTGTTTCAGCTGTCTAATGAAATCAAGGGATGATGGAATAAAGATACTCCATTCTATTCACTACTTTGCATACATTATATCCTTTGAAGACACTAGGTTGTGAATCATGGAAAAAATTAGATGAGATGTCTCTCATGACCAAACTTTATCCTGTGTTTATTCTGTACTATATCTGCTCATGCCTTTAGGTTGTAAACTCTTCAAGGATTTATTTGTTTGGCACAGTCCCCCTATTATACAGCAACGTGCACATTTATTGTACTATATAAAATAATAATTGTGCGCTTGTACTCAAGAATACGGTGTCCAAAGTTAGTTCTATGGACAGCATAAAGTGGGAGCACCACTTCTGTAATTCCTGACTTTTGTTCTGATTCCCATGACATCCTAAACAGGTTAATTTCCTGCACTGATGATCAGTATGGGTAGGAAGTGGTGTGTGCCACACTGTAGGGAAAGCTCCTTGGTGTCAGATATCTGCTAATGTTCTTGGCTTATTGGCATTTGCTTGCTGAAATATGATTGGAAGTTCTGATTCCCTCACTGTGATATGTTCCACCTTAAAACCAAAAGAGGACCCTTCTAAAAATTTGAATCCTACTTTGTTGGTATGTTCTAATTGAAAACTTACTACTGACTATTACTTAAGTGTTTTTCAAACAGATTTCTAATATAGGAATCACACTTCACAGCACAAACCATCTTTCCTAACTCTTCAGTTGCAACAGCACATGTATGTTCTCAAACAATTAGGTCACTGTAGTTTTCTCTGGCATGAGACTATGGGTGAAATGCCCCTGTATTTTAGCCCTTTGCAGTTTAGGAGATGATGTCATATGTTGTGACTATGGTAATTTACATTATTCCTTTAATCTAAAAAGAAATTAAAGACAAATATATAGACAATAATAATTAATATTCGGAGTCACCTTCTGCTCTCATTTGCACCAGTGTAAATCTTGAGTAACTCCAGTGAAGTCAATGATGTTCTTTCCACATTTTGTATAAATTGCTGCTAACATGTTAATTACTGCTGCATGTGTAATAATGAGACTACAGTGTAGGAAAGGTCGAGCAAAGGGGGTTAATGGAAACCTGTTAGTGCATAAATGCAAACCCCTCAAATCTATCAAAATTAATGAGGAAGGCAAGAAGAAACATTACAGTTCTCCCGTCTAGACTGCCAGAACCTACATAGTCTGCCTCATGTTAATAAACGTAATAGAAAAATCTATCCCTTTCCTCTGGTTGTGGTATTTATATGTTTTATAGTCTGATTTTTTAATGCAAGAGAAAGCACTTTATTAAACAATGGAATCTACCACAATTTTAATGATCTTTGTTAACTGGCATTCCTTAGGCCATAGTAAAATTCTAATCTCGTCAACCTTCTGCAAAAATATTCACAGAAAAGCTATGAAAGAGCAAATCAGGGGCTTAATCTGCAAACACTTAAGCACTTGAGTAACTTTACTTTTGAGGCTCAGAGAAAGGCCAAATGGTACAGAAAAGTTAGAAAACTTCCAAATATCAGGATACCCACACAAACACAAATCCTAGTAGTTTGCTCTTCACTGCTCAGGCACTGACCACATTTCAAATCAAAGAGGCCACAGAGCAAAGCCTAACAGAAATGTGAAAAACAGGCAGAGAACCTGCTAACTTTTAAAAATGCTCCTACTTCATGTACATTTACTTCTCATAAAACTCATTCCCCCCACATTTTTTTAAAACCCTCTTGTTAACTTCCCAAAGGGCTCAGCTGAATGGACCTTGCTAAAGCAATTGGGTATCCTCGTGCAGACCTTTCTACTTTGAACATGCAAGTGATTTTTTTTTAATCTACATATGCCCCTAGTTAGTGTATGCTATTTTTATTGTGCTTCGTGTGACTTGATGGAGTCTGTTGAATTCAAATGATTGATTTTTCTCTTACTTCTAACTGAAGGAAAATAATAGCCAACATGAAGACTGTGACAGGTGTTTTCTTTTAGAGGATGAGCAAGGAGACAGCTGGTCCTTTTAACAATTAATTTCTTCAGCATTCTGTTTGTCATGATGCACACCACATTCAATTCCAGTTCCATTGATTTACTACAGATTCTTCTATGAGCACCTTGAGATAATTGCCTAAATAGTGAAGCTGAGCTTCCCTTTTAAATAAAGAAACTCATTGTTATGCAGGCGTAGACATATTTCATAGCACTCTTGTCAAAAGTAATGAGTTGACTGCAGTCCTGTTTTATCCTCTTCCTCACTGACTTTTATGCCTTGTCCACAATACATTTCAGAACCAGAAAAAAAATCCACATCAATGTCATATTTGTAAACATCTGTTTAAATTCTAGGCTGACCAAAGTAAAGTGATGTCTTTTGTGATTCAACAGTGACATTTACAAGTGACAAGAAAGGTTTCAGAGTAGCAGCCGTGTTAGTCTGTATCCGCAAAAAGAACAGGAGTACTTGTGGCACCTTAAAGACTAATAAATTTGTTAGTCTCTAAGGTGCCACAAGTACTCCTGTTCTTTTTAAGTGACAAGAAAGGTGTTGAGTGCAAACATTCCAACAATAAAGTCAGTGAATGCATTGTTGCCACTAGTAATTTCAACAAAGATCAATGTACTTTGGAGTCATTTCAACTGGAACTAGAATCAGTCAAATAATGAATGATACAACATGTTAATATCTTGGGGGCTCAAGGCTGTTAACACTAGCGTCCTTGTATTTCAAGTGATATTTTGTAAGCAGAAATATAGAAACTAATTTTCTCACTTTGGTGGATTTTTTTTTTTTTTTTTTTTTAAGATTGAAATAGAAACAGAGCCAAATCCTATAGTAGCTTCTCAGGTATTGCTCCTCTTGTTGAAGTCAAAGGGAGATTTATCTGAGAAAGGAGGGCAGAATTTAGATACATTTCTCTTTCCAAACAGCAATACAAAGATGGGACAAGCGAGCAATATAAAGATAACTCACTATTATCCTATCTTAATTTGATGAAGTCATAATAATGTCCAAATGGAAAGTAAATCTAAATGGTCTTAATAAACTCTAAATTTACGTTTTTACTTAAAAAAAAAAGAAAAAAATACTGAGAATCTGCCTACAAAATAAAAAAGAGGAAATATAAGGGTGAGAGAAGCCTCTCTTTTATTTATTTTGCAGGAGGGGATTAACTATCTCTGGGGATTGAATAATGCCCATTTTAAATAAGGATATATGCTAAAGAGAGGCTTACCTCCCAGAAGCAGACACACTTGTTAATATGCAAGATCTCCTTCAACCCCAGCTTCATATTTCCTAATCCTCTTTTGTGCTGCCACATACTGGGCATTCTTTTCTCTCTCACTACCCAAAAAGTCCAACATTAAAGATATTATATTACAACAACCAACCTCTGTCATTAATCTCCTGATATATACCCAAATTGGATTTATCCCCCTTATGCTCACTAGCTCAGGTTTGCCCTGTAAACAATACAAGTAGAACACAGTGAATTAACTTTACTGAAGTGTTAAATTCTAACAAAGTATTTTGCAACATCCAGGGCATATTGCAAGGTGCATCTGTTTATGCAGGCTGCCACAGGAGGCAGGGTTTGATGGAGTTGATCATAGATGGAGAGTGAAGTTTTGTGTTCTTTTGGTGTCAAATATTTCTGGTTTTATAATGTTATACATTCATGGATTTTAAGGCCATAAGAAACCATAATGATCTAATTTTTTAGTAGGTTCAATAAATAGGTGCACTTTTTTACTTTTGCATATAAACTGAAACAAACACAGCAGGCGGGACAGCGCACAGTTTACATGAAGAGGTATTATTTGTGTATTATTTCAGTAACAGTATTTTGTATGATGGTGCTGGGATTGATTGATTGATTTTTAAATAGAATTGGAGGAACTCCATTTTCTTTTCAACATTATATGTCACTGGTGATTTCCATACGAAGAGTATTCAGAAAGTATTATGATAATTCTGCTAAATGACTACCATATTTTAATCTGCACATATACGTGAGTGGAACAGCATAATGAAATATAATCAGCTTCCTACAACTCCAGTGTATTGACTGGACATGTCTTTGCCAGTTAAAGACAAAGACTGGCAATGCTTCAGTTGCTCAGTATAAATTAAGGAATCTTTAAAATCAAGAACCTTTAAAAAAAAACTAAATTGCCAGTTAGCAAAATAAAACAATGTAGAAATCCTTTGATTATTCAGCCACCTATATAGAACTTTAAGGCTCAGATCACCACTAATCCAAATCGCCTTGGCATTCTTTATGTTCTAATTTGAGGGGTCAAGGCTTCAGTGTGGAAGAAAACCATTTCATTTGTTATTTTACTTATAATTCTACACCACTGACATCCACAGCTTCAAAGAAATGTTTAATCCATGAAGCAAAGTGAAGAATCGAGTGAAGGGTCTTTGTTGCACCCCTTTTAAAGAAACAACACAATAAAAAAAACGCATGAAGTTCTCTGTGGGATTTGCTTCTTGATCTGAAATAGATTTAGGCGATCATTTAATATTATAGCTAGAAGAGAGCTTTGTATGGGCTTTGATTTTCAATTAACTTCCACCCACTATTTCATTTAAACAAAAAATATTTCTTCTCTGCTTTTTTATGGCTCTGTAATTAGTACAGTCCATTAGCATTTTGTTAAAATTCATTGCAAACAAACAGTGCTACTATTTTAGAAGTATGATAGATTTGCAGGTTCCACAGAGCTTGGGAATTGAACACAAATAAAGTACAGACACATTTTAAGATTTCCTCCAGGCGAGAAAGGAATTCAAGTAGCTACTTTAGAATTATCAAAGTTTTTTCATTTTGTTTCACACAGCTTCTTTCAACATTATTATATAGAGGGGAGGAATGGGAGAAGGTAGCATGCATATTTTCTGAACATACAACTCTAAACTATGTTTATATACTTCATTGTAACCTATTACAAGGTTAAAAACTGTTTTTCCTATATCAGTTTTGTCAGTTGACCTTTAGCAAACATTTCCCCTTATTTTGTAAATAAAGCTGATATTCATCTTGCTAATTTTGTTTAACAATAATTTAAATTTTAACTTGAATATCACTAGACAGCACCAACAAGCTCTCTCTTTGTGTACCGTAATTACTGAATGATGTCAGAACAGCTATGAAATAATGTTGTTAATTAACTGCTCTGGGAACAGAAGAAGCAGAGCACATTATGGGTCAAATCCTGGCCTGCCTGCCTGCACAAGGGACTAAGTAAGCATAAGTCTCCCCCTTATTTCCATAGGTTGGCTGTTCATGTCACAGGTAGCAGCGCAGTGGAGATAGCAACCTCCACAGAGCCATTACTTTCCCTCCTATACACGTAGATGAGCAGAGGAACCTTGGCTATGCCCATGCCCAATATGCCAGGCCAGCAAGCCAGGAGACTACATTATGCCAGGTACAGGACTGATGCAGAATATGTCCATTGTGGAGCATGAGGAAAAATACCCAATCACAATACAATCCCAATCCCCAGTGGCTCCTGTGGTAGCACAACTATCTGATGTCCCATAACCCAAGGTGGTAGCAAAGCCACAAGAGAAAGTTACTCACCTTGCAGTAACTGAAGTTCTTTGAGATGTGTGTCCCTGTGGGTGCTCCACTCTAGGTGATGGTGCGTCCCGGCGCCGTTGATCGGAGATTTTCGGTAGCAGTGCCTGGTCGAGACGCACGCACTCAGTTGGTATCTCCCGTCTCGTTGGAATCTTCCTGAGTGTGTGCGCCCTGCACCCTCCTCAGTTCCTTCTGTACTGTGGAGAATCATACTAGTACTCCAAAGTAGAGGGGAGGAGGGTGAGCAGTGGAGCACCCACAGAGACACACATCTCGAAGAACTTCAGTTACTGCAAGGTGAGTAACTTTCTCTTCTTCTTCGAGTGCTGTCCCTGTGGGTGCTCCACTCTAGGTGAATGTGTAGCAGTACCCACTATGGTTGGTGGGACTTTGGAGATGCGGCAGTGAGTACTGTAGATAGTACTGTATGGCCTACTATGGTGTCTGCCATGGTTTCTTGCATGAGAGCATAGTGTTTTGCAAACGTGCATTCAGATGACCATGTAGCCACTTTGCAGATGTCAGGAATGGGAACGTTGTGTAGGAAGGCAACGGATGTCGACATGGCTCGAGTGGAATGAGTTCTAATGCCTTTGGGCGGTTGAAGATTTTGCGCGTAGTAACAGGATCTGATGCAGTCAGAGATCCACTTGGACAGACGTTGTTTAGAGATAGCCGTACCTTTCGATCTTTCGGTAATGGAAACAAAGAGTCGTGGGGACTTAGGAATTGGTTTAGTCCTGTCTAAATAAAAGGCGATTGCTCGCCTGACGTCGAGAGTATTCAGGGTTGCCTCTTGCTGAGTCTTATGAGGTTTGGGATAGAAAACAGGTAAGTGCATAGGTTGGTTGAGGTGGAAGGTAGATACCACCTTAGGAAGAAATTTAGGATGTGGTCTCGAAGTGACTTTGTCTTTGGAGAAGATTGTGTAGGGAGGGTGGGACATCAGGGCGCTCATTTCACCTACTCTCCTTGCCAATGTTATGGTAACTAAGAAAGCCACCTTCATGGACATATGGAGATGAGACGAGGTAGCCAAGGGCTCGAATGGAGGTTTCATGAGAGCATGAAGAACGAGGTTAAGATTCCATGCAGCCGCCGTTGGGTAAATTTCAGGATAGAGATTTTGCAGGCCTGTGAGAAAGCGTTTTATGGTGGGGTGGGTAAAGAGTGAATAACCCTCTAATAGGTCATGGAAGGTGGTAAGTGCCACCAGGTGCACTTTGATAGAGCTGAGCGAAAGTCCATCCTGTTTTAGTTTCCGGAGGTAGTCTAGAATGTTAGGGAGGTTCACCCTATTGGGTGCTTAGTGATTATGTGAGCACCAGAGGGCGAAACGCTTCCAGTTCTGCAGGTAGGTTTTACGAGTGGAGTCTTTCCTTCTGTGCAGGAGGACGTATCAGACTTGCTCGGAACAGACTAGTTCATGGCTTTGGAACCATGAAGGAACCAGGCTGTGAGGTGGAGCTTTTGGAGCTGGGGGTGAAGAACCCGTCCGTTGTCCTGGGAAAGGAGATCTGGCCTGTTGGGGAGAGCCCGTGGGTGACGGGAGGACATGCAGAGTAGGTAGGGATACCACCTCTGTCTTGGCCAAGCCGGGGCAATAAGGATGGCCCGGGCCTTGTTGTCCGCGATCTTCCGAAGAACGCTGTGTAACAGAGGGATTGGCGGGAAGGCATACAGGAGGGAGTTGTTCCACGAATGAGGAATGCGTCTTCTAGGGATACAGTCCCAAGTCCCACTCTGGAGCAAAACAGGGGTACATTTTCGATTCTGGGTCATGGCAAAGAGATCTATTGACGGGGCACCCCAGAGGGAGAAGAGCTGTTGAAGTATTGTGGGGTGCAGTTCCCATTCATGTTCTGTTGAGAAGTACCTGTTGAGTGCGTCGGCAGTAGTGTTGTGGCAACCTGGTAGGTAGGAAGTAGTGATTTGTATTCAATGGTGTATGCACCAATTCCATAGTCGGATGGCTTCCATGCAACGGGAATGTGATCGGGCTCCCCCTTGTCTGTTTATGTAGTACATGCATGCTATGTTGTCTGTTAAGACCCGAAGAGATTTGTTCTTTATGAGGGGAAGAAGGTGAAGGTATGCTCACCTCACTGCTCTGAGCTCTAAGAGATTTATGTGTAGGTGTGTCTCTGATGTCGGCCACCGGCCTTGTGCCCTGTGTCCCCCTAGGTGTGCTCCCCAACTGATTAGGGAAGCATCCGTGGTGAGCCTTAGCGTTGGGAATCGTTGCTGGAAGGAAACCCCCGTGCAGAGGTTTTCTGGTCTTGTCCACCAATGTAGGGAAACAATAACATTGGGAGGAGGAGTTAGCAGCATCTCTAAGGTGTTTCTGTTGGGTTTGAAATTGGAATTGAGCCAGCCCTGGAGACATCTCATGTGTAGCCTGGCGTGCTGAACCACGAAGGTGGTGGCTGCCATGTGACCAAGAAGCTGTAGACAGATTCTTGCCCGAGTCTTGGGATGAATAGAGAGCATGCGTATGAGCTGCGTGATAGCGAGGAATCTGTGATATGGGAGCGAGGCCCTGCTCTGGATTGAGTCGAGATGAGCTCCGATGAACTCAATCTGTTGTGTAGGTGTCAGGGTGGATTTTTGGATGTTTATTTGGAGGCCTAGGCTGTGAAAAAGGGAGATGGCAAAATGGGTAGCTTGAAGTATCTCATCATAGGAGTTGCCCTTGATGAGGCAATCCTCCAGGTAGGGGAACAGCGTGATCCCGTGTTTGCGGAGGTGAGCCACGACCATGGCTAGAGTCTTGGAAAAAACTCTCGGTGCTGTGGAGAGTCCAAAAGGAAGAACTCTGTATTGAAAATGGTTGTGACCGATTTTGAATCGTAGGAAGCGTCTGAGTTGGATGAATTGATATATGAAAATAAGCGTCCTGTAGATCGAGGGCTGTGAACCAGTCCCCTTGTTCCAGTGCAGGTATTACTGTGCCCAGTGTGACCATCTTGAAGCTTTGTATCCTCACGAATTTGTTCAGTCGGTGTAGATCTAGTGTAGGCCTCCATCCTCCTGAGTTAGAAAGTAATGGGAGTAGAAACCTGTCCCTTGATGTTGTGTCGGCACAGGTTCCACTGCACCTAGTTGTAGAAGATGCGCCACTTCTGTGCAAAGTAAGTGGTCGTGAGAAGGGTCCCTGAAGAGGGATTGGGAAGGGGGAAGGGTAGGAGGATAGGATATAAAAGGGATGGAGTAACCTTACTGAACTATTTTGAGGACCCAGCGGTCCTGTGTAATCTGCTGCCAGGCATGTTGGAAATTCTGGAGGTGGTGGCCAAATGGGCAAGTAATCGGTGGAATCAACGGGTGGTCATGCAGACCCTCGACCAACGTTTCAAAACTGTTGTTTATTCCCCGATGGACAGAAGGTGGTGGCTTGATTTTAATTTTGTCTGCGCTTAGGGGGTCTAGCACAATTCCTAGTTATGTCGTATGGTCTGGGTTGAGGGCGATAGTACTGTTGTGTGTGTGGTCTTTGGTAGGGCTGGTATCGTTGTCTCCTGGGAAGAGATGGGTGAATGCCCAGAGTGTGCAGTGTCGCTCTAGAATCTTTCATGGTGTGAAGGAGTTCATCAGTTTTTTTGGAGAAAAGTTTGTCCTTATCAAAGGGGAGGTCCTCCACTTTGGTCTGCAGTTCTTTGGGGCTGCCAGATGCAGAGAGCCATGAAGATCTGCGCATAACCACAGCAGTTGCAGTAGTATGGGCTGCTGTGTCCACCGTGTCCAGAGATGCCTGTAGGGCCGTTCTGGAAATCAGTTAGCCCTCAGTCAGGATTGATTTGAAGTCTGCTCTTCTATCCTCTGGAATGTAGGAGGCAAATTCAAAAAGTTTATTGTAATTATCAAAGTCGTAGCTGGCGAGAAGAGCAGAATAGTTCACAATTCTGAATTGTAGTGTGGAGGATGTATAAACCTTGCGGCCCAAGACATCAAGGCGTCTAAGGTCCTTGTCTTGTGGGGTGGGTCGATATTGTGACTGTTTCGTCCTCTGTGCAACTGCATCCATGACAAGCGAGTTCGATGGTGGATGAGAAAATAGGAAGTCAGCGTCCTTAGCAGGGACATAGTATTTACGTTCGGCCTTTTTGCAAGTTGGCACTAATGAAGCTGGGGTTTGCCAGAGAGTGTCAGCCGGCTCCAGGAGTGCTTCGTTTATAGGGAGCGCGATCTTTGAGGGCGCAGATGATTGAAGGATACTGAGGAGTCTGTGTTGTGTCTCCTGAACCTCTTCTAAGGGGATATCTTGACTGAATGCCACTCTCCTGAAAAGTTCTTGAAATGGTTTACAGTCATCCACAGTCTGTGGAGGCGGAGGGAGGAGGGCTCCGTCTGGGGCTGATGGAGAGTTAGGGGTTGGTGAGTAAGGATATGGTGTGTAGGAGAACCCAGGTGCTGCCCACAGGGGGGGAGGGGGGGCGAAGTAGAGAAACTGAGGCTGGTGGCCTTGAGCTGTGACCTGAGGTGGAAGAGGTGCCTGTGGAGGAGGAGAAGCAGGAGGGGAGAACTCCGCTTGCTGCTGTAAATCGAGTTCGCCGTCAGTGAAAGCCAGTTCAGGTGGAGAGAGCAGCTGTTCAAAAAGTGAACCCTGTGTATCTAGGAGCGGAGAGTGAGGCTCAGGTGGCACAGAAAGGTCACATTGAGTGAGAAACTGTTGCTCCTGCTCCCTGGGCTGCACTGAGCCTGCTCTGTGTTCTAGTGCATTAGCAGGAGAAAGTGAAAGTGACAGCAGTGCTGCAGACTGCTTGGAGGTGCCTTGCAGGGGGTCTGTTGCTGGTGCCCGGGTGGAAGACAGGCTTGGTGCCGATGATCTTCTCGGTGCTGAGGAGAGGCGCGCTGCCGGCACCACGACCATTTTAGGTGCCGAGGAGGAGCGCGCCATCAGCACCACGGCCGTTTGCGGTGCCAAGGGAACCAGTGCCACGAGGACATTCTCGGCACAGGAGGTCTGATCCCTGCCTCTGAGCTCTGTCGGAGCCGTGGCTGAGGCATTAGAAAAAGCTGAGGCACCGACCTTTGACGCTGTCAGCACAGAGGGTAGGGATCTCACAGGAGACCCCCTACCCTTGTTAAAGTCTCTCCTCTGAGACTGTTCTGCTTCTTTCCTCCGCTCCAGGGAGGGTGAAGCAATGCTCTCAACTGGTTCGGATCTGGCCGGGGAGCATGTAGGAGCGGGTTTAACTTTCCCCATCTCTGAAAGCGGCTGTAAGAATTTTTCCATCATCAGCATTTTGAGCCACAGGTCCCGGACACGACGAGCTCTTGACTTGAGGCTCGAGCAATGGAGGCACTTCGTGGAGACGTGGGTGTCCCCAAGGCACTTCACACAATGTGAGTGCCCATCTGTCCGTGGCATGGAGTCCTGACAGGAAATGCACCTTTTGAATCCTGAAGCTCCTGGCATTATGAATTAGAAATGGCAGGGGAGTGTCTCAACAGGAGACAAACCTGAGGGAAAAAAGTGGGTTTTTTGTTTTGTTTTGTTTTTGTTTTTTAACTAAGTAACTAACTTAGAAACAACTAAGATGTAACTAATAATTATTTCTATGTTCTTTGTTACTGTTTCCTATAGAGACCAGGGAAGAAAAGGCAGCACTGCCCCGAGTCCAGTCTTCAGCCGAGGACGGTTGAGAAGGAATTGAGGAGGGTGCGGGGCGCACACACTCAGGAAGATTCCAACAAGACGGGAGATATCAACTGAGTGCGTGCATCCCGACCAGGCACTGCTACCAAAAATCTCTGATCAACGGCGCCGGGACGCACCGTCACCTAGAGTGGAGCACCCACAGGGACAGCACTCGAAGAAGAACTGAGCCTTATGTTAATAACAGCCCAAGTTATCTCTAATAATCTTCTCTTCATTGCTTTTATTCTCAATGAAAGGGTGATTAATAAATTCACATAGAGATTTCAATTGGGAGATTTACTCTGATGTCACTTCAGTACCTCAAACAAGTTTTGGGAAAGACTGAAGTTTCAGGGTTAGTAAAGATGAACTTATCACAAAAATACCATGATCAATTTCAGTGATAAGGAGGCAGAGGAAGGCATGAATAAAAATCACATGATGCAGGTGCTTCATGTAACTGAAGATAGTTACATGAAGCACCTGCATCAGCTCATCCTCATTTCCTACTTTGCACAACATTTGGCAGGCAGTTAATAAATGACAGAAATGTACATGGAAATAAAAGAATAGCATCTTCACTCTCAGTTACCCACAATCAAAACCACAATCTAATCTACTACATTGCATGAAAGAATCCTTCTTCCCTCAACATTGGACAGATTCTCTTCTGCACTTTTAGAAATCCCTAGCAGAATACATAGTACGAGAACTAAGGCAAAAAAACTTTTTGAAAACTGGAAAACATATGCAGCATATTATTCACTGTGGTTAAACTGGCTTGACCTTTTCTAGTTTGTTCCTGCAGCTCAAATCTAATGGAATCCTCCACAGCCAATCCAATCCCCAAAGGCACTCTTGGGCACAGACCCTCCAAGTTGTGCATTCTTAGCAGGGAACCTTCTGTTCTCCTCTGAATTCCTTAACAGTGAATTTCATATAATTGCATTACACTGGGAAGTACTGAGTAGTTTAGACAAAAACATTTCTAATCTTAGTTCCTATTCTTACCTTAAAGATATAGTGTGGTTTCAATAACTTCAAAGTTGATATATTTGGGACGTCTTCTTCAAACCATGATTGCCATTACTTACACTTCTTTAATTTAGGAAAATATACAGCCACAACATTGCTAATGCATTGCCAAAAGAATAAAATGATTATAAAACACAGGTCACATTTGCTGCTATTTTATATAATATCCAACTTCACTTATTTCACTGGAGCTGTAGAGAGTTTATGTTACCAGAGAATTAGGCGCTATGTAGTACAATTCTATGCTGTATTCTAGCACAGTGTTATTATTCATAATAGATTAGCAAATTGGATATTTCATGTATAGTGAGAGGATACATCCTTTACTCTTTTGGTACATTTCCACATGCTGTAAATTATAAATGAGGCTGCACTATGGATAACAAGTCATAATAACTTCCACAACAAGTAATACAGTTATACCAGGAAACAAAACAACCTTTTGGATAACCATTTCCCTCCCCCCAACTTAAGTTTACTTCCTGATATTGAAATTTTAATTACACTGGGCCAAATTTTCTGCTGCTCTAAGTCAATCCATTTATTTCAATATCGTTATGCCAACAGAGAATTTGGCTATTAACTTAGTCATTGGGTACAGTATAGAAAACAGCAAATTATATTTGTCACAGCCCTGTGACAAAGTGCCATCATGAAAGATTTGTTTTACTTTTACTATATGACTTTCACAATGGCTATGATGCAATCTTGCTTCTGTAATATATAACAACTACAGTAAATGGTGACAATTTTAACTGTTATAGTTTTTTTTTCTGGTATGCATAAAATCTTATTTTATTTTACTCAAGCACCATAATAATTTAAAGTTTTGTGTAACAAATTGTAGGAGTATTTTGTGTATCCCCCCCTTTGGCTGATCCCCAAGAGGATTGCTGTTTGCTACTGCATCTTGTTAAGAGATACAGTCCTTTAGACTCAAATGGCAAAGAAAGTCTCTGCTTTAGAAATTAGAAGTTCTAGGTACAGTTCCACTGAAATTCCCACTGAGCAGCAGTTACACTTGAAAAGCACAGTAAAAAAATGAAAACTTGTTACCTTACCAATTACAAAATATGACCAAGGTCCTGGATTTCTGCAGCTCTATTATTCCTCCTTTGCTACAGAATTCTGCTCCCAAAACATTTATTATTTTAAAAACAATAAGTGTTTTTATCCCTTAAGGTTACAGAGATAATGTTTTCGAGTTAACTGAGAGATAACGATCAAAAGTCTTGCAAGTTTGCCCATCTCACAGCCCGTCTGCAAGGATATCTGAAAAATGTGTTAAACATGCTATTTGCCTAATGTATGTGAATACCTGATTGGGTTGTAGTTAACTAAGCCTACTGAAAGTTATATCTCTATCCATACACAGGTGGGTAACAGCTGGGCCCTATTTTCAGGCATTTGTTAGCAAAAGAAAAGTCCCGGTAGACGATTACAAAATAAATACACACTAGTGAGTGCTGGGGTTTAAATCATGAATAATTAAGTAAAATAACTTTAATATGTTTTAGTAGAAAACCATTTCAGAATATTTGTGCTTAAAAATAATATCCTAGATTTTGAAACAAAAGGGCTGGCAGATTTAGAAAAAAAGTCTAGCTTTTTATAAAAGAGGTTTGGGGGATTAGCAACGAGGTCCAGAAAGATTCTTGACATGGCTGAAGAAAAGGTATTTTTCGGGTCAGGAGGACGAGGATTGTGCCAAGACAGTTAAATATGGATCTAGGAAGCACAGAGGCAGGAAAACCCAAAGAAAGTCATAATAAGACAATGTGAGAAATCTGCTAAAAAACAATCACAGCTAGAATTTTAACTGACAAAAAAAAAAAAAAAAAAAAACCACACACCACAAACTAGTGGTTCCAAACTGTTTGCAAGAAGCTGGGAATGGGTGACATGGGATGGATCACTTGATGATTACCTGTTTTGTTCATTCCCTCTGGGGCACTTGGCATTGGCCACTGTCAGAAGACAGGATACTGGTCTAGATGGACTTTTGGTCTGACCCAGTATGGCCGTTCTCATGGTCAAACAACTTATAATAGTGCAATAGTATAACTGAAGTGTTTTGGACCATTTCTGTACAGTGTATGATTGGTAATAAGGGAAGGCAAGAGGTGAAGAAGTCTTCAGCAAGGACCTCAAGTGTCATCCAACACCATCTGAACCAAACTGCAGCTCTGCCTACTGACAGACTGTCCTGCCATAGGAGCAGGGCAGAGAATTTAGGAAACTGAGGAGAACCTCACAGAACCTTCCTCAAGGGCAAGTTACTTGGCAGGGCTGTGGAGAAGCAAAAAAACCCTTCAAGTGCTGCAGACCCCAAGGACCTGGGTAGGGGGAAATGTTCCTATCCCTTGGTGTGTTGGCCTTTTCATTATACTGCCCTGACCTCAACTTGAACCATGGTTCTCTTAGAAGCTATCCTGTCAATGGCTCCTCCATCCACAAGAAATAAACAAAAAAGCAACTATGAGCTATGTCTGAAGGTAAGAAATGTTACTTTTTCACAGCCATACATACTACTGGGAAACACCCAGCTGAACACTTTAATGCAATATGTAGTTATTTTCAATTCTTTCAAATTATTTCTGACATGAGGGTTTTTTTTGTTTTGTTTTTGTGGGTAAAATGGCTAATCTCTCTAGATTTTGGGGTTAGACAACCGTGGGGTGCCAGTGGACCAGCACCCATTGCCTGCATTCAATTTGATTTTTGACAAGGATGTCTATGGTTTCTTGAGGCACAGCACTTGTGAACTTGCTCTGTAGCCTGTATTTGCTGCTTCAGGCAATAGGGATAGCTGTGATTGCATCAATGACAGGCCTTATCAATATCTCACTTAGCGAACAAAGGACACCAATATTCCTTAAATATTCCTTTGCATCATCCACAATTTCATGATGCTGGAATGCTTGACAAAGCCCATCTAGTCTGAAAAGTGCTCACTTTCAGGGAAGGGGATTGAGAAGTATTTAATTCCAAGTGCACTTGAACAGTACTGACATTCGGTCTAGGTTCTAATCTGGATTGTTGAGATAACAATTGTTTAAATCACGAATGATCTGCTGGTGTTCAGTGAGGGTCAGCTAAATATTCTGGACATGCTGAACCTTTCAGCAGCTTTTATTCCAATTGCCAATGCGTTGTTGTTTTGGTGATTAAAGGGACATTGGTTATGTGTTTGGAGCTGTCCTCCAGCGACATCTATAAAGCTGTCAATGAGTGATGAGTAATTGCAGTCTTCAGTGGGAGTTTTGAAATGTGACATTCTTCTTGGCTGAATCCTACAAAATTCCCCACAGTCAGTTATATATGAAGGCCCTTAATAAGATAGTTTCCAAACAGAGGGTAGAATATAATCAGTATGCTTTACAGACCCTGAACATTTGTTCTCTGGAAAAATGTGTGATTAAAAGTGTTGCTAGCTGAATGCACAGGTTTATCTTGTCCATATAACCAAGAAGCCCTTGCAATTAAATACAAATAACACTGCTCTACAGCCAAAATGCTTCTGAAATAAATGTAGTCAAACTTTACTAATTCTGGGTCACTGAGAACAAAAATGATGCTTAAAATTGTTGATTGGCTCTAGTTTTCAAGATATGCTATTGGGTCAGTATATACGACCCTTGACTTGGGAATGGCGGAGGATACGTGAGTTGTAAAGGGAAGGGATCTCAATTTAAACCAGAAATGACTAAAATACATCTTTGACTAGATCCATGAATAAATCTATAACTGGGTTTGGACAGTACTTGCTTTTTAGGCAAAACAATGAATGATGCAATCTGAAGCTGGTATTGCGTCATACATGATATGAATTGCATCATGTTATTCCTAGAAGTCATGGATGATGCAATCATAACAAAGCTTACATAACTCTGCCGAACAAATTGCCCTATATCAGCTCTAGAAATCATACAGTGTCATGCTCTCTTATTTGTCAGTGCTTGATTTTGCAAAGGGACACATTTCTGTTTAGCCAAAGTGAGCAGAGATGCCTCGTACTTGTGTGAACAGTGCAGATAACTTCTGCTATGTTTGCGGTGAAGTGACTTTTGCATCACAAAAGCGCAGTATAACCACTATGGTTAAGAAAGCCTGTCACCTTTATTTTGGCTGCAAAATTGGAGATCAGGACAAGAGGTGGGCCCCACACATATGCTGCAACACTTGTGCAACAAATCTTCGCCAGTGGTTGAACAGGAAAAGGAAATCTATGCCTTTTGCAGTGCCAATGATTTGGAGAGAGCCAACAGATCATACCAGCAATTGTTACTTCTGCATGGTGCCTCCAGTTGGGAAAGGTGTGTCAAAGAAGAAAAAGTGGACTGTGCATTATCCAAACATTCCATCAGCTACACGCCCAGTACCCCACGGAGAAGGACTGCCGGTTCCTGATGCACCAGAATCATTCTCACTTGAGTCAGACGAGGAAGAGGAGGAAACTTCTGGTCCTGAACCATCAATGTCACAGGACCCACATTTTCTCCCATCCTCCCCCTCTGAACCACACCTCATAACACAAAGTGAACTGAATGACCTTGTCAGGGATTTGGAACTACCCAAGAGTAAGGCAGAGCTGTTGGGCTCCAGACTACAGCAGTGGAATCTCCTGGCAGGTGAGGTTAGGGTTTCCATGTTCCGTGACCATCAAAAGGATCTTGTCCCATTCTTCTTCATGGAAGGTGATCTTATAGCCTGCAACAACATCGATGGTGTGATGGCAATCCTCAACATCGTTCACGATCCAGATGAGTGGAGACTGTTCATTGATTCATCGAAGACGAGTCTTAAAGCTGTTTTACTGCATAATTGCAATGTTTTGCCATCAATTCCAGTTGGTCATGCAGTCCATATGAAGGAAACCTATGACAACATGAAACAACTTTTCGGGTGCATAAACTATGACCAACATCAGTGGCAGCTTTGTGGCGATTTGAAGGTTGTTGCTCTCTTGCTTGGTCTGCAGACTGGATACACAAAGTACTGCTGTTTTCTCTGCGAATGGGATAGTCGTGCAAGAGATTCCCACTACATCAAGAAAGATTGGCCACTCCGACAGTCATTGGAGCCTGGGAGGAAAAGTCTTCAGCATCCACCACTTGTTGAATCAAGGAAGATTTTGTCACCACCCTTACACATCAAGCTGGGTCTGATGAAGAACTTTGTCAAGGCTATTGACAAAACACAAGCAGCTTTCAAGTACCTCCGTGGAAAATTTCCAAGGTTAAGTGAAGCTAAGATAAAGGAAGGTGTCTTTTTTGGTCCTCAGATTCGTGAACTTCTTCGAGATGATGCATTTGACCATGCACTGCGTGGCAAGGAAAAGACGGCATGGAAAGCCTTCCAGTTAGTGGCAATAAATTTTCTCGGAAACAACAAGGCAGACAACTACAGGTTGTTGGTGGAAAACCTCCTCAAGGCATACAAAAGCCTTGGTTGCAACATGTCACTAAAGATACATTTTTTGCACTCTCATCTAGATTTTTTTCCACTGAACTGCGGAGCAGTGAGCGACAAGCACGGCAAGCAATTTTACCAGGACATTGCAACAATGGAGAAACACTATCAGGGCAAATGGAGCCCATCAATGCTTGCAGACTATTGCTGGACAGTGACAAGAGATGCTCCATTTAATGAATACAAGAGACAAGCCAAGAAGCGCCGAGTAGACACTGAATAGGACTAAACTATGTACATAATAGTTTTTTGCCTTTTGTTTCATAATAAATTTTATTTATATAACCCTTTTGCTGATTTTTAAAGTGTTACATAAACAGGACAGGTGAAATATCATCATGTAAAGCAACCATAAACACATGAAAAGACCTAGGTTTACAATTTATGATTAAAACTCTACTATCTACACAATATACATAGACATAAAATGTAAAAACTTAAATATCTTAGAAACAGTAGCCAATCAGTTGTTTTAATTGTCATATTTGAATTCAGCACATCAAAATACATAATAAATAGCACATTTTATCTCTGAAGCAGATGTCTTCTCAAAAATTGTAGACCAGTGTAATCTATGCAAGCATAGCTGTTCCTCTTCTGTGTCCCCACTTGTTGAGATGATTTCAGAGCTAGTAAATTAGTTTAAATATCCTGAAAACACTTTTGGGTATACCCTGCACATAGGATGACTGACATTGTACTAATGTTTTTTCAGCTGTACAATTTGCATATTTTATGTCTTTATCCTGTGAAGACTTTGCAGCAGAAATATATACCTTTGTGACTACTAGTCTCATTTGTTAATTTAATGCATTCATTGCCAAACTCCATTAGAGCTATTCCATCCATTGAGAATTTACCAGCAGTGGAGAGTTGAGTAAGAACGCTGTCTGAGTCTGGAGCTCAACAGCAGTTGAATCAGACCTCAGGCCATTACAAACTTTTCTGCTTTATGACACTTTTCTGAAGATGTCAGGTATACTCATCTGCATTCCATTTCAATAGTTTGTGTGACAGACTGTAGTGTTATGTCCACCACTTTTACAAGACAATGATAAATTTTGTACGAAGTATGCCTTGTTAGGCATCATTTTAAAACTATAATCTACTGAACATTATTGTCCTGGTAAAATGTGTGTAGCAACATTGTATGTAAAGTTACAAGATTTTACTGTATGACATTGCTGAGACATGCCCCAAGTTTAGAAAAGCAGCCCAGACCAGTTCTTCAGAGACAAAAGGTGAGCCAGCACCTCAGCTAGGTGTCAACAATCAAATGGACTATTACCAGGTTGAGAGATCATTCTTTGGCAGGAAGAAAGATCTGAGCGAGAAATCTACATCTTGGAAGACAGACTTGCCCTTGCCTGAACCCCAGCTGGAGATGATTCTCAAAGAAGAGAAATACTATAAGAAGGAAGAACAGAGGAAATAAATCACGTCTTTTCCCTCACCTCTACTCATGGCATCAACAACATTTGAAAGACAAAGGAAGTGTCAGTGAACTGGGGGTGTGGTGCTGACTGAAGGAGTTCAGTTGGTAAAAGCATGCAGTGAGGAAAAACCTCTGCTTTTAATTCATTTAGCTTGTTAAATTAGGTATTAGTTTGTGTTTTACCTTTTATTTCTTTGTAACCAATTCTGACTTTTATGACTCAGTACTTGTAATCACTTAACATATTTCTTTCTGTAGTTAATACATATGTTTTATTGGTTTATCTAAAGCAGTGTGGTTTTGGATTGAAGTGTCTGGAACCTCCATTTCAGATAACAGGGTTTGTGAATATCCATTGATGAAATGATGAACTTTCTATAAGTTTGTATTGCACAGAAAAACAAGATGGCCAGTACAAGACGCACATGAACCAGATGAACCCTGGGGAATGTCAGTTTGTGACATTTATTTATCGCAATTTCATTGTCAACATCACCTTGAGCATCATATCACTAATAAAAGCCAAGTCTTCATGCAAAAAACATCTGCATTTGATTTGTTCTTACTGCTGCTGAGCACATCACCACCACAATTACAAACAGAAGTATTTGGCTTTTATTACTTTGTTATTCTTTACAGCCAATCTTTATGGCAACAGAACTTGCTAAGCCATGGATTCTTACAGAATCTTATACTACTAAGTTCTTTACACTATTATTTTATTTGTGGGGTTTCCAGGTATTGTTTTTGTTTTCATTTTAGATTTAATATAATAACTGGAAATATGAGTCAACAATAATAATTTTACAAATAATTAAAAAAAAATCTTAGTAATTTCCTCCATTGTTCTCCCCAGAAGATTCTTTCTGGCTGTGCGTGCCTTGTTCATACTGTAAACTCTTCAGGCTGGAGACAGTATGTATTTTCTTTTGCTGAAATTGCCAAGCTTAACAAAGAGGTGTGCAGATTTTTTTTTTTACACAAACAGAATTATAAAAGAAGACTGTCAGACTATTAAAAGATCTTTACGGAAAATCTTAAATGGTGATTTCAGGCAACACACACACCCCACAAACATTTTGCTATTTGTATTAAATGCTGAGCTCAACTGGCCCTACCAAGTTTTCTGAGGCACTGTCAATCTGTTTCAGTTTTTCACTTCCATGTGTATACACACTGGTTTTGTTCCTCGTGAGTTCTGAGCTGAAGGCTAAAACACTTTTTAAAAAATGTCTCACTAGTTATATACATACTGCAGAGTTATAAAGAAAAAAGTGGGCTAAATTTTGGGCATACCAATTTGACTTTTTTCTTTACAAATAAGTTTGTTGAAAAATGAAGAAGGGTTACATTATTTGGTATTATATGCAGTTTTGCAGCTATTCATTTACTTTGTGTCACACTGTTTCTTTCTCCAAAGAATTCATCTTTATTTGTCCAAAAGCCAGCTAATAAATACTTCAGTTAGATCATGATTGCATGGTTCACCCCCCACCCCCCGTACCCTTCCCAATCTGTCAGCACTTAAAACTTCCTAAATGTTAAGTGATTTCATTTATTGAAAACCAATGCCTCTAAGAATTCTTGGAATTACTGTACTTAAAATTTATAGTATTCAATTTAAATGTATAAAGGCTCTGGGGAAATAATTTACTTAAAACAACAAAACTCAACAATAAGAGAATAGTTAGTGAGTCCCAACATAAATGAGTTGTAGTTTTCTATAAAAATCTGCAATAGTGCTTGGAATACAAAACCACTGTAATCCTGTCTCTGGGGAGCGCCAATCACCACAGTGAAAGATTTGAATTAAGGGTGCGATGGTTAAAAGGTAGGTTCTCATGCAAAGCTTCTTATCAGGAGACAGGAACACTCAGCACTGCCCTTTTTCAGCCCGAACAACTGAAACACTCGAAGGTGATTTAACATTTGAAGATTATTCACAGTCGGAAAAAAATCCTGCACATAGAGGGCCTAATTATTGGCAATGTAAAGAGGCCTTAATGTGTAACGGTAATGATCTTTACTTCCTAAGGCCCTAATCTCACCCTACTTACATGAGTAGTCCCTCTGACTTGAGCAGGGTTTGGCCCAAGTGTTTATCTATATTAGATGTGGAATATGATTTTATCTCTACACTGTAAACTATCATTCCTACTCACCTGAAGCCATTTAATGAGAAAGTACAGTAGGTAAATGCTGCCATCTACACATGACTAATTAAAGACTGAAATACAGTAAGCCTGTAAGCAGAATAATTAAAATGTAGGGACACTGCTGTTCTCCACGCCATAAACAATTAGCAGAATGTTTAAAATAGACTTTTTACAGGGCTGTAACTGGGTAGGAGGAAAGAGGTTTTAGAAATATATTTTCATTCCCCGCACAAAGAAAATTGTATCTATAATATCTAATTTTGAGACTGCTTTATCACAGCCTCAAAAATTATCCTGTCATTGAATTCTCTTTCGCTTCCTGTCATCTTTTACAAATAATGCGCGCACACAGGTAAAGGTAAGAGGCCGATATTGCACAGTATTTTAGCTGTGAATTAGGGATATTTATGTGATGTCTACAATATACTTTAAAATAACATTTTGTAAGGCAGCTGTGTTTACAAGAGGAAGTATTTTTATAGGACCCCTAAGTAACAAATGTCTCCCGTTTCTGCAGGTCTGTCCCTCATCCCTGTTTCCCTCATCATTTTTATATGTGAGCTCTCTCTCTCTCTCTCTGCTAGACAGATTATCAGCTATGGGGTTTAAAGAATAGCATTTAGTATTCATCTATTTTTACATAAACACCTGGAAAGGAGATTAAAATTCTAAACTTCCTGATCAATATTTTAATGATCATTTATATCCAGAATAAATATCTTAGAAAAAAATCTAGAAAAATAGATGTCATGCATACTTATTATTATTACTTTTAAACATAAGCATACAAATGAAGAATATTTTAAATTATGAATATTACAAGTAAACAGAATAGAATTGGTTCTTTTACTAATAATCTAAAAAACTGGGTCTATAACACAAAAATGTTTGAAAATGAAACATTAAATGTCTCGATTTTACAATGCTAGCTCAGCATATTTGGAAAAAATATAAGAATTCAGAAAGAGGAGCTTTGAGATCCTTTATACATGTATTTGAACATTATAGTCTGATTGTCCATGATTTCTGAAAACACAATAAAAAAGGATTTGTTACTTTGTAGGAGTATTAGGATACTCTGACATTTTATTCTGAAGCTGCATCCTTCACAATTAAATATTAACTTCAAGTGTGACTGCTTTGTATTTTGTAATGTTACCATCTAAAGCACCAATATGTAATATTATTAATCCTACTACAAAATGAAATGTGTGTGATACTCCCGCCCTCAGACTTCACAGACTTTATATAAAGCTTAATTATCTCTTGAGGAGTATGGCACTAGTGGCTATTTAAACCTTCACTTAACATACATTCAGGAGCTGCCATTTATTTATTTATCTTGACTTTGACCTCTTCAAACGATACACCTTTCTCCCCCAGGGATACTGCTGTGTTACATTAATATTTTAGTGACCCTTTTACTCTGAGAAAAGCAAAGAGATGTATACATGACCTGTGATCAGTTTTCAAACAAGCAATATACTGTTAAAAGGGGGGGGGGGGGAGATCTTCCATACATACCATAATTTAAGAATCTTGAATTATCAATTATATTTTTGTGTGTGAAACTGTTTTATTTAGTAACAAAAATTATGAGAGAAAATTATTCAGAGATAAATAATATTTTATTTTTCCCTTCTACCAGAATGAAATATACCCATGGAAGTGAATAAATGATGCATATCAACAAGGCACCAGTGGATGAGATTTATAAATCTGAATGCTCACTATACTGTTATTTTTGGCTCTTGGAGCTCTAAGAGGAAAAACATAAAGCACTGTTTCCACAGTGAACCAAAATTCCATAAAATTTTATCAGAACGCCTCAGGCAGACGTCTGTCTAGGGAAGACAAAATTTTGGGGGAGGGGGAGAGGATTTTTTTTGGTCCAATCAGGCTGGCAGGGAGGAAAGAGACCCTTACTGAAATTCTCTGTTTTCCTCCAGCTTTGATACTTGTGTATCTTTCCCCTCTCTGGAATTTTCACAGGTAAATCTCTAGCAGCAGTATAAAGATAAAGCTGAACTCTTTGTTCAGTAATATCAGTGCAAGTCCATTTTAGTCACTGGGTACACAGACATAACTGGAGAGAGAATTTGTCGTACAATCTTGAAAATCTCTTATTTTGTCTCTTTAGTAATAGTCAAAGCAGTAATAGCTATTAGGTGGGAGGTTACCTGATTTCATACCACTAAGCTGTAAATTTTTCTTACTTTGAGGAAAAATATTGAAGATATAACCTGGAGGGAGAGGCAGGGGGGATTTCTTGGCTACTCTTCAGATGCTCTACCAACCAAGCCGATTGGCTTGAATCCCATTCCAGCCCACATCTTTCTTTCCATTGTTTTTTTGTGTAGCAAAAATATGCAAACTGCTTATTTCATATAGTTATAGTTTTCCCTTTAAACTTATGGTGGTTTTCTTTTTATTGTTTGTTTGTTTTTGTTGTTGTTTTACAGAGAAGTAAGGTTCTACTCTCTACTTTAAGGCATTTCTGTGTTTGTCTGTCCAGCTCCCAAAAGAACAAGAAGTGGCAAATATTCAGTAGCCAATTCAGAAACTCTAATAAACACTGAAACAGGAAAGAGGGAACTGGCCAGACCTAGGGAGATCGGGAAACAGACCTATCAGGTGGGAAACTGCATTTTGTTTATTTCTCTTTAATATGTATCTACTTTGCTTTATAGTTGGAATTTCGCAAACAGTAGAGACTAACCACAAATGAGACAAGACAGACAACGCTGACATCTTATTTAAATGCTGGAAATGTTATGAATGTAGGAAGATTTCTTGGGGCCACATCCTCTTCTTCCATAGAAGTAGTCATCACACGAATGTAGTGACTGAGGGCATGGAGAAAGTACTCATGGCACAGACTGCATTTAATTTATCTCCTATCATTAGGATGTCTTGGAAGAGTCAGGATGAGAGGTCTTTCAATTGTGCTGAGATATAGGATTGGTGGGTATCTCTAGTCCCAACCCCCTACATGTTTGCACATCTGCGTGGAGCGCCTGCCCAGCCATATTATTCCTGCCATCTCCCACTCTCAGTAGCCCAACTGATTTAGGAACCATACCAACAAAGGTTTCTCATTGTGGGTGCACTCTATGTCCCCAAAAAGGGGTTGAGAAGCCACAGGAGGGGAGTTAACAGTCAACTAGCAGAATTCATTTAGATAGAAACCCCCATATAAGTATTCAACATTAATGTTAAACCACTAGGAAAGGTCATAAAAGATTACCACAAATGCCAACAGTTCAGAGATAGACAAGGTTAGTGAGCAATATATTTTATTGGACCAATTTCTGTTGGGAAGAGAGGCAAGCGTTCGAGCTACACAGAGCTCTTCAGGTCTGGGAAAGGTATTGACAGTGTCACCGCTAAATACAAGATTAAACAGATAATTTAGCATAAGTACTTAGCACAAATTCTAAGGGACAATTCAAGATGAAGTAGCCCGTTAACATCCCGCTAGTCATAGGACAAAAAGGGGGGTTACTGGGTAACAGAATGTTGTAATAAGCCATATATCCACTCTATATGTGACCTAACAAAGAAAATCTACACAACACATTCAAAAGACGAGCCTGGGAATTTAAATTCATAACTTTGCTAGACACTAAAAATCATGATCTTAATAAAGACACCAGATTTGTGACAGAAAGACGGCAGAATCTAACCGTGACAGGAGAGAAGTGATACTGGTGTAAGAAGGAAACATTTTGACAGGACTTTGGAGCAGAGCCCGGAGCTGGAGCCCAGAGCAGCTCCGGAGCAGTGGAGCTGCAGGTTTTTGCCTGGAGCTGGAGCAGAGCTGGAGCACAGCTCCTAAGCCCTGATTTTGAAGTATTATCCTACACCATTTCACAACCCAAGATGGAAGCATCTATATCCTCATTGTCATAGTGGGACGCTGCCTTGGGTTTCTCCTGGACACTATATATTCCTGGCAATACTGGACACTCAGATACCAACAAGTTAAAAATGGTTTTATCCATCCATTGTAACAAATGTGGAGTTGTCCCTGGTGATTCATGTGTTTGTGACCTCCAGCTTCTACAATCCACTGTTTAAATTCAATGAAAACAGTCATTTAAAAAGCCCTCTAGAACATCATGCAGTTGCTCACCTGCTAAGCAACACCGATTAGCTCACACACATTATACAGAGGGTCCTCAACTGAAAATTTGATTTCAAGATATTAGTCTTAACCTTCAAATTGCTCAATAAACTATAGCAGGGACTGCCTCTCTCCACAAAGTCATGCCCTTTCATGGTAGTTGTGGTCTATGAGAAAAGTGCAACTGTCAATAACATGAGTTGGAGTAATGGACACAGATTTCATGGCCATATAACTCAGGGAAAATATCCCACATTGCCACCAGGCCACTCTGAATGCCCTTTCTGGAACTCTATGGTACAATTACCACTTGTCTGCTTCTTCATGCATGGCAAAGCAAAAGGGAGAGTATTTTAATTTTATATAAAAGGGTAGCACAAAACAAATTCATGAGCTTGATAAAGCTCATTATCTAGACAGATCACCAGCTAATCACATATTCTAATAGTCAATTTGATACTTTAAACAAATGCGAAGTTGTACACTATCCATTACATCAAGCTACTGTTATAGCTGTATAACAATATAATGTGATGTAGAAATAAAGGTACCAGAGTGCCCTAAAAAAAAAAAAAAAAGGTGTTTCACATAGCTGAAGTTATGTAGCTTAGATTGACCCTGTGCGGTAGAGTAGACAAGACATAAGAAACAATCATTCAAGACAAAACCCCTCCAGATTTGATAACAGACACACACACAAAAATAATAATTTTCTAGAAAGGCAAAGTAAAAGTATTTTGTAATTTTAAGACTTAGGGCAAAGATGAAATTCCTGTGCATCTTAGCTGTCTTGTTCATATAGAAGCCCAAATCTGGCACCTAAACTTTTACACTTTGGCTTTCAGCAAAACATGATAGAATTTTAAGAGGAGATATGGGGAAACAATGAATTAATCGCCTGACCTGCTCATACAACATTGCATTTCTTAGCAGCTCATACATATCTATATTGTACTCAAGAGTTGGCCTTAGGAGCATTTCAAGTAGGCAGCTATATGGAGCAGCAAGGGGGAAAGAGCACTTCTTTGCAAGTATGCTGGAGGTTTATTGTTTCATACAAAAAAGTCTATCTACTCACTTTATTACCTGAAACAGTTATTGGCCAGTGGCACTGCCTATGCTTTTAAACACACAGAGACAGAGATCTGGGCCTCTAGCTCTATATCTGTGCATGTTTCAATTACCTTTAGTTCTGCTTAATAATTCAGCAAAGCAAAGACTTGCTATTGGCATCTCCTCTGTGAACCAAAATCTTAAAGCTTCCATTTTATTTATGAAAACCCCTGCAGAAAAACTCCTCTCTGACCTTATTGGGTTTTTGCTTCGGGGACCAAAAGCCATAAAGCTGGTCCTGTCCAAAAAACTTCTGATCAAATGAAAGACAAGCTGACAAAATAGCAGGCGTGGGGCTTAACCAACAAATAATCAGTATCACAATTGTTTCATTGTCATTATTCACAGTATTTCTAACTGCCATTCCACATGCAATCTCACTCTCGCACACGCTAGGGTGACCAGACGTCCCGATATTATCGGGACAGTCCCGATTTTAGGGGACTTGTCCCGCGTCCCGACCTTACATTGGTCGGGACGTCTGGTCACCCTATATGAGGGAGACCACGGCAAGCAGGCGCCGCCGGCGCCACTCACCTTCCCTCCCTGGGCCCTGGGGCAGCGCACAGCTGAGCTCCCGGCGTGGCGGCGCCAGCCCACGGGGCCCGCCGCCTGGCCAGCAGGAGCCTGCAGAGCACAGCCCCGCCCCTGCCCCTGCCCCGGTACACAGAGAGGAGGTCTAGCTCTGCCGTGTGCTGCAGCGGGGCGGGGCCTGTAGACTCCAGCAGCAGGCAGTGGTCGCTGGGCAGAGAGCCCCCCCTCCTCCACTCCCTCCCCTTGACCTGACCCTAGGAAAGGGCCAGAAGGACTGGAAGGGAACTGCCTGCTGGATGCTTCCTGGGAGCCGCTCCAGGTAAGCACTGCTGGGCTCACCTGGCCCCCTGGCAGGTCCCTCTGGGGGAGGGCTCCCCTCAGACCCACTGCCCTGAGCCCCCACCCTGACCCTGTTCCCTCAGCCTCCCCCGCAGTCCCCCCTGTGCCTCCCACCCTCAAGCCACTGCCCTCAGCCCCCACCCCGACCCTGTTCCCTCTGCCTCCCCCACAGTCCCTCTCCTCCCCTTCCCTCTCCCCTCCCCCCCCCCCATCATCTCACCCTGCATGGATGTGGAAATCTGTCCCGGATTCCAGGCTGTCATTAGCCCCTGGGGCAAAAGATCAGCAGAGGTTTCCAAAGGGAAGTTTGCAGCCTTTGCTCAGACCCAAACATTTTCACTTAAAAATAAATAAATAAATAAATAAATACCCAAACCCATCCTGACACCCATCTGCTCTGTCCAGATTTGCTGTTATCCCTGTTGAGGCCAAAGTGGTTTGAAAAATTAAAAATCCTTGACACCATTGTGTTGCTTCCCCCTGTGTTGCTCGTTAATCTGATGAACCTGCCGATAATGAATAAAGATGAATGCCCTGGGAGCAATGTGTCAGGCAGACAGTTTGTGAAGTAGGAATGTGAATGCTGAAGCTCTCACAAAATGCAGAGGCTTTTCTTAACCTGAGAACTGAAAAAAAGCCAGATACCCTGCTTGGGTTTGAAAGTGACAAGAGCCTAGCGACTGACCAGAGCAGCATCAGGTTTGAAGTGACGAGGAGGGTCTGTGTCATGAAATCTGCATTTCCACTGAGGACTCTTCCATTGCCAGGGTAGCGCTGGCGCAGGTCTGCCGCCCGGCACAGCAATGCTGAGAGGTGCCAGCAGGGCCGGCTTTAGGCCGATTCAGCCGATTCGGCTGAATTGGGCCCTGCGCCAAGAGGGCCCCGCGCTGCAGCTGTCCACCCCGCCCCCAGCTCACTTCCCCGGCCCCTCCTCCCCTCCCCTGAACGCCCCGCCCCCTTCCCTGCTTCCCGCGAATCAGAGATTCGCGGGAAGTCTGAAAAGAAGCAGGGGCGGGCCAGCAGCACAAGGTAAGCTGGGGTGGGGGGGGGGGCGCGAGAAGGGCTCCGGGGAGGCGCGGCCCGTTCCGTTCCCGCAGGCCCCAGCGGCTCTGGCCTGCCCCCCGCGGCGGCGCGGCTCGGGTCCCGTCCCCCCCCCCCCCGCGGCGCGGGTCCCGTCCCCACCCCCCTGCGGCGCGGCTCGGGGCTCCCCCCGTCCCCCCCCCCCGGCGCGGCTCCCCCCGTCCCCCCCCGCGGTGCGGCGTGGCTCCCCCCCGCGGTGCGGCGCGGGTCTCACCCCCCATCCCCCCCGCGGCGCGGGTCCCCGGTGCAGCTCGGGTCCCCCCCCCCCCCCCCGCGGCTCGGGTCGGGTCTCCCCCTGTCCCGCGGCGCGGCTCCCCCCGTCCCCCCCGCGGCGCGATTCGGGTCTCTCTCCCCCCCCCCCGTCGCGATTCGGGTCTCTCTCCCCCTCCCCGTCCCCCCCCCCCCCCGCGGTACGGCTCGATTCCTGGGGGCAGGGCTTGCAGCAAGCCCCGCCCCCAGGAATCGGGCCCCGCTCTTGCTAAAGCCGGCCCTGGGTGCCAGTGTAGACTCAACCCACTGCCCTCAGCCCCCACCCTGACCCTGTTCCCGCAGCCTCCCCCGCAGTCCCCCCTGTACCTCCAACCCCGAACCCACTGCCCTCAGTCCCTGCCCCACCCCAAATCTCTTCTTCAGCCTCTCCCGTCATTCCATCCCCATCTCTCCCCCTGCTGTCCCACCCCCTCAGCTTCCCCCCATTCCAGTCCTGCTCCCCTCTGTCTCATCCCCTCCAGACCCTGTCCCTCTCCCCAACCCCCCCCCAGCCCAGCCCCACTATCTCCCCCGCCCCACTCTACACAGCTCTCTACCCTGTCCCATTCATGCTCCCCTCATTCCCTACCCTGCTCCCCCCAGTCCCAGTCCTGTCCCCCTCAGTTCCTCCACCCTGCTTCCCCTGGTCCATCCCCACACACCTACCAAGTTCCTCGACCTCCCTCCCCCCAATCCCACTGCCTGGACTCACCCCCATCCCACTCAGGACATGCAGGAAAAAGAAGTAATGGGCTTAAATTGTGGGAAGGGAGATTTAGGTTAGACCTTAGGAAAAACTTCCTAACTGTAAAGGTAGTTAAGCACTGGACAAATTACCTAGAGAGGTTATGGAATAGCAGTCATTGGAGCTTTTTAAGAGGTTAGACAAACACCTGTCAAGGATGGTCTCGTGTTGTTATTACTCAGTCCTGCCTCAGTACAGAGGTTTGACTAGATGACCTGTTGATGTCCCTTCCAGTCCTACATTTCTGTGATTCACACTGAATTGCCTTGTGCCACTATTTAGTAGTAGTGGCACACGGTTAATATACAGTTTAGAGCATAGCAGTTTTAAAGCTCTGCATGTTCAGACCAACTGAGCTGAAAATTGTGATCTATAGTATTCAAAACTATTAAGATGTGGGCTGAAATAAATAAAATCAACATGAATTGCTCAACAATATCAATGGAATCAGCATTGCGCTGCTATATATTGTAAAACATTACAGTGAAATCTTGCAAGTATTACATAGCACGCCGCCTTGCCCAAGTGGTAACTAAGCATAACATCTTCCTGTTTCAACATTCTTAACTTGTATCCCATAGCTCCTAAAAGTTGTTTTTTTCAAACACTGAATACTGCTAAGTTATGAGTTTTAACAGTTTTTTTTCCTTTTAAACCACAGCACTGAATGTTATTCTAAAATTGTTTTCCAAATATTCTTAAACTCCCAGTTTATCACCCACTGATGTTCATTGTGAAAAGTATTGCAGGTCTAATAATAATATTTGGCACTTTTGTAATTCACTGTCCAACATGTGTTTTGTGCTCTCCTCTGGTTCTGAATATGCATTGTTGTAGGCAGAGCTAGCCTATAGTTAAGCAACCGAAAATTTAGAATGGGAAGTGTTGAAATGTTGGGAAGCCTTATAATTTTGCCAGTCTGGAACCAGCATCCCATCTGAGGGATGGGGACGGGGAGAGAGGAGAGTGAGACAGGACCAGGAAACTGGGACAAGGAATCCAGAGCGGTAGTGGGGGGCAGTTGAAATCAGATGAGGAGCTGGGGCGGGTTAGACAGCAATAGGATAGACATAGACTGGAGGGGACGGGGAAGAAGGGTCTTTGACCACTAGAGACCACTCCATTCAGGAGCCTGGAATAGACCCAGGATTCCTGAGTTTCACAGTTCCTCTTCTGTCAGCAGATACCTGTGAAACCCAGTGGCAAAAAAAAGTGTCTCATCCCCCTATAGAGCTGATCTATCACATATAGGATGACAACCTACTGCCTCTGCCATCACTTACTCCATTAGCTCAAGTGGCAGAAGTCTGTGCAGTGGATCTAAAGGTTCATCGGCAGGGTTGGAGCCATGCGAGTTTCACGATGATTCCACATGCCAGAATTTCTGGGGCAGTTCAGTTTTGATTTTTACAAAAAAACCTGGGGAAATGCGTACAGAAATAGGGTGACCAGATGCCTAAATATGGGAATCTCAAGCAGGAGTAGAGAGGTTATTTTATCTCTGTATTTGGCACTGGTGCAACCAGTGCTGGAATACTGTGTCCAGTTCTGGTGTGCACAATTTAAGAAGGATATTGATAAATTGGAGAGTGTTCAGAGAAGAGTCACAAGACTGACTAAAGGATTATAAAACATGCTTTATAGTGATCGACTCAAGGACATCAATCTATTTAGTTTAACAAAAAGAAGGTTAAGAAGTGACTGGGTTATAGACTGTAAATATCTACATGGGGAACAAATAGTTAATAATGGGCACTTCAGTCTAGCAGAGAAAGGTAGAGCATGAGCCAACGGTTGGAAGTTGCAGCTAGACAAATTCAGACTGGATATAAGGCATACCTTTTCAATGGTGAGAGTAATTAACGATTAACAATATACTAAGGGTTATGGTGTTTTTCTAAAAGCTATCCTCTAGGAATTATTTTGGGAAAGTTCTATGTCTGTGCTATACAGGAGGTGAGACCAGGTGATCACGGATCCCTTCTGGCTTTATAATCTTAGAACTACGTACATCAATTCACATGCAAAATTCTCATTGAATTCAACAGGTGTCCTTGCCCTGTGGCTTGTGGTACGGGCTGCAGCAGGGGCCGTACAGCCCCTCTCGCAGCTTCCTAGGGCCCCCTCTCATGGCTCTGTGCACCTTTGTCTGTCATTGTTGTCCTCTCCCCTCCCCCCACCCTGCTCGCCCAATGTGTCCTGATATTTCACTCTTGCGATCTGGTCACCCTAGCACACGCACAAAGAGGATTGGGGGTACAGACAAAGAAAAGAGCTAGTTCCTACTTTTCAGTCAGCAGGAGAATAGGCTAAAGGATTTAAAAGCTCTGTAGTCCCACAGGTGTAATCCTGTATCTGTTGAAATCAAAGGCAAAACCCCCACTGACTTCAGTGAGCCAGGATGTGACCCCAAATATACTTTCCCACTGTCACTTTCCCTTCCAGTACCTACTTTTGTTGATTTGCTCTACTAGACTAGTTTACATTGAAACAGATATGAAGCAAACAAACTTTTGCCACAGATAAGAGAGAGCTTATTAAAAGAGTCATAGTATGAAGAACATATTATTATGCAGGGTTACCATGTAGCTCTCCAAAATAGAAGATAATTAATTATTTTCTCCATTTCATTGCTGTATAAAACACTATTGTCACAATTTAAGTGGGATTTCATGGGTGCAATTGAGAACAACATTTGGCCCAGTATCAGTGATAGCATGTGTTTTAACTTTTTATCTTGTTATAATTAGGCTCATATTTAATATAGAAAAATATATCCAGTCCCTTTCTTATGGAAAACAGGCCCTGATTTTACTAAGTGGGTGATTTACTTTTGTTTTGGTTTTTTTTTATTTGTTTTTTAATAAACATCCTAGAGAATGCCATCAGTGATGTCAGCACAGCTCCTGGTAAAGGAATTTGTGTTAACTTTTGCTCCCTCTGCTGCCTCTGCAGCAGTACAGCAAAATATAGTAGGGGCTTGTATTAATATAATTACTTCTGCTTAAAAGCTATTTTGTTGTTTGTTTTATTGACAATTTCTTGACAATTAAATGTTAGATTTTTAAAACAAAATAGATATTTACAACTTAAACAATGTTTCTATTTAATAGTAACATTTTACAATAGATCAAAGCTGGGGTCTAAATCAGTGGGTTTCTGACCTTTTTTCCTTTGCAGACTCCTAAAAATGTTGAATGGAGGTGCAGACCCCTTTGGAAATCTTAGACATAATCTGCAGATCCCCGGGAGCCAGGGGACCACAGGCTGAAAACTGGTCTAAACCATTTGAGAAAATGCAATACCTTGGAAACAAATGTCTGTATTACATCAGATCCTGCTTGTTCCACCATGATTGTGCCCTGATCCAGAAGTAAAGGCATTGTTCTATCATGCAAATAAGAGTAGTGGAGAGTCAGGATCTGCAGAGTCCCCTAAGGTGTCTGCATCTCCTGCAAGGTGCAATACAGAGGGTCCTAGAGAGGGTCTGAGGAGCACAGAAGGATCTAGAAGGGGTGGCCAATGAATCTGCAACTACAAAGATCCATGGATCATTCTCCCTCATGGACGGGGAGCATACTATTCAAAGGGCTTGCTCAGCTACAGTAGCAATCATGAAGGAGCCCTGTTTTCACTCTTTGACTCCTATGGGAAGGAGTTCTTCCCATCCAAACCATATGAGATCCCCTGGCCATACCCCAGTTTTTGGGTTGGATGCTGTGGCTCAGTATTTGAACCTATGGGAACAATAAAATAAATCTATCAAACTAATACTGGTAACAAACCCTGGAAAAAAAATCTGTTTTCTCCAGAAAGATATCTCATTCTATAGAATTACAAAAGACACCATTAAAATGTTAGTTTGATGGTTTATGGTCAAGCTTGGCCTTCCACGGGTTAAACAAACAATGGTAATTTAAAGCAAGAAGTGATGCTAATTAATGATTCGCAGTCTTTCAAATTCCCACAGCAAGACTATCACAAAAATAATAAATCACTTTTCCTATATACTCGGAAGACTATTAAATCATGAAAAACACTTTGTTTACTGTAAAGCTAGAGACTAATTTTAACCAGGAGAAATACTAAAAAGGAAACCGGAGTCTCAACAAAAATGAAAATTATATAGCGCTCTCTCTCTCTCTCTCTCTCACACACACACACACACACCCCTACTGACCTACAGATAGCTATATTATGGCAATTCCCTACCCGTTGTCTCACTAATTGGAGAGGGTTTTTTAAAAAAAAATACATTAAGTCAATGGTCTAGTGATAAAACACATAACGGCTTTGGTTAGCCTGGGAAAATATTTTACTCACTAACTCCAGTTTGTGATTGTAGAATTTTATGTCGTCCTTTTTGTTTATTTACATAGTTTAAAAAAGACATGGCTTCCCCTTGAGCAATTAACCAAAGACTTTTGAGAAGCTCACAGTTTCTATTTAAATCATTTTAAACCCAGACGTAGGACAGCTGTTGATAGATTACCTTCTCTTATTGGCTTGCCTGCAGGAACAGGTGAAATGCAAACACAGATCTCATTTGAACAAAATGGATCTAGACGTGAAGTTTGCCAGTCAATCTCTTTGGTTTGTTTGAATAGCTTCTATTCTCTGAGAGAAATAGGTAATTAAGAAAACATTTAAGGTCTAGATTTTCATAACTCAAAGAGCATAACTGACATTGTCACACACACACAATCTCCATAATTGTTCTAATAAATTCCGTGCATATAATTATGAAGTCTCTTTACTGTAAAAATTGATTGAGACAAATTTGGGTGAATGGAAAAGGTGTAAATCATTATAGAATTTGGCCTTACCAAAATGGTTTGAGTGAAATAACTCCTGTAATGAAGATCACTAGTGCAAATATATTAATGTGTTTACTTTGATTATGAATCTACTCTACCAAAGTGTTTCTTTATTTACTCTTCCACAGTGTGATCTGTAAATAATTCATATTTAAAACACAGTAGAAAAGGATAGTGTAATATTAAGAGCGGATTACGACATTTGAGCTCTGACCATTTAAATTCAGATTCAAAGCAGGTAGCAAATTAGACTCAGATAAACACTTGTAGCCAGGACAAATAACATGAGAAACTGGGTTTGCTAGGCCAAAACAAAGAGCAGATGGCTGTGGAAATGGTAGATGGTTATTTGGAAATTAGAGGAAAAGGCAGACTGAAAGAAAGCTACTGTGTGTATATAACTTCCAAAGGATAAAATGGTTCAGAAAAAAAGAAACTAAAACTTTGTTCCCCCAAACTAATGAAGGTAAACCGATGGGATTCAGAATATGACTAATGGTCATTTCTTATGACACACCCCATATTCTCCATGGAAGCTACAACAATTAGCTTTGTGGATGATGTCTGTGGAGGATTGCCCAAAGTAATCTGAAAGATAGAAATGAAGGATCCCAGGAAGGAAAAATGAAGGGGAAGCAATGACACAAAACATTTGAAATCATAATGTTCATTGCTGACATACTGCCTGCCAAGAGAGGGTATGTTCTCTAAAAAATTTAGATATCTCCTATTTTCAACTACGTGAAGAGGGCCTGTCTTGCTGAACTTTTGCAGCAAGTATAGCTAGCTATGTTTTCATTCTATTTCTTGTTTCAGTCTTACTTTTCTCTATACTTAATGCATCTCATTTGACTAGATGCCCTATAGCTTTAGATTGCTGGCTGGGAATTTCACGTAGGCATCCCCAGAGGAATAGCAATTTTCAACAAGTGAGAAGGACATGGAAACTTATTGTGGAAAACCTTGCATTACAACTTTCTGACACTCCAAGCATTCTTTCGCTGGTACATTCAAGCTTAATCTAAAATCTTCAAGCGATGAACAATACACCATGTTAACAGGAGATACAGCTAATATATTTGTGGGGGTGTGGAATTGATTTAAATATGCATGGTTTGGGGGTGCAACCTTTGGGAGTGGTGACAGGTATTATCCACATGGGCTAATCGGCTCAATCCTCTGGCAACTAGGCGTTAGGAAATTTTTCAACACCTCTTTATTATTATAATAACAAGACAATATATTTTATTTATTAAATATGTCTATATACCACAAATGTATGGGATATATCTGTAGCTATTTTGATTGTTCCCCTCTTCTAAACCTATGTTGGCAGGTTGTCTCTGGACAAAAATCCAACACCATAGAAAGAGCATTACGTGTGACTACCATTATTTTGACCATTATCTAGCTATGCCGGAAGAAGGGAAGGAGACACTAAGGCCTTGTCTATACTACGGGGGTACGTCGACCTAAGTTACGCTACTCCAGCCATGTGAATAACGTCGCTGAAATCGACATAGCTTTGGTCGACTTACCGCAGTGTTTTCACTGTGCTGCATTGATAGGAGATGCTCTTCCGCCAACTTACCTTCTCTTTTCGGGGAGCTGGAGTACCGGCGGCGACTGGAGAGTGCTCTGCAGTTGATTTAGCAGGCCTTCACTAAACCCCCTAAATAGACACCTGCTGCATCGATTGCAGCAGCGTTGATCCCCAGTAATGAAGACAAGCCCTAAATGTGGTTTAATTTGGCTGCAACTTTATTCTTAAATACCTGGGACCAAGTGTACAGTGCAGGTAATTTCATAATCATTTCAAATATATGGGTGGGCCTTCTGTCAGTCCTCCCCTTTACCCATCCTGGTCCCCAGCCAACCTGCTACCTCAAATGAGAGTTAAGGGTGGGCTATAAAGGGGTTGGGGTTGACTCTTTGTCTCCCTGACAAACTAGGGATAGGAGCCCCGAACCCTGCCCCCAAACCCATTTTCTCTCCTTTAAAGAATACCTCCTTTAAATCCTTTACCAATCCATTTTATCTGATCACTGTACCCCATACATAGTACCTGCACTGGACATGCACCCCACCTTTACATAATGAATTGCGACATAATGGCCTAATTGCTGTTTCATGTTCATTTAACTAAGCCTACCCAAATCCACTGTGGGGAAGATGGAAAAAAAAATCCACTTTGCCTTAGCCAATCTGGCGGTGAGGAAAAAGTTTCTTCCTGGCCCACTGAGAAAGGAGTGACTAGTAGGGATGTCAACCCTCCAGGATTGTCCTGGAGTCTCCAGGAATTAAAGATTAATCTTTAATTAAAGACTATGTCATGTGATGAAACCTCCAGGAATACATCCAACCAAAATTGGCCACCCTAACAACTAGCACAATATCCACTGTGACAAATCTCTGTCCTTGTCTCCATGGATCCCATGTTTCCTGGCAGTTTTCAGTAGCCTCAGAGGCTCACTGTTACCCTCCACATATCCCTTCTCTCTCTAGAGGCAAGGGTCACAGCCTACTGAGCCATTTTCATGATAAGCCAGTGAGGGAGGTGAAGAGAAGCTACCCTCCCTTGCACAGTCTCTGTTGTCTCCCAGTCTCAGTGATTAATCAGGGGGCTAAGGAGGGGAGCCCAGGCCCACCCTCTACTCTGGGCTCCAGGCCAGGGACTCTAATAGTATCAGTTATGGTAGCTAACATTTTAGAAACAGGATGCATACAATTCCATGGGCCACTTCCACACAGCAGCCCTCACTTCCTCAAAATCCACTTCACCCTTACCTCAGAGCCTCCTTCCTTGTGCCTGATATGTATTGTATTGCCTTGTATTGCTCAGTCTCTCCAACAGCGCAACTTCCTCCTACAGCTCCTGACACAAGCACCCACCTGACTAACTGGGAGGCTTTTAATTGGTTTCAGCCAGCTCCTGATTGGCTTCAGGTGTCCCAATCAACCTAGCTGTCCTCTCTGCCTTCTGGAAAGATCTTAATTGGCCCCGGGTGTCTTAATTGACCTGGAGCAGCTGCCATTTGCTTATCCTGGTAACAGGGATTTGTTTAGCCTGTGACTAATATATCTGTCTCCCATTACTTTACTATAGCCATCTGGCCTTGCCCTCTCACAACACAATGCATCCTGCCAAAACCTGGTATTTCACCTCTTCCATGGGTGGGAAGATAGGTGCTGCTCCTCCTCGTTCAGGTAAAAGAGGGTATTTACTGCACCGGCATGTACCTATATAGCCCTCCTCTCTTCTGGATACGTGGGGAGATGGGTCAAAAGTCAAAGCTTGGCTCTCTGGCCCTTAAAGGGGCTTAATGTGTGGTGATGTCAGTTTGCTTGTATCTTGTTTCCAGTTTCTCCTCTTTTTATCACTCCTTTTGGATTGTCAGATCTCCCAAGCAGCAATTTTATGTTTTGTAGTTATGGTTTTGTAGAGCACCTACTACCCCTGACCCTGACTGTGGCCTCTGCATGCTGCCATAATAATAATAAATAGCAATATTTTATATTGTTTAAATATGTAATAACCCATTCAAATATGAAATATTTCAGAGCTACAGTACAAGTATAAAAAAGGCTTAAAATAAAGTTAACCAGCATATATGCCTTTTCCTTCCTGGCTCTGAAACATAAGGCCAGACACTAACACAAGACAGTGATGAGCTGCTGAAGGAAAAACATCAATCTGTTAAGGAATATATGCTGTTCAGCATACACTGCAGTGGGTGGTGTGTCTGCTTTCTAACTCCAGCACTTATGTATTGAGACACCAATCTCAGCCTTTATAAACATAAATATATTCCTTTCGCTAGCATAAAACCTTACTTGATAGAGGAGCAATAGAAAATCATAAAGTTAATGGAAGCTAATAGTTGCAATATTTAAAACTTGTCAACTCTGAAGGGTGTTAAGTGCAATCAATACACATTAAATAAAGCAGCAAGAAACAGCTACATAATTATAGACGATAAAATGTGCATTTGAAGTAAATAAATATTTTAGGTCTTCCTCCCCACCCCCTAAATAGCAAAAAGAAACTCTACTGAAGGGAAAGGGTGAAGGGGCAAGGTCAGACTGGGTCTGAGGTTTTCTCATCTCCCACTGCAGCCAGGCCTCTATGATCCTGTGGTGACCTACTGCTGTTTTTTATTTTTAATACAGACTTGTGTATATATAGAAATACATTCTTTAGAATCTCTTGACATTCAAACAAGGGAAGGAAGCCTATCATTTAGTGACCATAACTTTTGAAAAAGTGGGTGTGTGAATACATGTTTCTTTGATAAGTCTTCCTCTGATGTATACACCCATATCAGCATTTCCTTCTTTTGCCAATTTCAGAACAAAAATGTGCAGCGTAAGTGAACTTTTATTTCATGCCACAATAATCTATAATTTAGTGGTTAACAAAGAACACTTGGATTAAAGAAAAAACCAAACCAATCCCTTTAATTCAAAAAGATTTTTTTTTTTTCTCATCAAAACACCACAAGGTCAGTGTTTGAACATTTCCAGTGTTCTGTATCCAAGATGTGGGCATTATACATGTTGCAAGTATTCTGGAAAACGTTAGCCTTTAATATGGCACAGTGACAAGTATTTAGCTGTTTGGCATATTGTCCTTTTATGATCATCTGAGAACAAATGTATCAAACATAAAAGACTAAAGATGCACACATTTTCCACCAATAAATAAATAATTGGATAGATCTTGATTGAAATAATTATAGACATAATTTTTATTGTCATGCTATCAAGTGACAAATTCCATAGTAAAGAAATATTTAATTCTAGTTCATTTAGTTTATTCTGAGTTCACTTACAACTTTGTTTGAAAGTTAACTAGTAAGCAACTACTACTGATCTCAGAAGTCAGGACCTTATCAAAGCCCATTGATGTCAATGGGAAAACTCCCACTGGACTTCACTGGACTTTGGACCAGTCCCTCAAAGAAAATCATGACAAATACAGCATTTAATATCAAATTAGTTTATATCATTTACAATTAGAATTTAAGCATGTGAGTTTTACTGCTTATCATTAAATAGCTTAAATTAAACAAGAATGTTACAAATGCCTCTTGAATTTTCTGTTCTTCAATTACTAGAGTCAGCTGTTTAAGATTAAGGGCAAAGTCAGTCAACACAGGTAGTCAAAGTGCAGCTAACTGTGTGTCTGTTCTTATACTGTTTCCACATGTAAAACTGTCATTAAAGCCAGTGGGAGGTTTGAGTGTGCAAACAATATAGTATTGGGCACTACAGCCAAATGATTTGATAGTACTGACAGTCATTATTTTCATTAGAGCTCTAGATTTTCCTGTAAAAAAAACCAGTAATAGTGGCATCTTTGCTAGAGAAAAGTAACCATTCTGGAGACCCAGTTTCTACATATTTTTTTCATTGGGTAATAAGTAGTGCTATCAAAAGATTTAAAAAATATAATGTCTTTAAACCATGATTTGAGGACTTCAATAGCTCAGACATAGATTAGGGGTTTGATACAGGAGTGGGTGGGTGAGATTTTGCAGCCTGCGTTGTGCAGGGGGTCAGACTAGACGATCATAATGGTCCCTTCTGACCTTAAAGTCTATGACTCTAATGATGATTAATTACGAGATTAAAAATAAAGTTGCAATTAATCAGTTTTAATCACTATATTAAATGATAATTTATTTAAATATTTTTGGATTTACTTACTTACTTCTGTGCTGCTGTTGCGACTAGTGGTGCCTGGCCCTCGGCCTCAGGCTCAAGGCGGGCTCCATGCTGTCTCATGGGGGCAGCATCTTGCCGGAGCCCATGGCCATCCCACAGCCCTCTGGCCACTCCTGGCACATCAGGGGCACCATTTCATACTTTGGTTTGGTGTGAGAGAGTGTGTGTGTGTTGGGGGAGGGGGAAGAGAGAGAATGGGGGGGGAGCACGGTCTCTTTAAGCAGAACATTCAGGAGTCTGAACACATTTTCAGCCAGCAGCAGCTGCTGTCGGCAGCACTCACTCCTGAGCCAGCAGTTCTCCCTGTCCCCCAACCCCAACTCATCAGTGACCGGGTACACGGGAGGTGGACATGCCGACATCAGCCCAGCCCAGCTCCCCCCGGACCTCCCTGCTCTGCACAGCAGACAGGAAGCAGGCTTCCAGTCTGGAGCACTTTGGCCAGGGGCGGCTCCATGGGGCGGGGGAAAGGGGAGGCGGGAGCAGCAGTGAGGCCAGGCGGAGGGAGGAGGGCACCCCTGCCCTGGAGACATGCAGTAGCACCTTCCTGAGCATGGTGCCCTGAGCGGTGGCCCGGCCCCCTTGCCCACTCCTAGGGCCAGCTGTGTCTCCCTCCTAGCTCAGCCGCTGCCAAGTCCCATCTTCAGACGTGTGCGATTAACACTCATTAAAAAAAATGACACGTTAATTTGTTTTGAGTTAACCTCATGCGTTAACTGTGATTAACTGACGGCCCTCGTAATTTTAAAGTAGCAGATTTACCCATCTCATGATCATATTGATGAACCATGATCAGCCTTGATGACTTAAGCTGTCATGTTCAGACCTGGATCTAAATTCAAATTTCCCCAAAGTATGTGAGTATTTGAAACTGGGAATTTGGTTCAAACTGATCTCTATATATTACATATGAAACTGCTGTCCATTTCCCTGCTCTGTTCAGTTTAACTTCTTCCAGTTCAAAAAAATATTGCACTACAATAGCAGAATCAGCAAGACTGCAATCTAAATGAAACAGTTTGAGAAATCTAGATGTTCACTACTGCACATGTTTTTGCAAAGGTTAAAGACTTCATCATAATAGCAAAATGAAAATGTGTCAGAGAATGGGGAGAGGGGTAAGGGAGGAAAGATGGAGTGATTAGTTCACAGTCTTAAGGAGATAAGGTCAGAGATATGCCAAATCAGTATTAGCACTCCAGTGAAACCTAGTGAACAGTTTTCATGAATAATTTACCAAAATACCAGCCTGCCAAAATTCAAGATCAAGTAATTCTAGTCAGTGTCACATATGAACAAAACAATTTGCTTTGAAACTGCATGTGTTACACTGTATTTAATATACTGTAAAACACAAATAAGCCCTGAACTACTTCGGGGATAGTGTAGCATACACAGCCCCAAGGGAGCTGCAGAAGGTATTAAGGCTATAGGCAGGCATAATACTTAAGGACCTCCAGGGAAACCCGGCTAATGTACTGTATCACCTTTTCACAGGGAGCAGTACAAGCTCCCCTCTAAACCCATGCAGAATAGAGGCAGTCAAATAAACTGCAGGTTATTAGTGTTCTGTCTCTGATTACTTCACACACAGTATCAATAATGGCTAGAAAACACAGTCTCGTGTGACGAGGATATTTTCTTAGCTTTGACACTTCTTAAATTGTTGGTATAAATATAACAACACTGCGCCAGAAGGGGACAGGAGTGCTCTCTCCTCAGAACTGTTCTCCTTAGGGTGACCAGACAGCAAGTGTGAAAAATCGGGACAGGGGGTGGGGCTCTCTGCTGAGTCAAGGATTAAAGTAATGGAGCAGACTAGGGAATGAGGGGAAAGATTGGAGGCGGGCCATTATTCTAAAGGTAATACAGCCATAGGACCTTTCCTGGAAAGTCCCTCCCCAGTGTGGAAACCTCCTTTATGGAGTTGTTTCCAGAGATAGAAACAATTGTGAAGGAGAGGTTGGGGAGACCAACAGAAGCTGGGAGGTAACAAAGGCACAAGGTCTCTATACAGATGACCCTGCCTGCTGGCAGATCCCTGAACTTTGTGGATTCTGAGGCCTGATCCCTCTCCCCCTTCACTGCAATGGAACGATGTACTGGAACCTCCATGAGAGAAACCTTATGGAGTTCTCTTCCTTACTTCTCTACCACAGATTTTCCATAGCAGAGGGACAATAATCTGGCCCATTGTTTTTACTGGCTACCCATATTAAAGGGTAAGCCACAAAGATGGGGAATCAAAACAAAAAACAAAATGTGTTAAAAAGAAGGATTTCTGATACCCTACATGATTTTTCAGCCTCGCCCAAAGGAATTTCTTTGAGACATTTCCCAATATTTTAACTTCCATCTGCTTTTTCCTATCTCTTGCTCTGTAGCTTTGTCACTCTGGCTTGCACTACAATAGCAGAATCAGCAAGACTGCAATCTGAATGAAACAGTTTGAGAAATCTAGATGTTCACTACTTCACATGTTTATGTCATAACAGGTAAACATTTAACAGATATTAGTAATCACTTCCCCCAAAAAACATTCTACAATACAACAGTAAATAAAAGTGCAAAGGGCACTTGAAATTAAATTTGAGTACAAATAAATAGGCAAATACATTTAATTTTTACATGCCACTTTAACTCCTACTCAAGTATGATGGGCCAAATTGGGAAGCCCTTGCTCACCCTGATAAGCTCTTACTTATGAGTTGATCCATTGGTTCATTGAGTAGTTGTGTAAGTAATTACTCACCAATATCAGTAAATTGTTCACAATCAGTTCCAATGTGATGATCTTATTTGAATGTGCATCATTTAGTGCCAGATTCTTTTAGCCTTCTTCATGATGAGCTTTTAAATAAATGGGCTACTCACATCGTAAGGTACTATTCAAAAGGGATAAGTTTATCAGCCTAGGACCTTTAGTAAATGTGACTGAACTGTTAAGGATGCTGTCATATTTACAGACTTCATTGTGCATAAGCTTTCATTAGAGATTTGGGTATATTAGAAATGTAGGATTAGCTCTTAAATCAGAACAGATTTTTCCCTTCAATCCTTTTAGTACTGATACCATTTTTCAGGTACTGTTAAACGTCATGTGATCTCAGTTTTTAACCCAAACACCACCTTTGTCGGAGAACAGGACAATTCAGAAGACTGGGAATAGGAATGCAACAAAGACTTTCACCTTTAGGTCACCATTTCAGATCCAGCCCTGGTCACTAGTCACAGAAGGCCAGTGCACTTTGACAGCAGAGGGCAGGTGGTCCACATCACATAAACAATTAGATTTGGCACCCATCCTGGCTATGTCAGCAGAGAGGCCAAAGACTGAGTGAGGAGAGAGAATGAACTGCCCTATAATCTTTAGAGGTGTTATAGCATTTGGTAAAATCTCTGCCATGATAAACACAGCGCTTAGATGCCACAGTGACAGGCAGCTTATAAATAACTGAAATAGATAGAAGTGCCCTTTTTCACTCAGTAAAGAAGCCCTGACAAGATTTCAAGTACACAGCTATTCTGGCGGGAGTGGGTTAGAGGGTAGTGTTTGTTTTACTTTTGAAAAAAGTTCTTACTTCTAAAAAATTACTTTCTGTAATGGCTTGAGGTTTTTGGATTTAAAAACTCAGCATGGTAGAGAGCCAAATGACAATGTGCTCTTATCTGTGAAAGTTAGTGTAAGCCATCATAGTAAAGTAATTTTAATAATAATCCCCACAAACTATGCATCTAGAGAGACACTGTGACTACCCCAGTACAAATAGTCAAAGAATAGGTTATAAGAAGTCATGCCCAACCCTCTGTGCCCCTTCACAGCAGCCAGTCACAGTAATATTCATTGCTAGATTCCTCAGAAGGTACAGGAAGAAGTGAGGGCAGACCCATGCATCCACCACCTTCTGTAACAACCAGTAGATTTGGGCCACCACATGGGAAGTACAAGCTGCACCTTTCCAAGTCTGCAGTAGAGCTACTAAGGCACAGGCTTCCTCTATGCTCCTGGATGCACTGGACCTATCTAAGGCACAAAGGGCCTGATTTTCAGAAATTAAGAACTGCAGGTACTCAGAGTATTGAATATCAGGCTTTAGAGCATCTGGAAATTCCAGCAGAGTAGTCTCAACACTCCTTCAACTTTGGGGCTGTGGCATTGCTGCCTGAATCTAACCCAGAGGGTATCACCCTTCTTCTATTTCCTTCTCATGTTTCATTTCAATGCACATTGTTGTCACTATTACACAATTATTAAATTAATAATAAATAATAGTAATAAATGATTCAGGGACATGGTGCAACTACACTCCTACAAGGTGTGGGATTTATTGTGGGATTCCATCAAATGCTTTCAGGTATGGACACTCCTTAACAAGGCAGCTGAGATTGAGACTAGAATTGCTTATATATAGTTCCAAAGGATACCTGCTAAATAAAACATCTAAGAACTGCAAAAGTACAGTCCTTGCTATGAGAATGAACTCGCATTGTACTACTGTGAGGCTCCAAGTCCAAAGCTGAGGACCTAATTCAGGAATTAAATCGATGGGCAACCTTATTCCCAAGAGAGGGTCTCTGAGTAAGTATTTCTGCATTGGGCACTTGATATGTGAGCAGAGAGCGGGATATTATAATTATAATGACCAGGAGAGTTTGTGAAGGAATGTAAGTATGGATATTGTATTAGCATATTTTTGATAATTTGTTTGGTTAGTCTCCTTAGGTGGCTGTTACCTCCTTTTATTATTATTGGCAAAGAGAGAGAAATGTAGAATATCCAGCAGCCAATCAAACTACAAAAATATGTCAAACATTAAAGTATGGCAGCCGAATACAGTTTTTTTCAGAATTTGTGCTTCAGAATTCAAGTGTAATTAGAAAATAAATTATATTAATTAAATTAATTCTTGTTACAAAATGAGGATTGTTTTGCAATAACTAACCCCGTCTCAGCATCCTAAATTGGTGTCTTCATGTCCAGCAAAAAACTGGCAAATTCCCAAGAGACACTTCATGAAAAACCTTGCCAAATATTCCCTGTCTTAAAGTCCTGAGATGATACAATTCTGCTCTTGCCAAACTATGGGCCCCTATGCAAAAAAATAAATTAAAAAAAAAAACATGGAGGAGGGTGAAAATGCCAAAAACATGTACCGATCAAAAGAAAAAATAAATATGGAATGAAACTTAAAACTGATTTGCAACTACACACAAAAATGTGACCTGTAACTCTGAAATCTAGAAGAGATAGCACTGACACTCCACAGCCAACTATAAAAAGGATAATAATTTATTGTCTCTGAGATAATGCAGAGACAGACAAAGAGTAATGATTATAGGGCACTGACATTTCATTCCAAATATATATCTTAATTTGGCAATACAAATTTGTTTTCTTCAATTGTCTTGCTGATAGCTATGAGCTTTATGGCTAGGAGTTTTCTGTATTTTCTGGCAATCAGTATCAATGCAGTGAAGCTGCTGCATTGTGATTTTTCATTTTTTAACTAAACTAGCATTAATTAAAAAAATCATTTTTTTTGGAATTTACGTATGTAAAAGCATAGTGAACTTGGTGAACTCAAAGAATTACTTAAATGGGACTTAAGAGCATGCTTAAAGTTAAGTACCTGCTTAAATACTTTGCTGAACAGAGATGGATTTAAGTGTGTGCTTAAAGTTAGTGTGTACTTAATTGCTTTGATGAATTGGGACCTAGCAGACCATTAGAAATACATTTGTTATGTCTAATTTTTCCTCAGAATTACTCCAAACATTATTTCTCCTTGTTATGATATTTATAATCCAAATATTATTTTAAAAAAACAGCAACACCGACAAACCTTTTACTGTTTCAGTTTTTCTGTGAGGAAGGACTCTCTATGTATTTCCAGTAAAGCAGTAACCATGATGTTTCTAGATGTGCACTGTTCCTCCTGATATTCAATTAGAACATAGTTCTATATTAAATAGGTGCAGCCCTCAGTGCCAGCATGAAATGGGTTCACTCCTGCATTCACTGTTTTTGTGAATGTTCAATCACAAGATTTCCTTTTGGCCACCAATCTGCTTAAAATAACTTTCTTCCAATTTTTAATAAAGCAAAGATTAAATGACTTCAAAAGAAACTAATACTAATGGATGAAAGGAAAGAATTTTATAGATATGTGAAGGAGCTAGCTGTTTCTTTAATTACTACAGGGAAGAATATGTATTATTAACATATACAATTCAATAATGTCTAAGGGCTCTCCAAGACTACTCACACCAATCTGACAAGAGACTCAGCAGTAAATGACAACCCCCAGGAGAAAGGACTATGCCTTTCTAAAACTAAGATGCAAACATATCCACAGGATACAAGCCCTTAGTATTCAACCATTTATACTTTATTTATCATACTTTCAACCCTACCTGCAAAGCTGAAGAAAAATATTTAGCTTCTCATTAGTGAGAGCAGTAAAACCTGTGAGAAGGAGTTGTAAAATAACATCCTACAGATCTGTGTGTGAAACCCCTAGGATATCATATAGAGTAAGTTTGGTTGATATATCTCAATGTTAATGTGTGTTTTACCAGTTTCTCTCTCCATCTCTGTCCTGCCCTTTTGTTTTCCTATTATTTAATTCCTGACTTTACATTATTTTTCCCATGGGTTAGGTTCTAAATTTACTTTTGCTTCACAGATCATTTGCAGCTTGTCAATGAATTCGTGAGTGTCATCATGTTAGGAATAAATTAGAGGGTGAAACACTTTAAAATTTCATTTGACCTAGGAAAAGAACAATTAAAGCTATCAAGATGTTGCAGTGCTAGTTGGTGTTGCAAGCATATCTTTTGTCAAAACAATCTGTAAAAGGGATTTTTTTTAATCCAATGGTGATTTTTAGTATAACTATATGAATGACTATAAACAATCACCATATCCATATTTGGTCAATCATCATGCTGGTACTTTTGGCCTGTGAAATAAAGGATGGACGATTGTTCAGTAAGCTAGCTTTTGCTTCCCATATGAACAGTAGTTTATTCACCAAAAGAATCTATCTCACAACCAGCTTCAAAACTCAAATACAATGATTAATATAGAGTTAAATATCCTGATATTGGCCTGCCAATGTAGCCCGGGAATATTGACTTGCAGAGTTATGTGAAAAATCTTTCAGTTAAGCATGTATCTCAGTATCTTGCTCAATGGTGGGGTCTTGCCAGGTATCTCTGCCTAGTGACAACTCCTTGGCTGGGAGGATAGGGACTAACAGGATGGTCCCAAGGCTGGGGTTCATGCTTCATTTGGGAACTACTCATTCTACTTTTTTTTTCATAGAATCATAGAATATTAGGGTTGAAAGAGACCTCAGGAGTCATCTAGTCCAATCCTCTGCTCAAAGCAGGACCAACGCCAACTAAATCATCCCAGCCAGGGCTTTGTCAAGCCGGGCCTTAAAAACCTCTGAGGATAGAGATTCCACCACCTCCCTAGGTAACCCATTCCAGTGCTTCACCACCCTCCTAGTGAAATAGTGTTTCCTAATATCCAACCTAGACCTCCCCCACTGCAACTTGAGACCATTGCTTCTTGTTCTGTTGTCTGCCACCACTAAGAACAGCCAAGCTCCATCCTCTTTGGAACCCCCCTTCAGGTAGTTGAAGGCTGCTATCATAGCTCCCCCCCACCTTTTCTTCTGCAGACTAAACAAGCCCAGTTCCCTCAGCCTCTCCTTGTAAGTCATGTGCCCCAGCCCCCTGCTCATTTTCATTGCCCTCCACTGGACTCTCTCCAATTTGTCCACATCCCTTCTGTAGTGGGGGGACCAAAACTGGACGCAATACTCCAAGTGTGGCCTCACCAGTGCCAAATAGAGGGGAATAATCACTTCACTAGATCTGCTGGCAATGCTCCTACTAATACAGCCCAATATGCTGTTGGCCTTTTTGGCAACAAGGGCACACTGCTGACTCATGTCCAGCTTCTCGTCCACTGTATTTTGTATTTATCTTTCTATGATTTTATTAGTAGGGATATCTTTACAAACCCAGGATCTTTCTTAACAGCTACCTGCTCCTGCTAATTATTCATCACCTAAAGTTGCAAGTATATGACATCACTACTGGTTACTATGAAAGTATTATGATGTCGTTAACAAAAAACTCCATTAGAAAGGTTAATTATGGCTTCACTTCTTGGGAGGAAAAAAAAATCTTGTTGACTTTGGTGTACCTCAGGTAAACATGTTATGGAGTCATCTATTAGTAGTAATAATTGAGGTTTGAGTTACATAAACATTGTGTACAGTCAATTTGCTATACACCTTAAGTTGGCTTGTGACTTTCAGGGCAGCACCTCACATTGGACATGGTGAGGAGCTGCTCTATCCAGAAGGAGCTTCAGGAGGCACTGAACAGGACTTTCAGAAGTAATCAGCATTGGCCTCCATTGATTTCAGTAGGAGCAGATGTTGAGTGCTTTTGAAAATCCCACCCCCAAGTACCACAAGATCCAATACCTCCTCAATGGTCTTTTCAAAAGGATGCACCCCTCTCTGACTGGCCGGTTCTGACGGCTGGCATGAGGGGGAGATGATGCCATTACTCTTCCTCTTCCCCTTCCCCTCTTCCTTTGAGGTGTCTCTTGCAACTAGATCTATGCAGTCCTTGCTTTAGTGTATGTGCAGGTAGGTAACTGTGCTCAGTCTCCGAAGGCAGCAACATACGGAGTGAGGGGAAGCTACTATTAATAAGTAATTAACCTGAATTAGATCATTTATTTAAATATTCCATTTTCTCCAGCCATAACGTTTCTAAACATGATGCTCAAATCTTAAAAGGGTTTGTCTTTTGTTCCCCAAACAATGTGGAGCCATTAAAATACCCAGCAATTCATATTTCCAGTCATTACTGGATAAATAGATGGAGATTGAACTAAATAATGACATGCCCCACTTCATTCAAAAAAAAAAGAAAAAAAGAAAAAAGAAAAAAAGAAAAGAAAATTATCAGGTTCCCCTGAAATGAGACCACCATGACTGCTTGTGGGAACACCCATCACAGCTGCTATCTTAGCCTTTGAAATAATTCAGAGAGAGCCTCATTGACAAGGCAGCTTTTATCAATTCCACACTTCAGGTCTGCTGAGCCCATTGAGGAGAATACTTGTGATACATAGCTGACAGAAAACAAAACATGATCAAAACAGCAGGACTACTATTCTCAGGATATTACTATGTCAATCACAGGATGCAGCTGTGATACAGGGAGCCTTTTTTTAAAAAGCTTCCCAACTGTTATCTACATGTACATGCCAGTCTTAGACAGGTTTACCTTAGCTGGAATAGTAAGTATCAAGATGTTGGGAAGGCAAAGTCCAGAAGTCACTTTAATTCTGAAGAAAAGCTATTGTATGCTGTCATTTCTAAAGTAAAAACTTAGACCAACAGCGTTAAAAGGTACACACTACTCATTTATAACATCATGTTGTAATCCTCTTTAAAATATACTTAACTCTGGAACTACTGTATGATTTGAGGCATACTTGTGGATTGTAGCCCCTTACAGTGTTTTATATAAAATAATAAAGTCTCTATATGAGGAAAATCTCAGTAGCTCATAACTTTCTCTTGTTCATTTCAAAGAGTGCATATTTTCCCTGATAAGCTTAAAACCATTCCTTATGGATGAACACCATAACACAATATGCTCCAAACATGACAGTGTTGCTTGTTAATTTTGATACTGAATGGTGGAAAAGCATCAGAAGGGTTCTGCAAAGCCAGCATGTGATATCTCAGGCTGGCAACAACAACAACAAAAACCTTTATAGTTCCATGCAGTACCACATCTCTATCAGATGCCTGTCAATAAACAATAAAACAGTGGATACAGATAAAACATCCCAAAGATTTGTCGCAGGAATTAATGTTGATATGAACAGCATTAACTCCTGCTGGCATTTCTATGGGATTTTCAGGGACAATTCTGCAAAGAGCTCCAGCTCTGCTCCCATCTGCATGACATGCTCTTTATCCCTTCCTTTAAATCCATAGAACCGCAATCATGTAGTTGTCCTATGAATGGTTACAATGCCACCTTGGCTCAGCTCTCTCCCCTTCCCATTGCCATTTTTCTTCATTTACTACACTCTGCATCATGGTGAGAGATGTTCGGGTGAAAGATTTTTGAACAGTGGGTGTTATTTCAGCCAGAGTACAGTGTTTCCCCTCAAGAGTCCTAAGGTCAGTGTCAGTAGTAATTAAGCCCAAGTAAAAAGCCCAAGTAAAAAAAAAACTAAATAAATAACAGCCTTGAAACAGATATCTTCTCACCAGAATCATTACTGTATAGCTGCACTCACTAAGTTATTTTATTACCTTAAAGAAACTGAGGATGTATAAACATCTTACTGCAATTCATCTAAGCAAATGGTATGCTCCCTTTCTCAACACCCAACGAAGAAAAGTGATTCTGCCTACATCACTAGTCCATCGATTTTCTTAGCAAATCAGTTCCCTGTATTTTGCTGTTGAGAAATGCTGCATTTCTATTAGTAAATTTCCAGTATGAATGAACTATATCCCCATACAAATGGCACAACCATAAGAAGTGGATTTTAAGCTTGTTTTAAACACTATATCTGTGTTAAATCTTGCCATTTAAAAGTATACTTGCCTCAAATGAAGATGCTCTATAATGCTCCATAAAGTTCGTATACATTTTGCTACTTGGAACAAAGTGACTTTTGATCAATCTCTGATGAAACATCACAGGCTAAAATGTGTATAGATCTTCACAATAGCATGCAGCAAATCGCCAGCTTTACAGTACCTTGTCCTTTGCTACTACAGGCTTCCAAAAGTTGTAACATAAACATGCAAGTGAGGATTTTCAGAAATGGATACCTAAAATTAGGCTTACCAGACACAATGAGGGCTCCTAGCCCAACACTTTTGAAAACTGGACTACTTATGTAAATGTCTAAACATGGTCTTAAGGGCCTACCTTTAGGCATCTATTTAAAAAAAAAAAATCTTAGCTGCAATTTTCATATGCTTACATTTACAACATAAATAAATAAATTAAATAAATACCATCATAAACCTTAAAGTGTCCCAGTTTTCTCTATAGCATGTAACAAATAAATGTTAACCAAGTCCCTATTATTATTATTCACCATCAGTCTGCTTGGTGCTGTATAGAATATAAAGGAAGACATGTCTGATCTAGATTATAAATTATAAAGTGCCAAGAAAAGCACATCCGACACTTAAAGGTATCAGACCACCAGGAGACAGTCTAAATACTAAGTGGTGCAAATATAATTTCCCCCCACTTTTTCCTCACTGTTCTTTTGTAATGGATTAACATTGATAAACTTCATGGACAATATGAGCTTTAAAGTGGGTTTGATTGAAAAGAGAACATGGTCATTTGGAATGTAAGGGAAGGGAGGGAGAACACTGAGGAAGGTATGAGCACAAAGAGCTGGAAATTCTAAAGGATGTTAAACAAGGCAATATGGGTGGAGTAACTAGGGAACAAGGAGAAAATTACACAAGAGATAAGCCTTGATCATTCCTATTATTTTCTAAACTGGAAACACACATGTGTTAATTTAAAAATAAAAAGCAGCTATTACCACACAACTGAGGTCTCTGTTTCACATATTCACATGTGACAGACATACAAAAATTGGTTAAAATCCTTCTCTGTGTGGATTGGATACCATCAGATGAACTGTGAACTAACACCAAAAGCTTTAGAATGTGAATATTTAGATAAAACAACTTAATTTTTAACTAACATCTCTCTCCTCTTACTGCTCTGCCTCTGTGGGCTTCAGTTCCTTTTCTATCATTAATTCTTTGTAGTTCTACTGTATCCTGTTTTCTATTTCTCTCATAGTCTCAATATGAGTATAACTTTGATATGTCCTGTTGTTTGCTAAAAGCAGCCAGAGATCAGTAGAATTTTACTGAATAAGGATGTTCTTACATTTGCCAAATAGGGTTGCCAACCCTCCAGGATTGCCTTGGACTCTCCAGGAATTAATCTTTCATTAAAGATTATGTCATGTGATGAAACCTCCAGGAATATGTCTAATCAAAATTGGCAACCCTAGTTCTACACTATCATTCTTTACCCTATCCTGTTCTGACTTTATTTCGGATTACAGGGAGTTTTTAAATGATCTTATCCTGAACCATTATTGTCAAAAGAAAAGAAACAGACCTGGATATAAAACCTTTAACCATAAAGAGTAAAGTGAAACATTCTGAGTCTATTAGCTTTTTTTGAAGTCTCCATCCACACATGCAGGCATACATGCACTCACATATTTGTGAACTGCACAGCTAGACAGGAAGATATTTAATCTTACAATGAAATGTTAGTCTTTAGAAGTACAGGAACCTGTTCAACTCTCAATTACACTGGAGTCACTCAACAGAATCTAGCAGAGTTACACTGGTGTAAATTAGATTAGAATCATACCTTTTGAATTGCAAATACCTCAGAGGTTTCTGTTTAGCTTAACGCTGATGAAAGCAAAACATATTCATGTCACTCCAAATAATTAAACCATTTCAGTACTAAGACTACAGAGAGCCTGTATGGTACATAGTGAATACATAACCCTAACAACTTAATCCAATCAACAAAATACAAAATGAGAGTTAGTGTTTTTAGGCTGGCTGCACTTCAAGGCTTTATTTGCCCAAACTAAATTGGCACTAGATTATTTTTTTTAAAAAAAACTGCTTACCACAATGGCATTTTTGTTTAACTCTGAACAAAACAATATATATGAATGTATAAGACAACACGGGACAGGATACAGAGATGATGTATATCAATCAGTGAACAAATTCTTTGTTTATTTTGAAAGAATGTTATCATGACATTTCTGAATGATATCACTAAACTGCTGGCTGATTTTCCATTTTAAAATTATTGTAAGACTGGTGGAATTAAGCAATCATTCGGATTGTCTGCTAAGCCTTTTGATGGGTTACATGCTGTTTTAAAAAAGCTACCCAACTCAGCTAAAAACTGCTCCACTGAAATCTAAAATGGCTATATTTATCTTCAAGCATAAAAGCTGTGATTTTATTTTATTGGTAATGTAAAGAGACTATAGTTGATTAACTACTTGGAGAATCAGAGACAGCTCATAAAGGGTATGAGTGAAATCCTGGCCCCGCTGACATCAATGGGAGTTTTGCCATTAACAACAATGGAGCCAGGATCTCACCCTATGGTCATACAAAAAAATCCAACACATTTCTCTATAGGTTCCTGTCAAGTTCACCAACAAGTGGCAAGAAGGAAGTTTTCTCTGGCAAGTGTGCATTTGTGCTAGGGGAGGGAGATCTAATCTGTCAATTACTGCAGAATTTAAGATTTCAGTGAAAATAAAATAAAATTAAGTTTCTGCAATCCAGAAGCAGTAAAGAAACTGACAAACATAATGTCAATTTCACTTGGCAGACCCTTAGGAAAGTTATGAGCAACAGAAACAGGCATTGGCTCTATTCAAGGATGAAAACTAATACAATAGATGATGTAATAAAATACTGGAGACTGTATCCTCTCAGCAGTTACGAGGTTGGATTGGGAAAGAGAAGTAGAGCCCTCTGCCTCCCCAACATCCTGATAGTCAGGATAATCTGAGCTGTGGCATCAGAGAGAAAATAAGCCCCTTCTTTTCAGTGAGAGCAGGAGGGCTTCCTTCAAGCAAGGTTCATCATACTAAAAAATACATAAGGATTAGACTCAAAGTTCTCACATATCACGAAACAGGAAGGCCATAAGGTAGCCTGTGATATCACCAAACAGCTATAAACTGTTTATACTGCCAATCGTATAATCTTTGGAATCAAAATGAAACTTCTTTAGGCAATTGTCAACAACCAGTGGAGCCTGCAGTGTTGTTTCAGAGTAACAGCCGTGTTAGTCTGTATCCGCAAAAAGAAGAACAGGAGTACTTGTGGCACCTTAGAGACTAACAAATTTATTAGAGCATAAGCTTTCGTGGACTATAGCCCACTTCTTCGGATGCAGTGTTGTTGTAGCTGTGTTAGTAGGATATTACAGAGACATGGTAGGGGTGGGAATATCTTTGATTGGACCAGGTTTGGTTGGTGAAAGAGACAAGCTTTTGGGGTTTGGGGGGGCTCAGGGGTGGGGTAGCGGATCGGAGCATGGAGTTGGGGCATGGGCTTACCTCGGGCGGCTCCCGGCCAGTGGCGCAGCAGGGGTGCTAAGGCAGGCTTCCTGCCTGTCCTGGCACCGTGGACTGCGTTGCGTCCCGGAAGCGGCCAGCAGCAGGTCTGGCTCCTAGGTGGAGGTGTGCAAGCAGCTCCTCGCATCTCTCACCTGCAGTCACTGCCCACACCCAGTTCCCATTGGCGGGGTCCCAGGCAATGAGAGTCCGGAGCCGGTGATCGGGGAGGGGGCAGCACGCGGAGCCCCATGTTCCACCCTCTCCCCCCACCTAGGATCTGGACCTGCTGCTGGCCACTTCCAGGGCGCAGTGCGATGTCAGAACAGGGAGGGACTAGCCTGCCTTAGCCAGGCAGCACCACCAATGGGACTTTTAACACCTGGTCGGCAGTGCTGACCAGAGCCGCCGCAACCCAGTGCCTTACATTCCGCGACCCAGTACGGAGTTGCGACCTGCAGTTTGAAAACCACTGCTCTAAAGGCCTGGATGCTAGCATAAAGGGAAGAGTTGTGTGCTGTAGACATGGGAAAAGCATAAGTACTGCTGGTGGCATTTATCTATCAGGTTGTGCAGGTTACTGCCCTACAAGTCAACTAAGGATAGTTAATCTCCCGGGCTAAGTGCAAGATTACAGATCAAACCAATTCCATTTTGAAGTGCTTCATAATGACATTGATTAGGCCATTTGAGATCTGAGATAAAAACATCGGCTGATCTCTCCGGGCACTATAGAGTGATATATATACACCTCAAAATTGTTCTGTGTGAGCTACTGAGATTACTAACACTACAGACCAACTGAAAAATTTTGGTGACTAAGGGGAGGGATCAGGAACTTCCCAGAGAACCGGAGGGAGTTCTGCATTGGAAAAATGTATCCTGTAAGCCCACGAAAGCTTATGCTCAAATAAATTTGTTAGTCTCTAAGGTGTCACAAGTACTCCTGTTCTTTTTGCGGGTACAGACTAATGCAGCTGCTACTCTGAAACCTTTCTGAGGGTTGATTCCCACCAATGCAAATCAAAGGGGTAGCTCTTTCCTTTCTGGCCTAATCTGCATAAGGGAATCGTGAGGCACTCCCATTTTGGTGTCCTGCAATCCACTGGTCATGCACACGTCTCTTTCCACACTTCTCTAAATTTCAGAGCTGAGATAAACCTAATATTTGACAAATAAGCAGAGTATATCAAGCCAGAACACCATGGAACTTGGTTGCTGAGGTCTAGTCAGTGCTGGTGGCTGAACTCTGAAAGGAAAACGTCTGGAAATCTAACTATGGTTCTGTAGCAGGGCTGTCATTAGGCATACACAGCATATGCAGTTGCCCAGGGCACCTGAAAATTTGGGACACCACCAGGACAGCGGTGAGAGCGGGTCAGCTCCCGCACATCCAGCAAGCACGTGCTGCAGTCTCCTTAAGCAGGGGCCATATTCACAGAGCTGAATGTGCCGGCGCAGCGCATTCTGCGTGAGGGAGAGGGTACAGGGGTCTCTGCAGGGAACTGTGACTCTCCGCTGCCATGAGGTGGGGCGGATGGCTCGGTATGCTTTGCTGCCTCGTCCCTCCCCATCCTACCGGGCTCTGAGCCTAGGCTGCTGCAGCGGCTGCTGCATACGAAGCTCGGTGTGTGTCAGCAATGTGTGTGGGGGGTTCTTCTGCGGGTCCACAGGTGGGGTTGGTGGCGGTGCCCCAAGTCGGGCCCAAGGGCATCAGTTTAATAATACTGCATAGGGCCCCATAAATCCTAAGGACAACTGTCCTCTGTAGCTTGCAAGCTTCATTTTGCATGCTCTGTATATGACAGAACTGTGCTCTCCAGGATTCCCTGCACCCAGTGTGAAAGGGAGCTTATGGATGTGCCAAGGAAGAAGAGTATGCTGGGCCAGGGGATTTGTGACTATGCACATTCACTGGCCATTATCCCTGCATGTAGGGTAATGGCACAAGGAGCAATGGGACTGCTGCTGTAACATCCAAAGAGCAGACACACTGTAATACTATGGCTCGTAGGGAAAAGATGTCTATTAGCCACCATCACAGGCAGTATGTCTGTGGTACCAGGTTGGTCTCAGCTTGCATTCTCGAGCCCTTAGTGCATCCCCAAAGTACATCCCTCCTAAAACCTGACGCTTCTTCTCCACTTCCAATCATCATACTGCACTGCTGTCACTTCACAGCATGAGGAGGGAGGAGATTCCTTTCCCTCTAGTGCCTGAGCACTTGAAGTGCACTGCTAACTTATGTGTTGGGCCTAGAAATTCCTTCTATGTGTACGTGTAAAATATAATTGGTTTCTTTAAACTATCAGCAATACTATAGAAAATCTTGTTTATTTCTTGGTTCAATTCTTTACCTTCATAATTTAAGTAGAATATTTTGAACACAAATTATGTGATGTATGATACAATGTTCTTGTATTTATGCAAAACAATTCACCACATGGGCTTTTTTGTTTTGTTTTAAAGATAAACAAATCTTAAATAAATACATTCTCACATAATCTTTCTCAAAACAGACAGGAAGAACAATTTATAATCCCTACCTGCTTCCTGGGAAGCCAGGAGCTGAATGAGGGCTTTTTAAAAGCTGGTTCTTCAGCTTCCTTTGTTTTGGAGGAAGTTGTATTCCTCGTTTTCAGGTGGACAGCCTTCCCACACACATCTCAAATTATCTACTGCATTTCTTGTGCGCATTTGATTTCTGAAGTTTGAGCAAAGCAGAGATTCAAATAAAAGCCATTAAAGCAAAAACTCACCTACTTGCTATAGCTATCTCTGTTCTTTGCTAACCCCAGTCTTATTTTTGTTTTGCTTTTAGCCAGTGCCTAACTCTTAAATTGGACAGTCCTTCCATTTAACAGTACAAAACAGTTCAAAGACAAACAGACTTTACAGAAGAATTGTTCAAATTGCTTTAGAAAGTTGAGCATGTAATCAGCTAACCTGAGTTTTCTAAATTATAAACTAGCAGAGGAGTTTCGGAGAAAGTTTAAAAATATATTGGCTCACTAAAAAGTGTTATTGTAAAGGCTGGCAAATGGCTGATGAAAAAATACAAAGAGGAATAAAACGGTAATAGGTATTGGGTGAAAGGGAGATATTTTAATCAGTAGTCCAGACAAAATAAGTTTTAAGAAGTCAAATATTTAAAAAAAAACGCTTTATATATCACAATGGGTAAAAATAAGGTGGGATTAGAGGATCTTGTAGGAAGGACCAAATTGACTGAATTAGTGTGGAAGATAAAGAAAAGCTTTAATGGTGCCAAGTAAAAGGGAATTTAAGGAAAACCCCAAGACTACCAGAAAAGGGAAATCCCTAGGAAATAATAGATATGTAACTACACATTTTATGACAAATCCAGTGAACTGTTGGTTCTATTTTATAATATACCCTGAGCCATTTATATGAAGTGGGGACACTACATGGAATAGCAAATAATGCTTTCATAATACTATTTCAAATCCAGTAAAGATGCAGGGGAACTCAGAAGCTTCAGATCTATGCTGCTTATAATCTTTGGCTGTAGTCTGCTAGTCAAAACATTGGCCACCTGGGTGCACGGCAAACTGGATCAGCTATTACACACAGATCAAACAGGGTTTGTGAAGACTTGACTACTACAATACCCTATGAAGAAATACTGAATGTGTTACAACAAGTGAAATCAGTGTGGTAATCCCTATAATAGACACAAAGAAAGTGTCTGACAAAAAACTGATCAAATAGATATTTTTGTGTAATATTATTAAGCCTTAAGAAATAGTGCCCTCTTTTATTAGTTGTATAATCAGCCACACTGTGATAGCAGTATTGTGAAAAAACTTGTCTCACTATTGGATACTTTCCCTCCATCATCCTCGACTCAGCTTGAGGGAGAAAATCCAGCCAGCGGGTAGCTCCAGAATTCCCAGAATACGGTAAAAGGAAGTGGTAACCTGTGGTCAGAGAGGACCTGGATCAGGAGATAGCCAGAGGCTGAGAGCAGGAGCAGTAGGTGTGAAGTAGTTGCCTGGCAGAGGGCTGTGAAGGAAACCTGGGCAGCAAGCAGCCTGGGAGTCAGGCAGAGACACACCTTGGTGCTGGTAAGCGGCCAGCAGTTTGCATCAAGGGTATACAGAGGAGTGGCCTCTAGACAGCAGGAGAATGCAGAAGGGTTGCAACAAGACACTTACCTTTATACCCCTGTACAGAACTGACCCTAGAGGCTAGATTAGGAACTACTGGGTTGACTTTTTCTTACAGCTCTTTATTAGTAATTGTTCCTAGGGTGCCGCACTTTTACTTTTGCCAGCCCTAGTAAAGAGATCAGCTGCATAATAGGTGTCAGCATTTATGGGGAACCCCTGAGGGCTAGAACCTATAAAGCCTAGTACTTGGCAAACCCAGAGTGCTTGCCTCCAAGGTTATATACAGAAAATAGTTCTAGACAGCATAGGGAGACAGAGCAACTCTCTGCTGTTGTGTCAGTGCAGTATACACAAGTGACATCCCACCTGAGAAATGTTAGCCTCCTTTAGCCTACAAGACAAGGTACCTGTAACTACATTACTCTTCGCTCTAGCACTAGAACCTTTGGCTCAACAATTATGGGACCTTCAGGATGTAAAGGGGATTTAATGTGGGATACTAAAATACGCACACACTCCGTACATGCCATAAGTACAGATGATTTAGTACTGATCCTGAAAAATCCAAGAGTAAATTGCAATAGAAATCATTAAAAAAATTTGGGAATAGTTGAGTTTCACTGAAAAGGTGAAACAGTTAGAGTCTATGCTTCCAAATGATCCCATTCCTGTACAGAATGTGTCAATGGAAGGTTTGATAGAAATAAGCTGGACCAACTATTCCAGGTCAAATTTTGGCCTTAAGTTGAAAAATACATAGTCTAAATTATTCTACACTGATAACAAACTAAGTAAAACTAAGTATTTAAGTCGGTCTTATACAATCTCACTGTCCCAGGACACTTTAACCAGGAAACTTTCCCAGGAAATATAACCAATAAAATCAATTTCTACAGAACCTAAGCTTTCATTAACATAAATAAATAAATTGAAAAACCATATATTTCTAGCCATTTCTGTTACAAAGAAAGCCTTAACATTTTAATGCAATCATTAGTGAGACAAGGTGGGAGAGGTAATATCGTGTATTGGACCAACTTCTGTTGGTGAGAGAGGCAATCTTTCAAACTTACACAATGAGCTCTGTGTAAGCTCAAAAGCTTCTCTCTCTCACCAACAGAAGTTGATCCAATACACGATATTACCTCTCCCACCTGGTTGCTCTAATATCCTGGGACCAATACATCTATAACGCTGCCATATAACTTAATGATTGTAAACTGATGCTACTACTGGGCTATATGAGAACATCTGATGTTGTTACACTGTTGGACCTATTGAAGGAGCTCTCCTCACTCTGCCTCTGTACTAAGGTAGTCAAGGGACAGCTGCAGTGACTGATGCTGAATCCCCAGAGTTCCTCGCTCTTCAGTTTCCTCCTACACTAATCCTATTGGAAGAGGCAATGAAGATCATTGGCTCTTCGAGGGTCCTTCTTCCCTGGGCCAGACCTGGTCCCTCCACACACCTGCAAACTAAAGCCAGGTACAGAGCACTCCTCTTCTTCCACCCTGCAACCTTATTCCACGGTTGGCTCAGCCTCTTTTTTCCATGCTGCTCCAGTGGCTCCGTCTCCAGGCCAATCAGCAGAACTGAAAATACGTGTTTCCTTATTTCTCTCCACCGTGTGGTCAAAGTTCCCAGCAGCTCCAATGGCTCCCTCCCTAAGCATGGGAGAAGCATAGCCCTCCCCAGAGTCTGGGAACATGGTTTTCTAAAGTATAATAGCACTGAGGAGATGTGAATGGGTTTCTAATGCCTTCAAGGTAAGAACTGAGACATGAGTGGGAAAGAAGCTTGAGGAAGCCACAAGAAGTTAGGAGGAAGCCTGGTGGGGAGAGAGGTACTGAGATTTGATGAGGCAGGAATATAGGAGATTAAGTGGGGAGGGAGGGAGAAGAGAATTGAAGAGTTTGGTGAGGGGAGAGAATTGATGAGTTGGGGTGTCTGAGGGTGAGTGAATGAAACTGTGACAACGTTGAGAATGAGTCATGCCTGAGTGGGTGGGGGAAAGAATCGGGTGGTCTGGGAGGCATGTGGCTCAGATGGTGGGGTTGCATAATGAATGAATGATAAGAGTGGTGTGGTTGGCTCTGTATGAGAAAAGGTGTGAAAAATAAGCGTGAGAGAGATGGTGTGTATGTGTCAATGTCTGTCCAGGAGTGTGTGTGTGTGAGAGAGAGAGAATTCAAGTAGAGTTGTGTGAGGCTCAGACTGAATGTTTGCGTGTGTGTGTGTGTGTGTGTGTGTGTGTGTGTGTGTGTGTGTGTGTGTGTGTGTTTCCTCAATTCTTAGGGTCTTTTTTCTAATCATGAAGTATGTGGACTAGGCAGAAGGCATGATATGTAAAAAGTAAATAATAAAAAAATTGTTAGTGACCATTTTCTGTTATGTACCACAGCTTGGTTTTGGGAAATCACATCTGGATTTCCAAGTTTGTTCTGTATGTACCTATCTCACCAGTGCAGAAGACAAAAGGACAGAGAGCACCTCTTACTTTGCATTTTTATAGCACCCAGTGAGAGGTTTTTGTACTTTTTCTTCAGTTTAATTAAGTGCAAACTGTTTCTCACTTAAAGGCAGTCCCTTTAATTATAACAAATATTTCTCCTGTCACAGTCCTAGCATGACTGATTCAGAGAAAGAGCAACACTTTTATCAGCCACTAACAAGAAACAGCCACTCAGCTCCAAGACACTAGAACTACTGTTCCCTTTCACAGCTTTGTTTTAAATCTTCCCTTGTTTTTCCTCAACAAACCATGGCACAATGCTCTTGCATGCTCCCCTCCCCAAACTGCAGCTGTCAATACCAGGTTGTTCAGCCTCTGAATATGCGAGCAGCCTAGAGTCAGTCTTCCCATGAAAATCAAGTCAATGACCTGCCTCCCCTGTTCCTTGTGAACCAAAAGACAGCCATAATTTTTCTTCCCCTCTGTTCTCACATGTTGTAAATGTTCACTCAAGTCGTTAGCCAATACAAAATGCATTAATTCCTCCAAAGTGAGTTCACCATGAATGATTTAATTGTAGCCGATTAGGCATAGTTTTCCTTTTCTCCTTAAAAAAAGAAAAATCAGGGAATGTTAAGGTATTTTTCACTCAAAGTCTATGTTAGCTTATTAGCTAATCAAGTGGAAAAGGTCTTTGTCTGCACTGGCCCATCCAAAAAAAGTGCTGTAATAAAAAGTTTAAAGATTTTCTCAACCTTTTGTTATCCTAAAAGACTACAGCTTAGTCAACTGTTGTCACATCCAGAAAAAAAACAAAAAGAAAGAAAGAAAGAAACAGAAAAAAAAAAAAGGGGGGGGGGACAGAAAGAAAAAGGAATAAAAACACTGCTGTTGTTTTTTTTTTTTTAAAAGCCACTTTTTGGAGCCAATGAAGAAGTCCAATACACAAAATTACACAGTTCCTTTTGAAAGATTTGCATTTAAAAGATTGTATACAGGCTTGAATACAGGTCGCTTCCCTGTGACCATAGAAACATTAGAAAAGGTGGAAAATTCAGTCCACTGAACTTCAAATGACTTTATTAAAGTGTCACTAATCAGAACCCAAAGACACAAGGTTTTAGTGTTTGGGCTAACAAAGTGAATAACCCTCCAATGTCTAATGACCGCCTAAGAGCATTACTTTAAAAAAGCCTTTCGACAGCGAGTAAAATAAGAAAACTTTCATTGCTCCCTAAGAAAGATTAATCCCATGCAGATCACAAGCACCCTACTGAACTATGACTCTGAATACAATAAGATGTAGCTCACAGAAGAGGAAAACCCTTTTTAAACTTTAAAGTAACAAGGACAAGCAACCACCCCTTTTTGTTTGTGATGATTTATAATGTGTAAAACATGTTCACAATTACTGTTAAACAATTTAAATTAAGTATCTCAAATATACATTTAATTTACATTTGTTTTACGCAGTTGTACTTTAACTCCTGAATTCCATACTAAAGCATGAAAATAGAAGGAAGAGAAATATCTCTATTAATAGAAAATCCTGTTACCAATCCTCACAAGTAATTCAGGGTGCACATGTATATGGGCGGTGATCAGTGAACGTTAATTATATACACATTACATCTTCTACCATTAATCAGCTGATGTTTAAATCATATTTCACTGTATGTGTCCATTATTCATCAGAGACACATCACATTCCTCCCTGTTACTCAGGCCCATAATCTGGGTATCATTTTGACTAAGCCCTCTCTCTAGAGCAGGCCTGCACAACTCGTAAAGCGGCAAGGGCCATATTACTCCAAAGAAAACAACTGAGGGCCGAAACCCCCCAAGCGCCGCCAACCCCCCCCCCCCCAGCGCCACCCAGCCCCCCCGAAACAACACCCCCCCCAGCACCGCCCACCCCACGGAAACAACCCCCCCAGCACAGCCGAACGCCCCCCCCCCCCCCCCCCCCCCCCGGGCGCCATCTGCCCCGCGGAAACAAACCCTCTTCCCCAGCGCCGCCCCACCGAAACAGCAGTATTGAACCTCGGTAATATGTTATAGCGGCCCCTAAGGTAGTATAATTAAGGTAAAAGAAAAATGTCTTTTTGCTAGAAGTAGAATAAGATCTTCCTCCCCACTTTGTAATCGATTGCCCTGTTGAATGAATGAGGTGTGAATGAGGAAGGCGTGGAAGGCAGGCACCTCTGGACAGCTGCAACCCTTGGAGAGGGCAGGGCCAGCTCTAGGATTTTTGCCGCTCCAAGCAAAAAAATTTTTGGCTGCCTCCCCTTTCTTTTTCGTGCCCCCGGCCCCACCCCAACTCCACTCCTTCTGAACCCCTTCCCCAAATCCCCAGCACCACCTCCTCCCCTGGCTGTGCCGCATTTCTCCCCCTCATTGCTTCCTACGGGCCCCCTCTGACGTCCCGCCCTAGCTCACCTCCACTCCACCTGCTCCCCCAGGCATGCCACCGCTCCGCTTCTCCCCCGTCCCTCTCAGGCGAGGGAGGGCGGAGAAGCGGAGCAGCAGCGTGTTCAGGGGAGCAGGCGGAGCAGAGGTAAGCTAGGGTGGGGGGGCGCAGGAAGTAATGGGGGGGGTTAAAGGAACCGCTCCCCACTCCAGTTCACCTCCACTCCACCACCACCGCCTCCCCCGAGCGCCCGCCGCTCGGCTTCTCCTCCCTCCCAGCCTTGCTGCGCGAAATAGCAGTTTCGCACGTGGCAAGCCTGGGAGGGAGGGGGGAAGCGGAGCGGCGGCGCATTCAGGGGAGCAGGCGGAGCGGAGGTGAGCTAAGGTGGGGGGGTGCAGGAAGTAACGGGGGGGTAGAGGAACCACTTCCCGCTCCAGCTCACCTCCGCTGCCTCCCCTGAGCGCCCCGACACTTGGCTTCTCCTCCCTCCCAGCCTTGCTGTGCGAAACAGCAGTGGCGGCGCGCTCAGGGGAGCAGGCGGAGTGGAGGCGAGCTGGGGTGGCGGGGGCACTTTTTTCCCATGCCCCGGAGTCGGCACCTATGACGGCCGGCGCCAGAATGCCACCCCTAGAAATGTGCCGCCCCAAGCACCTGCTTGTTTTGCTGGTGCCTGGAGCCGGCCCTGGGAGAGGGGATGGGAGCAAGACCAGATCAGTAGAACAGGTCAACCACCGACTCACCACTCGCTTCCTCAGCCCGCTTGCCCTGGCTCACCTACTCACCCACCGCCACTGCCCGCCCACTCGCCTCCTCAGCCCTCCACCCTCCCGGCTCGCCTACTCATTCCCTGCCACTGCCCACTCGCTCACCTACTCAGCCCCCCTCCCTCACCCGCCGCTTGTCTACTCGCCCCCCCCTCCACCCGTGGGCCGCACAGTGAGCCCATCTACTCAACCCCCGCGGGCCGCACAATGAGCCCACACGGGCCGCATGCGGCCCCCGGGCCGCATGTTGTGCAGGCCTGCTCTAGAGCCACGCATCCAGGTTGTGTCTATACCTTGCTTCTTCTTCCAGTATAACATCTCCAAAAACTGGCCTTTCCTCTCCATCTGCACAGCTGAAACTCTTATCCAATTTCTGAGCATCTCACATCTCAACTGTTACAACCTCCTACTCTCTGGTCTTGACAAATCCTGTCCTACACCCAGAGGTGAAAGTAAGCCGGTACAGTCTGGTACACCGTACCGGCAAGAGCCAGTACGCTCTACGGGACTGGCTTCCCCAGGAGGCGATTTAAAGGGTCTGGGGCTCCTGGCAGCGGCTGGAGCCCTAGGCCCTTTAAATTGCCACCAGAGCCCCACTGCTGGAGCCCCCAGGTAGCGGAGGCAGCCGGGAGCCCCGGGGCTCCATCGGTGATTTAAAGGCTCTGTGGCTCCACTGCGGTAGCGGCGACTGGAAGCCCCTGGCCCATTAAATCACCGCCAGAGCCTCGCCACCACTACTGCAGGACTCCAGCAGCAGGGCTCAGTTGGCAATTTAAAGGGCCCGTGGCTCCCAGCTGCCACCACCGCCACTGGCTCTTTAAATCTCCACCAGAGCTCTGAGCCCAAAGGGTAGAGGCGGCAGCCCCCAGGGCTCCATCAGTGATTTAAAGGGCCCGGGGCTCCGCTGTGGTAGCAGCGGCCGGGATCCCCGGGTCCTTTAAATCACCACCAGAGACCCCAGCCACCATCACTACCTTGGGGGCTCCGGCAGCGGGGCTCGGGCGGTGATTTAAAGGGCCCGGGGCTCTGCTGCAGTAGTGGCGGCTGGGAGCCCCGAGCCCTTTAAATCACTGCCGGAGCCCCGCCACCACTACCACAGGGCTCAGGCAGCGGGGCTCAGGCGGCGATTTAAAGGGCTCGGGGCTCCGGCCGCCACTACTGCCCTGGGCCCTTTAAATCGCTGCCCAAGCCTCGCTGCCGGAGCCAGAGAGATTTAAAGGATTTAAAGCAAGGCCCTTTAAATCACCGCCCGAGCCCTGCTGCTGGAGCCCTGGGAGCAGCGGCAGCCGGGAGCCCCAAGGGCTCCTTCGGCAATTTAAAGCGCCAGGGGTTCTGCTGCGGTAGCAGCAGCTGGGGGTCCCAGGCTCTTTAAATCACCGCCAGAGCCCTCGGTCGCCGCTGCTACCCTGGGGCTCTGGCAGTGGAGCTCGGGTGGCGATTTAAAGGGCCCGGGGTTCCATTGCAGTAGGGGTAGCTGGAGCCCCGGACCCTTTAAAGGGCCCCCGAGTCCCAGGGCTCCCAGCCACCTCCGAAGCTGGTAGTTCCAGCAGTGTTTTAAAGGGCCTGGGGCTCCCAACCATCACTACCACAGCTGGAATCCCGGGCCCTTTAAATCGAGATTTAAAGGGCCCGGAGTTCTAAAGGCCCATCTCTTCAGGTTGAGGCCATGCCCCTTCCGGTTGAGGCCCTGTACTGGTAAGTCCTTTAAGTTACTTTAACCCCTGCTTACACCTTTAAATCCATTCCAAACTCTTCTGCAGAAGTCATCTTCCTATCTCATCACTTCACCACATCACCTCCCTCTTTGCATCCCTCCACTAGCTCCCCCTTTTTCACATCAGGCACAAGCTACTTCTCCTCATTCTAAGAGCTAGTGTACACTAGAAGTGCTGGTGAAGACACTCTATGCCGACAGGAGAGAGCTCTACCGGCAGCATAATAAAACTACCTCCGTGAGAAAAGTTAGCTATGTTGGTGGGAGAAGCTCTTCCACCGACATAGCACTGTCAACACTGGCGCTTAGGTCAGTGTAATTTACGTCACTCCGGGAGTAACTTATTCGCAGCTCTGAGCAACGTAAGTGTTAGGATGTACAAGCCCTACAGCTTTTCATGTCCTAGCCCCATCCAACTTCTTATACATTACTGAGTTGCAGATTCCAGCCTCTCTTCAGCCAACAATGCCCTTCTTGATTTCCTATCTGTGAAATTTTCTGACAAACACCATCATGCTTTCTCCCTCACCACCCCTTATGCAGGGGAGGAGTAACCAGTAAAAATCTGTAGAGCCACTACATTATCCTCCTTTAAATTTTTCCTTAAAACCCACCTATATCAAGAGGCCTACAAAAAAAAAAATCTGACACTGGTTAGGTAGCTGGTGTGCTGGAACTGATGCTTATCATGTTATTATAATCATCTCATTGTTACTTTGTCTTTATCTTGTATGTCTGCCATATCCACCTGTTCTCTACCAGCTTAAACTTAGATTGTAAGCTTTTGGGGGTAAGGACCATCTCTTTGTTATATATACAAATGTCTAGTACAATGGAGCCCTGGCCTCTAGGCCCTACCACAATTCAAATAAATAACAAAAACATACAACATGTCTGAAAAATCCACGCTTTTTATTTGTCAGTGCAGACTAGGAATATTTTCCTAGTGAATAAAGAGCTCTAGTGCAACAATTCTGGCAGAATTTTAGCTTTCATTTATGTAAAAAATAATTTTCTATTGGTTGTTTTTCCAAAATAGCAGGATATCAACTAGGAAACATTGCACTGCTGTCTTCTTGAATCTTCATTCAGTCAACTCTATGGCCAGTGCTGCTGCTCTTCAACTTTACCAAGCAGCAGCAGTTGAAACCAACAATATTCTGGTCAGTTTCACTGTGCTTTTCCCCTGAGAAGCAGTGAAATTCTCTCTCTCCCCAACAGTTAGAAGGCTCCAAGTTGAGACAGAAAAAGCTCTTTCTCCATTCCATAAACCAAAAGGAATGAAGGCGCTTCAAATTAATCAGTCACCCATTACCAAGAGGCTGATACCAAAGAAAGAGCCGTTGAGTAGGGTCTAAGGTCACCACAATGGCAGGCACGCTAATAAGCCCCCTTCCAAACAGAGCTTGGCTTCTCACCAACTCTTTTGGCTTTTGCTCTCAAAGGTAGCGCAGCCTGTCTTTAATACCAGATGCTGGTTAACACTGGTTGGTTTAGTCCTCTGGATAGTAGCAAATTTTTCAAGCCCTGGCATAGTTTATGTGCTACAGAATGTTTCAACACGTAACTCCAGCATGATGCCCAAACAAAGAAAAAACCTACACACTTCTATTGCACCACCCATCCAAATCTATCAAAGCCCTTACAGACATTAATTAATTTAGCTTCATCATACCCCTGTGAAGCAGGAAAATATTTTTGTCTGCAAATTAAGAACATAAAGATGGTGACATGGAAGATTAAATGGCCTGCTCAGTATGACAAACGGCGGTTGGAAGAGAACTCAAATCTCCTGTATCGTAGTCATGTGCTTTAACCACAAGTTTCTCTTTTAAGGACATTTTTCTGCTTTCACCAATGTCAGTGTTAGTTTTACTGGGCAATGACAAAAGGCTATTGGGATAGTGGTGTGAAAGACATACTGTTTGCAGTAACGTGTCCTGGAAATCTTCCTACCACATATAACCAACAGTAAAGTACATTCAGTTTGTAAGTGGATTTTGTTTGTCACATATGTTGAAAGGAACACAATATAACCCAGTGAAGACAGAAGTCTTAATTACACAGATGAACTTCCAGTAACAGTGGCATAAATAAATTGCTTTCAAATCTGCTTTTATGGTAATATTTTTACCTATGCTTTATTATCTCCCTAATTCATTCCAGGTAGCAATAATTTATGCATGCCAGTGAAGATTTTCTCTAGTTGACTGTATTTGGACTGAAATGTGAAAATGTTTGATAAAGCCTTTGCCCCTTAAAAATGCATGAAGCCTAGGGAAGAGAGCAAATTGTTGTTTTTTCTTTACTCTTATATTTTTTCATAATTTTCTTTCACACAGACAAACATTTATTTCTACACATGAGTGCCTTGTTCTGATCCCAGCAGAATTCATAGCAGCATACAAATATTTCACCCTTTTTCCTCCCCCTCACAATATACATACCTTAATGCATGCCTTAGCTGTAGTCCTCTTACAAGACTTGGGTCAATTTCATTTATGCACAGATTGCCAAATTTTACCAAAGACAAGCCTAAGTGCCCTGTTTTTGAATAATTTAACTTATGTTCTGAAAGAGGCCCAGATCCTGCAGAGAGACCCACACAGATAGACTCCCTCTCCGCCCACCCCATGCTTCTGCAGAGTCCCAATGGCTTTGACTGTTTCAGGACTAGGATATGCTCCAATATTATTCATATGCTAATTGCTCATAAAATGGTATCATGTATGACATGATATCATTTTACTATGGTAATTAAAAAATCAGTTATTGTAAAAACACAGTATGTTTGCTTTACAGATCATTATCATTATAGCATTTTAATAATTAACTAGTTTTTAAATAACAATGATTAATGATATTTTTATTAGATAATTTTTTCATGAAGTTTAATTAAATATCCATTGAAGAACCTTAGCATTTTAGCTGATTACTTTCTACTACAGCAGAGTTTTGCATTCACCGATATCATTTATGAGTTATTCAACAAGAGCAGATTTGATCTAAAAATATATGGATAAAAGAGGCCACTCAAAGACTAAAAGTCTGCAGAAGAATGTGGGCAGCCTTCTTGTAAATTGTCTAAGTGAAACATTTCTAAGCCTAAGTGTTTTTATACTAGGACTCTGCTAAATTTAACTGCAGTCTATGTGTCCTCAGTTATGAATTCATGTCACATAATAGAATGAATATAAAGTACAAAATACAACAACATTATTCTAAGAAGGGTACCTAACTGTACTGGTTATTTCAACTTGACCCCTTGAGTCTTCTCCCTTAACAGTTGTACAATCACTGAAAACACATGGGTGGATTTCTAAAAGCGATAGACATTTGATCCACTAAAGAATGTCACTTGTTCATTTGGGTACATTTTAAGAAATGTGTTAGTCATATGAGACTGCAGCACTGAACGGGGGTCTCCTGTGAACTCTGAGCATAATTGATTTTTACAGCCCTCATTCTCATAATGACATACAGCTTTTTGGGAAACAGTTATTTCAATTGCAATAAAATCAGACATAACCTTCTACAAAAATCATTTTTGAGTTCCCCATTTATTTACGGTTTAGATGCAAAGTGCAAAATGAGAAGAAAAAAAACACTATGACCAGGAGCAGCAACCCAAGCAAGTAAAAAAAGGTCTGAATCAATTTAAATAGAAATCTTTGGTTAATTACTTGTCCTCAAAGTAGCCAAATACACTCATTTTCTTTTTGTCTGTGTTTTTTATGTTAGCAGGGCTACATGCAGTTCCAACCTGGTTACTTCAAAACCTGAACAGAACAGTTATAAATGTACCATATAATGGGATAACCGCTAATGCACATAATCCACAAGTAACAAAATAGGCAGAGTAAAGGAGATCTCTCTGTTCTGCCTGTAAGAAACCCCAGGGATGCATCACACTACTTGCTTACCAAAAGTGTCTCTATGGTTTCAACAAAGAGATGCCAGTGAAATCTTTCTCAGAAAAGATCTTTGGTTCTTAAAAGATTGTACCACTTCAGCGGTAAACTCACAATGAAAAGAAAACACTAATTTGCATCAGCTTTAAACATCTTATGTTCTAGTACTACAAAGCTTTATGACTGATAAAGTATTCCTTCTACTTGGCAATAATTGTAATGAAAATGCAAAGATCTGGCAAGATATTTGCTTCTGAATTACTTCTCTATTACCATGGAGAATTTGAAATATTCACCACTGAGCTGGAACAAAATGAAGATAAAGAAGATTCAATACTACTATTATTGTTAAGATTTCTTTTTTTAAAAGTCTTGATGAGATAACACTAAAAGGGATAGAAGTTAATCGCAGAAATAAATCAAACACTCCTCTCTGCAGTAAAACAGCAAAACAAAGTGCTAAATGAACAACAATAAATGCAAACTATTACATACTCAAAAATACCACAATTAAATTAAGAAAAAGAGTATAAATGCAAAATAGCCTACATTTTGGCGATAAAACCAGAATATAATTTAAAATAAAATAATAATAATTAATAATATTTTTCAGAAATTGTGGTCTATTGTCTTAATATTTTTTTTGGTTCATTCTGAGTTCACACACCAAGAATTATCTTAGAATTAGTTCACTTGGGGCAAATATTCTACCTAGCATTCAATATGAGAAGCTGCTAGGCCAAGCAAAAGTAAATACATTGGGGCAAGAGGAGGAGGACTCCACGACAGGACACATGAAAAAATGGTTCCACAGCCATTCCATGAGACTACTTCAACTCAATGGCCTGTATGGCTTTAACGTGCTCCCATTTCTGGGGAAGATCCACATAGTAGCTCCTGACCCTTCCCTGGTCTATCCATGTTCATCACTCCTGCGCTCTGTGAGCTACAGTGACCAGCTCACACAGAGTGAAGGCTGTGTACTCTGCAGGACGGACACACACCCTATACGCTTCCCCCTGCCAAGGGACTGATCTTCTAAATTGCTGAGTGCCTTCTGCAAGGTGCCAAACATCATTAATGGCCATTGAAACTAATGGAAGCATAGGGTGTCAGCATCTCACAGGAAACACTCAACAGCTTGCAAGATCAGGTCTTTAATTATCTTCTTCTTTGGAAAAATAAAACATTGTTTGCTAAGGCAGTCCTCAATGCTAGTCTGCATTTAAAGTGAGGACTAGTTCTAGTGTTAAAGAATTCCTTAGATAACATTTTGTTACATTTTGGCAGAACTATGGCAAAGCATAGTCAAAGACTGCCTTAGATAGCATTTTCAGGTTCATTACAATAGAAATACAATTCACAACAAAAAAAGTTAACTGTTTCCTGTTTCTTTTTTTCAAGATCCTATTAAGAATATTTGCTAAAGTAAAATTAATACTAGAAAAAGAAAATACTGACCCTCTCACTACCACAATGCTCTATTTCTGAAAACATAAGATAAGAACTGCACAGGGATTATTTGAAAAATGTGACTAAAAACAGATGAAAACCTAACATCAGCCAGAAGGGCAAAATCTTACAAAAAATACAGGCAACCTTCTAAACTAGACAAATCTCAGATGGCTCAGCAACCATTTTCAGAACAAAGTCAGTATGGCATGTCACAGGTGCATCCCACCTGTCTGCAACAACAACAAAAACAGAGTAAGGACCCAATCCTGCAAGTCCTTTCTTAGAAATTAGAAAATTAGAAATAGTGGAACTTTAATAGCCACACTTCAACAGCAACCATTCCTTCCCCCTTGTGAGTCATTGTGCCTGTTCTTGCCAGTACCTCCTGGAGTTCCTCTGGGCACAGTGAGCCCCTACACTCCAATGCAAGGCTGTGCCTTAAAGGCACCATATGATTCCAGTTGGATTTGCTGCTGAAATTCTCAATGTTTTGAATTTTCCTTTCAATCAGTGTTAGAAAACACACTGTTGTTCCTTCAGTGTAATTAGTTGGGGGAGGGGGGGATTTTAAAGCACTCTTAAGCTGAGCATATTTGATCTAGAAACCATTGACAGACCATTAACATGCAATTTTTACAGAGTAACTTCTCATAGTGTTTAACCACACTTCATCATTTGGGACCTTATAAATTAAAACCAAATCTCCATACTGCAATTTTCACACCAACAGATGTGAACAGACATTCAGGATTGCCTGAGTGCTTCACAAATATCCAGTTGTAAAGACTGTGATTGATCATCAAGATGTGTATCCCAGTGTAATCTTACACATTGCTGGGAAAAGTTACTGAAACTTACAAAGAGGACTAAGTGCCATCAGTTATTTGTACAAAGGCAAATTGTCCTCCAGTAAACAGCCTAAATAGCTAGGGTGTGGGATGGGGGGAGCTGAAAATGGGGATTGGAGGGTGAATCTATCCCTACAACGGGGTGGACAAACTTTTTGGCCCAAGGGCCACATCTGGGTATGGAAATTGTATGGTGGGCCATGAATGCTCATGAAATTGGGGGTTGGGTGGGGATGGGGTGAGGGCTCCAGCTGGGGGTGCGAGCTCTGGGGTGGGGCCAGAAATGAGGAGTTCAGAGTGCAGGAGGGGGCTCCAGGCTGGAGTAGGGGATTGGGGTGTGGGTGAGGGGGTGAGGGCTCTGGCTGGAGGTGAGGACTCTGGGGTGCAGGAGGGTGGGATCGAGGGGTTCACAGGGCAGGAGGGGGATCAGGGCTGGGGAAAGGGGTTGGGGCATGAGAGGGGGTCAGAGGTGCAGGCTCCTGGCAGCGCTTACCTCAAGCAGCTACTGGAAGAACCGGAACGTCCCCCCTGTGGCTCCTACACGAAGGCACGGCCAGGTGGCTTTACACACTGCCCCATCTGCAGGCACCATCCCTGCAGCTCCCATTGGCCCCGTTTGCTGATGGCAGTGTGAGGAGCCCCCTGGCTTCCCCTACGCATAGGAGCCGTAGGAAGGATGTGCCGGTGCTTCCGGGAGCCACGCAAAGCAAGCCCCCAACCCTGCTTCCTGGCAGGAGCTCAAGGGCTGGATTAAAACATCTGAAGGGCCAGATGCGGCCCCCGGGCCGTAGTTTGCCCACCCCTGCCCTACAAGCTGTAGAAAGCTGCAGAGACCTTCCGTGTATTACTATAACCCTAAAGCTACACTCGTTTCTGCACCACTACTCCACTGTAGGTGTAGTTGATGGATCCGGATAGTAAAAGATCTGCCAGCCCCAGACCACTCTTTCTGTGGCTCACCCTCAATTCCCACTCCCCCCCCACCCCTTTCAGTGAGACAATGCACTACCTAGACATGTCTGCTAAACTGCACACATATGTACAGCAGACCTCCATTGGTTATGTTACTTCTCAGTTCTTCTACAGACTTTGGAGGTTGGGGAAAGATTTTGCTCTGTACAAATTCAAATAATTCCTTAGTCCACAAAAGAAACTCAGCTCCTCTCCAACGAACCCTTCAGGCAAAAGATGTAATCCTCAATTTACAATGATGAATAAATAATGAGTAATGTTTTGACAAATTAGAAATGTCTTTAAGAATAAGTCTTGCAACAGAAGATTGAAAACTTCCTGTAGATTACTCTAGTTTTAACATTTTTAATTACAATCCATTTTGAATTTAGTATTGACGCAGATAAATGAATTGTTATTTTGTTATTTTTATTTTTATTCAGCACTTTCAGAGACTGAATGATATGTTCTATCTTGTAAAAATAAGACCTCGCACTCAACAACGATTCATATTTACACTTTAAACCTGCAAGTCATTTCTTATTCCATTTGGTAGGTTGACTTAGGATTCCTGCATTTGTAGTATAAATTTCCTATATCCAAAGACTAATCTGAATGAACTTTATTTCCATGTTCATTTTGTGCATGGCTTCAGCCTCATTACTTTCCACTAGGTATTTAGAAATGTCAAGCCACTGAAAAGGCATTTTTGCACAGAACTGATAATACTTTACTGGAATGCTGATCTTCAATTCTAATGCTAGCCACAAATGTAATAGTAACTGTTTGTAAATTATTGTACATAAGTTTTACTTTAGTTGCATCCCAGGGAGAGTAGCAGCTTTTTTCTCTCCGTTTAACCAAATGACTAGGAGAATACATTACTATATTCCGATCCTAACACCTATGACATAGAAATTAATTATTTCAGTTATATATAGTAAATTATTAAATATTCAGCTATGTTTCCACTGTGCACAACAACTCCACCAAACGTCTCATTTCTACATTCTCTTATAGGTATTTTATATGCTCAGTGGGAGAGACAGAAAAAAGAACTTAGTTAATCATTAACCTTTTTCTTTTAAAAAGAAAGCTGACTGTCTCCATTAATCAATGTCTTTGGGAATCACAAAGGGAGTAGAATACAGTGTTTTCTTTTTAATTCGGAATCCTTTATTCCAAATGAGAGACTTATAGCATTATGAAAAGACACATAGATGTCTAGGTACTTATTACAATTATGTTAAAATATTTTTAGGGGTCCTGAAATACTATCAAATCTTTCAATTCATGGAAAGCAACTGAACCGATAATACGCTCCTAGGTACTAAAGAAGTTATTAATAATCAGAACTTCTCTTAAAGAGAACATTGTCTTGTAAACTCTGTTAAAAAGTTCTAACACCAAAGAATTTATTATGTAGCCTATTTCATGCATTCCATGATTTGCATATACATATTGAATATGGATACCAAACCAACTAAAAAAGAAATTAAAGAATTTTTTACTGTTAACAACTGAAATATCTAAGGTGTGATTTTCAAAAGTTCTCAGCATTGCCTTAACTCTGTACCAACCGGAGTAAAAAAAACCTACATCTAGTGGGATCTGAATAGCTGGAGAATAGGGAAATTCATATATTATGCTACTATGATTCCTATGCCATGCAAACAATAAAAGGGATAATTGTTAATGTGCTACTCTTCTGCCCAGGAAGGCAAAATGTGTATCTAAGTCTGAATTTGCAGAGTTATCAGCAAATTATCTCCTGAAAGGAGAGGAATATTGGTCATTATGGAAAAGGGAGAGAATGTGGGCAGTAAAAAGTGAAGAACGGTTACATTCAACTTACTCTGAGTCCGTAGTTTTCTGTACTGATTATCTAATGGGAATGGTTTTAATCAAGAAATTTCTATTTTTGGCAAACAGCACTTTCTTATCTCAAAGAAACATTTTCTCCTCGAAAGTGAGATATGGACTACAAATAATCTACACAGAATCACATGAAATCCTGTTTACTTTACTGAGATGAGTAATCACACTTGTCTCAATGGTATTACTCATGGTAGTAACGGGAGCAGAATTTGGCCTTTAAGCCTTTTCAAAAAAGTAGTTCATTGGTTATATTTTCTATATTAAAAAAAGTACTCACTGTTTGTTTTTCCCAAAAATAATAGTTTTAAATAAACTATTCCTCAAATTAAAATAGCTAATAAAAAGATTTATAAAACAAAAATAATCAATAGAGTAACAAGACATCTCAGTAAATCTTGTCTCTCTTAGCTCTGCATTTCTTTACTCCTATCTCTTCCCCTACTCCTCCCACAAGCACAACTGACAACTGGAATGGATGTGACATCCACATTTGATAATACATTGTTAGTGCTGGCCTGCTAACACACTCCTACTTAACTAGTTAAGATAGCCTTTCTGTCTTTGTACCAGCTTAGGAAAACACCTTTGTACCAAAACTGTTGACTTACATCAGATAAAAAAATAACTAGCTCATTTTTGTCTTTTAGAAGTGCTGAATGTTAATAATACACAAGGGTCCACATCTATTTTCAAATTATGTGTACAATGAACACCACATATGTCTCCTAACGTATTTTTTAGAGTTTAATTGACTTTGTGACCACGGTTTCTACAGAAATGTTCCACATTAAGCTGTACTAGTCCCAATAGTACTTGAATTTAATTTGTCGCTAGTCATTTTCATACTAGTACTAGGTTAACACTATTGTCTTATACTCTTCAGTACTGAATTCCATCCATGTAAAGTGTCTAATTGTAGGCCACAGAATGCCTAAAGTTTTTGATCCCTTGGGGAAAGGAGCGATTTTGTTAAAAGGATGTTTAATATTTACCCTGTGTCACTTTCAGTCTAATCATATATTTAATTTAATTAAATCCAAAGCCTTTATATTTTAACTACATTAGGCCTTACTCCCAGTGTAAATCAAGAGTAACTACAGCAAAGTCAGTACAATTACACTGCAGTAAAACTGGCATGAGTGAAAGGAGAACCAAGTCAATTGTTTGTAATAATTCCTTTTACAAATTTGGAGCCCAATCCTGCAAAGACAAAACCACCCAAGCAACTTTACATGTACTGAACTCAACAGGACTACTCCGATGTGTAAAGTTACTAGTGCATAAATCTTTGCAGGATCAAAGCCTTAATAATACCATTTCTTTCCATAAAAATATGTCCTCTGTATTGACTTTTTGTCTGAAGGAACACAGCTCTACTTTATTTCCCTATTTGTGTAGTAGCCCTGACAAATAATCATAATGTTACATTTATATACAATAGAGTGTTTTCATATAGACTGTCTCAAGGTACTGAACAAACCATTATCATTTGATGTCACCAGTTCTTATAGTAGGGTTTGTTCTCCCTCCTTTGTGACTCATTCTTCAGCACCAAAAGACCAAATATTTCAATTCCTACATAACTAAGGGCTATCTTTAAAATATATACATATATTTCATAATAGGTGTAGTGTGTTTTAAAAGAGAGTGTCCAAAAGATACTAAACTAGAAAGATGCTCTTATCAGTAAAATTTCAGGTATCCATTTTGACAGATGCCTTAATTTCTACTTGATAAAGAAAACTTCTGCAATAGCTCAACTTAGTTGATGATAGGAAACAGAAAAGACCAACATAAAATCTCTTTGCCCTAGCATGAAGTCTAAAGGGCTGTTTCTCTCTCATGTTCATTAGTAAGAGTATCCTGTGGCTTTTCAGCTTTTCAGTGGGAAAACATTACTGCCAGCATTTATAAAGCAGGAATCTTTCTTAATGTGTTTTAATGAAGCTGCCTGTTCAAAGATTTTTGCTTTTATAAATGGAGAATGAAAGACACAATTTCCAGTCATTCTTTCCCAAATCTGGGTTGATGGATATTGTTGCTCATTAATTTTATGGAACAACAAATATAGCCTGTTCATAATTATTTATTTCTGCAAGTATTTTAATGGTCATACATATCATTTTTAGATAGCGATGTATGGTTGTATTTTTAAATAATTACTTAATGCTAAAAAGACCTGGAACGTGTCCAGGTAAAGAATGAATATAACACGCTCTTCCCTTCTTTGGAAGCTTCCTTTTGTCTCTTTTCTCCAATGGTTCTGTAGCCTTCTAGGCTTAACAAACTGAGCCAGGCATAGATACTGGCTGCTCAGCAGGCCAACATGTTCACATTTTTATTTGCTGCATAAAGTAAACACATAAATAATAATAAATCTGAGCATTGTAGGAGAGAAGTTTTCATACAAATGAAAGCCTTGCCTACTTTGCTCCACAATACCAATCTCATAAAAAACCAACCTTCCACACAAACTTCCTCATGGATAGACTTTACAAAAACTAGACAAGCCATTTACAAGACAAACTGTGCCTCTCTACAAAGGAAAAAGGACACTAAACTATCTAAACTGCTACATGCCACAAGCAGCCACAACAGTAGTTCCCTTAACCCACTGAGCAATATTGTTAATCTTTCCAGCTATACTCTGGAAAGTATAGCAGAAAGCCCAGCAGAAGAGTCTGTCCTATCTCGGGGCCTCTCCTTTTGTCCCTCCAGACCCACGAACATGATACAGTTCTGCGGTGACCTAGAATCCTACTTTCGACATCTCCGACTCAAAGAATATTTCCAACATACCTCTGAACAGCATACTAACCCACAGAATCACCCCTACCAGCACTACAAAAAAAAGGATTCTGCGTGGACTCCTCCGGACGGTCGAAACAACAGACTGGATTTCTACATAGATTGCTTCCGTCAATGTGCAAAGGCTGAAATTGTGGAAAAGCAACATCACTTGCCCCATAACCTCAGCCATGCTGAACACAACGCCATCTACAGCCTCAGAAACAACCCTGACATCTTAAAGACTAACAGATTTATTTGGGCATAAGCTTTCGTGAGTAAAAACCTCACTTCTTCGGATGCATAGAGTGAAAGTTACAGATGCAGGCATTATATACTGACACATGGAGAGCAGGGAGTTACTTCACAAGTGGAGAACAAGTGTTGACAGGGCCAATTCAATCAGGGTGGATGTAGTCCACTCCCAATAATAGATGAGGAGGTGTCAATTCCAAGAGAGGAAAAGCTGCTTCTGTAATGAGCCAGCCACTCCCAGTCCCTATTCAAGCCCAGATTAATGGTGTTGAATTTGCAAATTAATTTTAGTTCTGCTGTTTCTCTTTGAAGTCTGTTTCTGAAGTTTTTTTGTTCAATGATAGTGACTTTTCAATCTCCCTGGTCATTCTATTACAGATTTAAGTGTTCACTTACTGGCTTATGTATGTTACCATTCCTGATGTCCGATTTGTGTCCATTTATTCTTTTGCGGAGGGACTGTCCGGTTTGGCCAATGTACATGGCAGAGGGGCATTGCTGGCACATGATGGCATATATGACATTAGTGGATGTGCAGGTGAATGAGCCCCTGATGGTGTGGCTGATGTGGTTGGGTCCTCTGATGCTGTTGCCAGAGTAGATATGGGGACAGAGTAGGCAACGAGGTTTGCTACAGGGACAGGTTCCTGGGTTGGTGTTTCTGTGGTGTGGTGTGTAGTTGCTGGTGAGTATTTGCTTCAGGTTAGGGGGTTGTCTGTAAGCGAGGACTGGCCTGCCTCCCAAGGTCTGTGAGAGTGAGGGATCATTTTCCAGGATAGGTTGTAGATCGTGGATAATGCGCTGGAGAGGTTTTAGCTGGGAGCTGTATGTGATGGCCAGTGGTGTTCTGTTATTGTCCTTGTTGGGCCTGTCCTGTAGTAGGTGATTTCTGGGTACCCGTCTTGCTCTGTCAATCTGTTTCCTCACTTCCCCAGGTGGGTATTGTAGTTTTACGAATGCTTGATAAAGATCTTGTAGGTGTTTGTCTCTGTCTGAGGGGTTGGAGCAAATTCGGTTGTATCTTAGGGCTTGGCTGTAGACAATGGATCGTGTGATGTGTCTTGGATGGAAGCTGGAGGCATGTAGGTACGTATAGCGGTCAGTAGGTTTCCGGTATAGGGTGGTGTTTATGTGACCATCACTTATTTGTACTGTAGTGTCCAGGAAGTGGCTCTCTTGTGTGGACTGGTCCAGGATGAAGTTGATGTTGGGGTGGAAATTGTTGAAGTCCAGGTGGAATTCTTCAAGGGCCTCCTTTCCGTGGGTCCATATGATGAAGATGTCATCAATGTAGCGCAAGTAGAGGTGGGGCACTAGGGGACGAGAGCTGAGGAAGCGTTGTTTTAAGTCAGCCATAAAAATGTTGGCATACTGTGGGGCCATGCGGGTACCCATAGCAGTGCCACTGACTTGAAGGTATAAGTTGTCCCCAAATCTGAAATGGTTGTGAGTGAGGACAAAGTCACACAGCTCAGCCACCAGGCTTGCTGTGGCCTCATCTATGTAGAGGTCCAGTCTGTCATTTCGACCGTCAGGAGGAGTCCATGCAGAGTTCTTCTTGTAGTGTTGGTAGGAGGGTTCCTGTGGGTCAGTGCACTGTTCAGTGGTGCGTTGAAAATATTCCTTGAGTCGGAGACGACGAAAGTAAGCTTCCAGATCACCGCAGAACTGTATCATGTTCGTGGGGATGGTGGGACAGAAAGAGAGTCCCCGAGATAGGACAGACTCTTCTGCTGGGCTAAGTGTGTGGTTGGAAAGATTGACAATGTTGTTAGATGAGTCATGTGTCAGTATATAATGCCTGCATCTCTAACTTTCACTCTATGCATCCGAAGAAGTGAGGTTTTTACTCACGAAAGCTTATGCCCAAATAAATCTGTTAGTCTTTAAGGTGCCACCAGACTCCTTGTTGTTTTTGTAGATACAGACTAACACGGCTACCCCCTGATACTTAACCCTGACATCATAATCAAAAAGGCTGACAAAGGAGGTGCTGTCGTCATCATGAATAAATTGGAATATGACCAAGAGGCTGCTAGACAGCTCTCTAACACCACATTCTACAGGCCATTATCCTGTGATCCCACTGAGGATTACCTAAAGAAACTACACCATCTGCTAAAAAAAGTCCCTGACAAAGCACAGGAACAAATCTGTACAGACACATGCCTAGAACTCTGACCAGGGGTATTCTATTTGCTACCCAAGATCCATAAACCTGGAAATCCTGGACGCCCCATCATCTCAGGCATTGGTACCCTAACATCAGGCTTGTCTGGTTATGTGGACTCTCCTCTCAGACCCTACGCTACCAGCACTCCCAGCTATCTTCGAGACACCACTGACTTCCTGAGGAAACTACAATCCATCGGTGATCTTCCAGAAAACACCATCCTGGCCACTATGGACGTAGAAGCCCTCTACACCAATATTCCACACAAAGATGGACTACAAGCTATCAGGAACAGTATCCCCGATAATGTCACAGCTAACCTGGTGGCTGAACTTTGTGACTTTGTCCTCACCCACAACTATTTCACATTTGGGGACAATATATACCTTCAAGTCAGCGGCACTGCTTTGGGTACCCGCATGCCCCACAGTATGCCAACATTTTTATGGCTGACTTAGAACAACACTTCCTTAGCTCTCGTCCCCTAACGCCCCTACTCAACTTGCGCTACATTGATGACATCTTCATCATCTGGACCCATGGAAAAGAAGCCCTTGAGGAATTCCACCATGATTTCAATAATTTCCATCCCACCATCAACCTCAGCCTAGATCAATCCACACAAGCGGTCCATTTCCTGGACACTACTGTGCTAATAAGCGATGGTCACATAAATACCACCCTATACCGGAAACCTACTGACCGCTACACTTACCTACATGCCTCCAGCTTCCATCCAGGACACACCACACGATCCATTGTCTACAGCCAAGCTCTAAGATATAACCGCATTTGCTCCAATCCCTCAGATAGAGACAAGCACCTACAAGATCTCTATCAAGCATTCTTAAAACTACAATACCCACCTGCTGAAGTGAAAAAACAGATTGACAGAGCCAGACGAGTACCCAGAAGTCACCTCCTACAAGACAGGCCCAACAAAGAAAATAACAGAACACCACTAGCTGTCACCTTCAGCCCCCAACTAAAACCTCTCCAGCGCATCATCAGAGATCTACAACTATCCTGAAAGATGATCCTTTACTCTCACAGATCTTGGGAGACAGACCTGTCCTCGCTTACAGACAACCCCCCAACCTAAAGCAAATACTCACCATCAACCACACGTCACTGAACAAAAACACTGACCCAGGAACCTGTAACAAAGCCCGATGCCAACTCTGTCCACATATCTATTCAAGTGACATCATCATAGGACCTAATCACATCAGCCATACCATCAGGGGCTCGTTCACCTGCACATCTACCAATGTGATATATGCCATCATGTGCCAGCAATGCCCCTCTGCCATGTACATTGGCCAAACCGGACAGTCTCTACACAAAATAATTAATGGACACAAATCTGACATCAGGAATCATAATACTCAAAAACCAGTGGGAGAACACTTTAACCTGTCTGGCCATTCAATGACAGACCTGCGGGTGGCTATCTTACAACAGAAAAACTTCAAAAACAGACTCCAAACGAGAGACTGCTGAGCTGGAATTGATATGCAAACTAGATACAATCAACTCAGGATCGAATAAGGACTGGGAATGGCTGAGCCATTACAAACATTGAATCTATCTCCCCTTGTAAGTATTCTCACACTTCTTATCAAACTGTCTGTACTGGGCTATCTTGATTATCACTTCAAAAGTTGTTTTCTCTTACTTAATTGGCCTCTCAAAGTTGGTAAGACAACTCCCACCTGTTCATGTTCTCTGTATGTGGGTATATATATCTTCTCAATATATGTTTCACTCTATATGCATCCGAAGAAGTGAGCTGTAGTCCACGAAAGCTTATGCTCTAATAAATTTGTTAGTCTCTAAGGTGCCACAAGTACTCCTGTTCTTTTTGCGGACACAGACTAACATGGCTGCTACTCTGAAATCTTGGACTTGTTCTTCTTTTCCCTTCATCTCAGTACAACCACACTGCCCACAAAAGGAACAAGATGGTAATAGCAACCTAGGGCTGAAATAAACCTTGTGCAGGGCCATAAGAACAGGAAAGGGAAAGCACCTATCGGCTCAAGTACAAGCTGTGTAAGGATCAAAAACCCAAGGCCTGACTGTATCATCTGACAGGCAAACCCACAAGAAGGAAATAGAGAGGAGGAGGATTTCCTCAGGCTCTCCTACCGTAGCAGGATTTCCTCCAAATTGCTACTTCGGGTGGCTCAGCACCCAAAACTCATGAATCCTCCAAGATCTGTGGGGTTTTCAAAACAGCCACACAAAATCCAGGACTATATCTGCATGGGGGTCCTACGTCTCTGCACTGGATCTTGGCTCCCTGCAGCTTTGTCCTCACTCCCTGACAGTGCAGCTCCAAAAGATTGTTGATCGACTCAGCTGATGACTGCCCCAGTTATTTTCCTTTAAGGGAGGCTCTTCAATGTGGAGGACGCTCTGTAAGAAAGTTAACACAGTCTCTGGCTGTATTTTCCTGAATATTTTCTATGAGGTCAGTGCAGGGAGTGGAATAAAATGTGCCAACTGGCTCTTCGTGCTTTTTGTAGACAGATGAGATCAACTGGGATACGGAAATTAACAGTCTCTAAATTTAGATATAAAGGGAATTGGCCAATATCTTCTCAGTGGAAGTCCCTCCACTTTGGAACGCTCTTTCCCCCTTGGCCCAACAGAGCCTGAGTTCCTTGACTTCCCATGCATGTTGCAAGGAGGCCTCCACAAGGCCCTACTCATCCCTTGTACCATTTCAGTGTCGTGTTAAAGGTCTGAGTGGGTCTTAAGCAGTACTTCAATCCTCAGGGGGGTCCACTGCACAGGTGTGAATTTCACCACTGAGTCTTTTTCTGAGAGAGTAGGTGGAGTACAGAGGATGCTAGTGGTACAGATAGATCATCTTTTTTTTTACATTAGGTTCCCATAATTCATTACTGATCTATGTCACGCCCATCCCGACCACTCCTGTTACCCTGGCTTATGCCCCAGTAGACAACTCCATTTTGAGGACAACTGTATCAGGTCGTAGCCCATAACTTCTTATGGGATGGGGAAGACCTCTCTCAAGAGGCCACAGGCTCACTTAGACAGCTGTCAGCACATCAACAGCAGCAGTGCCATGATGGCTCTCGTCACTCCATAGCCTGGACCTAGACCTCAGTGTCGCACCTCCCCACCAAGGGCAGCTATGTGGGAAGAAGCCCCACCACCTCCCATAGGGATTAGGTGGGCCAGGGACTGACTCTAGCGCAACACCTTCACTGACCTACTTGGGAGCCACACCCTGTGATATCAAGAGTGCCCTGCTCATTTGTATATGAAATCAAATGGCTACTGGAAGGGAGTCTGATGGAGACTTCTCAGGGCTCAACCCTACACGGTTAAATACGAGCTACTCCAGATCAAAACCAGAGAGCTCAGAACCTTGGAGAACTGCACACTTAAGGGAGTCTTGGGAGCAAAACGTCACTTTGACACAAGAAGGAAGTTTAGTATTTTAAGCTTAGCAAACGAATAATCATTTAAAATATATAACAGCATAAATCAAGAGGTGGATATGTAATGATTTTACAAAGATTGATTATTGTTTTTAAATTGAAAACAGGTAACATAAAAAATAACCAAAGGTTTTAAATAATAATAGAAAAATAGAAAAAATACAAGAATTAAAAGAAAGTAGAAAATAAACTAAATGGCTACACAGAAGGGCAGTTTGAAGATAGCATTCATATATTAAAAATAAATAGAACTAACAAAATGCGTTCTTATCACCCTCTCAAACACTTTGGATCCAAGCCTGCAAACACTATGGCATGTATGTAAAATTATTCGTGTACATATATGTTTGCAGGTCTATTGACTGTAAGGTCTTCCGGATAGAGACAAAGGCCCCAACCCTGAAACTGGATCCAGGTGAGCAGACCCTTACCCCTGTGAGTCAATGGGGCTGTGCATAATCACAAGTCTCCACCCATTTGGATCACATTGCAGGTTTGGAGCCCATGACTTCCTGTATATTTGAACACAGCTTATCTCATTTCAGCAACTACCTCTGTAATAATAATAATACTACTATTAATAATAAAAATTAAAGGTTTAAAATAACAGTGACATTGCATGTACACCTACAGTATGGCAAGAAGAGGAAGAAAAAGAAAACCTCTATTTTTATTTCTATAATTCAGTTTTAACAACTTGGCTTAGCCAAAAATGCAATTCAAAATCCTTTGTTTTCACGTTATATTCAGAGGATCATTTCAATCTTTCATAAGCAATCAACTTGTGAATTACTACTAGATGGTGCAAAATTCTCTCTGTGACAATCCAGAAAGTGAAGAACTATGAGTTGATTAAATCCTGACGGTCTTTTCACATTAAATAATTGTGAAGAATCAAAAGAGAGAGGAGAAAGTTATTATGAGCACTTTCTCTACAACACATACTTTTAAAATTGATTCATGATGGTAATGACTCCCCCTGGGAAAAACACGTGTAACTCTGGATAGCCCACCTGGGACCATAATTGACTCTCAGCAGGACCAGCCTCTTTTGGCTGCATTGAAAGACAGAGCATTAGTTTTTCTGGATTTATTGCTGAAGTACAATAGTCATTAAACTTTTTCAAAAAGTAAATTCTGGAAAAATTACTTTTCTTGCTGCATGCTAACAACAGAATATAATACATAGTATCTCTGCTGAGCGACAGAAATATTTTATCCATAAAGATTTACACAAGTATATTTCACTATAGGTTGAAAAAAAAATTAATTTTGGCAAGATTTATAGTTATACCAGATATATATTCCATGTCTATTACCACGGACTTATTCTGTATATATTTTGTATTCCAATGGATTGTTTAATTTTATACTTATCATTAAAAATGACAACTTTCCAATGTAAAGTTAAAGAACTAAATCATACATTCTCCACTCTTTTCTCCACATCTGTGTAAAGAATTTCCACTCATTCAACCAATGTATTAAGGGCATAATATTGGGCTCTCCTCCCTTCCACTAACGCCCCAAACCATCACAGTACAGGGGATTCTTACACGTAGTCCAACCCAGGCACCACAGAAAAGATCCAAAGATCACCACACCTTACATGGAGAAAAGGGTTGTGATTACAGAATCCCGAGTGGGCAAACCATGTACATTTCACAGACCATCTGAGACAAAACCTGATATGGAAGGGAGGAGCAGACCACTTGCATTGCTTCACCTAGTATTTATATTGGCAGCTATGAAGTGATTGTGCAGGCAGCAGGTGATGAGGATACAGTATTTTTCTTATGTAGCACAGATGTAATAAGTGGGCTTAGCTCCACTGCTTAGGGTTTGGCCCTTAGAGCTTGGCCGTTAGTACCCTTCTATTGACCATAGGCATACAAGATAACTGGATGCACACAATGTCTATTCTCCTATTAAATAAAAATACTTCAGCTAAACACACACAGACACACACACTCAGAGTCCCTCTCACACACATACACGCACACACAGTGCTGAGCAAAAAAGCAATAACAAACACCTTTATCAGTTACAGCCATCTGTGTTCCTTTAGTCTGATCCAAGCACTTTGGCAGGAATGTGTAGTTTTCTCCTACCCAATATGATCTTGCCCAGCAAAGAAAATGTTCACTCCCACTTCCTCCTTTCTCCATCAGTACAAGGGTCAAGCAGTGTTCTAAATCTGTCAGTGGCTGGACTTAAAAAAATAAGACTTCACTGCCTATGTTTAATTAACTATAATCTCAACAGGATCATTTAACTTTTTTTGAATAATTACAACCATTTGGTAATATTATATAAGGAAATAAAAAGATGATAAAAATGGGATTTTCAGTGTAATGCATACAAAGCAGTTAGTATTCAAGCCTTTACTGAAAATCTAAGTATCTGCATATAATACTCAAGCCTTGTTTCTTCTTCTTGAGTGTTAAAAGCCACTCAGTGCACCTCAGCCACTAGATAGAAAAAAAGAAGGCTGATGTGCAAACCAGTGTAAGAAATTCTTTTACAGGTCAACACAGTTATAAATTAATCCTTGTGTAATTTAAAGCTCTTTCACGCTACCTTATAGGGTGAAAAATCCATGTTGTCTTTAATTTGTGTATTGAACTCCAAAAGCTCCAGTACGTCTCCCAGTGAAGTCAGTGACACAACTCCCACTGACTTCACCAGGATGAGAAGAATCAGCCTAAAAAATCAGTAAATTAAGTCTATTCACAAATAAAAGTACAGATTTTAAACAATAAAAGAGTAATAAACCATAGCATTAACCTTCTGCTTGCATACATACTTCAAATGGCGAATGTTTCGTTGTGTTTCTATACGATAAATCTTTTTAATCCAGCAAAACTTCATGCTGTCAGAAATTGAGGGAGGGGGGGAAAACCCACCCGGGTACATAAAATATAATTTGGTAACAAAAACCCATGGAAAATATCAGGTTTTTTAGGTAGACACTATACAGATGTATAGATGTAAAGGCATCTGTATTAATCTTTCCTAAAATCCAAGAAAATCCCATTCATTTATGAAAAATAGCTTCAAAGAAGTTGACATTTAAAAGCCTAATCCATATTGCTTTCTTTTTGCTGTTCCCAAATCACATTCTGCTCCTGAGGCAGCATAACTGCACACTGCCCCATATGCAGGGCTTGTGGCAAAACCACAAGTTAGCTCTACAGTCTAAGTAAAGTTCTCTCTCTCGCTCTCTGCCTTGTGATATGAATTCAGTATTTTCTGTCTCCAGCATGAGTTATCACATATCAAAGCTGCTTTTAAAACACAAATTACTCTTGGAATACAACAGAAAAACTGTCCTAATTAGAAATTCACTTCACAAAAACCTTAAATGCAATGGCCCCTAATGTAAGAACATAAGAATGAACCACTGGTCTGACCCAGTATGCTCATCTAGCCCAGAATCATGTCTTCTGACAGTGGCCAATGCCAGGTGCTTCAAAGGGAATGAACAGAGCAGGGAAATTATCAGGTCATCCATCCCCTGTTATCCAGCCCCAGCAGATGGCAGTCAGAGGCTTAGGGACACCCAAAGTGTGGAGTTGCATCTTTAAGCATGTTGGTTAATAGCCACTGATGGATCTATCCTCCATGAACATATCTAATATTTTTTTGGTCTTCACAACATCTCCTGGCAATGAGTTTTGTTTGTTTTAAACCTGCTGTCTATTAAGTTCATTGGGTGACCACTAGTTCTTGTTCTATATGAAGGGGTAAATAACACTTCCTTATTCACTTTTTCCTATTCTGGTTTGACATTTTTAGACCACTATAAGTCAATTGACTCTCTATGTATGCTAGTGTAACTCAGAGGAAAATCGGGATACATATGTCTGGAACTACCAAGGATTGAAACTAATATAAAGTTCACCAATTGATATATGAAAAATATCTCAGATATAATCATTAGAAAAAACATCAGCTAAAGAGTTTGACCATGCTATTTAAATTATTTATTATTGCACAAACTGGGTATGGATTCCGCATACAATTCAGGAAGGAAAACCATAGATTTGTACAGGTGAGATAGCATATTCAAGTGGTTAGAATTAATACTTTGTTGTTGGAAGTTAGAATTCCCAGTTTCCAATAATGGAGTGGCCAATAAAGCTGATTGAGCTCAGGTTATTAGGGGCATGTTATAACTTAACATACTCTTTACAGTATGTCCCAAACTGCATATGGCTCAACATGCAATTAGTTTGTAATGAATCTTTGTCAATATAGCCAATTAACTTACACTGCATGAATAATGAAAGCTTTAATTGCTGTTCACCATAATTGTAAAAGTAACAGTCAACATTTAAACTAACATGCCACAAATCTAACAGTTTACTAAATCTAGATTAAGTTCTCTGTTAATGTAAATTGGTGCAAGTCCACTGACATCAAATTTGTGAGCAAATTTCCATGTTCTTTTGTTTCTTTTTTCTCATACCAGCTATATTATAACAAACACAACAGACAGCCCACAGAACAGGGTAAAGAAGAAAAACCTCACCAATTTATTCCCAATTGTTTCATCAGGGTGCAGGATTTCAATCACATCCCCCACAATGAAGCTGACCACAGGGCCAGCAAACAGAGATATTCCAGAGAATCAGTAAGCAGCGAACGCTCTATGCATGGAGGACCACTGTCACTGAGCCATCCTTATATCTCTTTCTGCCTCCTGCACTGTCCCCTTGGCACTGCGGCTCCTTGGGAGGCCTGCAGTCGGGGTTTCCCCAGCCAGAGGCTGCACCAGGGAAGCCTCTTATAAGGGGATTCCATCACAGAGGCACAAGGGGGAGTCATTGGGAAGTTAATACAGCGCAAATGGATTTCCTCTTCCAAAAGAAGAAGCCTTCAGGACTACTTCCTAAATGTTGAAACTTTTGATTTTGCTGAATGCTTTTACCAGATGTCATCAGAATGCCTTTATGTCTACATATCTGGATAATGTCTAGATTGCTGTGTTAAACATATTGCAACCCATATATAAAATATTTGCATGATAATTCATGGTTGCCATATCATATCCATGAACTGAGATTTAAATGATCAAAATTGCATTCATGTGCCTGTAGTCTGCACAACAATTTTTACATAGATATTAAACACTAAGGTTCTATTTTTTTCTTTTTGCATAGCTGGCAGTACAGAAATTAGTGCTTCCTTAAAAACCTCCTTTGGAATTCTTTTGCATTACTATTATTAATGTATGTGTTTTTAGAGCATAACTATAGTTTTTAAAAAAAACAGGAGTACTTGTGGCACCTTAGAGACTAACAAATTTATTAGAGCATAAGCTTTCGTGGGCTACAACCTACTTCTTCGGATCCGAAGAAGTGGGTTGTAGCCCACGAAAGCTTGTGCTCTAATAAATTTGTTAGTCTCTAAGGTGCCACAAGTACTCCTGTTTTTTTTTTTGAGGATACAGACTAACACGGCTGCTACCCTGAAACCTATGGTTTTTAGTTTTTCAGTTATTACTATTTGTCCTTTTGGTATTTGCTACAGTGGGAAATAAAAATTGATCACTATAAAAAGCAATACATAGGTGACAGTCTCAGACTCAAATGGTCTAATTAAGGCAATATCTATTACGAATTGTGAGAAAAATCAGACTAAAATAAATAAACACTGCCTGTCACAGACCTAGTTTTATTCTTGGCAAAAGTAAGGCTGTAATTTTACTGAAATCAATCATAAGATGTACCACAGCAATCTGGCATCACTTTTGCCAACTATAAGACTAAATATATTAGGCAAACTCTGTTTTGTTTTCCTTTTATTTTCTCTCCATTCTTTATAAATTTCATTTCTATACCCGAGGCTTAGGGCTTGTCTTCACACAGTTTTTGCATTGATATAATTAAATTGGTAAGAAAAACCAATTTAGTTACAAGCAATGCAACCCTCTAGTCTAGACACATTTGAAACAAGCTATATCAGCATAACTATGTCCACACTAGGGGGTTGCACTGATTTAACTAAAATGTTTTTTTTCTACAGATTTACTTATATCAGTGCAAAAACTGTGTAGACCGGCGCTTAAACTGTTGTTTCAAAATGTAATGCAAACTGTTCCAGGAAGGCAAGACAACCTTCAACTTTCTGGATTCTACTGTCCTCTGGATTCTCAATCAAAAGGGTATAGACAAAGGAGTCCTTTCCCATTGGGGTGTAGTCCAACAAATGCACAGGAAATGCCCAATGACAATGAAGAATGGTTTAGGGGGCCAAAGACACTTACATAAAAATTGGTAAGTACTGTAACTGTAATCAATGGATAACCACTGACTATTTCACGAAATGCTAAATCTAAGATTCAAAGAACCTTTTTTAAAGAAACCCACATTCCAATAGGTTAGGTGTAACATTTTACATGGCAAAGGTACGGACTATTGAAGTCAATGGGATTTGAGAGTTTTTCAGAACTTTGTATGAGACACTCTGAATCTGGCAGGATTAGGGCAATTAAAATTAGGGTTACCATCCGTCCAGGTTTCCCCGGACATGTCCGGCTTTTTCAGCGTTAAATGGTCGTCCAGGGGGGATTTCTAATCAAGTAGAAAAGTCCGGGATTTCCCCCTTCCCCTCATGCAGAGTACGGCTCGGCTGATTGGATAGCGGGACCTGATTGAAAGCCGCTTGCAGCCACTGGGGCCTCTAGTAGCCAGAGTACCTCCCCCTCCCCCTCCCCGCTCCCTCCTCCCCCGCAGAGCAGCACAGAACAGTGTTTGAGTCCACGCGGAGCCCACAGCTCTCCCTCTGCCCGGTGAGTGGGGAAGCAGAGGCTGCAGGGCGAGGAGGATCAGGGCAGGCAGGGGCATAGAGGCTGCAGGGTGAGTGGGGAGCAGGGGGCACAGAGGCTGCAGGGATGGGGGGGTGCAGAGGCTGCAGGGCAAGGAGGAGCAGGGCAGGCAGGGGCATAGAGGCTGCAGGGGTAGGGCAGGCGGGGGGCGCAGAGGCTGCAGGGCGAGGAGGAGCAGGGCAGGCAGGGGCATAGAGGCTGCAGGGGCAGGGGGGTGCAGGGCAGGTGGTGGGGTGCAGGGACTGCAAGGCGAGTGGGGAGCAGGGAAGCACTTAGCAACCCCCAACCAAGATCAGAGCGGGAGGGAGGAGGGGGAATGCGGGGTGCTTGGAGGAGGGGGCAGAGTTGGGGCAGGGACTTTGGGGAAGGGGTTGGAGAAGGGGCAGGGTTGGGGTGGGGCCAGGGGCAGAGTTGGGGCAGGGCCGGGGACTGGACCGGGGCCCCGTGGAGTGTCCTCTTTTTTAAATGTTTGAATATGGTAATCCTAATTAAAATGATGGTCTAGTTATGTGACATTATTCCTAAATTCATAATGCAACATTATCACTATGAAGAAGTAAGAGAGAGAGAGAGAATATATTTTACATTACCAAGATAATGCATTTTAACCTAGGATTTTTAAGCTAATAATAATGCCACATAACTATTACATTACACAGCACAAATAACAGAAAGATGTCAAATTTTACTACGAAAAGGATTTAAATAAAAGAAACAGGAGTTGAAAAAGAACATTTCTGAATTTATAACTGGACACAAATTGGTTTGGAATAAAGTATAAGGTATGTTCATCTCCCACTTTACATCAAGAAATGCACTTACCGGTAATTTAATTTCCAGATCAGTGCAAACTACAGTAATATATGAAACAATCAACAAACTATCCCAGTAGAATCCAGAATACCAAAACCAAAGGCAATTTGACTTTGGCTTTAGAACCTTGACAAGAGGTCACATTTACTCTGTTTACTCAGTATGTCATAAGTGATTTCCTTTGTCAGACTACAATTAGTATGCTATGGATCACTAAAGAATAAAAATCTATAAATAGTATGAATACAAGGAATACTCCATTGTTCTTACAAAAGTAAATATGATTTATGCCACATAATATTCATCTAAAATATTCCTGGTTTAGATTTGCTAACTTACCTTAATGTAAAACTCTCCAGTGCTGCCTATTAAACACTTTGTTGCAAAAGCAGCTTCTTAAATACATTACCATACCAACCCACAACTTCCCATTTCTCAAGCAAGAGGATATTAAATGTGTAACAGTCTAGGCAACAGCACTGAAGTCAGGAATTCGGTCTGAAGTTAGAGTATTACGTTTATAATAGTTAGCACTTACATGGTATTTTACATATTCAAATCACTGTACACATTATAATAGTTAGATTATGGAGTTATGGTTTTAGCCAGCTCCCACTGAAGTCAAGGGGAGTTTTGTTATTGTCTTCAGTAGGAGCAGGTTCCAGTTTATAGTGTCCAGATTTTCACTCTTCTCCAGATCTGCACTATTTCAACACCACTGTGTTCTCTAAACTTTGACTGGGGGGTGGACAGAGTGTTTTCTTCTTGTAAGTGGATTTTTCTTTGAATATGGCAGGAACAAATCAATCTCTGAACCTGGATTTAGAGGAGATAGTGTTACGTAGTGGATTGAGCACTGGACCAAGATTCAGGAGACCTTTTCCTATTATCAGCTCTGACACTAGCCTGCTGGCTAACCTTGGGCAATTCCCTTCATTGCTCTGTCCCTCATTTTCCCAATCTATGAAATCTGGAAAGTGATATAGACCTCGTTTGTAAATGTACCTTCAGATCTACTGATAAAAAAAAAGCACTATATACATTAATTATTATTACAACTTTCTCTCAATGTTTTCCTCTTCACCTAAACCAAAGCTAAACCTCATAATTTAAAAATTAATGAAACACACTTTTTTCCCTGGAACAATTTTAGAGATTTTTATTATCTATTTTAATTAACAGAAAGAAGATTCCATGTACCACCTCCTAATTCAGTACCCACCAACCTACATTTTCAGGGCAACAAGAGGGCACTCTCTAAGCCATGACATTCCCCAGCCCAGATACCCTCCAGAGGAGAAATCACCCAATTTGACTGGTGGTTCAGACAGAGGGTCAAGCCACCAGAAGTGGACTAAGGAACCCACTGCTTCTTCCCAGAAAGTTATGCATTTAAGGGTTAAATTTCCAAACCAGAGATCCTGCCTGGCTCTGGCGGGTTGGCCATCCTGAGCCTGAGAAGGAGCCAGAATTTACCAATGTACCATTGCTAAAGAGCCACACTAATATGTCAGCAGTCCCCCATCAGCTCCCCCCACTCCAAACTGCAGCACCTCCTGCCCGCCAGCAGCCCCACCAATCAGTGTCTCCCACTCCCTCCCCAAGCCTCACACCCGCCGCGATCAGCTGTTATGTGGTGTGCAGGAAGCTCTGGTGGGGAGGGGGGGAAGAGCGAGGGCATGGCAGGCTCAGGGGAAGGGGTGGAGTGGGAGCAGGACCTGGGGCAGAGCAGGGGTTGAGCACTGAGCACTCCCCAGCACATTGGAAAGTTAGCATCTATAGCTCCAGGCCCGGAGTCAGTGCCTATGCAAGGAGCCGCATATTAACTATGAAGAGCCGCATGCGGCTCCGGAGCCACAGGTTGGCCACTCCTGCTTTAAAAGGAACCTGCAACCTTCTTTGTTTATTACTAGGGTAAAAATATTCAGCTGGGTTTTGCTCTTATGTTTGTATTAACTGTTTCCTGGATACCCAAAGACTGAGGGTGACCAGTGGTCCCAGGCATACTACTACCTCAGTTACAATACAACATACATTTGTAACCCATTTATGGAACGGGAAAAGGAGGAGGTTTTGGTTTTTTTTTTTAAATGTGAAATCTAGTGTGTTTTGGAGCCATTTCACAAAGTATTAATTATGCATATTATACTTATTAAAAATGTAGTCATTGGGTTAAAAAGTTCAAACATCTGTTGACAGCGATTAATAAGAAATGTAGAGAGGGAACTGGGAGGGAATGAGCTAAAAAATCAATTTCTGCAAAATTTAATCTTAAGAGGAACATGAGAGATGTATACAAAATAACAAATGGTATAGAAAAGACCAAATTAAGGGGCTTGTTTTATGCTTTCTCATAACACAAGAATAGTGGGATCTAATTAAAATATAAGAGAACAAATTTGTAACTTATAAAAGGAAAGAGGTAGTTTTTAAACAACTTGTAAGTATTCTGTGGAACTCATTGCCATGGGTATTATTGTGTTAAAGAGTTTAGCAGGATTTAAAAAAGGATCAGACATTCAACTGGATAATAAGAATATCCAGAATTACACTAGCTGAGTTAAACATTTAATATTGCTAACTCTTGGTATTTGATCACAAATCTCGCAATAATTAGTGCTTCCCATAAAGCCTCAGTTCCTAAAGTTCTGTGGGTACATGAGAATCTCATGTTTCATTTTTAAAAAACAGTAAGTTTCTAATCATCATAGTAGGGGAGAAAAGAAAGACAATGAGAACCCTAAAGGATCAAAAACCAGACAGCAAATAAAGGATTGCCACATATATATATATATATTTTTTAATTGCATGATTTTTAAACTAATCTCATGATTTTGGGGCTTGACTAATTATTTTGGATTATTTGGGATTAGCATTACTTAATGTGTATATGCAATATAAATCCCATTTCTTCAAGACATAAACTGACTGACATTTATAAGAAACTCTGCATAAACATGTTATTACATCATTGTAAACTATGCCGGTTTGATACACTCCTTGGAAATATCTGGTATGCACCACTGGCAGATATGTAGTTCATGGACCAAAGGTCTAATCCAGTATGAAAATTCCTATGGGGATGGATGTGAAGGATGGAAAATGATTTTCCCTCTGACTCACCCAATCCAATGTTGGTAATCCAAATTTATCAGACATATAAAAAAGGCATAAGTAGAGTCCAGGGACTGAATCCTGGTACAAATTCAAGCATCATGCCACTTCCCAACAGATGGAGGTGCACAGGTTAGGTTTCTGATGGAGGAACTGCCCCTGGACTTCACTGGTCTCTCTCTCTCTCCCCATCTCTCACTCACACATGCTAGTCTTTTATATAGGCAACTTGCTAGAAAGTGTCTGGTAAACATTTCCAAGCCTGAAAATATCCCCTGACACCATACTAGCCATCTATCACATACCTCCATGCCTCTTCAAGCCTCAGTTGGAAAAAGCATTAAATAACCCATTCTTATTTCTCATGTTCTATTACTGTCCTATTCACCATTCTGAGCTAACAAATGTAACACTGAGTGCTCTCTGAATCACTTATGTGCTACACAGCATTTAAGATGATGTCTGGCCACATTGCTGCTGTAAGCATGCCAGGCTATACAGGAGAACCAAGGAGACATTCTTCTGGTCTATTTATTCTACTAGTACTAACATCTCATTAACTAAGCATAGCTTTAGAAAACAGAGTACTTGACCTATTAGCCTCTAATTATAGTAATAACTTTATAGATGTCTCTGGTTGAACACTAAGAAAATGTAAAATTGTATCTCCAGCAACATCTACCAAAGAGGCTCTTTAAATCCTCATTTTACCAATCATATTAATAAAATTTGGTAGGTGAAAACATTACAAATAAAAAATTTAAATATCACAATATTGCATGTGGCAGGATTGCATGTACATGTACACAAGATAATTCAATAAAGATAAGTGCAAAGTACTTCACTTAGGAAAGAAAAAATCAAATGCACAACTGTCTAGGTGGGGAATAACTGTCCAGGTGGTAAGTACTTCTGAAAAAGGTCTAGGCATTATAGTGGATCACAAACTGAATAGGATTCACCTATGTGATACAGTTTCAAAAAAGGCTAATATTCTGAGCTGCATTAACAGGGGTGTTATATGCAAGACACAGGAGGTAATCAGCACTGGAGAGGGCTCAGCTAGAGTACTGTGTCCACTCGGGGTGCCACACTTCTGGAAAATGTGGACAAATTGAAGAAAGTCCAGAAAAGAGCAACAAAAATAATTAAAGGTTTAGAAAGTCTGACCTATGCAGAAAGGTAAAAAACTGGCCATGTTGAATCTTGAGAAAAGACTGAGGGACCTGATCATGGTCATCCAATATGTTAAGGGTTATTATAAAGAGGACAGGGAACACTTGTCCTCCATGTCACTGAAGATAGGCCGGGAAGTAATGGGCTTAATCTGCAACGAGGAAGATTTAGGTTATATATTAGGAAAAACTTTCTAACTATAAGGGTAGCTTCCAAGGGAAGCTGTGGAATCCCCATCACTGGAGGTTTTTAAGAACAGATTGAACAAACACCTGACATAGATGGTCTAGGTTTATTTGGTCCTGTCTAAGTGCAGGAGACTGAACCTGATGACCGTCCCTTCCAGACCTACATTTCTATGATTTTGCATTCCTTTTCCCTAATCTAGGTTTTGGTAAAATTACTATTAAAATCACCAAATTAAAAAAATTAGAATTCGAACCAAAAAGTTAAAGGTTATAACCTGTGGACTTGATGCAAGAAGGCATATTTTAAAATTAGCACTTTTCAGGTTGGAATTTTAAGGATTACTGGTAGCGTCTATTTGTAGTTGTGCAGTGGCATTTTCTTAAAAAAGGAAGAGTGGGCAGCAAATTCTGAAATTTAAATCTGTAAATTTAGGAGTCAGTCGTTCAAATCACTGCTTTAGCAAAACAAAATATCAGTCAAAGAATAAGGACATTGATTGCATTGCGCTTATTCAGCACCCTCTGACAACTGGCTTGCCCTTAAAATGTCAGTTTCAGTGGTTCTTGTTCAAACATGGGGTAAGCAAAGTCTTTCCAGTGAAAGATAAATCAGTAAATACCATAACCAGGGTAAGGACAGAGACTGCAACTGATTAAGGTTTTTTTTTTTTGGGGGGGGGGGGGGGTTGAAGTTGATAACTGATGATAATTTATAATGTATTTCTAAGGAAGCACAGTGAACTAATTATGTTTGTTTTGGGGGGAGAAAGCATTTCAGAAGTTCTAAAGATGCAACCAATAATAATATGAAATCCTAGCTCCCAACCACTGCTTTCAATATTCTTGCACAGAAACACATTTGCTTTTCATTTTAGGAGTGGCTTGTGTTCAACAATTTAAAGTTGGTTTAAGATTTCAATGCTTGCTTTCTTCATGCTCACCATATGCTCTTATTAAGCACTTTTACAAAGTGTGAACCTATTGCAACCACAGGGTCCTGCAAGCCCTTACTCACCCGAGCATTCCCTGCTTATGCAAGTAGTCTCAAGATTGCAAAAGTTTTATTTGAAATAAGTGTTTGCAGGAGTGGGCCCAAATTCCCCACTGAGGAAAACTGTTAACCCTTAATACAACAAACCAACATGGAAAATCTTATACACATACTTATTCCTCTTGTGCTTTTTTTGCCTTCTTTATATTAATGTTCATAATTTACTTGCATAGTCTGCAAAGAGCAATAATAGGAATCTTGTAATATCAGTAACATGCATAATTTAAATCAGGGCTTCTCAAACTGGGGAGTCGGGACCCCTCAAGGGGTCATGAGGTTATTGCAAGGGGGATCACAAGCTGTCAGCCTCCACCCCAAACCCCGCTTTGCATCCAGCATTTATAATGGTGTTAAATATATAAAAATGTGTTTTCAATTTATAATGGGGGGGTCGCACTCAGAGACTTGTTATGTGAAAGGGATCACCAGCACAAAAGTTTGAGAACCACTTATTTAAATCAATATCCTCCATTTCTAAAATAGCTATAATGCTCAAATTCATTATTGCTCTTCCTAATATACTATAAAACATTGTACAGTGTATGCAAACAACAAAATAAGATGCCTTACACATATTGACAAATTTCTTTTGACTTTAAAACTCTTAATTTCTGGCCCAAAATAAACAATTACCTATATAGGAGCCCAATCCTGCACTCTTTGAAGTATCATACCAAACATCAAAGTAAAACAAAAAGCAATAATAAGCGAAACAAAAAACTGCATGTGTCAAATAACACAATACCAGATACTACATTCAGCATAGCTCTTGAAAAAAGCATAGCATTCTTGGTGATTTAGAAACAGTAAAATGTACTTCTATAGGGGAAATATGGATTGGGACAACTCCTGGACATGAAAGGCTGAACAGCACTGAGGTAATGTGCTTAACTATGAGGGAAATGGTTGAACCACTGTGCACTTCCGGCATCACCTGCTGGTCGACCTACAAAACAGTGCGGATTCCAAACTTCCAATGAATGAAAGTAAAATGACTCATAGCAAAAAAAAAAAAAAAAAAAGGGAGGAAGGCCTATGGCACAAGTAAAGATAAAAGCAAGCCCCACATTTAAGTCTCTACCTAAAAGACAATACCACAGTATATGCTTCCAGCTGTGTGACAGAGTCTACAGTCAAATACAGCCCTTAGGAAAATGACAATTAAAATATTCTTGCTTCATAAGTAATTTCCTAGGGCCTATTTCCCCATGCTTTAATATTCAAGCTAATCATAGAGAGAACTTTTTAACACTCTCCAGTGAATCATTTAAAGTGGCATTCTGATAAAATGTTATAATTTTTACACTTCATAGCAACCTGAGGGCATCAGCAAGATTTTTTTCACAATCTTTACTACAGTTAGCATCAGAGGAACAGCAGTAACTTTGAGATATAATAGTAGGAGACCCATTTAAGGGAATGAACTAGGCATGAGGCAGTGGGGATCAATTTTGTCCAGTCCAGTCCAGGACTAGGTCTGAGATATTCAGACAGCAATCACTCAATCACTACTGTCCAATTCTCAGACCAATATTGATGTGATGATTCTAGAGAAAGCAACTCAGCCAGAAGTAGAAAGGCTTACCAAAAAAAAAGGGGGGGGGGGCGGTGGGAGGGAGGTGGCGGATTATGGCTAGAATGACAATGTATAAAAGACCCAGAAAAGCCTTTTCCTTAAGGCTGAGATATTTAGCATCCAAAAGTTATTTGGCCAGTACCCTTGGTTAAGAAGGCAGAACAGCAGCACTGTACCCATAACTATCAAAAATACCAGGGGGAAAAAAACTACTGTCACTGAAGAAATATTAATAATGCTGTTCTATGCATGGACATCCTCAGCTTCATAGACAGTAGTTTGTTACAGGTTTAAAACTTATGTTTCTCTAATGAACCAACAGATCTCAAGAATGATATTGGAGTTTTCACTTACTTTGATCACCCACATCTGTAAAATCAAAATGGTCAGCTGATATAACAAAAAGCAATTTATTTAGAATATAAAAGGTGCAAATATTCATTGAATAAAATATTTTACCTCTGCTCGCTGTGTTCGAGGCAAAACAGCTGATTTTTCAATGGCATAAACGTCCACCAGGTACAAACGTACTCCTTGCTCCCTGTCCAAAATGGCAGCAGTCTGGATTACACCAGTATGGCGCCCAATGGTAAAGAGACGTCCAAAACTTTTGTCTTCACAGCGCACTGAAACTATGTAATACTCCACCAGGGCTTCAGAACCCCTTGGACTAGCTGCTTCTATGGATATTACATTAGTCCCAATTGGCTCTCCTTCTTTTAAAATAGTTATATATTTTGGCTGAGTAAACACTGGTCCATCAAGCCCTTGCAGAATGATAGTCATTTCAGTGGTTGATTTCCTCCTTTCAGGGCCAAGATCTGTGGCCGAAACTATGAGGTTGTATATGAGCTGAGAAGGCACCAAAGCTGCCGCCACTCTTAGATCTCCACTGTAACGATCCACAATAAAGGTTTCAGTGTCCCCATTGATTATTTCATACTCAACTTCCCCATTTGCTCCTTCATCAGGATCAGCTGCAACAATTGTAGTTAGGACTGAACCAATCACAACAGATGGGTCTGCAGCAAGAGCGTTTTGTGATATAAATGTAGGAACATTATCATTTTGATCTGTTACTAAAATGGTTACATTCTTCAATGCAAATCGTCTGGATTCTACAGGGACAGCTTGATCAGTGGCTTTCACTGTTAATTCAAAGAGATTAGCAAATTCACGATCTATTTCAGCATTAGTACATATTGTCCCTCTGACTTCATCTATACTAAAATGGTTGCCTCTTGGCATCTGTTGAATGATTGCATATGTTAGCTGCCCATTAATATCTGCATCTGGATCATGAGCAGTCACAGAAATCACAGAACTACCAACAGGAATGTTCTCAACAATAGATTTAAAAACATCCCCAGGAGGAAAATTAGGAGGGTTGTCATTAAAATCCCTAACATGTATTACCACTGACATTGTAGATGACCGAGGTGGCCTTCCTTGGTCTTTTGCTGTTATGTTTAGTTTATACAAAGATTGTGTTTCAAAGTCCAATTTTTTTGCAAGAAAAATACTGCCAGTGTTGGGACTGATGCTAAAGGTTCCATGGTTATTTGTCCCTGTAATACTGTAATGAAGGTCAGCATTGTCACCTGAATCAGAATCAGTGGCAGTGACAGAAGATACAAGTTCACCTAGTCTCATATTTTCTAAGACATCTACAAGCAAAGTAGATTTAGGGAAGGAAGGACTGTTGTCATTTTCATCCAGTACATCAATGCTTAATGTGCAAGTTGAGCTTAGGGAAACTGTCCCAGAATCTACTGCTTGGATAATAAGTGAGTAAGATGCAGTAGCTTCATGGTCCAGTTTACCTATTAATGTTACTTGACCAGTGCCACTGTCAATTGTAAACTGGTTTTCTTCATTTCCTTTAATTACAGAATAGTGAATCAATCCATTACTACCTTCATCAACATCTGAGGCAGAAACTCTTAAAACTTGTGTTATGTTTGCTGCTAATTCTGATATCGTAGCTTGATAGAGATCTTTTAAAAATTTGGGTGTATTATCATTGATATCCTTCATGTAAATTTGAACAGTTGCCTGATCCTTTAAAGGTTTTGGCAACCCTTGATCTGTTGCTATTACTGTAAGACTAAATACTGCTGCTCCCCTTTGCCTCATAAGAGTTTCCCTGTCAAACTGATGAGTACTTGTTATTTCCCCAGTTATTGTGTTCAATTCAAAATCTGGCTGCATATTTTCAAATGAATACCTGACTTCACCATTTTGTCCAAAGTCTTTATCTACAGCACTTATTTTACCTACAGATGATCCACCATTCTGTTCCTCTTCAAAATAAAATACATAATTGGTACTGTTAAACAATGGTCTATTATCATTTACATCCTCTAAAATTATTGTAACATTCACAGTAGCACTAAGTGGTTCCACTGCTCTATCAGAAGCAACAACCAGGAGAATATATCTTTCTTGAAGTTCACGGTCCAATTCACTCTTTATATACAGCTGGCCATCTGGGAATATGCCAAAGGCATCCCCGGAATTTCCTTCAATTATACTATAAGCTATTTCTCCATTTGCTCCTGAATCCTTGTCAGAAGCTTGTACTTTAAAGAATCTGGAATTCACAGGCTCGGACTCTGAAATAGTGACTTCATAGGAAAGTTGGTCAAATACTGGTGGGTTATCATTTACATCATGGACGGATACAGTTAGAATGAAACTAGAAGAATGCTGTGGAACTCCCATATCTGAGGCCAAAATTTCCACCTGGTAAGATCCAGCATTTATGTCAAGTGGCCCTACTAAACTTATGGCACCATTTTGTTCATTGATAGTAAACAGGCCCTTAGGATTCTGCTTAAGGCTGTAAATGACCATGCCATTGACATCTTCATCAGGGTCAACAGCTTTGGCTTGGAATATGGTGTGCCCAGCTTTCCAGTTCTCAACCACATTAACACTTTCCACTGCATGAAGAAAATGAGGGGAATTGTCATTTAAATCTTTCACAGTTATATTGACCACGGTATCTCCAGTTATTGCCCCACCACTAGCCACCACTTTTAGCTGGTAAAATGCTTGCTCTTCCCGATCAATGATACTGGCTGTGGTGATCTGGCCTGTCACTTTGTTGATGGCAAACAAGCCCCTTTGGTCACCTGTTGTAATAAGGTAAGTAATGTTCGTGTTGAGATCCATTGTAGAAGCAAAAACGGTGCCAACATGATAGCCCAAGGCAACATTTTCAAAGACAACAAAGCTGTACACACCTTGGTTGAAAACTGGGGGGTTGTCCTGAGTGTCCAAAACAGTGATAGTAACTATGGCCTGGTTTTGGGACTGGAGGTTGCCACCATCAGTGGCCACTATTTGCAGCTGGTAGGCAGTCTTTTCCTCCCTATCCAGGGCTATTTTTGTGGTGATGACCCCTGTCTGGCCATGGATCTGAAACCTGGAGTTATCTCCAGCTGAGATACTGTACTTGATTGTCCCATTGGGCCCCAGGTCTGGGTCACTGGCAGAAATGGTAGTAACATAGCTGCCTGCGGGCTCATTCTCCTGGATGTGTGCAAAATACTGGACCGGGTAAAACACAGGGCTGTTATCATTCACATCCAGCAGGCTCACATTGACCCGGGCTACCGAGGAGAGAGGAGGAGAGCCCAGATCGGTGGCCAGGACCTGCAGGGAATAATGGTCCTGTTCTTCCCTGTCCAACTGTGAGATGGTACTCAGCTTGCCTGACACAGGATCCAAGCGGAAGACCCGGCGAGGGGCCACCAAAGGGCCAACTGCTGTCACTGATGGCTCAGCCTCCTGCAGGGAGAAGCGTACTGTCCCATTGTCCCCCAAATCCCCATCGGTGGCACTCAAGACCAGCAACTCAGTTCCTGAAGGGGAATTCTCAGCCACGGACACCTGGTAGCCATCCGGCTGGCTGAAGAGAGGTCTCTGGTCATTGACATCCAGGATGGCCACCACCAGCTGGGCATAGGAAAACTTGGGCTGCACCCCTTGGTCACGGGCACTGATGTTCAGCACCACCTGTAAGGCTGTCTCTCGGTCCAGCCCACCAGAGGACGCCATGCCAATACCCGGGACACTGGGTCTGGAGCCAGCAATACCAGTGGTGGTGACCAGGCCGCTATGCTCACTGATGCAGAACCAGCCCAGCTCATTGCCAGAGACAATGCTGTATTTGAGGTTGGCATTGAGACCAGAGTCACGATCGGTGGCACTCAGACCCCTCACATAGCTGCCCGGTGGTACTTCCTCACTGATATTGACCCGATACACAGACTGTCCAAAGACAGGTGGGTGGTCATTGATGTCATTCACAAAAATCACCAGGCTGGCCACCGAAGAGCGGCTCACGGGGGCAGCAAATGCCCCTTCTGGAGGTACAGAGGAAGTGGGGGAGCCAGATGGTGGCGGGGGGGCCCCATAGTTGTCAGCCACAGCCACAGTGAGGTTGTACGTAGGAATGCGTTCCCGGTCCAGTGCCGCCGCTACCTTGATGAGACTGAGATTTGGCACCTTACTGCTCTGCACCTCAAAATGACGCTGCTCGTTTCCTCCAAGGATTGACACTGAGATGTTTCCGTTGGCAGCAGGCGAGTCAGCATCGCTCACAGTTAACAGTGCCACCACTGTGCCAGGTGCCGCATTCTCGTCCACTGATGCAAAACGGGAGGTGGCTGGGAAGTAGCGGAATTTCACCCGTGGCTCATTGTCATTCACATCAAGGAGTTGGATCAGTGCCTCAGCTCGGCCACTCAGCGCCGGCACCCCCCGATCTGTGGCCTGCACTGTCAGTGAGTATTGCCGCCTTGTCTCATAGTCCAGAGGCTCCCGGATACGGATCACCCCACTCTCCGGATCCACCTCAAATGGGATTCCCCCAGCCCCCTCCCCACCACCACCCTCCGTCCCCTCCAAATGGTAGTGGATGTCAGCATTGGTACCTTCATCAGCATCAGCTGCTGCCACCTGAAGGACACTGGCCCCAATTGGCGCATCCTCAGGCACCCGGGTCTGGTAGAGAGCTTGGCTGAAGATGGGTGGGTTGTCGTTGATATCCTGCACAGTGACATTAACCTGCAGATATCCATGCTGCCGTGGCTCTCCCTTGTCCTCCACTTGCACCAGCAGCTGGTAGGTGGGGGTGGCCTCTCGGTCTAGCCCACCCCGAGAGACCAGGTGCAGGAAGGCACCTTCCCCACTGGGATTGAGGGTGATGTTGAGCTGGAAGCGCCCTTCCTCATTGCCAGACACAATGCGGTAGGAGCTGTGGTCCACACCATTGGTGCCACTGTCAGCATCGGTGGCTGTGTCCAGAATAAGCTGGCGACCGCTGCCTGTGTCCTCCTTGAAAGTCACCACAATGGAGAGGTCTGGGAAGACAGGTGCATTGTCATTCAGGTCCAGCACCAGGACACGCACCTCACTAGGATAGGTGGGCTGGCTGGAGAGCACCACCAGGTCCATCACGTCACTGGCCAGACTCTCTCGGTCAATGGTGGCACGGGTGTGCAGCGCCCCCGAGGTGGCATTGATGGAGAAAAGGGCATGGTGCTCACTTAGGCGGTAGGCGAAGCCCGGGCGGGTGACGATGGTGCCCACCCAGGTGCCCGGCGGCTGCTCCTCCAGCACCTGGAAGATCTGTCGGGGCTCAGCGGAGACATGGAGAGGCAGCAGCAGAAGCAAGGCAAAGGGGGGTAGCCAAGACAGAGAGGGGCTGCCTGCTGACAGGAGGCCCATGGTGCTCAGGCGTGGGGTGTGGAAACCCAGCCACTCCCCCCCCCAAAAAAAAAAACCGAGCCCACAATCAATGCAAGTCCAGCAACGCCAAGGCGCGGCGAGTCTCAGGAAGGCAAACAAATCCCCATCAGCAAAGGCATCCAGGTGGGGGAGAGGGAGGTGTCATCATATCCACAGCGCTGCCTGCATCTCCCCCTCTCCAGCGCACGGCTCGGCCAGGGCAAGAGGTGGCGGAGGGGTGTTGAGTAGCCACTGCTCCCCTCGGCTGCAGAGGGAGGGGTCTGCGGTGAATTGGCCGGGGGCCGCCTGCCCGCCCAGCGGCTGTGCAGGACGCAGCTCCTCTCCTCGCGGGACGGAGTGACAGACCCCGGGGGGATGGAGACCAGCCCGAGGCAACTTCCCTGCAAGTCACGCCGCAGAGCGGAGCCGGGCTCCTCGCCGCCCGCCGCCGCTGGGAAGAGCCCAGCCGAGTGAGTTGCCCCGCGGCACCCCGGCCACGCTCATTCAGCGACTCGGTTCTGCCTCTCCTGCTCCTCCTGCCGCCGCCGCGGCTGCTCCGGGGCTGTCAAGGGGCGCTGGCAGCGAGCGGCGCCTCTCGGCATGGTCAGCTCGGCCGTGGCTTCGCTCAGTTGTACATCCCCAGCGCTCCAGCCCGCCTCCGCCGCGCCGCTCCGGGCTGGGCAGCCGGCAGCCGCAGAAGCCCCGCTCCCCTCACCATGCCAGGGGCGGGGGGCTGTGTGTCGGAGAGGGGGGGCACCTACAGTCTCACAGCAAGAGCAAAGCTGTCCGCGCGCCCCTCTCCAGCTTTGCCCCTTTCCCACCGGGCTCCGGCTCGCTTGTAATCCACAGCGCGGGGCTGGCCCCGGAGCGGCTGCGGGACAGCTCCCCGATGGCTTGCAGCCCTGCGCGCCGGGCACAGCTAGAGCGGCTGCCTGCCCCGCGCCCACGCAGCGCGCAGCCCAGAGACACAAAGTTTGCTCCCTACTCATTGAGCTCTTCACTCTTTACTTCCAGCCCCGACTCCCCCCCGATCTCCAATTGGCCTGTCACCGACAGCCCCCTCCCTCTCGCCCTGCAATTGAGCCTCGGCGAGAAGAGTCCCCGCCTCCCCTCCCTAGATGGAGAGCTCAGCTTCCAGAGCCTGGCCGCTGGCCCCCTTTTGGGTGCCAATCAGACCGCCGCGGCTGGAGGCGGGGGTCCTCCCCCTGCAAGCGGCCGGCCGGCAACACAGCAACAAGGGGGAGGGGGCGGTTGACTGGGTTTGCAGGGAGGAGCGTTAGGTTGCTATAATAATAAATGAGAAGGGGATTAGGTAAAGCGCGTCTGGGAATGCGGTGCGCAGATTTGCATTAACTCGTTCATCCCCTTTGGCCGCAGACAGACTTCCCAGTGTTTCCATTAGTGCAAACTTTGCAGTAGGCTTTCTGTGAAGCTCCCCACACCCACCCATCCCCCCGAAGAGAAAGCTGCTAATCGCATATGCTCTGTCACCTTCTTACATGTGTTCCGTGCACCGCAGGTCACTCCTTCCAGAGCCCTGCACTCCCAACACATCCTGAATCGATAGTGTCAAGTATCAGAGGGGTAGCCCTGTTAGTCTGAATCTGTAAAAAGTAACAGAGGGTCCTGTGGCACCTTTAAGACTAACAGAAGTATTGGGAGCATAAGCTTTTGGGGGTAAGAACCTCACTTCTTCAGATGCAAGTAATGGAAATCTCCAGAGGCAGGTATAAATCAGTATGGAGAAATCGCCAGAGGCGATGGAGAGATATCTCCATACTGATTTATACCTGCCTCTGGAGATTTCCATTACTTGCATCTGAAGAAGTGAGGTTCTTACCCACGAAAGCTTATACTCCCAATACTTCTGTTAGTCTTAAAGGTGCCACAGGACCCTGAATCGATAGTGTTGCAACCCCTGGGTCTCGATCCTGGCAGATGCAACCAGTATTTGCCCTCTACCCTGCAGATTTAGCCCACTAGTGAAGCAAGGAACATGTTTAGACTTGGATGTTTGCAGTGTCATTGCAGTAGATGCACTAGGATGACCAGACAGCAAGTGTGAAAAATTGTGACACTTTCCGGGGGGGGAGGAGGAGGGTATAGTTGCTTATATAAGATAAAACCCATCCTAGGAAGCACGGACATTCAGATTTTATTTGTTGGTAGAAGGAGAAGATAAACTTGTTCCCTATTTAACCAGTGTAATTGGTGGAGTCGGGAGCCAAACATTGGCCTGACACAGGCTCCAGATCCCCGGTCCAAGTATCTCTGCAATACTCCTGTGATGTGATGCGATACAATTACAGGGGTTGGGCCAAAAATTAGCCAGGATACAGATGCTGGATCTGGGGGTTTTCAGCGCTGCTGTTCTGGGATGCATCAAGCTCTGAATTTTAGTGGTGCAATGACAACGGTTTATTCTCTGTTGGGGGCAGGTATCAAAAATTGGTTGATCCAGTAGGAGCCAAGTACCAGAGCTAAAGGGTTTATATGCTGATGCTGTGAGGGATGTCTCAGGGCCTGGGTTTCTTTTGATGCAATAAAGCAGATAGGTTTGTTCTCCATTAAGCTATGAAAGTTGGGGGAGTGGGGCCTAGAGCAGGATCCAACTTTTATCCTTTTCCTTGAACAATTATTTTTCCAGGTCATGCGAGAGAGGGAAACCCCCTATGAAAGTACATTTTGGAGGAGCTTGCCTTTTTTGTAAGCAATACATTTTAATAGTCATATTAATAAAATTTTGGTCCCCACTGAAAGAAATTCAGTTTTAATTTAAAAAAAAAAATCTGAGTGATGTAAATGGAAGTTATGCTAAAACAAGGTGATTTACAAAGGCGTGCCTATTCTTAAAAACAAAAATGATATGGTCATAGGCCTGCATTTCTTTGTTTAAATGAATTCTTTAGAAAAGCAAGGAACAATCTGTGATAAAGTCATTTTATCCTCAAGAAAATATTCAGCTATGCAGCAACAACTTCTAAATAAATCAAGTGGATGTTTAGGATATTGTGAATTACACACAGTAATGAACGTTTAAATGTCTGCATTTCCACCCCCTTGACCCTCAACATGTTTGTACCTTCATATGCAGATGAGTCACCAAGCAATGACTGGAAACTCAACTACTGTACAGGTAAAGAGTGCCCTCTAGTGTTCTTTCATTAAAACAGATTTTAATGCATTGTCTTATTAGATCAAATTTTATTGGAAGAGTGGAAGGTTCCTATTACAATGCTATTTCCTCTTTATTGTCTTGGGATAGCCGCAGGGGGAAAAAAAGGGGGAAAAGATGATTTGCAGGAACCTATGAATTGCATCTTTTTGGTTAAGGTGTAATTTCTATCCAATGATATAAAGAATCTTGGCTCGATAATCACTCTTTCTCAAAACACAGGTGCCAAAAGAAATTTCTTGGCAGCCTTAGTCTCTAAACTGTCTGCAATAATGGTATAAGTATCAGGACATAACAGCGTAGCCAGGAATTAATAAGGTAGCAAAAACATTTACAATTTATTAAACACTTCAGTGTAATCTGTTGACCTATGAACCAAGCAGCACTATCTGTCAACTGCTATCAGCTGCAAAGGTCAGTTCACACAAACTATGGTAACATATAACCCATTCTGTTATGTGCTGTCTAACTGACTACCTGTCTAAATAAATACCAGTCAAGCTTTAGTACTTAAAATCTCTTTAATTAATAAACAAGATCAAATCTGAATGGTTACCAGATGTGTTTTCACCTTGTTGATAGCAACTAAACCTGTAAAATGACAACTAAGTCAGTAACAATAAACATACTGTTGAAATAAAAGAAAACAGCAGCCACATTGTTTATTGACCTTTCCCTCTTAAGGAAAGTAGCAAAAGTTAGGAGAAGAATTCAAAAGGATAGAACTTAGGTGAAAAGAAATAAGGATAGAATACTAATAATGTGGCATCCAAGGAATACTGTTAGTCCCACTTAGCATGATAATACAGTGCCAGAGGTGGTTTGTTATGTTGTTTTCCCATGGCTGTAATGCAAGAGGGAGATCAAATATAAATGTTAGCAAGATTCTTGGCTAGCATTCATCACTGAAGAAGAAATATTTGGCCCTATTCCTGGGTGGTATTGCTACCAAAAGTAAAGAGATACTGCCAGTCATTAATTCCTGTGTATCTCCTTTTCTGTTTTATGGCTGAGTTGGCATCTGGCATGGTCTGGAAGAGCAAAACATACTTGGTCATGGTCTTTATAGATTGGAATCTTTTGAGTTAGAGACACAAGTTAACACCAAGTAAAGGGGACTGTGAATAACTGGATTTGATTATTGCATCTAGCTGCAGTCCTTGTTTGGCCACTCAGTATTGCTTCTGGTCTTAGTGTAGGCAGCTTGTACAAATTGTGACACTCTTCATTGTTGCTATGATCCAGCCATGAGTAGAATGAGCTAATTAAAAACAGGTCACAAGTCATGATACATATAAGGCCATATTTAATGCTATCAGCTCTGCACTGGAGATCTTTGAAATTTAGTTTTACTTATGCTTCTCAGATACCAGTATCAGCCACCATACCTAATAAAGGATCCACTAGGTCTTTTAAAAATACGGCTTTGCAGATCTACATGACTTTTTGTGTATTAGAAGAGTCCCAAAAAGGGATATGGTTTGCACAAAGTATGTGGAATCAGCAGAAAACAACACTGTGCTATTGTACCAAAGAAAAAATGGATATAGGGAGAAAATTATGAACATAAATTAACGTCAGCCTAAGCTAGAATAGCTTGCATTCTTCAGCATCCACCACAGTTTAGTCACTTGAGAATTTTCTCACTGTACATTATATGGGATTTTATACATCTGTCAGCTAAATATGAATTCCAAATACAAAATATAGCACTCAGAAACATTATCTGGATTTCTGACACCCCCTGGAGGATGTTGGGTCCATAAACTAATGAATGGATTATAATGACTCGTCAATATAATATTTTATGTGTGGGACAGACACAGTCTTTTTCTAATGTTGTTAATATTTTGTGTATGATTACAGTTCTCACTTTCGTCTGATTAGCGCTCTGAAATGTTAAAAAATAAAAATGCTACTACTACGCATGCATTTAAGTTCAAAACTATATATCTAACAATTAATTTGGCATTAACTTTTTAAATGTCATACCTGTACATGACCATAATGGATACAATTTACTTTTAATTGCTTTACACTGCCATGTCTGAGCAAAATGGAATGGAAATTGCTTATACAAAATGTGAGGCAGTATTTCAGCAAAGTGCAACTTGTTACACCTGAGCTATCATTCCACAAATAAGCATTGTTGTAGCTCAGTCTTTGATAAATTATCACATCTGAAAAATGCCTCTCATTTGACTGACACGTATGCTGTGCTACAAAATGCTGCAGCTCCTATGCATGATGATACAGCAAACAATTATGTATATTGTATTGCCTGACTTTAGTATTTAGAAGCATATTAATCATCCTGCGTTAAGGGATTGAAAGAACAATAGAGATTGTTGTATGGAGAAAGTTTGTATAACCTTTTTATATCCCTAGATATTCTAGTAACTCAAAATTAAATAATAATAATGAAACATTTCAAAATTTCAAAGTTGTTTGTTTCTCAGGATTCAGCACTGAGTCATTTCATTATTTTTAATCAAAAATTTATTGAAAATCATAGAAATAAGGTACCAAATTTTCATTTTCCAAAACATGTGCTTTCAATAAACAAAAAATATTGATAACCATTTGATAATGGTTCTGACAACATGCTTAGTAACTATTTCAGTTAAAATTGGTGTCCCAAAATTAATTAAAAATAAAATGTTTTGAAAAAAATCAACAATTTTACATGAAATAATGACAAGGAAAGTCAGAGAGTTTCAGATGGAAAGGCAGCAGGTAACATCATAGCAACAAAAGATACTGAGATGGGGACATGCAGGTTTTCAGTCAAGAGGAACAAGGCAATGCCTTCACCAGGGCATCATGGGGCAGAGGAGTGAATTACTAAAAGCCATGGATGATCGGGCCTGCTGGAAATGTGGAAAGTCTGAACGTTTTAAATGGGATTGTCTACTGATTAAAACTGATGTTGGACAGATTGGTGCAGAGAACAGTGACAAAAGCTGTCTTCCACCAAATTCTAGACCACCACGGTATCTGCCTGACATTGGAGGGAGTAGTATCTATCTGCCTGGGAAGGTTGAGAGAGTCTCATGTAATAGCCTAATTCAGGGGTGGACAACCTGAGCCTGAGAAGGAGCCAGAATTTGCCAATGTACATTGCCAAAGAGCCACAGTAATATGTCAGCAGCCCACCCATCAGCTCCCCCACCCACGCTCCCAGTGCCTCCCGCCCACCAGCAGCCCTGCCAATCAGTGACACCCCCTCCCGTCCCACACCTCCTGATCAGCTGTTTCATGGCGTGCAGGAGGCTCTGGCGGGGAGGGAGAGGAGCAAGGGCATGGTAGGCTCAGAGGAGGGGGTGGGAAGGGGTGGAGTGGGGGCAAGGCCTTTGGCAGAGCCAGGGGTTGAGCAGTGAGCACCCCCCAGCACATTGGAAAGTTGGCACCTGTAGCTCCAGCCCCGGAGTCTGCGCCTGTACAAGGAACCTCATATTAACTTCTGAAGAGCCGCATGTGGCTCCGGAGCCACAGGTTGGCCACCCCTGCCCTAATTGATTCTGGAGTACAAGTGTTGTGCTATCTGAAAGGGTACAGAAAGAAGCCTCCAGAGAAAGACCACATAAATTAACTGCCTACTGTGGGGTGAGCAAATGACCAAAAAATAAATGAAATGGGCAATTGGCAAGCCACTGCGGACATTGATAACTTAAATTGATATGGGATTTTATTGTGGTATGAGAGTCTGATCAAGGGTCATTGTTTAGGACTGATTTTCTAATGAATTATGGAGTTAATCTTAATATGGGGGATAAAATCTGCACTGTAACTGCCACTAGAGTATGTAAGTTAGTTGTGGCAGGGGATGTAATAATCCTCTCAAGGGTGGAAGGGGTAATTCCAGCCTAAGTAACAGGTACAGCAAATAATGACAGACTAGAGAACATTATAGAGCCCTCAGGTGAGACATTGGGACTTGCTGGTGGCACGTTGTCTTGAAACCACAAAAAAGAGCTATATTGCTCCTGATAGCTAATTTAGTGACAGAACTGCTGATTTTAAAGCAGTGCAATAAATTAAGGAAAGTGCCTCCTTTTTCTGGAGAGGAGGGGATAGTAAATAAAAACAGCGAGAAACCAAGTTCAGATCACCTTATCAAAATGGGTCCAAGACAAGAGCCCGTACATTCCCAATTAGATTTTGACAAGATTTATGGAAATGTGGGTGCCACATTTTGCATTCCAGATAGAATCAAGATGGATGCAGCAGTAGAGGCCACTGCATGCTGCCCGTTTGCATACATCATTCCTGAGAGGGGTGGAGTAGTGTGTCAGGAGCTGGTGATGAAATAGGAGCAAGACAGAGGATCCTTTCTTACAGCAGATCAAAGGGAGCCTTTTTAGCTATATGGCCAAATAGCCAGGGTTCAAACAATAGACCAGGGAAGCCCATCATTGGCCTTGTGATAGTGCTCTAGATGTTGAAATTAATACTTATGACCAGATCGGGAGACATCTTGGGGTAGAGAAGCTCACAGCTACGTATCGTCCATGCTATACTGGCTAGGATGGATCTTCCGGATATTTAATACCATTGGTTCAAGACCAGATCCTTGAGGGACCCTACTAAAAACACCAACAAAGCATTCTCCATTAATTTTTTTTTGAAATCTATCAGTTAACCAGTTCTTAATCCATGGAGCTTCTGTGGAGCTATGCCAATTTATACCAGTCAAGGATCAAACCCTGATTTGCACTGTAAACATTTTTTTCATTACACTGCTTTCTTCTTATTAAATCAAACAAATGTTTTCCTCATCAGTGTTCTAGCCTGTGTTTCTAGGAACCTTTACCATAGAAACTGGCCTTGCCATTGCCCTCAAAAAACATCATTTGATAACGTGTTTTTGTTAAAGCCTACCTTACATATTTCAATGCCAGTCCTAGCCGGCTTGTTTTATTGGCTAATAAAACTCAGCAGAGGTGATATTTGTATGGTCTGGTATTTTAGTAAAGGTGCTGAGACAGCTGAATTCCTTCAGAACGGTGGATGTCCTTAAGGTGGTCCCAGAGATCAGCTTTCAGGCAGTGTTTGTTACAAGTTAAATTTTGGAATCTGCTTTCTCAGAAGTGTTACTTCAGGCCTTAGACTAGCATGATAATCAGAAACTCTGGGTCCTGTAATAAAATTGTGAATTTCCCACTGTAGAGCTTGATGGCAAGTCTGGGTTTTTATTAAAATATGGTTGCAACATATGAGAATTCCTCACCTTCTCTCACCACCCTATATTCAATCCCTTAATTTCCTAGGTTGCTTTTTTACCACCTGTCTATCTGGAAAAGAATGATGGGCTGGTTTGGTTTGGTTTTGGTGTGGGACGGGGTTTGTTTTGTTTTGCCCCCTCCCCTCATTTCAGAGTTCTTTCTCAATGGGGCTGCAACATCTCCGATATTGATCAATGAGAAACTCTAATCAACCCTCTTCCTCTCTGTTCTTCAGATACTTCTGTGCCGATGAATTTTTAGGTATTGCATTTTTAGTTTGAATCATCATTTTGAATTTGGGGGGGGGGGGGGCAGTTACTAGATTGCCTACATTTTCCTGACTTCTGTTTTGATGGCATATTAATGAAATATCAATAGAACTTTCCCCTCAAAGCAGAACCGGCTCTAGGCACCAGCAAAGCAAGCATGTGCTTGGGGCGGCCATTTTTATTTATTTATTTATTTATTACTTGGGCAGTTGCGCTCTAGGAGCTTGGGTTGGCAAATTTTTTGCTTGGGGGGGGGGTGGCAAAAAATCTAGAGCCGACCTTGCCTCAAAGCCTAATCCAAAAGTTCTTGAAATCAGTGGAACCTCCCCCTCACCCCACCCCACCCTCCACCCAATTGATTTCAGTGGGCTTTGGATCAGGCCTTTATATTCTAAGGTGTGGCATGTACCTTGTCTGATGTTAGGAAGTATTTTCTTTGCAGCTTAACACAGGGCAATACCAAGGATAATTCACAGCAGTGAATTCTGGTTGTTCAGTGCTATATTCAAATTAGCTGATTGGGCTTTTGCTGTTATACTGTATATTTAGCAATACAATAAAAACAAATTCCAAACAAGTATGTTATTTTGACTCTCAGCAACAATATACAGTCATAGGTATGGAGACATCTGCTGTTATTGTTTTTTTCCTGCTAAATAAATGTATGGTTAAGGTTACATTGAGACTTCCAGTATAGCGCACTGATCTCAGAAACTTCTGACAAATACTCTTGTGGGGGTGAAACTTTATAATGACCTGCATACAGAGGATCGCTGAGCAAGCTGAAGATGAGGGTAATGATCTCTACTGGGCATGGAGCATAAGAACAGTTACTCTGCTGCCAGCACACATGAGTGCCCGCAGACAGAAATAATTTTGGGTTATTGAGCTGCATAGTAATAAGCATGCTGGTTATGCCCTCTGTCCCTCACCCTGCCCACTATACCAACCAGAGATCATCCACAGCACACAGACAGTACAGCCCTCCTGTGTAGGTCCTCTCCTTAAGTCTCTTCTCCACCTCATGCAATAGAGCCAGCGTGAGTCTATGCATTTAGGTCCTACTGTGACTACTGGGAAGGAGAGTTATCTATCTATAGTATACATTTTACCATCTAGCCAGATATAAAACATTCTATATATATATATATATATATATATATAAACATATATGCTATGTTCAGCTATGGTAACTAAATTTTTTCATTGCTCTGACTTTTGTGCTTTTAAATTAGTACTATTAATATTGCATGCACCAGGGCCAGTTCAGGCTAAGCAAGGATATCAGAATCAGGCCTTAGTCACCTGAATCAATGCCCAGGTGTCTTTCCAATGAATTTACTGGATGCTGAATCAGTCTCCTTAATGTTTTGCATTTAATATACAAATGGTGTTTGGAAAAAATATTTTTCCAGCTATCTTTACATTCTTTACATCAGTCTGAAACCTGTAGTTTTATTTTTTCAACATCTGTTATCTATTTCAGTATATTTTTCTTTGTATCCCCTCTCACAACTACAGTACTCAGCAACACTCTCAACAGCACACCACTAGTTTTTTAGTTGAAAGCTTTTTTTAATAGCTCGTGGCCTGGCTGCTCATGAAAACCTGTTTAAGTCAGCAACCAGCATGTTTTAAAATGCTTTCAAAAACTTCCTCTGCAATCCAGATACTACATTCAATGGCATCTCACCTGAAGTCAGATTACTTTCAAATTTCACTTTCTATGAAAAAAGTGTAATTGGAAGTATTCAACTACTCCTTCTTCCAGAGCAATGAATTTAATTGAGTCCCCGTAACTCATAAAAAAATGATTTAATGAACTGGTAGAAGGAGGCAAATTCTCAAGTTGATCACAGCAAGAAAATCCAGAAACTTAACAAGAAGAAGTTAAATATAAAAACATTAGCAAAATACAGACAAAAAGTAATTAATAACAAAAGATGTTTAGTATCACTTATTTTCTCTTTCCAGTGTAAAATTTTCCATACTGCAAATTAGAACTCACTCAAAAAAATGGAAAATACTCAAAAAAACCTGTACACTGTTCTGGTCATGATACTATTATTTCTTCAAAATTAAAAAGAAGACCTTTCTTTAACACTGAGAACCTAGTAGACTGAGGACCCACCATGTATTTTCATCTGTAGAGTTTGTTATACTAATGTAACCCTTCTGCCCATCTAAGTTGGCAGCAACAAGGACCGGGTTCTGTATCTAGGGGTTCCGTTTCAATAACGCAATGCAAAACCGGCTCGAGCCCCCACTCAGTGACCTGGGACAATTACATACCATGCCCTGGGCGCCTCTAAGAGGCAATACTTTCCCTCTCGCAAGCGCGGAGTCTGAGTGTAGCAGAAAATGTTTAATAACATGAGGTAAATGACATCAGTATTAAATTGGAAAAAACACCACAAACAGGATTCATAACACAAACCATGAGCAAAAGACCCACCCCAGCAAATTGGGCTGTGCCCTTTCCCTTTGGTTCTTGAATCCAGCAACCCAAAAATCACCCAGAGTCCCCAAAGTCCAAAACCCCCAGAGTCTCTTGGGTCCAGCAACCACCCAAAGTCCCAAAAGTCCAACAACCCCCAAAGTCTCTGTCCCTGGTCAGGGCAGCCCCAGAGTAAAAGGGGGACATGCAGTGTTAAGGGGCACCTTACGTGATCCGAGGCCGACCGGCCATCTCTCCGTGGGGTTCTGCCACAGCCTTCACCACAAGCCAGTCCACTTCCTGCCCTCCCACGAACTGCTCTGCTCTACGAGCTGCTCCGCTCACCGACCTGTGAGCCGCTCCAGCCGTCCCCGCAAATGGCTCCACTCACCGACCTGTGAGCCGCTGCAGCCATCTCCATAAATTGCTCCACTTGCCATTCCTTGGGCCGCTCCAACCATCCCAGCAAGGCTCCGCACCGCTCCTCCAGCCATCCCCGCAAACTGCTCCGCCAGCCGCTTAGCAATATAGCTTCAGGCTCCCCCACTAGTTAACACAGCACTCCGTGATCTCAGCTCTTAATAATTTTAGCTCTTTTTCTGATTTCAGCTCATAGTAGGGGAACCCCAGTGCTGGTGCACCATTGGCACAAAGTGAATTCAGCTCAGCAGCCTGTAACTAGACTCCTAATGGAATCAAAGTTAGCTCTGACATTCAACAGTGGAGAGCAGAGATGGTGCAATTGGTGTTTCAAGCCCTCAAAGGGGCCCATACCATCAAGTAAAAATCCCTGTCCTCTCTCAATTCACTGGGTTGTGGAACCCAGGTCCCTTGTCTAGCGAGTGCTACTTAGGTGATGGTGAGAGACACTGTCATAAAACAGTTTCATTGTCCTTGATTCACATAATCAGGGTAAAACTTTATTCCTCCTACCCCAATAACAGAGAAACTGGGGATCCCACCCCATCCAAAGTAACCACTATCAGTTGCTGTTGTCTCATGCCAGGTGGGTGGGTGTGCCTATGCAAACAAGATCAGCCCCTGGAGTTCTTTTCCACTCTCACCATAATTCACCACCAGATGTCAGGGTAGAGCTCATCCTGACTCTGCTTACACTAACATGGTCTCAATAGTGAAATTATCATTTCCCAGATATCCACAAGACGATATATTCCAGTTGAGTGATGTAATCTCAAATTGACTTACTGATACCTGAGCCATGAACTGAAATTGTTCCTAATGTTTCTTCAATAATAAAAACATCAAACTAAAATTAGTATATTTTCTGTGAATACATGGAGAACATTTCATCAGTAGCTTGCATGTTCTTTGCTACATTTTTTCAGAGTGCTAACTGAAAGACTCGCAGTGCTAATTCAAATCAAGAAAAAAAAATAATTCGGTTACTATCTATAGAGTACTGAACATAGTGGGCTATATGGGCAATTGTCCTAACCCACCCTAAGCACTGAAATTATTATTTTGGGAAGAAACCCGATTCTCCTTTAACTGAATGCACAAGTGTGAAAACCAGCAGTAACACTCCAGTTCTGCTACACAATATTGTGAGAGCAGGTCGCAAACAGGATGTACAGGAAAAAAAACATATCTTCTGCATGCCACAGAGAATTACAACATGCACTCTGTGGCAAGGTGAAGAGGGATTGTGAGGGGAGTATTGGTGTGACAAGTAGGGCAGAGAATGCATGAAAAATACAGTGTAGAAGGATCATAGCACACAGCAGCTGCTGCTATAACATGCAGGCTGTTGTAAAGGCCACAAAGTGCTGCACTGGTACTGCATAAGTTAGGGTAAGATTCTATCCCACATTTCCATATAGGTTGCTCAGGCTTTGCACAACGGTGATGAGTTTCTGTGGTACTGCGTATATCTAGTTACCCTAATAATTGTAAAATATGTTTTGAAAAAAGGTAAGAAAGTTCTTGTTCATATAACTGTTACCCTTAGAGCTGGGTCAATACTGCAAAAAATATGTTTCTGCAAAAATCCATTCTGATTTTTAAAATAAATTTGCATTGATTGTATTTGCTTTCCACAAATATTCTAGCAAAATATTTTACTAATACGAATACTTGCAAAAAGCAAATGTTATGCTGAGAGCAAATGTCGAATGGCATACCAAGCCACCAACAGGATTAATTTCAAACGTTATATCTGGCATGTAATTTGATATTTATACCATTGTGAAATTACATATGTCATACAGTCAGAACAGAAAGACCAGTAGGCTTATGCCACTAGCCAATGCAGTACACATTTTGAATATTCATACTGAACTAAATGATCCAGAGACCAAAAATTATTCACTGAAGAAATTAAAGAATAATCACGTATAAGAAAATCTGAGTGTTTGGCCATTTGTTTGCAGAAAATTCACAAAGAAAAAGCTGAAATACATTATCCAAGTCTGTATTTCATACATAAGCTTCATTGTGAAATTAGGGCACATGTTCATATTACACAGATCAAAACTCATGCTGCTTCATCCAGAGATGACGGTAGTCTTTGTATGATGACCTTTTGGTATGTGTTGCTTACTGAAGATGTGGCAGTGGCCAGTCATACTGTTGCAAGATGCAGAGGGCAATTTGAGAATGGTGTCCCTGCACTCTCAGTGCATTGTTGAACAAGTGTTCACCGTAGCCGTTTGAATTAATCTATGCCATAACTCAACCTGTGTCATTCTGCATATGCCACACTTGTCAGCAGCAGGGGTCACTCGGATACTACTTGACAATATCACTACCATTAGCAATGTCCAATCTTGTGTGGTCAGGTAAGCACAAACTAGAGCATAGTTAGAAAATAGAAGGGATTCCCAGGATGAATCGGCTAGAAGTGCACCCATGCTTTTCCCACATGAATAGTGAGCTTCATGAGTCCCATGACGATTTTTGTAAAAGTTGCATTGCTATGCCCTTCAGTCAGCTCTTGGTAAATGGGTACAAGAATATCAATGTTTCCATGAATGTCCATCACTAAACCTTGATTAAAGATGCAAGTGGGTACAGTTGACAGTGATAATCAATTGACCAGTGTGTTCCATTCTAGAGGCATTGTAAGGGCTGCTGTGATGCCGAGAAGGCAGGTTTCTTCAGCTGGCTGCATGGAGAATGCTCACACAGGTGCAAGCCCTACTCTTCATAGCTGCCTTGTCAGCTGTGTCTGCTGCTTATTTGGATGAACATACCCCTTGGATGGTTAACTCCAACTATATTTGCATACTTTGCCCTGCCTTGTTGTGTGTGCAATGGCTCTCCCTGTGACTGGGCGCAGGACAGTACATCTCCTTTTAAGCACACGGGTCTGCAGTTAGTGCAGGTAATGCATTCCTTCACTCAATTCACAATCTAGCCTATTGTTTCATTTTTACCACAGATTCATCAGACCTTTTCCCCTAAATCAAATAAACCAATACATGTTTAATATTTATTATCTATATGATCTACAAATGTTCTATATGTGTTGAAACATTTAAACATTTTGTAGAATGGAAAAATCTGCAATATAACATTTTGTGTATAGATATATAATGAATTATAATAATTTTATATAATGGCAGTTAATTGTTTTACATAATGTTAATCATAAGTACTGTACGTTTATTTTAGCTTCTTTCACCACAAAATGATTGTTGTAATAGAGAAGGGGGGTCTTAGAACCTGCAGGGCTGGAACCTGGGCCATTGATGCCTCTGCATTACCACAGTGAAACTGGATTTAGCAGGAAGTACTACCCACTGATTGGCTGATATCAGTACTTAAACCAGGAAGCCAGGAAGGGGCGCTGTCTGGGCAACAATAGTTTCCTGAGCATAAATTCTAGTTTGGAGGGCTTAGAAGTGCATTAAGATTAGGAAAGTAGAGAGGTTTGAGATGAGATTTAAGATAATAAATAAAGTATTATTAGGTTTTTGAGGCTTCAAACTCCTTTTCTCCATAAAAACATGATAGGGTTTACTAAGACTTTCTGGGAGTGCTGTGGATGGCCTTATTAATCAGTGATTGTAAAGCACTTTGAAGATGACAAATGCTGTATGAATGTCAAGTGATATTGAATGAGGAAAGGACTATGCAGGAGGTCCTGCTAGAACTCAGACTTCCCAAGTTTGTTCAAAACTAAAGTGTGGGGGGGGGTGGCACGAAGATTTGTTTTCTAAACAGTGGAGTGACTCTTTCTAAGTCCTCCGTGGGAAAATGTTACCTGTTAATATAACCAAGATATCAGTGTAAACAATGTACAACTTCTATTATATGCTCATCCCTGCACCTCAGCTTAACTCTTGGCAGAAGCATAGACCAGAGTACTGTCATCTTAGGACTTTTCAGAAAGCATTATTCAGAGAGAAATCTAGGGCAATTGGACTTTAACCCCTCCATTTAGGTCTTATTAATAGCTTTGTAATAGTGCAGACTCACCCCTGCGGTGCCTCCTGCTGGTTGTCCTCGGGAATTAGCTCTGCCAGCCTTGGTGCGCCCTCTGCAGGCTGGTGATCTGCCTTGCCACTGGCCCCGTGTCCCTCCCAGAACCCTGGTGCCCCTTTCTCCGGGTTGCTGCCCCCCTGGCAGTACTCCCACACTCTGGGTCTTCCCCTCCCCAGGGAACCCCCTCCCACTATCCTCACCTCGCCTCAGTCTTGGCTACTGCCCAGTCTCCAACTAGCCCCCACTCCCTGGGGCAGACTGCAGTATCAGCCACACATCATCAGCAAGGTTGGGTTTGGACCTGCTTTCTTTGCCTACCTCTGGGCAACCCCCTGTACCTATTGCCTTTTGCTAGGCCGCAGCCTGGGGCTTTCCGGGCTGGAGCTCCCCAGCTCCTCTGCCTTTCCCCAGCCCTGCTCCACTCAGGTACCCTGTCTCTAGCTCCCTGCACCCAGGCCCATCTCCCTCTACAAACAGAGAGAGACCATTTGCTTGAGCTTCTGGCTCAAGCCTTTATAGGGCCAGCTGGGCTCTGATTGGGGCGTGGCCCCAGCTGAGCCTGCTTCCTCCAAATCAGCCCAGCTTATCCCCTGCCACAGCCCTCTCCCAGGGCTGTTTTAAGCCTTTCCAGGCAGGAACGGGTGACCACCCCGCTACAAGCTTCCAACTATATTCCTCTGGCACAACTGAACTCCACAATCAAGGTGAAGACCATATGTGCCGGAAAAAGCTTTTTTGAGGGCTGGTCCAAGACTGTGGAATTAAGGACCATCCCAAACTTCACCACTTTCCTCTCCAAATGCAAGGCACATTTCTTTGACCTTCCCTTCTCTAATTTCAATACATAGCAATATGTATATTTATATACAAAAACAACGCCCCCCCCCCCACAGTAAAAAAAAAAACCCTACCAAAACATGACATTCCACTGCCCGTACTTCTCCTCCTGGGAAGAGGATGAGACAACAAATGCATGGCAGATTTTAGTCATGTTGATTAATGCACTAATGGAAGGTGCTCAGGTACAACAGTGATGATATAAAAATAGAATTGTATTTTAATACTAAACATTACTACTTCTGCTTACAATGCCCACTTGTGGAAGCTGATTTGTACCATCAGCATCACATAAAATTTCATCACGTAAATTACATCACATAAAATTTCAGCATGTGGTTAAATGAGCTTCCCTGATAGAGACAGGAAATTCATCCTGCCTCATTCAGTTTTTTCCCCCTGAAAATCTGCCATTGTAGCAACTGTAGAAAAAACTGAGTGTAGGCAAGGTCCTGAAGGGAAGCAAATAGAATAGAGGTGAATGGGTCCTGTCAGTTAATAGAGAGGTAGAAGTCTTCATGTAATAGATCAGTGGCTCTCAAACTTTTTTACTGGTGAACCCTTTCAGATAGCAAGTCTCTGAGTGTGACCCCCCCCTTATAAATTAAAAACACTTTTTTATATATTTAACACCATTATAAATGTTGGAGGCAAAGCGGGATTTGGGGTGGAGGCTGACAGCTCGCGACCCTCCATGTAATAATCTCACAACCCCCAGAGGGATCCCGACCCCCAGTTTGAGAACCCCTGTAATAGATCTTCCAATCAAGTGCCTGCTTGTTAGAGAACAGATCCCTTCCTCTCAGGTTAAAACTAAGGCTGTCGATTAATCACAGTTACCTCACGCGATTAACACAAAAAAATTCATCACGATTAAAAAAATTAATCATGATTAATCTCAGTTTTAATCGCACTGCTAAACGATAGAATACCAATTGAAATTTATTAAATATTTTTGAATGTTTTTCTACATTTTCAAATATATTGATTTCCATTACAACACAGAATGCAAAGTGTACATTGCTCACTTTATATTATTTTTATTACAAATATTTGCACTATAAAAATGATAAAAGAAACAGTATTTTTTAATTCACCTCACACAAGTACGGTAGTGCAATCTCTTTATCATGAAAGTGAAAGTTACAAATATAGATTTTTTTTGTTACATAACTGCATTCAAAAACAAAACAATGCAAAACTTTAGTGCCTACAAGTCCATTTTGTCTTACTTCCTGTTCAGCCAATCGTTAAGACAAACAAATTTGTTTACATTACAGGAGATACTGCTGCCCACTTCTTATTTACAATGTCACCTGAAAGTGAGAACAGGCATTCGCATGGGACTTTTGTAGCTGGCATTGCAAGGTATCTATGTGCCAGATATGCTAAACATTCATATGCCCCTTCATGCTTTGGACACCATTCCAGAAGACATGTTTCCATGCTGATGGTGCTCATTAAAAAAAAAATTTGTTAATTAAATTTGTGACTGAACTCCTTGGGGGAGAATTGTATGTCTCTGGCTCTATTTTACCCACTTTCTGCAATATATTTCATGTTATAGTAGTCTCGGATGATGACCCAGCACATGCTCATTTTAAGAACACTTTCGCTGCAGATTTGACAAAATGCAAAGAAGGTACCAACGTGAGATTTCTAAAGATAGGTACACCACTCAACCCAAGGTTTAAGCATCTGAAGTGCCTTCCAAAATCTGAGAGAGACGAGTTATGGAACATGCTTTCAGAAGTTTTAAAAGAGCAACACTCCGTTGCGGAAATTACAGAACCCGAACAACCAAAAAAGAAAATCAACCTTCTGCTGGTGGCATTTGACTCAGATGATGAAAATGAATATGCATCGATCCGCACTGCTTTGGATTGTTATCTAGCAGAACCCATCATCAGCATGGAGGCATGTCCTGTGGAATGGTAGTTGAAGCATAAAGGGACATATGAATCTTTAGAGCATCTGGCATGTAAATATCTTGTGACTTCGGCTACAACAATGGACATGTACACCTGTTCTCACTTTCAGGTGACGTAAACAAGAAGTGGGCAGCATTATCTCCTGCAAATGTAAACAAATTTGTTTGTCTGAGCTATTAGCTGAAGAAGTAGTAGGACTGAGTGGACTTGTAGGCTCTAAAGTTTTACATTGTTTTATTTTTGAATGCAGTTATTTTTTGTACATAATTCTACATTTGTAAGTTCAACTTTCATGACAAAGAGATTGCACTACAGTACTTGTATTAGGTGAATTGAAAAATACTATTTCTTTTGTTTTTTTACAGTGCAAATACTTGTAATGAAAAATAAATATAAAGTGAGCACTGTATACTTTATATTCAGTGTTATAATTGAAATCAATATATTTGATCATGAGGTAAGCATCCAAAAATATTTAAATAAATCGTATTCTATTATTGTTAACAGTGCAGTTACAGTGTGATTCATCATGATTAATTTTTTAATCGCGCAATTAATTGTGTTTAATTTTTTTAAATGCTTGACAGCCCTAGTTAAAACAGAAGACATTAAAAAAATAAAAGAGAAAAGGAACTGCTCAGGACCATGGTTAAAAATATGGTTTTGCCATGTTTACATTGGTAAGCTTGAACTTTATTTTAATCATGTTGGGGCACTACTGTATTCTCATCTGGTCCCCCAAAATGGCAATTCTATAGTGTGGGCAAGACTACACACTGTGGCCAATGGTGTTTAATGTTTTATAAGTTCAATTATATACTCATATAGCCAGTGTCAAAAGTACCCAAACTCACACCATTTTCTGGAGATAATTACCAGCACCACCTGCCACCTTTAATCAAAAGCTGTAGTTTAGAGATCTTTAAAGAAATGGCTCACTTTAACTTGGTACCAGGCTTCTTAAGTAATCCTATAAGTAAATGCAGCAAACCCGCACTATGTGAAAGAGAGAATACTATTCCATAAAAATTGCTATTTAAGAAATTAAGTGTGATTTAATACAGCATTCATCTAATGCCAATTCTTAAACAAGGAAGTCCCAAATTGTGGGACAACTCTTCTCCACATACTAATACTCACACAACACATTTTCACTAACAGACTATGCAACATCACAGGGAACTTCCTTCTGTTTCCAAACTGATAAGAAAACTATGCCCTACACATGAATAAATTAATCTCCCTCACAGAAGCAAGCAAAAACTTATTTATAGCCCCATACATTGCCCCATCTTCAAGAGAATTTAAAAAGAACAGGGAAATATGCCACAAACATGTAGAATGTAATGTATCTAATAAATCAACAGAGGGCAAAATACTGGGCCTAATTCTTGGCTCTGTTCCATCAGTGCAAAGCATCTGGAAAGCTTAGTCACCCAGGTTTCTGAGTATTCCCCTTGTAAGGGCAATCCCTGGGTGATGTGTTGCCAGCATAATGGCTCTATGCCATTTCCTTCCTTCCCATGGTAGTGTGTTTCCATAGAAGAAAGGGGGCATATCTAGCATGTCCCTGCATCCCAGCAATTCCTGATGCCAGGATGACTCCTTGGGACTGTGGGCAACCAGGCATAAGTTAAACAGCCTGAACACTAGAGACAGGACCAGTCCATCTGGCCCTGTTATTAGGAAAGTGTAAAGGTGGCTTAATGCTACTTTCACCCCCTAATTTTGGGTCCTGCACAGGAGTGTAAGTAGGGTGGTACGCTCCAATACCCAGTACCAGAAAGAGATTTTTCGTGGATATGGGGTACCGGAAAGACTTGGGGGAGGCTTTGTTTAAGTTTGTTAGCATATGTATTGTGCTGTTAAGTTGGTCAGGAGTCCTCAAGAGGGGAGGCTTGGGGAGGGGGATGGAAGGTGTTTAAACAGTGTTTTTGATTCCTGCTCCAGCCTCTGGACTATGAATATATACTGATGGGAGCATTCTAACCTAGGGACTGGAGCCTTCATATTTCCTTGATCCTTTGCAGATGGATGTATGAGTTGTATATGGTACAAAGACTGTTCTAGCCTCATTGATTGAAGATTTCTCCCTTGCAGTGGACAAAGATCAGATGTCTGCTGACTTTCTCATGAGTCAGCAGCTTTTGATACCTGTGGTATAAGCAACATAGCCCTTGTTTGAATCATAGACTATCAGGGTTGGAAGGGATCTCAGGGGAATCATCTAGTCCAACCCTCTGCTCAAAGCAGGCCCAATCCCCAGACAGATTTTTGCCCCAGAGCCCTAAATGGCCTCCTCAAGGATTGAGCTCACAACCTCGGGTTTAGTAGGCCAATGCCAGTGCTCAAACCACTAAGCTATCCCTCCCCCTTAAGTAGTTTTGTTATTTGCTCTCCAAATGTCAAAGCCTGTTCCCATTGAACTCAATAGCAAAATTTCTTTTGATTTCATCGGGAACAGGATTTGGCCCCAAGAGATCAGAGAATGTGATTTTGATCAATTGCTTATCTGTCCAGAGACAGTTCTCATGCATGTTGTGCCAGGCTGATTTTGATTGCTCCTCCTGTATGTCATGGTGAGGAAAAATAATAAAACAATTTGGGCTGTAGTTCTATCAAGATGCACATGGCACACACAGTTCTATGCCTCTTTTCCATCAAACCCAGATGGCGCAGCATCTTCACTTTTCTAGTGCCTGGCGAAGAGCAATACTTAGGCCTTGTCTACACTTACACTTTACAGTGCTGAAACTTTCTCACTCAGGGGTGTGAAAAAACACCTGCCTAAGCGATGCAAGTTTCTGCACTGTAATGTGGCAGTGTAGACAGTGCTACTCCCCTCGTGGGGGTGTTTTTTTACAGTGCTGGGAGAGACCTATATTATTCACATATGGATTTAGCTATTTGTTGAACCAGAGTTATGTACAGAGGCAGTGCACACTTCATATCCTACCACGAACATATCTGCATCATGCAGATTTGGAGACCAGACAAAGGAGAGTTCTAAATGAGACTTGGTCCTGCACACAGAGATCTGTGGGCATTAGAGAAGAATTTTAATATAGGAAATACTGTTTAACTTTATTAGAAAAAGATAAAAACCAACATGGAGTTTTACATGAGGGGGTGTTTGTAAAAAAACCAACCTCCATCACCTGTGTCTGCAACATTCATGCATCTTAGAAAGAAACTAACACTGGAAATACAAATATAACAATTCACTGTAACATCAACAAAACAAAACCATTCCCATATGTTTCCAGTGGAAGACTGATGATGACACATAGTAAGACCAAGTTGGTTCCTTTAGTAAATTCCAAAGCAAATGATCAACATCTGGAACAATTCTAGGACGAGAACTCTAGAAGCAAAGAAAGATTTGCAAAAAGTAAAATGCTTATATAGCTATTTTTTACTTTTCCAAATCCTCGCTTCCAGACTAGATGCCAGATTTCTTCAATCATGCTTTGAATAGCATGGTGCTATCAGACTATGTCTTAAGACACAAACTTTCACACCTCTGGTATGTTGTACAGTACCTGAAATTTCATACAATAGAAGACTGTGGCATCTATGTGCTAACTAAAAAGTCTCCATTGCTTAATAGGTATTCTGAGTCTCTCAGTGCCCTGATTATTCTGCACTGTATATCTACTCCATTCCAAGGCTCTCACCATTGCTGCCTCCAGCAGCAGTTAAGAAATAGAGTTAAAAGTAATCAATATTTTGGTCTTCCCAACATTTTAAACAAGCTGACATCTCCTAATATTGATGGTAACAAAGCCCATTGTTTAAGTAAAAGGCAAAAAAAAAAAAAAAAAAAAAAGCTCATATGGAAAATACAGGCCCAAATAGAAAGATGTTAATGTTTGTGAACAAGGAAACAAAACTTTGAATTTTCTGTAATATGTACTATTTCACTTCTAATTATACTTCTAACTCAGTCTGATGTTAAGTTCATGAAATACCTTACTATCAATTGTAGGAGGGATTTAACTTTCACTTAGTGCACAAAATATTTATTTGAGTGTGCAAATATGGGCTTCATTACCCAGTTTAAAACAATTTATATTACAATTTAGCTATTGCTATAGAGATAAAGGACCTAGAAATATATCAGATGCACTAATGGTTTCTTGTCTAAATTTGCACACCAAATTAGCCATGATAATAAGATTATAAATTGTGTAACTTTCAGTATTGTTTTGCACTAATGCCACCATATGTTCATCTCATAAATAATTAAATGAAAGAACTCAGGCCCAAACTGAAACAGTAAAAATTAAATTACAGTGGTAACTCAGTCATAGGGTATATATATAACCTTCTCAGAAGTGATAAATAAAATGCTGACTCACCAGATTTGTTTTTTATAACCCTTCAGATTAAAAGGTCCCTACTGAAACACCTTGGCACATGTATTTCATTCATAGTTTAGTCAATTGGATTAAAGCCAAGCTGTTAAGAAAATAAGCCACAAATCCAGGGGCTGGGCCCTGCATATGTTGGATGTTATCTGTACAACAGGAAAGACAAAGCTGATAATGATAGGTTAATTGCTTGATCGCTTTCCTGCACCCAAAGAGATGTCACATGATTGTCATCAACTTCTTGAGCCAAAGTACTTTAAGTAATAGTATTATTAACATCTGTTGCTAGTTATAAAGAGCAGTGCTGTTACAAACACAGGGCTAGGTCATGCCTACCTGCTGAGGGGAAGATGGTGTAATAACCCTTTCCCCACTTTGCTTCTGTGCCATGTACAGGTAATCTATCTCTTCATTCCCTTTGTGAAAAGAAGATAGAATGGTAGGGAGGGAAGTAGGGCCTGGCTCTCCATAGCCTTCTGCACCAGCCAGCTGAGGTAATGGGATGCAGTTGGGGATGTTGTGTCCCTTGTAACATGGTAGACTGATCTTACTGAAGATATTTCTGTGGGGATGGTGAACCTCTGCAACAATCCAAAACAAGGCTGTGCTGTAAGAGCACAAAGGAGAGTCTACTGATAATCTGAGACAAAGGATTAGAGCAATATTCTACTTATATTAATTCATTTTCTCCTCTGATGACTGTTCACAGAAGTTACCATTGTCTTCTAGCATTCACTTGCTCATTGCGACCAGGATCCTGTGCATTCTGTGATTCTACCAATTTTGCCATAACATTCACTCCTTAACCACTCATCACTTAAAGCTGTGTTCTTGAATCTAGTTCTCCTAAAGAAATGTTTCTTGTTCATATGATTGTGGAAAAAGTTAGTATGCATATTGCCTGTCTGAGACTGCAGACAGTGTGCAAAATAGCTCTGAGTAGTGAAGTGCCTGATTCACTTCAATGGAATATTAACTCTGAAACCTCGAGATGGAAATAGAAAAGTCAGTGTTAACTCTTCCACTGATGATCATTTTAGTAGAAACATCCAACTAATGTGCTTATCTCACCATATCAAAGTGCTTCCTCAGCGACCAAAAGCCCTTCTGTACACCAGCAACTTCAGTGAAGTTGGGTATTATTGAAAGTGTGGGACAGTGTAAGATATATTGACAAAGAAAATGACCAGGGCTCCGGTGCTGATTGTATTATTTTTTTAAATGTAAATAAGAAACCTCATTTTTTTTTTAAAGTGAAATGATTCCTCCATAGAATTTCCAGTCTGCTGCAGCAGAACAGAATCCAGGGGTCTTGCAAGAAGCTAGATCCAGTACACAGTCATGTGTAAGCTGTTACTTTAAATTCTCAGCTTCCTGATTGTAGGCAGGGGTATTTGAAGGAAAGCCTAAAACAGCAGTCTGTTTGCATCCAGCCAGCCTAGGATAAGGTGTGCTGAGATTGTGCCTCAGTTTTAGGGAGCAGCCTGCTTTCTCTGTTTTGTGGTGTTGTTTGTTAATAGCTAGATCCACTCTGGTTCACATTCACCAACCTTCTTAGTTGTTCTCATCTTCAAGGCACAAAAAATGCCATTTTGACAGGCCTCACTGCCAAATGTGCATCTCTTTACTTTCTGCCAATTCCTGATATCAAAAGGATTGCTAAATACTTCATCCAAGCCTCCATTCTGTACATGCCAAAGCCTGCATTAAAATATGAGATCACTGATGAGCAGTCCAAAGTTGAGGGTACCAATGGGAAAATTTGTTTTTGTGCCAAAGTGGTATCTCACAGGAAAAAGTCACTCAACTCACTGCGCGTGCCCAAATGCTCTGTTAGGTACTATGTGGACTGAATTGTCCATCAGTTTTCCACCAAATATATCCAAAACTATGATGGAAATATGGAGGAAAAAGGACTCATGTAAAGTGAGGTCATGCCCCAGTCTGGGTGCAAGTAAAAAAACTCCTGTCCAGACAACCATAATACATACAACATGTAAAGAGACATGACAGACTGCAGTCCACAGAGTGCTGTAGTATTGAAATGAAGCTAATTATTCTGAGGGCAGACAATCTTGCAGTCACTTATGTCCAATCACAATCTCTCTGGTTATGAGAAACTTGAAATCACACATTGCAAAAAGAATCTGTTTGGGCAATGGGGAAATGCCATTATATTTTACTTCCTGATGCATGGTGTCAGACAACAAACTGCTCCCAATTTAGCTCTTCAGGGAAGGATGCATTTTTAAGAGATTATGTCAAATGGGGTTACATCTGTGTCTTTGAATGCCTTCATCCCACATGGTCAACCTTTTTACTGATCAGTGTCCTGATGTACAGACTACAGCTTTTCTTGTGGTTTTTGTAAAACAATCTGGATTGTACCAGTCACAAGCTGTCACCTCAAATTTGTGGTGAGACATTTTCTCCAAGGTGTGACCACTTTGTGTTCTTGATTGAAAATGTTTGCTTTGTGACCTTTCCATTAGCAAATACCCACACATTTATCAGAGCTGACTGGAAAATGGCCATCAAAACATTTGTTGGTGGAATAAATGGGGAATGGGGGATTCAGGTTAGAAGGGGAATAGATGTGAAAAAATTGGAATAAGATTTTCCTGTTTGCCAGCTAGAGGTAGTGGCAGCATATATTCCTTTCCAGGTTTAAAATAGCTTCATCTTTGTCATCTTTTGCACAGCTCTTGTCTATACTTGGAAGTATAACACCTCTTGTGACACATTTGGGATGTTAAGAATTGCAATAGGGGTATAATAAACAAAAAACACTCTAATTTGGCTAAATCCTGCTTTTTTCCCTAGAAACTTTAGGTCTGACAAGGCTATGGTGTATGGCCAGTGCATGTGCCTTTGTGGAAATCGAAGCACCTGAAGGACAGTTTTCATTCTGAAACCTAGATAAAGTCACTATTTCTGCTTGCAGGAATCTGCTTTGTTTATAAAAACATGTAGTGTATGCTTCCTGATGAATGATTTTCAGTGTAAAATGTGTTAACTCTTGCTTTCCCAGAAGGATTGATGCACTAAGTAATGTGAACTATATTTAATATTGAAAATTGTTGCTATGGATAATATTTTTGCACTTGATCCAAACATCATTGGAGTCAATGGGAGATTTTCTATTGATTTCAGCTGCCATTGAGTCAGGCCCTTTGACTAGCTTCTATCAGAATATTTTTTCCAAAGGGGAAATTGTCCTGCTTTCATTTCTCTTTTCCTTCAGCAGAGTTCTAAAAGCTTGTCTACAAGGCCCTGCAGTGTAAACAATGGTTGCAGTGCACACCAGAGTGTTGTACTGTTAACTGCTGTTTGAAATGAAACTACACTAATTTGAACTAGAAACTTTTTAGTTTGCACTAGTAGGGTCTACACTAGGCAGTTACAGCACAATACTTTAGTGCATGCTACAACTCATACCGCCATAGTCCACACAGCAGGGCCATGTAAACCAGCCCTACAGGTTTCTTGCCATAGTGATAAGTAATTGGATGTTTTTCTCTTTAGCTACTCTTTTCCTAAATTGTGGATGGGGAAAAAAAAATCTCTTGCCCCCAAGACCTGACCACCTACACTACAGTTCACAAAACATCTGAATTAAGTGCTTGCAAGTGAGAATGCACACATCTATTACAGAGAGCCTGCATTTCATGTTTGCTGATCTTTTTTGACTGGTGACAAGAACTGCAGTGCGGGGAAAGGAGAATGCAAAAGATTGGGTGAGGGGACACCTTGGAAATAAGCGGAAGGCTAATCCTCAATTTATTATACAAAAACAAGTTAGAATAATAGCTTTGAGCTGCTGCCATATGACATAAAAGGAGAGAAAAAAACTCTTTATTACAGTAGGCCAAAGGCGGATCCTAATAAACTGTTCAGAATTTTAAAAAAGTTGATAAGTATCTGTGATCTTTAGAGCTGAAACATCCCTCACCAACTTGCCATTATCCTGAAAGCCACTTACCTAAGCAATTTTTTCTTTAAAATCTTTCAGCTTTTTTCCCCAAAAGGTAATTTAAAGACAATTTTTCATTTAACATGAATAATCACATGCATATGGATAAAAAGCTCACTGAGAATAACCCTTATGCTTTACACTGCTTCAGAGTGATTATTTTGTGATACCTGATTGTCTGAACAATGAGTTATCAAAAGGACAAGTCTTCATCTGTAGTATGGTTAAATCCTGCTCTTGAATGTGCCTCTTTCATTAATCTCATGTATGTAAAAAAACAAATGGCCAAGATTTTCGAAACAACTAGTGGGTTGGAATACATCAGTTTCAGAGTGCCATCTTATATGGGCCTGATTTTTCAGAGGGTTATGGTTCTGAGCTTTCTGAAAATTAAGCTCCTTTAAAGTGTTTCAGTTTTGTCATCCTGCTATTGGAGAACCCTGAACCACTAGTCACTTTTGACCACAAATGTGTTCTGATTATACTAATTGAAATTAAATTGGAGCCTTATTTTAGATGTCCGGATTTTCAAAGCATAGTAGTAAGATGCCCAAAATAATTTTTTTTGAAGGGGGGGGGGACTGAGAGGGCTTTGTCTTTCCTTCTACCTACAGGCCCATTAAGAGTTTGCTGTCCCTTTAAGGCCCCATCCTCCTAGCCTTTGGCCAGTGCCAGCTAGTCTTTAATGCCTATGTCATAATCTTCCCAAGGGTCTGACAGCAAGTGGCCTGGAAAGTCTAGTCCTTCCCCATTTTTGCAGTCAAGGGGAAAAGTATCTGCTTAACTGTTCTTTAGCAATCTCATTGCACAGCCCCTGTGGGGTTCTGGTTCCATTCCTTGGGCAGTGCATTGCCTGTCCAGAGCTAAAGTGTTTCAAGTTCCCAGCCTCTCTAGCAGCCACCCCTTGCTTCTGAGCTGCAGCCTTTTATCTCCAGTGATCAGCCACAGATGGGGAAGTAGCTGCTCTGTTCATTAACACCCTAGGGGCTGTGACAGCATAGTGTTTATACACCCCATCAGAGGGGGAAACCTTATTTAATAAAGTTTGAAAATCCAGATTTTGATCCAAATAACATCAATAAACTGTATTGTCATACCTATTTATATTTTCCATATTAATAACAGGAGGTAATATTAGACATTTGCAAAATCATCACTACACTTAGAGCTGAGTGAATAATTCACAATAAATAATTCAGACCCTGTTCCAACGAAGTATTTAAGCATATCTGTAACTTTAAGCACTAGGGCAGTCCCATTGGCTTTAGAGGACGTACTCCATTGCTTAGAGTTACACAAGAGCTTAAGTGCTTTGCTGGATCAGGGCTTTATTTGATACATTTCTGAATGTTTGCAAGACTCTCATTTTTGTTGAATTGATTCATTACTCAAAGTTATTGAATTACTTTTTTTTGAAAATTTCATTTTATTCATGGCTTTCTATTCAATATCTGATACTCAGAGTTTGAACTGGGGTACCTAGTTGCAGTTGGTAACCTAAATGGCATGGTATGGTTTCTGTTCTGTAATGGATAAGCATTGCTATCATAATCAAGTTGTGATTAAGAATAATGAACATTCACAGAAAGCGGATTTAAAATTTGAGCAAGCAAACACAAAAACTAGAGTTCTGTGGGCATTCTTAAAGCAAAACTTCAATCTACAGCAAATTTCCACTGCTCAGATATTCACAGAAGCAGGCATGAACACACTTAAGAAAACTTCTCAAGTGGCAGTGTGGTTTAATGAATAGGGTATTGGACTGGAAGGTAGAAGACCTCACTTCACTGGCTTAGCCACTGATGTATTGTATGACCTTGGGCAAATCACTTCATTCATTCACTTCTTCCTGCCACCTTGTCCATCTCTTCCATATAGACAATAAGCTCATCAGAGTTGGGAATATCATTTGCTATGCATTTGCATATAGTGCCTAGCACAATGAGGACCTCGTTGTGTTTGGAGCCGCTGGCTACTACTGTAATTCTCCTAATTTTTTATTTAAATTTGAACCAATAATTGTGGCAATGTCTTGCAGCATTCACCCAGCTCTAGCTTCTAATTAAACCAGATTATAACAAATAAATTCCAAGTGGAGAGCCTGAATGCAGTAGAATGAATTTACAATGTAATTCAGCTAGGACACTAGTTATGCTAAAATACTTCTTGCAACATGTTAAAAACGTAACAAATGATTGCCCAGTCCCCTCAGATGGCACTTTATTTTAAAGGGAGGTTAAACCACAAAGATATTTAATGTAGCACTTCAGATCCAAGTGTGGATGCATCTCCAGTAGGTGTTTTTTCAAAAAATCAAACTTCATTGTTAACCAATCTATTTAAAAATAAATCAGCACGAACTATTTATAATTACGTATGTCTAGCTGTCTGTAGAATCCTTTATTTATCTATAATTCCTCAGAGGATATAATAGAAAAGGACCCAGTTCCTCTGAGTTTCCCCAACTCAGAGTTTAACAGGGTTTAATTGTCTTCACAGATGTAGCGTCTCAGCAGGATACAGTAGTTCTGTCTTTTTTTTTTTGGGGGGGGGGGGGGGGGGACACCTGTGGGAGTGTTCCTTATTGCTTTTTAAAGGAACAGTGTTAATATTTTTTTAAAAAAACTAATACTGTTAGTATTTTCTTTGTATATGTTAATTTGTCTTAACTGTGTTATCCCTGAGCAATATGAAAAGTTAAGTTAAATTTCCAAGTAGGGTTGAATACAATACTTTATTTATCTAAATGTTTATGTTGAGTAGAGCACAATTTAATTGCTGTTTTTCCCCAAGGCTCTGTATCACAGATTTCTGGAGGTTGTTATGCCAATTGTCTAACGCTGGAGGTCGCTACTGTCATTTAGTTCTCTTCTGAAATTATAAAGGGACACTGAAAATGTTGCCTGTGAAGTTCATTGAGCCAAATCTAGCTTTCTCCCCAACATAAAACTATCTTTGCATATTCATCATTAAGCCTATTTGACATAAAAGTTTTGGGTTTTTTTAGAAGCATAACCTCTGGCATGCATATAACTTTTAAAATTTAAATAATGTTATTGATTAGCAGCCATCATGCTTCAATTACAAATATAAGAAGGAATCTTTATCAAAACAAACATGACGTCCACATAGTGAGGCACAACTGTGGAACAGCATTATGATAAAATAGGTATTACAATCAACTCTATAAAATTGTAGTGTCTATATTTGCTTTAAAAATTGTATAGCAGTTTTTAAATTGAATTTTGCTTTTGAACTTATACTAAACTTGATATATAATGTGACTGGTAAATCTTTGCTATGGTTAGCTGACAGACTGGGGAAATATCATTGTGGAAAATTAGAAACCATATTTAAAATGAACTATAACCCCAATTTTCTTCTCTAATTGATGCAATACATAATATTTCATGCTAACCAGATTTAGTACTACAACAGTTATCAGAATCTTAGTTCTCAACTCCCTGTTTTCCAAACAGTCATGTCCCCAGAAGATTATTAATTATATTGAAATTACCTCTATAATCCAAAAGCTTGATTATGCAAATGTATTCAGAATCTCCATGACATTTGGATAACCAATATTATTGTAATATTTGGGCACATAAATGAAAGCCATCTACTGTTACCAGCAATTGGTACAGATCAATTGCTGCACCCACACATTGGCAAGTACTCTGACAACAGATTCAAATTAAGGGTCTCAATTTCCCCAGTTCAGTCATGAAGTAATATTTCACCCTGTCAATCAGCAGAGACTGTGACCTAACATGTCTGACCTTTAGAAAACTTATCTAGCAGAATTGTGATATGTGACAATGATCCTTGCTTATTGCACTTCCTCTCAAACAACTATTTATATATCAACTGTTAAAAACCAAAAAAAACATGCCTGGATCAATGTCCAGCTGATCACTAGCAGAAGGGAATCCTCATCAGGCACAATAACACATTGGAGCAAACAAAGCCCTCTATACCATTTTTCTCACAATTGTGTAACACGATATTCTTTAGTAGACGCTGGGGGAGGTAGCTGTTGTTCCATGAGTGTAGAAAAACAGTTTATAGCTGACTTGAACAGCATTTTAAAGTGCTCAGGTATCTGGAAGGCCTTTACCTGCTATTGGATTATAATGCTTTATCATAGACTAAGTGGACCAAGCTGCCAGGATCTGGAGTTTTTAATACTGTTATCTAAACCTGCAATATGTTTCACTGTAAAGCAAATGCATAGCGTAAACTCAACATATTACAAAGTAAAGCTGAGTCAGTAGAGCAATCATCATCAGCAGAATGATTTGTATCAATTCTCTCAACTTGTCTTTTTCACTGGATAACTGCTATATAATGAATCCTACTTGATTCCATCTTTTGTCCACTAGAGGTAACCCTAACATAGCAGCTGTCCTGAAAAGTAGCCATGAACCAATGATCTTAGTTCCTTTGTTTCCAAAACAAAGAAGTAGTCAAAATAATATATAAAACAGGTCCTTACTATGTCACCAGCATCTACTTTAAGAAGCCATTATCCTTTTCAAAAGCTGTTTATGTAATTAAGCAAACAGTGTCTCAATCAAACTTCCTCCTGCTTTGTATCAGATTTGTCTGTACTATTCATACACTATAATTTATATAGACAAGATGCAGGATATCATAACTATTTCCTCATCCCTGACTTATTTCCTCAGGCTTAATAATACCATGTGCTAAACCCTGTTCATATCAAAAACTCAGTAGAAATGACCATGTTTGTCTTTTAAAACAACTTTAAATTGAATTATATACATTAATGTGTGTGTGTGTGTGTGTGTGTGTGTGTGATAAACTAAAGTCAAAGCTCAACAAGAAAAAAAAATGCTTTAGAGGACTAGAATTCTACTTCTTTGAACTGAAGTTCAACGGGGTCGGGATTTCACCCCTGAAGTTAATGGTAAAATTTCCATTGATTTTTATTTCAGCTAGGATTTCACCCCAGGTCTCTATCCATTACAAGTTTACAATGTTACAGAATGCACTCCTTAGTGGTAAGTCATGAATTCAGTGTTATAGTTTTATTATTCTAGAAGAAAAGAACCCATTTGTAAAAGACATTGTATTTGAAGCAAACACTGCAAAACAGTAAACACATTAACTCATTAACCTTATAATTAACATATCTAACCTAAAATGTACCAAATATATGTAATTCCTGACCGAGGGATCTACAAACAGAAAACTTCTCAGGTAACTCTAACTATGTTGGACATAGTGATTAAAATTGCTCTGATTCTTGGAGCTTCTCCTCTTTTCTTCCATCTTGAATCTCATTCCCTGTAGAGTGTCCCTCCCACATGACCACTGGGTTTTAGTCAGTTTTAGAGTACTTGTAAACTTAAGTACATTTCACCAGTTGTATAAAGTAAACTTGATTTGTAATCTGCTTCCTCTTGAATTGGTCTTGTTGTTCATTTCCCTCATTTCCCTTCCTCTGAAATAGCAAGAAGATTTACAGAATGTTTGCCATTCGTTAGCAAACAGTGTCTATTTGTTTTTGTTTTTCTTAGCCTATAATAATGTCATTGTATACTATTTTGTTTGAAGTTCCATTCAGGGATATTAGCTTCCTCCTTTGAAAGACCAAATGCTAAAGGTATTGGTCTCCGATGCAACAATTATATAAAATATGTGAACCATCTTTTTTTTGTATGACATTTTATTTTAAGTCTAGAGAAAGGGGAATCAGAAGTGGAGAAGAGGGAGGGATTTGTTAGAAACACCTGTGCTTCTGTACATATACAGACAGTGCATATTGGTGCTCAGTAACTGCCTGAAAAACAGTCCACTCTTAAGGGCAAGCAGTTTTGTATAGGTCACATTTCTTGAGTCCAAGAGATGAGTCAATCAAAGCTCACGGGAACAATATTTTTCATATAGTTGTGTAGTCACAGGTGGAAGTTCCCTTCGATTTGGCCAGATGACAGAATTTGAAAGAAGGAGATAGCTGGTTCTCAAACCTGTAACACTTTGCTATGATTGTTTAGTGTTACACTAGCCTTTACCAGTTAGGAGAGCTCTTCAGTAGTGTATGGACCCCAAGAGTCTATTTTATAGATCCAGAGGGAGTGCTTTCAAGGAGATTATTTTCATTTTAGAGATTAGAAGAAGGGAAGTATATTAGCAAAGATACTTTATCTGCCCTAGTACCCAAATTATAGAGTCTAATGTGTAGTTTTGGGGCAAGCTTTTATTCAGTAAAAGTTCTTGAGAACATATATTCCAGTATTATGATGATATCATGACAATCCTTTATCCACATTATACCAATAAATAAATCATGGAAAATGAAAGATGGTAGGATTCAACCTAGACTAATCCTTGGGAAGCTGAAAGTGAAGACAGGAGCTTTTCATCTGAGTTTCAGCATCATATACTATCATTTGTGTTTGTCACTTTGAGTTCTTGGGGGCCATGGACATTACAATGCTTGCTTCAGAAACAGAATAATTAAAGGGTGTTCATAAGTCCTTGGCTAATTTAAATTTTCTTAGCACTAGTCCTCAATTCCTTCCTTCCTTTTAAAGGGATGTCCTCATAAATGGAGCTGAGATGACAGGGACCTGGGAGGGAGGCCTGTTGGGATCCTGAGCTGATGTGAAGTCACAGGGCCTCTACGTGGATATCCTTGGCCTTCTACAGTTTACCCAAACATCTATCAAGTTGGGGAACATGGCCTAGTTTTATTCACACTGGGGATGCTACCCCTTCCCCCCCCTCCTCACCCCACACACACATTGGATGAATTTGGAGAGCCTCCACTAGGGATCCTTGCAGATGTTTTCTCCCCAAAAGTCTCCCAAAAGCTATAACTCTAGCTTTTAATATGGGAGGGGATGATTTGAGCCATAATAATCCCTGTCATAACTGTCAGAAAAGAAGGCTGAGGGGAGTAAAATTATGGTTCTCCAGACTTACTGAGGTAATTAGGAACCTTAGACTCCAATACCTTTGAGAATTTGGGCCTGAGAGCATGCACAAAAAAAATCCATCTCTCCGGCAGTGAAAATAACATTATTAGGCTTAAAATTCAGTACAGCTATTAATAATTTATTTCTGTGTGTGAGACACAAGTTGTACTTGGGGTAAATCCTCTTTCCTTTAATTATTTTGTTATTGATTATTTAATTGTATCTACTGTAACAATGCCAGGACAGGACAGAAGAGAACTGTCTTAATACTGTAATAGCTTGTAGTTTCACTTTTATTGCTCCGTTACAGAAACAGAATAACATATACTCCATATGTACTTTTCTGTTTATGACATTTATATTGGAACTATAAATCATACTGGACCTCTTAAACAATGGCAACCAATGGTTTATTCTATTTGCATTTCCACTTGTTGACAAGGAAACAAATGCACATCCAGTAATTTTATTTTTATAAATATCCAAACTCTAGTTTCCACAAAAGCACAAAAATAACTTTGCTTTTGAAATGGAAACCTAACACTATTCTTTCTATCCCCATCATTTTTGGCTAAATAGAAGGGTGTTTTTGTGCATGTGCATGAATGTGCGTAATAGAGCACATTCTCTTCAACTAATCTCTTCCTAAGAAAATAAAACTGTTTGCCAAATGCTGTCTCTCCTTTAATAAAAACGAACGAAGTCCAGGAAGGTACAAATGTCTGTTCTATGTGCTTAGCTATGCTTGCATTTACAAATGTCATTATAAATTAATCATAGGCATCCAATCAGAATCTAGCTCCTCTGTGCATGTGAGGGTCTTTTGTTTAGCTAGGAGTATTTCAGCACGATAGGTTGTTGGGCTTTTTAAAATTAAGCATACAAATTGTAATGGAATTATTATTTCCATGGAGTTTACACACACATGCAATCAGAATCAAGCCCATCATCTTGGAGAACAAAAAGATGGATCTATTAGGACAACAGTTTGGTTTTTAAAAAAATGAATTCAGTGTTTCTTAAAGGAGCTGGATTGACAGCTCTGGAGACCTAATTGCTCCGTTTGTTCATAGCAAACGTACAGTATGAACAGTGGCAGTGCAAATTTCTGCACACAACCATGCTCTCACCTGGTATTGGACCAGCCACCTCTAGAGGGAAGAAAAGAGGTCAGCCTCCATATCCATCCTGTAATTGCTCCCTTGGGAGAGACGGCCAACAAAGGTGCTAATTAGAGGTCACTGTTGACCTGGACTGAAGTCTATACCATGACGTAAGGTCAAACTCCATATCCTATCACAAATTCCCTGATTCATGAAATCCATATTAACATAGGTTGTGCCATAACAGATTAAATCAATAGTATATCATACATTCCTGTGAACAAAGTTTCTTATAAAAATTGAAATGTCCATATCCATTTAATCTTGATTAAAAAGTCTAATCCAGCAGGCTCTGGCAGTTTGTGTTTAAGTCAGTGGGAGTAATTATTGTGATTATATAAGCGTTTGCAGGATCTGGCCCGTGGATTGTTGTGGAGAATTCTTCATTTGTTTTGGAATGAGTTATCATCTTATTAAATATAGAGACCAGTAAGATAATTTTCTTGGCTTGCAGTTGGACTTTTTTTAAGACATTGGTTTCTGAATATAATGAAGAGAGATCTTGAGTAATATACACAGATGTGTGTATGTATAAATTATATAAAATTAAGAATTTCTATAGATATAAATTAAAAAAATATTTTATTCAGTAACATGTTAGGTGGTCTTCATGAAACGAGTGGTTTCATTTGAAATCTACAAATTTAAATGCATAAGGGACAAGACATGAGTAGGAGCATTTCAAACAAATGTTTTCATTTAAACCTATGGTATAAATATTAAAGTGAAAAGATACCGTGGTATTTTGAATTATTCTTATTTAAAAATGTATACTGCTTTAGTGCCATATTCCTCCTGATATTTACAAAGATTTTCTTCTCACAAAATCACCAGGGAAGAAGTTGTATAAAGAACTGTGGCATTAATGTTAAATGCCTTTTGAGAGCGAGAGCCCTATTTTATCTGTAGAAGTAGTTAGCATTCACTGACTTTTGTCTGTTAACTGTATTGGAGGGGAGGGATAACAAATTCTCATGGTATTTCTCTTAAACTATATAGTTTTTTAAATTGGTAAAAGCAAGAAAACAAAAATCTATGTACCAAGAATAATGTCTGAGAACATTATTTAAGAACATTATCATGCAAATGGCTTCTAAACAATGTCACTGTTGTATACATATGCTCTATACGTGGAAGTTACTTGGGGTGGTTTTCCTTTATAGGCAACTGCTTCCAATCATCTTTCACATTAATGAACATTCTTTATTTCAGAGAAGTTGTAATCTGGAGGTTAAGTTAACAGTTGTATTGTGATGGCAGTGTAGCTCTGTATTGATGTCAAGCTTGTAGGTCCTTTATCAGTTGTCTGCTTCAGCATATTCAGTCTAGTACAAATATCTCTGAGGCTACTTCACTTACAAAAGTCCCTGTATAGCCTAGAGTTCTCAGATGCTATCCAGCACTATCAGTAGACAGGAGTATAGCATAACTAACTGAAACTTTATATCCCCACCTGGATCCTTGGTACTTTTGTGGCGCTTACTCTTGAATTCTCTCCAGCACAGGAATGTATGACCTGGTCATAATATGGGATCACTCACTTTTGTGTAATGTGCTGTAGCTGTCTCTCCAATGCTAGTGTCCCGTTTTTCACAGCATATGGAGAGAGAACAATATCTGCTTTAGTAGTGCTTCTTAGCCTTTCTGTGGGGTTTCCTTATTTGCACTCTACAGTAGTTTTTGCTCACAAAATTCATTACCCAAAACTAAGCCAACGATGGCTGCTGCTCCAGAACTTTTAGAAAGGTAACTATCGGCTCTCAGTTCTTGTCAGTAACAATTCTGCATCCCTCTCTCTGAGGCAAGCCTGTAAATGTGAGCATAGATTAAATGAAGGATGTATGAGCTCAAGTGGTGTAATTTTGACCCCACTAAAAAATCATGGGTTCATAAGTTTGACTAGAACTCAAATGTCATGGGGTTCACATTTCACTTTGAAGATATTGTGTGTGTGTGTGGGGGGGGGGGGGACAGCACAGAGGCAGAAAGGGAATAAATCCAATGAAAATACAGGCCTTGATTGCTCTACACAGATGGACCCTGCGAAGTCCATGCAGGCCACACTGATGTTAATAGACACCATGTAGATTTAAAGGTCTGTCTGCATGAAATAGCTTGTAGAATTTGGGTCAGAAGGTGGAAAATTAAGCAATAAATGAACATAAAATATGGAACAACTGGGAAAAATGGAGTAGTGGTGGGGAGACATTCCAATGGCAAAATTAAAGTGTACGTATACTATACACAGGACATTAACCTGGCACTTGGAGGTGGTCTCCTATCATTAATATACAATACCTGCTTCTCTTTAGCTAGAAATACATTTTTGTAATGGAATCCCCTTTTTAGAGGAAAAGTGAGTTTAATTTAAAGGGGAAATATTTCTCAAACTCAAGAGTTGTATTCAAGAAATATTTTGACAGGGTTTATAAACTCTCAAACTCCATGAGTTTCTCTCTTCCCAAGTACAAATATATAGGGTGGGGAATTAAATCAACAGGTTAATACTAGATGTTTTGCTACCTTTATAGTCACTATTGGAAAGAGATATATGTCCTAAGTGTGTAATTTGCACATACAATTGTGTGTATGTGCATGAGTGCATGCATGTACACATTGGAGGGAGAGGGGGAATGTTCATCATTTCCCTCTCCATGATGTTGAAGAGTTTTCATTTATTATGCTGGGCAATGCAGGATAGCTTGCTAAATCCCAATGTAAAGTAATTAAGTAGCTTTTTTTTCTTTTTCTTTTCCCCTCTCCTAGTACGTCACTTAAACATTTGACATGACCATTTGTGCGCGTGTGTGTGTGTGTGTGTGTGTGTGCACACGTAAGCATGTGCAGTTTCCTAAACTCTAATGCTATGATATTGTACAGTGCTCCAGTCCCAAGTTTTCAGCTGTGAACAATAGTGCATTATATGTTCAGGATCCTGACATATGACACGCTGAGAATGAGCCAGCAGAGGAGACCAGCTGCTGCTCAAGCAATGCCTCTGAATTCCTCCCTCTCTCCACCTCAGTACAGAGCCAAGTGATTCCTTTCAGTGAACGCAAATGCATCCCATGAGTGCTCTGTAAACGCGTCTGGAGAGGAAATAGACCACATGGTTATGTGAACACTCTATGCCAGAACAAAAAGCAACTTTTCAGCATCCAGAAAGCAATGAAGCTGAAGCAGGACTGTGTGGGTTTTCTTCATACCCTTGATAAAATGTTAAAGCTTGAAAGAAAAATACTGTATATTCACTCCCATTCATTAATATTCATTATCATAGGCTTTCTTCCTGCAATTTACTATTATTTATGTAGAGCCAGAGGGGAGGAAGGTGCTTTACGGCAGACAAAAAGACTAGGTCCCTGTGCAATGTTTTGGCACCATGTCATATTTTGTTTGCTTTTATGGGGATCACCTGTAAGCAGCAGCTGCTCCTAAAGTAAATCAATCAGAGCAAGACTTATGCAGAGTGGACTTTACTCATGATAGACACAACTGGCACACATTTCTCCAATACATTCCAGTAAAAAGAACTCGTGCCATTATCTGTGCCAATGCAATCTCATGACTCACTGTAATCTGACACCCCAACACCTCCTTATAGAAGAAGAATGAAGCTTAAGTTCACTATTAACATAGCTGTATTCTAACCAAATATTTAAAAATACTGGTATTTACCTTCCATGCACACTATTCCAATATTAATTTTGTATCAATTTAATTTCTCTGGTGATTTCACAGCACAGGTATTATAATGACTGTCTTTATTCTTTTGCTTCTCTGACAGTGTAAAGAATTTTTTTAGGTGCAGTCAATGGTGTTGCAAAGTCTTCCTGTATTTTCTGTCCTAAATAGGATCTTAATATATATATAATTTGCCTCTGACAGTGCCAGGTTGTTACTGATCATAGAGATCCCTCATGTGCACTCAGTTCTTTCTCATGTTCCTGTTGTAATATCTGGATTGTTGAATCTGTTTGTTTAGTGCAGTGGTTCATAACCTTTTCAACCTTACTGTACGCCTTTCAGGAGTCCGATTTGTTTTGCATAACCCAAGTTTCACCTCACTTAAAAACTACTTGCCTACAAAATCAGATATAAAAATACAAGTGTCACAGCACACTTACTGAAAAATTGCTTACTTTCTCATTTTGTCTATATGAAATTTTAGTTTGTACTAACTTTGCTAGTGCTTTTTTATGTAGCCTGTCGTAAAAATAAGCAAATATCTAGATGGGTTGATGCATCACTGGAAGATCTCGGTGTACCCTAAGGGGTACATGAACCCTGGTTGGGAGCCACTGGTTTAGTGCACCCATGCCATGCAAGTTCTAGCCCTTCTGTGCTTTCATTCTCCTACCCCCATGTGTCCCTAATGAATTATTTTTGTCCTTTCCCGTTTCCCTGATCATGAAACCTTCACAAAACCTTACACCTTCACACATCATTCACCAATCTTAGTTCCTCACAGAATGTCCTGAACGATCTTGGATAGTGGTCTGTGGAATACGGGGATCTTTCTACTTGCAGGCCTCAGTTCTGTTATTTTCTTGTCTTTCACAGGTAAGCTGAACATGACTAAATAAACTGCTGCTTCAAATGTCTCCTTCATATGGCCATTAACAATCTGTTTGCAGCATCAGTGGCTGGTATATCCTTTTCTGGTCTCCGTTTAAACAGAGTATTGTACTTCTGCAGGTGTAACACCATTCTTTGAAGCTTTGGTGGTGCTTCTGCATGAGGTTTTTTCATGATTTCCTCCAATGGCTGATGGTCAGACTCCCCTGTAACTTTCCCCTGATACACTTATTGAGAAAGGGCTCACAGACTAACATAATTGCATTTTCTCTTTTTGAATTAGTGCATAGTTTGTTTCTGTGGAAATGAAAGACTTTGGATCCATAAACGGTTAGCTTGCCTTCTTGTACTAACACAGTTCCAGTTCTTTGCTTGGATCCATCCACCTAAACTGGTACTCTGTATTCAGTACTGGGTTTACAGTGGTGCCATGGAGCTGGGCCCATGCTCTGAAGGGGCCCTGACCTGCTCCGCTTGCACCGCGACCTGAGACCCCGTCAGCTCACTGGCTTCCCCCGCCCACCACTTGCTCTTCTCAGCTGGCCCAGGGCTCCTCTCTGCCCCCTGGCCCCACCCTCTGGCTCCTCTCTGCCCCCTGGCTGGACTGCAGTGCACTTCCGGCTCAGGGCAGTCTCTGTTTCCCATCACCTGTGGGGCCCTACTTGTCTCACCGGAGCTGAGCCGCTTGTGACTAGTGCAGAAGCCTGGCCAGTCTTGACCAGTTTGCAGGGGCTGGGAGGGGGGCTTGGCTGGGCCTCCCCAGGCAAGAGGAAGTCCGGCCGGGGCAGGCCCTGGCCTGGCTGATCGCACCACTCCCGAGGGGCTGGAGCAGTTTCCCCACCCTGGAACCAGCCCTGGCTGCGCTGCCGGCAGACACAGTCACCTCCCAGCAGGGCTGGTGAGTGTGGCTGGGAGGCAGGGCATGGGGGAATGGGTCTCTGGGGACCCTTGTGGGTGCTGGGCTGGGAGGAGGTGGGGAAGGTCTGTGTGCGTTGGGACACTAGGAAGTGGGGGTTCTGTGTGGGGTGTTGGGCAATTGTGGTGGGACTGTGGGTGGGGCTGGACAGGGGTGTTGTTGTGCAGGGTGCTGTGCATTTGTGGAAGGGGTCTGGCGGGGGTGCTGGGCATAGGGAGTTGGTGGGGGGGGGTGTTTGCAGAAGTGCCGACTTCCCCGGGAGTGCTTGACCCCCACTCTACCCCAGGCCCTGCTCCCACTCCACCCTTTCTCCCAAGGCCCCGCCCCACCTCTTCCCCCCCGCCCGCCCCACCTCCACCCAGCCTCTTCCTGCCCCATTCCACACACTCCCTCGAGCGCCTCTTCCCTTGCTCTGCCTTTTCCTGCCCCTGCTCCTCCCCCTCCCTACCAGTGCTTCCTGCCTGCCACTGAACAGCTGATCAGTGGTGGGCGGGAGGCGCTGGGGGTAAGGGGGGGAGCTGATCGGCAGGGATGCCAGTGCATGCTCAGCACACACTATATTTTTTTTTTCTGGGAGTGCTCCAGCCCTGGAGCATCCATGCAGTTGTTACTGATGGGGTCTTGGGCAGGGGTGCTGTATGGCATGGCTTGGGCCCGCCCCCGAGGGCCAGAGGCATGCTGACAGCATAGGGCCGGGCAGGCCGCTGTGTGTCTGGCAACTGCTGGTTTATAGACAGTGCCCTGCACTGGGCAGGATGGAGTGGGGCCGCCCCTGCCATGCCATGCCCCATTGCCCCTGGCTAGCCCCTCACTCTGGGGATCAACCTCCCCGCGCTATGCTCCATTGCCTCCGGGGGCCCACAAATGTTTGGCTCTGGGCCCACAAAAGATTAATCTGGCCCTGTCCGTATTTATATCATTATATGGCACTGTGCCTACACTGACAATTAATCGCTTCATTTTAGTGAAGACCTGGAGGGAGTATCTGAATATTTCTGCTGTATGCCACTAATCAGTTTTCACAATTCCAACTATATATATACTTTTCTTTGTAAACAAAAATACAAAATCTGGCCAAGAGCTGCAGAAATCTACTTCCATAGTCTCATTTTTCAGTAAATTGAAAGCACAAGTTAATATATGGCATGACATACAGGCAGGAGAAAACCAATTCTAGTAACAGTGGGCACAGTTTAAAAAAAAAAAAACAACCCTCAAGCAATCCCTTAACTATGGGCCCTTAGCTGTGGAATGTGTATAGCACTAATTTAGGGCACATGCAAGCACATTGAACAGAAGCAAGAGCAGAAGTAACTCTTTTGAGCTCCACAACACTCCACTGTAAACAGTGGGCCAGTGTATGAGTTGACCATGATTGTAAAGTTATGCAATACTGAGTTGTATATTTCTGCTGATATGCTATTACTGGTCTGATAGCAAATTGCTATGTTTTTCTTTCTGTATGAAGTTGTGGGGTTTTTTGTTTTGTTTTTCCTGGACTATCTGATGTCCCAGTTTGCTTTTTGTGTGTGGATATTTTGAGACTTCTCTTTGTGGGGCTATCTTTTGTGAAGGTATATCAAGTAGAAGTTTTGTCTTGAGCTAGGTTTTATAATAAATTGCTAAACTTTTCTTTCCTCCACAGTACAGCTCAGATTAAAGTGGGGCAGGGGTATAGCATGCCAGCTCCTCTTCTCCAGAATTTCAGCTTTCACCAAACATCCAGGCTGCAAAGAAAATCTTGTAAAGTGTGACCTGAATGTAATTGGTGCAGTGATGTCTACCTGATTTTGCAGAGACCCTGAAAGAATAGCTCTGTTTGAAATTAGCTGCCCCAATCATTTAATTTGGTGTTAACTCAGATACCAATTTTAAGTATCACTTTGTCACTGCTTATGAAAGCAGGGAAGAAAGAAGAATTATATCTCAAGAACTATACCAGTGATTCTCAACCCCACCCATCCCATATTACTAACTCTGAGGGATATCCAAGGTGGAAAAAGTTAAGAACCACTGATTAACATAATCTACTCTGAGTGACAGCTCATTCTGGGTCCAGGAGTAAATGGGTTTGTGAAGGTCTTGATTATTTTTCTTTAATCAGGAGGGGATAAAGCCCATGAAGCCCAGTAGGGCATTTGAGCATCACCAAGGAGCTTCATACAGCCAATCATCCAAATTCCGATGACATGGAGCCAAGCCCTAGGAGCCCAGCAGAGCTCCGCTGACCCCAGAGATCATACACAATTGTATTTTGAACATCTGCATAATCTATTGAGAATCACATGATTTTTTTGGCATATAACTGGATGGAGCTTATCTTGAGGATGCCATTTGGGAGACTACCACTGTCTTTTCCCCCCACTCCAATTTGACCCTGCCCCATTGTGTCCAAGTGCAAGCCATAGGGAGCATATGACTATGAATATTGAATACCTAATCTAAGTAAACGTAGAGAAGCAGACTTGAGAAAAGAATGTTTCTGAATGTTCATGCTACTTTTAAATAAGTAGCTGATTTTTCTTTTTTTGCAAAGCACGAAGGAAGGAGTTGTTATCCATCTGTAACTGATGCAACATTTAGGGGCATAACTATCATTCTGGATTTTTTCCAGAGCAAGGTGATTCTTTTTATTTTCAGATAAACAAACATACTTTCTAAATTTGGAGCCTGATGTTCACTTGGTGAGGGTGTTACCATTATCAGAAAGCGTTTCCCCAAGATGTAACTCAAACACTGCATTTCAGGTACAATGAACTCTGATTTTCCAAATGTGGAAAACTTGGCTGCATACTTGGTAGGAGTGAGGTTTCTGCACCCATACTTGCCTGGGGGGTATGTGTGTGGGGAAGGGGAAGTGGGGAGAGAAGGAACCTGACTTAAGATAAAAAGAGAAAAAAAAAAAAAAAAAACACTGATTATGTATGTATTAGGGCCAGCCTTAGAGTCACAGGCTCTGAGCAGGCCAGGAAAGATCATAGAATCATAGAAGATTAGGGTTGGAAGAGACCTCAGGAGGTCATCTAGTCCAACCCCCTGCTCAAAGCAGGACCAACCCCTACTAAATCAGCCCAGCCAGTGATTTGTCAAGCCGGGCCTTAAAAACCTCTAAGGATGGAGATTCCACCACCTCCCTAGGTAAACCATTCCTAATATTCAACCTAGACCTCCCCAACTGCAATTTGAGACCATTGCTTCTTGTTCTGTCATCTGCCACCACTGAGAACAGCTTAGCTCCATCCTCTTTGGAACCCCCCTTCAGGTAGTTGAAGACTACTATCAAATCCCCTCTTCACTCTTCTCTTCTGCAGACTAAATAAGCCCAGTTCCCTCAGCCTCTCCTCATAAGTCATGTGACCCAGCCCCCTAATTATTTTTGTTGCCCTCCACTGGACTCTCTTCAATTTGTCCACATCCTTTCTGTAGGGGGAGGGACCCAAAACTGGACGCAATCCTCCAGATGTGGCCTCACCAGTGCCAAATAGAGGGGAATAATCACTTCCCTTGATATGCTGTCAATGCTCCTACTAATGCAGCCCAATATGCCATTAGCCTTTTTGGCAACAAGGGAACACTGCTGACTCATATTTAGCTTCTCATCCATGTGGTGACGACGCAGGAAAGGAAACAGAACGCCAGGTCTGTGGTAGCTAGAGAGCTTTACAAGCCTCTTGCAAAAAGCCTCTCAGGAAAACTTTTCCTGGGGTTTTTATTTCTCTCCTTACTTTGTTTACAACTCTTCTTAGTGGTTACATTCTTGCGCATAGAAGAGCCAGGCAGTATACATGCACATAAGATAACGAACCCATCTCTTGAGCGCGTGAACACCAGCTGCGAGGGTACAATCAAATCAGCCAAATAAGTTTCCCAAACACAAACGCTGGATTGAAGGTCACTCCTGCCTCGTAGCCATGGGAGCAGTTTGCCGCGCCTGTGGACTGGCGATTCGGGAGCTATGCATCTCTACATCTCCCCCTGTTTTATTTTATAAATGCGGTGTTTAAACAAAACACTCTCGCAGGGTAGCATACACAATGCCACTAGATTGGGTATACATTAAACAAAGCAGCAAAGTAAAACGTCAAACATCAAAACTAGGACCCCATACTATAAAAGGGTCTTCATCCACTCTAAGGGTGGCTATAACTAAATATAATCCTACCAAGGAAGAAAAACGTCTTGGCGGATGACTTAAGCATAGCATTTCAGCATATCAATTTGCTATTGCATACAAAACTATTATCAGCAAGCTTAAAACAGCACATTTCTTTCACTGTCTCACACCCCAGATGTTGCTGGGTGGTTTACAGACAGGAACAAGGCAGGTACTTAACAGACCTTGCATTTCCGGGGCAACGGCCAGGCAGAAATCAGATTGATTTAATACTTCTGCCAGGTGGACCCAGGTGTTAAACTGCAGCTGCTGCTCCATCTGGGGTTCGCCTTGGCAGCTAGGGGCCAACAGGAAACTCCCCAATACACACAAAATAAGGAGTGAATTAGCATTAAGGCAAGCTAACAATGTCACAAGGTAATTTTCTGCGGTAGGTTCTAGCTGCTGCTGCACTCGCAGCTGCTCGGCCTGCAATGAAAGGGCTTTAACCTGTCCCCAGGTTATGCGCTGCGGGGGCCCCCGCGGGGGGCGCTGGCGAGGACGCTCGGGATCCTGCAGATGTAGGTTGAACTGTGGAATGGGGTTCGATAGTCCCTGGTGCCAGGCCATCGCCGTGCCACGGGCGGACGTTACGCGCCGGGACCCACAACGGACCTGTAGGAAGAGAAACGGCAGCATGCCCTCGTCCCCACGTTATAAGGGGCACTGGGCCATGCCACTGAGGGTCTGGGGCCTTGCGATATTTAACAAAGGGGCGGGGCAAGGCCTGGTAGCTGCGAAAATGACATTCTGCTGCAGAGTAGTTGTCAGTCAAATTCAAATGATTCAGGGTAAAAAGCACTGCAGCCAGCCATTCCTGGCGGGGAGGAAGGCCTACGGGAATCCCCCCTTTCTGTTTTTGGCGGACCAGGGCTTGTTTGAGCGCACGATTGGCTCGTTCCACAATGGCCTGGCCTGTGGGGTTATACGGGATACCAAACGTGTGGACAATGTCCCACGTGGTACAGAAGGAGGCAAAGGCCGAGCTACAGTAGGCGGGGCCGTTGTCGGTCTTAAGATGGGATGGGTGACCCATGATTGCCATAGCGCGAATCATGTGATTAATAACATGACGAGAGGCCTCACCCTTCTGGGGGGTGACCCACACATAATGGGAAAAGGTATCTACACACACGTGAAGATACTGCCAGGGGGCAAAGGGAGGGAAATGTGTAACATCCATTTGCCAGAGCTGGTTGGCCGAGGTTCCACGAGGGTTAACCCCTACCTCCGGGCTATTGGAGAGAGAAGCGCAAAGGTCACACTGGCGAACAATGGCCTGCGCCTGATACAATGGGAGAGTGAACTGCTTGGCAAGGGCCTTGGCGGATTGATGAAAAAAGGCGTGGCTTTCGATTGGGGAGGAAAAAATTGAGGCCACCGATTTGACCGCCTGGTCGGCCACCGTGTTGCCTTCTGTTAATAGGCCCGGTAGTGTGGTGTGACTGCGAATGTGTGCCACAAACAGTGGGCTAGAGCGGGAGGAAAGGAGCTGTTGCAGGGTAAGAAAAAGGGCCAACAAATTGTCATCACAGGAGGGCGACACATAGGAACCTGGAAGAGACTTAAGAACATTAGTAACATAAAGACTGTCAGTAATCAAATTAAAAGGGTCATCCTGGAAGCATCGGCAGGCCAGGATGACAGCAGCCAACTCTGCGCGCTGTGGGGAGCGCTGAGGCAGGGTAAAGCGGACTTGCCAAGTGCCTTGCACCTGCCAGCTGACCGCACCTCGTGTTGGGCCGCCGTCCGTAAAAAGGGTAAGTGCATCCTTAATGGGGACGGTTGACAAGGACGGCCGGAGGTGAAGGCAACGTTGTTGTAGGAATGAAAGACGGGGGTCAGGGGGAATGTGATATTTAACTTCCCCAACATAGTCAGCAAGAGACAATTGGAGGGTGGCACTGCAAGAGACAGTGCGTTCCCAGTCTTTAGCCGGGATGGGGACAATAATGGCAACGGGGTCCCAACCCAAGAGGGTACGGGACCGTTCTCGCACTTTAAAAATCAGCTCTGCGGCCTGTTGAGGGAGTGTCTGAATAGTATGCGGAGGGGAGTGGGTCAAATAAATCCATTCAATTAAACGAAGACGCGCTGCCGCCCCCTCCTGGGCGAGGACAGCTGTCGGTTGTGAGAGTGTGGGAAGCAAAATGGCAAAAAGGGGCTGTTCCCTTTCTCGGTGGTCGACCCACACCTGGGCCAGGGTCTGGTTAATGAGGGTGACCGCTTGGCGCTGTTCCTGGGAAACGGGAATGATATCTCCGGGGAGACGGCCCTGCCGAAGGCCAGAAAAAAGAGGGGACAGCATGGAGGTAGTCAGAGGGCAAAAAGGACGAATCCAATTAAGGGACCCCAATAACTGTTGAAGCTGTACAAACGTAAGAGGGTTGGGCAATACCAACTCGGGACAAACTGGACGGGCATATGACTGGAGCATGCGGTGACCAAGATACAAAAAGGGTGGCTGACGCTGGATCTTGTCCGGTGCCACAACCAGGCCACACGCCGCAAGCTGGTGGCGCAGTTCGTCCAGCCAGTCATCAGGGAGGACGGGGTGAGCCACCAGGATGTCATCCATGTAGTGGTAAATTAAGGCATCTGGGTGTGCTGCGCGGAAGGGCCGTAGGGCCTGCGCAACAAAATGCTGACACAAGGTGGGGCTATTCAACATGCCTTGAGGGAGCACATTCCACTGATAGCGTGGAGTGGGCTGGGAGTGATTCAAAACCGGAACAGTGAAGGCAAAGTGCACCCGGTCCTCAGGGTGCAAGGGGATGGTAAAAAAACAATCCTTTAAATCTATTACAAATAACCGGTAATCACAGGGAATAAGGTTGGGATTAGGGGTACCACACTGCAGGGGACCCATAGGCTGTATAATTTTGTTAATGGCGCGAAGGTCCTGCAGGAGGCGCCACTTGCCAGATTTCTTTTTAATCACAAACACGGGGGTATTAAAGGGGCTAGTGGACTCCTCCAAACGTCCTGCCTTCAGCTGGTCATTAACCAAGTGCTGGAGGGCCTCCAGCTTTTCTAAAGGAAGCGGCCACTGCGCAACCCATACGGGTTCGTCAGTGAGCCAACGGAGGGGGAGGGCCGTATGCCTAATCATTGATATGGATGGTGGCAGTGAACTGTGTCAATAAATCACGGCCCCACAGGTTGAGGTGGACGGGGAGAATGATAGGCCGGATACGGGCGCGGCGGATGCCTTGGGGCGCCCTAACCTCCAACCATCGGGCACTTCGTTGTGAGTCCTGTGCCCCGCCCACACCCCAAACTGCCGGAGCCTGCTCTGTGGGCCAATGGGCGGGCCACTGCGCAGCGGCAATGACGGTAATGTCTGCCCCAGAGTCAATAACACCCTCGAACGGCTGATCGTTGAGGCAGTAAATGCGTTTGGGTTGGGGTGCTCCAATGTCTTTAACAACTGCTGCCACTTGTGGGTGAATAGTGCGCTGGTCGGTGGACCCGAAGCCTCCGGTTCGGGGAACGTTTCTTCCCCCTGCCGGAAGGGAGTAGGGCACAAGTATGAGTTGCGCCCAGGCATCTCCCTGAAACAGCCGTTTCGGGAGATGACTCCACAGTTGAACATGGATAATTCCACCATAGTCCGAATCCACCACCCCAGGCACCACAAACAGGCCCTGCTTGCTGGCGGACGAGCGGGGTAGGACAAGGCCCACCATGCCCTCCGGCAGCGGGCCCTGAATCTGGGACGGCATGAGGAGGACCTCCCCGGGGAGAGTGATATCCATATTTTCCTGATTAACAAGGTCAATCCCCGCACTGCCCCTTGTGGCGGCGGGGGCGGCGTGCACGGAGAGGGGCGCGGCCTTGGGTCTCGGGCTGGTCGCAGGCCCGCCTACTAGTTTCCCGGGGGGTTGTCTCGGTTAGCAGCCAAGACCCGGCTGTCACCCCCGGCCAAGCGACACTGCGCAGCCCAATGGTAGCCCTTTTTGCATTTCGGACACAGCGTGCGGGGCCTCTGGTCTGTCCGGGGCTTGGGTTTGTTTTTACACATGCCCCCCGCAGGGGCCCGACACTCCCGCCAAAAATGTCCGGGCTTCTGGCAGTTAAAGCAGTTCCCCTGAGGCTTCTGCCCCTTGTGCAGGGCAGCTGCCAGCAGGGCCATCTGATGGGTCTGAGTGCCTACGTCAGCACACGCCTGCAGCAATTCTGCCAGGGTATACCCGGGGCGCCCGACCACTGCCTGCATGGCACGGCGGCAGTCTGCATTGGCATTTTCGTAAGCCAATTTTATCATTAGTTCAGTCTGGGCTTGCGGGTTATCAATCTGCCTCTGGACTGCCTCTTGGAGGCGGTCAATAAACTGGTGGAATGGTTCGGTGGCACCCTGCCGAGTAACCGCAAAGGACTTAGAGGACTCGCCTGCAGCGGGGACCCTGCGGAACGCGCGACGGACACACTGGCCAATGATGGGAAAAGCTACCCGGGGCGTGCCCGCCGCCTGCTCGGGGATGCTCGAAAACTGCCCTGTGCCATATAACTGCTCAGCAAGATAAGCCCCCCCACCTTGCGCTGCTGCTGCAAGCGCCTCTCGCTGGTACTCGCTATCCCACACAACGTATTGCGCGGGAGACAGCACCATGCGACACATGTCTTTCCAATCTTGGGGGAGCAAGAAGTAACCGTTTGACACACCTTCCAAGATCCCCAGGGTGAAAGTGGACCGCACCCCGGTCTCACGAACTGCCTTGCGGAGCTCGCGCAGAACTGAGTAGGGGAGAGCCTCCCAGTCCACTATCTGCCCCCCATTTCCATTATCCCGCCAAGAGACGGGAAACGCCTCGAACCCACACTTGGATTCCTCATCGGTCAAGAGACCGGCCTCACGCGCTTGCCGCACCGCCGCGGCGACAGCGCCCCCCTGCCCGACCGGTAGGCAGGGGGGCGCCGCCACGGGCGGCGGCGCAGGGAGGGTCAGCTGTGGGCAGGAGGGGGGTGGCCCATCACCTGGGGGCAAAAGGGGGACCGGCTTGGGGCTGTTGGGGCCGATCCCCTCCAGTGCCTCCTTACAACGCTGCCAGAGCAGCAGGCACTGAACTGGGGCACGGGGTTTACTATACAAGGTGATCCCAATCTGTATCCAATCAAAAAGCTGCAATGACCCGCAGTCTGGATACCAGGGGCACTGGCGATCTATTTCCCTTAGGAGGTCCTCAATATGAGCGACCGGGACAGCGACACATGATCGCTGTCGTATAATCTCTTGTAACTCTCTTGCGTGCTCCTTCTGGGCACTGGAAAGTTTCCCCCCCATACTCACGAATAAGGGGCGGCAAACAGCCGCGGGCGCGCTCGGCGTATCCAGCCGGTGAGTAGAGGGGTATCACGTCGGGGTCACCAGCTGTGGTGACGACGCAGGAAAGGAAACAGAACGCCAGGTCTGTGGTAGCTAGAGAGCTTTACAAGCCTCTTGCAAAAAGCCTCTCAGGAAAACTTTTCCTGGGGTTTTTATTTCTCTCCTTACTTTGTTTACAACTCTTCTTAGTGGTTACATTCTTGCGCATAGAAGAGCCAGGCAGTATACATGCACATAAGATAACGAACCCATCTCTTGAGCGCGTGAACACCAGCTGCGAGGGTACAATCAAATCAGCCAAATAAGTTTCCCAAACACAAACGCTGGATTGAAGGTCACTCCTGCCTCGTAGCCATGGGAGCAGTTTGCCGCGCCTGTGGACTGGCGATTCGGGAGCTATGCATCTCTACACATCCACTTTTCTGCAGAACTGCTGCTTAGCCACTCGGTCCCCAGCCTGTAGCAGTGCATAAGATTCTTCCATACTAAGTGCAAGACTCTGCACTTGTCCTTGTTGAACCTCATCAGATTTCTTTTGGCCTAATCCTCCAATTTGTCTAGGTCACTCTGGACCCTATCCCTACCTTCCAGTGTAGCTACCTCTCCAGCTTAGTGTCATTCACAAACTTGCTGAGGGTGCAATCCGTCCCATCATCCAGATCATTAATGAAGATGTTGAACAAAACCGGCCCGAGGACCGACCCTGGGGCACTCCACTTGATACCGGCTGCCAACTAGATATCAAGCTGTTGATCACTACCCATTGAGCCTGACAATCTAGCCAGCTTTCCATCCACCTTATAGTCCATTCATCCAATCCGTACTTTTTTAACTTGCTGGCAAGTACGCTGTGGGAGACCATATCAAAAGCTTTGCTAAAGTCAAGATATGTCCACTGCTTTCCCCATATCCACAGAGCCAGTCATCTCATTGTAGAAGGCAATCAGGTTGGTCAGGCATGACTTGCCCTTGATGAATCCATGTTGACTGTTCCTGATCACCTTCCTCTCCTCCAAGTGCTTCAAAATGGATTCCTTGAGGACCTGCTCCATGATTTTTCCAGGGACTGAGGTGAGGCTGACCAGTCTGTAGTTCCCCTGTCAAGGTTCCATCCCCACTCTGAACTTTAAAGTACAGATATGGGGACCTGCATGTGAACCTCTAAACTGAATTACCAGCTTATATCTGGTTTTGCTGCCACCACTCCCAAATACTAACTCCCTTTCCTGGGTAGCCTTGAGAGATTTCTCCACCAATTTCCTGGTGAATACTGATCCAAACCCTTGGATCTTAAAACAAGGAAAAATCAATCAGGTTCTTAAAAAGAAGGCTTATAATTAAAGAAAGAAAGGTAAAAAAATCATCTCTGTAAAATCAGGATGGAAAATAACTTTACAGGGTAATCAGATTCAAAGAGCCCAGAGCCCTGTAGCCTTAAGTTCAAAGTTACAGCAAACAGAGGTAAACCCTCTAGCAAAAGGTTACATTTACAAGTTGAAAAAACAAAGATAAACCTAACACGCCTTGCCTGGCTGTTACTTACAAGTTTGAAATATGAGAGACTTGTTCAGAAGATTTGGAGAGCATGGATTGATGTCTGGTCCCTCTTAGTTCCAAAAGCGAACAACCCCCAAAACAAAGAGCACAAACAAAAGCCTTCTGCCCCACCAAGATTTGAAAGATTTTGTCCCCTTATTGGTCCTTTGGGTCAGGTGTCAGCCAGGTTACCTGAGCTTCTTAACCTTTTACAGGTAAAAGGATTTTGGAGTCTCTGGCCAGGAGGGATTTTATAGTATTGTACACAGGAGGGCTGTTACCCTTCCCTTTATAGTTATGACATCCCCAGATTCACCTTCTTCCCTTTTTTAAAGATGGGCACTATATTTGCCTTTTTCCAATCGTCTGGGACCTCTCCCGATCGCCACGAGTTTTCAAAGATAATGGCCAATGGCTCTGCAGTCACATCAGCCAACTCCCTCAGCATCCTCGGATGCATTAGACCCGGACCCATGGATGTGTGCATGTCCAGCTTTTCTAAATAATCCTTAACCTGTTCTTTCACCACTGAGGGCTTCTCCCCATACTGTGCTTTCCAGTACAGCAGTCTGGGAGCTAACCTAGTAAAAATAAAAAGATCTTGAGGATTTTGATTGTTCTTATTCTTCTAGTGTTCATAATTTTGATATGGACTTGGAATAGTGAGTTCTTCCACTAAAGCTCCACAGAAAAGTCTAATAAAAATAAAATGGCAGAACCAGAGAAGCTTCAGATGACATGAAAAAGAAATGAAGTTTACAAAAACTTGATCTGCACAGCTTGCAGACACATGATCTGATCCCTCAAGAATGTCCTGCATGGAACACCCACTGAAGTCAAGGAGAATTCTATCTGTCTCCGGTGGGCTTCCATGATCAGGCCCAGAGTTTCCTACACATTGTTATGGCTGAAGCTGTCCAGGTTCTTTGTCTTGGTGTAATGGCAATCTTCATGCTGATGTCACCATCTTCATCTCACTTTGTGAAGAAAATATTTTCAGCAGGGTCTTTTGAGGCTTCAGAATGTCTTGATCATAAATAACTTCCCAATTTCTCTGTGTCCTCTTTCTTGTTTTTTGGATACTATTGAACCATATTATTACTCATTGAGCAGGTTAAAAAGGCTTACTTTCATTCATTCCATGTTGTTCTGCTTATCATGCTGTTCATAATCACTCACTATCTTGTGAATCCCTGACCTCCAATTTTTGTTGTATCCACCAGTTGTTTCTTGTCTTATACTTAGATTGTAAGCTTTTTGGGGGCAAGGACTGTTGTGTGTGTACAGTGCCTAACACAATGGGATTGGGGCCTTTTCAGCATTCCCTCCCATCATTGACTGAACAATGTGCATACACATGGCTACTCTTGACTGTGGTACCCATAGTGCCGACTCCGTGGGTGCTCCAGGGGTTGGAGCACCCACGGGGAAAAAATAGCGGGCTCCGCACCCACCGGCAGCCAAGCTTCCCCCCCTCCTCGTCTCCTTCTCCCCCATCCCCGAGTGTACCGCGTCCCCGCTCCTCCCCCTCCCTCCCAGCGCTTCCATCCCTCCCCCTCCCGCCACCTAACAGCTGTTTGGCAGCGCTTAGGACTTTCCAGGAGGGAGGCGGAGGAGCAGGGACACGGCGCGCTTAGAGAGGAGGTGCAGAAGAGGCAGGGCAGGGGAGGGGACTTGGGGGAAGAGGATGGAATGAGGGTGGGGCGAGGGCAGGGCGGGAAGAGGCAAGGAGGGGGTCGAGGACCCACCAGGCAGAGGGGAAATCGGCGCTTATGCTAAACCAACGGGTCTGGAAGAAATGGTAATACATTTTGGAATTTGCCTCCCCCACACAAGAGGCAGGTGATTCAGGTACCTAAAGAAACAGGTGGCGTGTGGGGGGGGGGCTTGACAACCTACACTAACTGTTTAAGGACACTACCGGGGTCACGTACATTTGCATTGCTAGCTTTCCCTGACACAAGAAGCACAGCTGCTGTTCCAGGTCTCTCAGCCCCATATCGAAATTGCAGTGGAGGGCGATCATGTGGAACTCTAATGGAAGGCTTCCTCTGGATGTGTAGTGTTGTGCAGCTGGCAGAAAAGCCAGTGCCTCCCTCTTTCCTGCCTCTCATCGGTCAGCAGGTTCTACCGGGATTAGCTTCTTTCCACTCAAGGAAGCAGAAGGAAGAATCTGACTGATAGGTTTGTTTGTAGGGCCCTAGACACTCGTGAATTCTGCAACAATGTGCTGAGACAAGATTAGATGGGTTTTGAACAGCTTGTAATTTTTGCTGTTTTGTTACAGTGAATATACATTGATGATGGTACAAATTAATTTTATATCCACTGGGTGGCTATACAATGAGACATTATTTCAATTGTAGATGACATCTGGGGTTATGGTAAAATGTGTTGTGTTGTCATGTGTTAATAGCATGATTCCTTTGTTTCACCACTATAGACCTTACAAGGTCACTGCAGCTGTTTTAAAACCATTATTTTGTTGGCTTAATCATCACATTGTATCATTTCTTTTAGAAAAGGAACTGCTTCTTTGTTATACTTCAGTTACATGGAGAGATATCCCCCTTTTGAGCTATAAATGATCTTTGAAAGAAAAATGGAAATAACATTTTTACACTGACAATTGCATAAAATATGGAAATCAGTAGGTGGTTTAACATTTTTCAGCATAAAGATACTTATTGTGGATGAGGTTTTCAAAAATAAAAGGCAGCGAAAGAAATGCCTGACAACACCAACTTTCCCTTGCATTCTTGGCATCTGAAATCTGTAGCAAAGAACATGCTTTTCCCTGGGGGGAAATGTGTGTGTGTTTCTGCTTTTTGACAACATAAATTCTGGAATTTCGTCAGTATAAGTACTGAAAGTCTACACTCTTAGGGGGAAGTAGGGTTTGTAGCAAGTAGGCCAATAATTGCATAACTTGCAACCATGTGGGATAGATAATTTTTTGTGTTTTGCTAGATTCAGATCTAAAGTCTCCCAGTGCACACACAAGCATCTGTATATTTTTAAACAGAAACAATTTTGTAGTATTTTAGTCAAGAAACGACATATTTTATCCAACAAACAAATACAAGTTTCTAATTTAAAAAGCATTATTTGGGGTATGGGGTTGATAGAAAACCTTAAACTGATTCCTCTTGCTCATTATTCTCTGCACAATTTATGTAACGAACACCAGTATCTGACAGCTTTGTTGAAAAGTTTTCCATTGTTCTGAATATTGCGCATCATTTCTTCAAATGGATATGTAGTAGATTCTATATGGTAATCCAATATCTAAAGGGAGGCACTTTAGGTTACACCTCATTTGTGAAGTTTTTCTTTAGGGGAAAAAATGTGTTTCAGTGAGTAAAGGAACAGAGTAAACATACAAATTACTGGCAGCTTAGATTACTATATACAACCTAGGAAAGCTTGCTTAAGGGAAGCACCCTTCTGTTGCACACAAAGGAGCTAGTTCTCCAAAGCTGTGGAAAAGTGCTTTTCTCCCCAAATAAAAGGTCTAATGACCCCTGTAAAGACAACCATATTGTGATGCTTTAACATGATTACAAGGAAAGAGCTGCTTTGTTTTCTCTGTCCCTGCAGTAACAGGAAAACAGGGTGTTCTGTGATAAAATGGAGAACCTTTTATAGAGGTTTAGTCTTGCATAGTGGTTCGAAAAATAACCCTGAGTTGCTCAACTAAAATGCCACATTTAGAGCCAGGTGTATTTTTATTTGCTTGCTTGTTTGTTTTTAAGATGTCATATTGGCTGTGAGAACAGGGTTATAAATGAGACTGAGATAAAGTTGCTCCATTGATGCTGACAAATGCAATTTTCTTTCTTAAAAATTATTGCAGTGTTTTCCAGGCCATAGGAGGCATACCTCATGGTCAGATGTCTGACCCGGGGCTGGATTGGAAGTGACCTTTGTATGGGTGTGCAGAGTGGAAGAGTATGCATTGAGCTCCCCCATCCAAGTGTGGCCAGTTACACTTACAGTCCTAGTGCTCCAGTGCCCTGGGGGAATGAAAAGATTGGGGTGGGTAAATTTAGAGAGGAGTTGATTAAGAAATATAGTAAAATTATACAGAATAATGAATGTTATAGAGGAGGTAAATCAGGAATTTCTATTCACTCATTCTCATAACACAAAAGTAATGGGATTGGGCATTCAATGAAATTGGTTTTAAATTTGCCATCTTTCGATCAAAGGAAATACTTGTTCACACAACAGCCTCTCGAACTCACAAGATATCACTGAGACAAAGAGCTTAGTAGGATTCAAAAAAGGACTGGCTATTTATATGGATGGCAAGAATAGTCAAAGATATAACAAACATATTTTAAAAAAACAAGAGCTTTGGAAGGGAACCATCATGCTTTAGTGCATAATCTAACCTATAACTATTTTGGGATAGGAGCAAACAGTCCTGCGGGGGGAGGGCAGAATGTCCCACAATTTGCCTAATTCAGGGTTTCTTGCACCTTTCTTCAAGCAGCTCATACTGACCATTGTCTGAGGTAGGAGACTGGACTAGATGGACCACTGACGTGATCCACTAGGGCAATGCCTATGTTCCTAGGGCTCTTAGTTGGAGTGGTGATGGGATGTGCAAGCCTTTGACAGTGACTGGAAGTATTTTGAGTAGCACTTGAGCTATTCTGTGTCCTATGAGACCGGGATTAGATCTGTGGGAAAACAGAAACTTTGTAAAGAATGCCTGCATTTATTCAAAGGCAAAATTCCCTAAATTCTGTCCTTTGTCTGTGTGTATGAGGAGAAAAAAAATTGCTACTAGATGAAAGGAGCTAAAATACAGAGAGCACTAGATTGAATGGCTTTAGCACAGGCATGCTAGAGAGGGTAGCACACAAGAAGTCTACCTGTCTTGCATGGCCCACACAAGGGCCACTCACTGCAGCAATCTCTGATCAGGGACTGTATATTTTGATGTATCTGTCTATTTTTTGTAACCCTTCCTGGACTGAGCAAGTCACTCAATGGGTTGTGGCGGGAGGGTACGGTGGGCAGAACATACCTTTTCTTTTACTTGTGCTGCCCTGCACAATAGGTCAATGCTGCATGTATAGCTATCTGCTCTGTCTTAATAAGGGACCACCATAATATATGCTGAGTTGTTATGGGGGAGATTATGCCTCCTGTCATAAAATATACTGGTGCTGATCCTGGGGCAGTGCCGTTCCAGATTGTCTTTATGTAGGGCTGTGTGTAAAATGTACAAGCTAGCCGTAAAGACTTTAATATTACTTTTCCAGGTAAGAAATTGCTGTAGTTGCCTAACAATGTTAAGTGATCATCAATAAGTGGGGAGATGGTGCACAGGCAATCTCTCAAGACAAGATCCACACTATGAAAAAGTATAAAAACTTCTAGGTTTAGAAACTCTTAGGCCTAGGTACATATCACTGATTCTCATTTCTTAGCTGACTTCCATTTTTGCTGAATGTTTTTTTTTTTTTTTTTCATGCAGTTAGGCTTGACTTCAATGCAAATATTTTTTTTCTTGTTCTTCATTAATACTTTTTCTAGGATTACTATTCTCCAAGGGCAAAGATATTAAGATCTAATGAAAAGTCTATGTCTATCCTAGTTAGTCAGCAGATTACTTTCCCTAAATGAATGTGAATATCTGTCTGTTGATGGTGTGTGTGTGTGTTTGTCTCTAGAAATACACATTTTTATTCTATATAAATACTGGATGTTTCTGTTTCCATGTGGGGGGAGGGATAGAGTAGGGCTTGGGAGTGGATGGAATGGGAGATGTTTTTATGGTCTTTTTGATCTTAAGAGTGTGTGGATGTGTTTATAACACCTTCACTTGGCCAAATGCCATGTATAAGAGTTTTTATTCATTGGAAGGAAGAAATTTGCACAACAGGTTGTTTTTTTTCCTCCAATCATCACTACTTTATTTTGCCCACTGTTTTAGGAGAATTTTATGAGAAGATACTTTTATAGGGTTTGATTCTGCTCCCATGGAAATTGATGACAAACTGGAAAACATTGTGTTTACTGTTGTCCAAAGGCATCTTGCAAACTGATCATTATTTCCACCAGAAATCAAACAAAGAATGCTCTAGATGGAACCAGTATCATCATAGTTCACCTCTTGTCAATGGTAATCTTTTCCTGCTGTGTGGAATGGCATCAACAAATGGAAAGCTTCTGAAATAGTCTACGGAGCTGAGGGATGTTAGTGTGGTTAAGGCATTAGAGTCAGATTTGGCTTCAATTCTTAGCTTTACTGTAGAATTTCTCTGTGAATCAGGGGCAAATCAGTCTTTCTGTGCCTCAGTTCCCTATCGATAGAATGGGGTCAATAATACTTACTTTTCCATATCCTGTGTCTGACTTGTATATTTAAATGGTAAATTCTTTGGGGGTAAGTCTCTCTCCTTCTGGGCTGCACCAAAATAGCTAATTATTAACCTTGAAAGCAGACAAATGGCAGAGCCTCCCAATCTCACAATTCATGAGCTGTATCTGAGAGCTTGAATTAAAAGCCCATTCTAAAAAATAAAAGAATGAAAATTACTTAACACTATGCAAAGCTCCAATAGACGCTACATTTAGATTGTTTCATTTAATTTCCTCTTGTGACTAATCCCTTCCCACCCCCACAATGAGGAGTTCATTAATCAAATCTCTTGCTTTTCTCTCAGTGAGACACAAAAGGGGGATGGGAGGAGAGTAATAAGAATATGCACAGGACAGGAAAGCTCTGTCCTTGGAATGAGCTCCTAGCAGGCAAGTCAGGAGATGTACAACAAAACAAAAGGGGATGGAAATGAATGAACCTAACCCACCCCATATTAAAGTAACCTTATCTGGTGGGAGTTCTGCAGTTCTCATTAAAAGAAATAGTAACAAATGACAGTGGGTTGAAAATGTGGATACCACAGCCAGGAAAATGGGCAATTACCTTCCCTAACTACGTCAGTATTGTGCACAAGTTAAGATAAATAAAGCTATTGCTCTTTTTTTTGAAAAGCAAACACAAAAGCCAGCTTTTCTATTTCAGACTAAAAGCTTATTCTCAGCAGACAAAGAGGTAAGAGATGCATTGTCTCTGCTGCTGTATTGTTTTAGAGTAATATTCTTGACAACATAATGAAACTGATATGTGAAATATATCAGAGTTCGTGCATTACTGCCAGTGCTTCAAGGGATCGTCTCCTCTTCCATGTTTCTTAAACCTTCTTGTGTTTATTGGCAGGAGGCGGGGGGGAAAAGAGGAATGCAATGTCTATAAATACTTGTGAATGTCTGTGCTCTAAGCCTCACTACATACACACATACTTTAAATATATTTTTTAAAAAAATACATACCCTTAAATAGAATGAACCTACTGCCAGTGCATCAGTCACTTAATGCCATAGTATCTTTGGAAATTGTCTACAGCCAGTCAAGAAGAAAGTCCATTCATATCAGGCAGCCTAAAATCTATCAGTGGGATTCCTAATCTAACATAGACTGGTGCATTCTGATTTGTTTAAGATGTCAAAAGCAACAATTATCATGTTGTTCAGACTGTCCAGGCATTACGGCTGGACCTCAGACACTGCAGATGAGCCTGCCTCTCTATTTCTTGACAGGTTGGAAGCCAATATTTTTTCTGTACAGTTGCAGTATTCCCTTCATCTTGCTTTGCCTTACTACTTGGAAGATTTCTGCTATTTTGCCGTATCATCAAAAAAGCCTGTTTTTACTCTGCTTTCAAAAGCTTAATTTGGTTAATAGAGATGAAATGATTTAAAAAAACAGCCCACAGCAATAATTTCAGGGTAATTAAACTGGCATTGTTAAGAAAGGGAGAGCAAGTCAGATCAGGGCTAATGGCTCCAAAGCATTACCAAGGTTTACTTTTCATAGGAACAGGAAGTCAATGATGTAAGTGGAATTTCCTACAGTGCAAGGAGTACAATACTGAAGGTTGACATCTGAAGACCTGAAATAACCTTAGTGAGATCAAAGGTTTGATTTACCATGGGTTTATACTAGCATTTTTTGCTACTAGTATAAATCCTTGGTTTTTTTTGTTTTGGACATAATAAAATGTTTAGACCTTTTGCCCTCGAAATTTGTTTTAATTTAAAACTACTTATATTTCTATTTGGTCTGAATGCTTCTGTGTGTAATATGTATAGGCTTCTGAGACAGTCAGATGAAAGGGGCTACCCAAGTATAAGATATTAAATGTAATATATGAATATATAATTATACAATACCTAGTGGCATGAAGGAGTGGGGTATAAAGGTTTTATTGGAATGAGTTTGAGATGAGCATCAAGACTGCCACAATACAGCTATGAATGCTAATAAAATTTATATACCTTAATAATAACTATGCTAAGTAACGTCTGGATGCTCTGATCAGGACCCAAATGCACTGGTGGTGTTCAAATATAAAACAAGTCCCTGCCTTGCAGAGCTTACATTCTAAGGCCTCAATGCACACATACACATCATTAACTCAACATGTGTAAGCAGTCGCATTGAAGTCAATGGGCCTACTTGTGTGTAAATGTAAGCAGGGCTGCAGCCTAAAATAATTGAGAAGAAATGGTTGAGCACTCTTAAAAATGTACTTAGAATTGCATAGTATCAGTGCCACAGTGGCAAAAATGCCCCCAAACTATTGCCCTCAGCTTAAAAAAGTCTATTTTGATTCAACGTTTTCCAAAGTATTTCAGGCTACAGTCACAGGAACAATGTTGCCCACAGATAAAAATAGTTCATCTCTGGACCTCCGAGCTGGTCAATATTTGTATAATGTTCCTAAACAAAAGCAATTCAGAAGTTTGGCTTGGGTTATCAAGTAGGGATATAAAGATAATTATCACTCACTACTATTACTTCTGTGTATGGCTGATGTAGATGCAGAGCAACAACTATAATTTTACATTTAGGTGTTGAAGCAAGATAATTGCATCAGGAATAGTGAAGTGTATTGCTGTGATGCCTCCCTCAGATCTGTATGTTTCATGGTCTGTTCTGGGTGACCACAGTCAGACAGGAGAGTCATTAATTTTCCATTTGTGGATCAAATATTGCCATGGTTTATGTGGATGTGATTTAGGGTTGCCCATAAGCTTCATGGAAGATTGAAGCCAGGGATCTTCTGCGTCTGATCTTTCACAAGGTATTGGTTTGTGACTTCTTGTGAACTCCATTCTGCCAGGGTTGAAGTCACATTGTAGAAGGTTAAGTATGTGGGTCCAAAAGGGCTTGCACGACTTCAAGTGGTGGCAAGGGACATCATTGCAGTCCTGGGGGATGGGGAGGTGCTCATTTTCCTTGATTCACTGGATTTCCTGGAGGGTTGTGGCATCGTGGCAAATGGATGGGGTAGCAATGTGAGACAGCATGGGCAGTCAAGGTGTTGGGATCGACTTGAGGGTTCCAGTGATGCACCGCATTGCAGTGTTAGTTGCCCATCAACAAGTAGAGTGTGGCATACTTCTGGTGCATGGTACTCTTCTACAGAGTACTACTCTACTAATCCTCTAGTTAACACCTGCCTCATCTATTTTGGGGGAAAATTGTGGCCTGGCTAATGTAACAGCACAGGAGCATAAGAGGCACTCTTATGCCCTTGCATTGGCTACCTACGTAATAGGTAGCAGCACAGGAGGGGAGACAAACTCTGTCCTCTATATCCCCCCTCACATGTGTGGGTGGGTCGGAAGGAGACAGGGCAAAACCTTTACTCCATATACACTGTACCAGCTATAGATCCAGAGCAGATGGGAGAATGTGAATCTTCTCTTCTAGGGAAGTCTAGTAACTTGCTGCCTTTTAGTCCTGGCTTTGCCAGGAGCCCAGTGTGAGCTGTTAGTATGAACTATGTAACCCTATCCCAAGTTTATCTAGCATATAGATTTGTAATACCCTCCCTAATTCTATGCAAAACACCAAACTCCAGCGCTCCTCAACAACAAATATAGATTTTGTGACCCAAGCCATTTTGGAGAAGGAAGTCAAAACTCTGAAAAAGCCAACATCTGTGGAATTATTGTCAAACATCACTATTTTAAAATCCTCTTTTCTAAAGATCTTCAAACTTTCCAGGGGGAAAAAAGAATACACTGGAAGATGAGGTCTGGCATATGAAATTTCAGAGGATTATCTTCTATTTGAAGAAATGAGGACCTAGTATGAAAATTGGGCTAATAATGGGACAATAGCTGCAAACTTTACTACCCCCTCTATGTTGTACAATATAACTCACATACATTCATATATAACAGTTGTGATTACTGTTACTGATGGGCTAAGAATTATGCATGGGACTAGTCTCTGGTAAAACATACTATTTTTTGTTACTCTACCCAAGTACATACTTGCATTCAAAGGCACATTTTGTGGAGCAATTATCCATGGGCATGCACATCCTCCTACTACGTGATTGCAATTTAAGAGCTGAGTTTTGAAATTTTAGTCCCATAAATAGATACAAATTTGTAGAGCTACCAAAACTACCCAACAGCCTCACACCAACAGGAAATATAGACAAGGAATTATTCTGTACTTTGACTCTAGTTTTTAGCAAAGATAGGCAGAAATTGATGGAACAGAACGCTCTTTAATTTACACAATATGTCATAAGAAAATGACATTTCACTAGCACTTTTCACCCAGAACCCAAAAGTTTTCACAGACCTTACTTAGGGAATAACTTTACCCATCACAAAAATGCAGCTCTTTAAAAAGAGCAAAGCTTTTACATGGTTTTAAACAGGACACAAGCATCTTGGCATAACTGTTCTAGATTAAAGTAAAAATATCTTACCCAAATAAAACTTCAAGTCTATTTTAGATAAGCAGAATGTAGCTGCCCTAGTGGATTTAACCAGGACACCAACCCATGGAGAAAAATAATATGGGGGAAGGATGTACTTAGGGTTAAGGCAAAAAACTGGGAGTGGGGAGACCTGAATTCTATTTTTTACTTTGCCACAGCCTTCTTGTATGATCTTGTGCAAGCTTCTTTACAGCTCTGTACCTCAGTTTCCCCATTTGTAATGAGATAATGCTACTCTGTCAGAGGGCTGTTGTGAAGCTTAACTCAATGTTTGCGACATCCTCAGTCATTTGGGTGAACAGAAAAGAATAAGCACCCTAGAAATGTTCCATATGCATATACAAAACATAAAGGCAAGTGTGACAGACTTGGCAATTTCCTGTCATTCCTCTTGGAAGGCCTTATTGTGTTAAGTTTATGTATTGTGGTGGGCTGGGATTGTATGTAATCTCTCTAGAGGGAGATGTGACAGATGGGAGACCTGGGAGTTCAAAAGACTATACTGAAAACATGGCAGAGAAGTATAGACTTTCAGGACAAATGCTGGTTATGAAAAAAACCTAGCCTTTTGAAGCTATGCCCAGAGGAAGGCATCATTAGCTGCTGATTACCTGGTACAGAAGGCCAACCTCAAAGGCCTGAGCTATATAAAGAAATGACTAATCAGCCCAGTCTCTGGGTTCTGGTTCTGGATCTAAGCCAGACGAACTTGTAGCCACAGAGAAAATCCAGTTGTGGGTTTATCATGTGTTCATTCTTTTACTGATTTAATATGTTTTCTCTAACATTTTTACCATAAGAAATAATGTGCTTGCTTAGAAGGAGTTGTTTATAACTGCAGGGCAATCAGGCCCACCGACTGACATTCAGGGCCCCAGGGCAGTCTCTGGGGGGCGGGGCCTGGGGTGGAAGTGACGAATACCTCACTTCCGGGACCACCCATGCTGGCCTGCAGTGCCCCCCAAAGCGCAGGGCCTGGAGTGGTCTCGTGAGCCTAGGCGCCCTGCAGCCCACCCAGGTGATTTAAAAGTGCCCAGGGCTCCTGGGACCTTCTAAATCACCGTGCCCCCTGGGCAATTGTCCCCTTTGTCCCACCCCTGTCAACAGGCCTGGGGGCAATACACTGGTCATAACCTTCAGAGAGAAAGCAAAGCGTAGGCACTGGCTTGTTTAAGCAGTCTGGCTTGCTGGGAATATCACAGGGACCTGCGCAGCCTTAAAATCCCCAGTCAGGAAGGAGTGAATGAGACATGGCTCTCTGCCCAAGAGAGGTGATGGCTGGGAGCCAGAAGCCTAAAGTGGAGTCAGAGCAGGGGATGTAGTCCTCCTGAAACTGTGACAGCAAGTGGTTAGGATCTGGATTTGGATTTTGCATTTCATTTAAAACATAATTTCTCTAGCAATATAATTCCCCATAGCATCATGTTGGGGCATAGTTTTAATGTTAATTCAGAAGGGAAAAATTCTACCTACTAAATCACCAACATCACTTTCTATAGCACTTGGATTTTCCTTGGATGTCTCCTCAGTATAGACCTGATGCTGCAATACCTTAAGATGTGCCAAGATCACAGCCTGAGAAAGTATGGCTGCAACATACATTTGTAATCATCACCGCACATTACATGACACATCTAGTACCAGGGGGAGGAGTGTATGAAAGTTTATTATGTATATGTAATCCTTTCTGTTTGTTTTAAATACAGTTCATAATAACTTGATCTTTAATCTTTGATTTTAGATTCAGTTTATAGTGCTATCTGAATATTAGAAAGTCTGAGTAACCTGCTTCCTGCAATTATTTTAGGGGGTACATTGCAAGAACACTGCACTGGCTAAGCTGGGGGAAAAAGGAATGAACCTTTACAAATGCTGGGGAACTTGAACCTTGACGGTATTGATGGAAAGGGACAGACACGTGAGCAATCTACAGGGAAAGTTTGAATAAGGAGAGTTAAGACACCAAAGGTCTATGTATGAGGCAAAGGAAAAGTGGAAACAAATGCTATATTAACCTGTAGATCTAAATCTGAACAATAAAGGATCATATTTCACTGGGTGAAAGGATTCTGAAGGCCAGTAATATTATCTCATGTGAAAAGAGCCTCAGGAAGTTTATTGGATTGAAACAAAATATGAACATAGCCTCTAATGCCTTCTTGCTCTGGAAGCTTCAGGGGCCAGAACGTCAGCTGGGGTAAAATGTCCTAGAGTCATTGACTTCAATTGAGCTATGACAATGTACACAAATTAAGAATCTGGCCCCAGGTGCCCATAAATGTTTATGGTGCAAGTCGGATGCATGGATATTAGACACCACTGGCAAATCAACTTTTACCACAAGAGGCTATATAGACAGTGGAAAGCAGCAAAGCACATAAAGGGAAATGCCATAATTTTTTTGTATCTCCCAGCTTTTGGCATTATTAAAGGCTTTCAAAGCACAATTGCGGTATTCTGGGTTTGGCAGGAAAATCGCTCTGGGCAGGTGCAAAGGAAGCTTGGAAAGGATCAGGAGAAATATGGCCAGGAAAGGAAATGAGTTCAGTCTGGAAAAGAAATCAGGACAAGGACAACAGGAGCAGCAGACACAGACATGGGGCTGAAGCAGAAAACAACCTAAGCAGGGGGGAAATCTGAAAGAATTCAGACAAGAGATTGTTGGGGTAGGAGGAACAGGAGGAGGAAATACATACTCATAAGGAGCAAGAAGACCAAATTAGTTGCACCTAAACAAAGCTTTTTGGAACCTCTGCTACAGAAGAGAAGGAATTTTTGTATTTCATTTGCTGCCTCTAGTCTAGGTGGTTTCATATTTAATGAAAGGGATGCTAAAATCAAATGGAATTCTGTTAATTCTAGGCTGCTCATTGCCCAATGTTTACAAATGCTGTTTAAATACCAAATAAACACAATTCTTTCACTTGGTGAACTGACATTTATTGTGGCATTAATCCTCCAGGACTAAGGAAGAGGTTTCTTTTTAATTAAAAAACTATGCTCTAGCATTGGAATGGGAACTCTTTCCCCCCTTTTTTATCACCTTATATACTGATATTTAAAAAAACAAACAAAAAATAAATGATAATTCAGGATGGGATGTATAACAGAACAGAGTTTTTGAACTAGATTCTGAGTTTTGTAAGCTGTCTCTCTCTAAAGAAAGGAATGGGGTGAATTAGTCCCCATGAAAAGGGAATCCACTGTAACTTTCACTCCCAGTTCAAAAGGTATCAAACTCAAAGCTTTTTTTTTTTTTTTTGAGATTCAGAGTAAAGTTAAAGTACATGGGAATACAGAAATTATCATACTCGTTCAGCTCAGTGGTCCAGCTTGTCCACTATGCTGTGTCAGATAGTGATTACTATGAGATGCTCAGAGGAAGATGCAAGAAGTTCTACAGTAGACAATTATACAATGCCTATACAGTGCTTTTTATTTTTAAGCCCATGTCAATTGAAGGTTTCTTTTTGCCCTGTAGCAAGAGGGTTCATGTCTTTTCCAACTTTCTTTTTCCTTGTTTTTTTGTTTTTAATCCTTACCATTGTAACCCTATGCAGCAAATCTTTTGTAGAAACATACCTAAACCAAAACCCTGGAAGTGAACACCCCTCAACTTTGGGGTAAGTCAGATATGGACCGAACCTTCATAGCAAGGGTCCATCTCTAACTTTTAAAAAAGAAGTGCAGGCCTGCCTGTCTCCTTGCTCTTTTTGGCCAGAAGATACTGCATGTGAAACATCAAAATCTGTTACAGCATCTGATCTTGAATCTCTATTCCTGGTGTATGCAAAATTCCCAAGGACTTCAGTGATAGTTTTGCCTGAATAAGGAATGAAGAATTGGGTACGAGACTTTTTTCAAGATAAAAAAGGTTTCAATAGGTTTGCTAATCTTAATTACTATCACGGAGCACCTGTTTCATAGAATATCAGAGTTGGAAGGGACCTCAAGAGGTCATCTAGTCCAACCCCCTGCTCAAAGCAGGACCAATTCCCAGCTAAATCATCCCAGCCAGGGCTTTGTAAAGCCGGGCCTTAAAAACCTCCAAGGAAGGAGACTCCACCACCTCCCTAGGTAACGCATTCCAGTGTTTCACCACCCTCCTAATGAAATAGTTTTTCCTGATATCCAACCTGGACCTCCCCCACTGCAACTTGAGACCATTGCTCCTTGTTCTGCCACCACTGAGAACAGCCAAGCTCCATCCTCTTTGGAACCCCCCTTCAGGTAGTTGAAGGCTGCTATCAAATCCCCCCTCATTCTTCTCTTCTGGAGGCTAAACAATCCCAGTTCCCTCAGCCTCTCCTCATAAGTCATGTGCTCCAGACCCCTAATCATTTTTGTTGCCCTCTGCTGGACTCTTTCCAATTTTTCCACATCCTTCTTGTAGTGTGGGGCCCAAAACTGGACACAGTATTCCAGATGAGGCCTCACCAATGTCGAATAAAGGGGAATGATCACGTTCCTCGATCTGCTGTCAATGCCCCTACTTATACAGCCCAAAATGCCGTTAGCCTTCTTGGCAACAAGAGCACACTGTTGACTCATATCCAGCTTCTCGTCCACTGTGACCCCTAGGTCCTTTTCTGCTACCTAGCCATTCGGTCCTTAGTCTGTAGCAGTGCATGGGATTCTTCCGTCCTAAGTGCAGGACTCTGCACTTGTCCTTGTTGAACCTCATCAGGTTTTTTTCGGCCCAATCCTCTAATTTGTCTAGGTCCCTCTGTATCCGATCCCTACCCTCTAGTGTATCTACCATGCCTCCTAGTTTAGTGTCATCTGCAAACTTGCTGAGAGTGCAGTCCACACCATCCTCCAGATCATTAATAAAGATATTAAACAAAACCGGCCCCAGGACCGACCCTTGGGGCACTCCACTTGAAACCGGCTGCCAACTAGACATGGAGCCATTGATCACTACCCGTTGAGCCCGACGATCTAGCCAGCTTTCTATCCACCTTACAGTCCATTCATCCAGCCCATAGTTCTTTAACTTGGCGGCAAGAATACTGTGGGAGACCGTATCAAACCGTTTGTCTGATTTGAAATTATCTGAGTAAATAAATCCCACACACATAACCCAGAATGGTATGAAGATATAATCAAAATAACATGTAACCTTTCTATGCGCGTGCACACACACATTAAAAGAATACAATTAAGTTGCAAAGTCAAGCACTGAAAAATTAGGAAATTCCAGAATTTAGGTTGCCTCCTTGTATGTCTGCGTTACGATACAGACTTCAATTACATGACCAAATATTATTTTCCACTGGATCTCAGTGCCAACTGGTACCGTTCCCCTACCCATTTCCATCACCAGCCCCTAGTCCCAGTTCCAGTCTCCTCTCCCCCCCCGCCCACCAAGCTCCCAGTCCTTGTCTGCTTGCACAGACACCCTCCATCTCCTTGCCCAACCAGACACAGTCTCACTCCTGGTCTCTTCTCCCCTCCCTCCAGTTACAGTCTGATGAGACTGTATGTCTCAATCTACTCCTTTTCCTCCCCAGTGGTCTGGCTTTTGTCTCCTCTGTGTTCAGATCAGATGGCTTCCTTTTCCAAGCTGCCTGGGTGCCAGCAAGGATGGGGTGGTGGGGGGTTATTGAGAACACAGGAGAAAGAGGCTTCCTGCTCTTAGTTCCACTGCCTGACTTTTTTTTCAACCTGGAACAGCCCAAAGCTGCAATTTTCATGAAAGTCCAGCTTAGCTCCTATAGACCTGGGATGATGCATGCTCAGTCACTCTGTTGGGTCAGCAATAGAAGCTGTGAGAGGCTTACACGTGCACAGGGAGGACAGAATCTTTGGAGATTTTAGCTGTTAAGTCTATCATGCATGTGTGAACGGCAATTTTTCAGATTTATAACTTGGCCTAATTTTGGTGGATTTTCATGGAGATGACAAAGCACTTTTTTTACACAAAGGTCATCCTCTCTCAAATTTCAAGTCTCTGCTTTACAGCATTAGGTTGCTAGAACTTTTCAAAGAAAAGGTCATCAGTTTTTTAACATAGGTAAAACATTTGTTTCCCCTGGACCTTGGAAACAGCTGAACCATATTTTTTTTGATGACATTTTTCAAAGAAGTTAAGCCTGAGGCAGACACCCCATCCTATGCCAAACTTTATGGGCTGAAATTTCAGTGTTATCAGCAACTGAAAATAGGTCTTCAAATGAGAAGTGTCGGACAACTTTAATAATGACCAGTGCTAACAGCTCGTCTATTATACCATACATTGCAATTATGCTGCATGTATTTTGTTTTCACTAATACATCTCAAGATCATTCTGAAAAGCTTTTAATGACATCAAATCATATCCTTTGCTGATGTAACTTCGCATAACTGCATTGAAATCAATTGAATGATATCAGTTTATACCAGCTGAAGATCTGGCCCTACATTTTGACTTTTGTGAGTTGGACTTGGTATACAAATATCTTAAAATCCCATTAGTTCAGGTAGACTTCTAGTGTAATAAGAGAGCTACAGCTTGAGTCTAATATACAGATTATTTTAGCAGAATCCCTTCCTGATTACATGCCTCAAGAGGTACTGTAAAGTCAGGGTGGTATATTTTCCCCAAACAAGGATACCGTTGTTCTTAGAGAGCACTCATAGGAAACATGAAGATGACTATCATGTACACAAAGGTATTTCAACATTTTATCAGATGAACTGGATATGTGCACCTGATACTTTTAAATCACTATTTTGAGGCTTAATCATAAATATGGTAACCTGATGAGTCAGTGGCCCATTTCAGTATGAATAATTGTTGAGATTGGGCAATATGTACTTGTGACTTGCATGCCTATAGGTATCTTTTTAGTGCTTCTCTGAGGAGCAGAATAATTCCCCCCGCCCCCAATATCCATTCAGCTGAGGCTGGTGCCCTTTTTTGTTAGTTCTGGTAGTAGATATTCCTTATGTTTAATGAAGAGAAAGTTGAGGTGTGGCGAGAAATGACATTGTAGCTTTAAGCTATGTTTGGTGCTTTAGGGCGAGAACTTCAGGTGTGTAAAACAGCACTGGGTGCACATGAGGGATGGAGTGCAAAGGTGGTTTCCCACCATCTTTCCATTCCCTTCCTACCCAGAACTGCTAGGGCCCAGTTTGACCCCATGCACAACTTAGAACACTCATGGAACTGCTTGTAGTTGTGCCAATACAGCATGGCCCCTTTGGAGTAGCAATGCTAGCAGGGGTAACTAAAGCAAAGATAGTTTGTCACACCCCTCCCCTTTGGCAAAGTCCTGACATGAATCTTGTTCCAGAGTATTGGGCAGGGTGGCACAGAGCTGGTGCCATGCCACTCTGATTCCTCCATGATGGGGAAAACCTTAAGTTGCCCATTTAAAGCCGCTTTAAGATCTCTTTGTGCAACCAGAGTGGCACAAAGGGGACTTAGTGTGGGCCCTGGTTCTGGCCCATAATGTTTTGATACTTGCTAAAACTTTCACTTTGTCTGTGAATCAACTCTTTTTTTAATATTCACTGCAACATCTGCTCAATAATTCTTAAAACATAACATTATCTATTCCAATCAATGTGTTGGAAATTATTTCACACTCCAGCATAGGCGTTAATAAATTTCTATTTGAAATTTTCATTCCTTCTGTGCTACCTATTCATATTGTTGTTCCTTTTATTTAATTTTTATTATCATGAAGTAAAGCTCTCCTAAGTGAATGCCTGATGAATTACGTATTTTAAAAAACCAGCCTCCCTTTAATGGATCAAATGATGAATTATGATAATTAGACCCATTATATAACCTCCATCCCAAATTTCCTACATTTGTATCACATTTTTCATCCCAAAGAATCTCCAAAGTGTAGAGTGTGAGTGTGTGTGTGTGTGTGTGTGTATAGCATAGAAATGCAACCCCAAACTATCTACTCAAGTGGCAGCTTCCCATGCTGCGCTGGCTTCACTGATACTTTATTTAAACTAGCTTTGATATAGACAAAGGTAGCTCAGATCTGTCTACACATGCTTCAATCACACCTCTTGATTGCAGTGTAGACATTGTCTAAATTATGCTGGGGCCTTTCAAGTCCTTTGAGAAACCCAGGATCAGGAGAACACCTTGGCACCCCACACCTCTTAGAGGCACGGCACAGGATCTCACCCCCTAGTTAAGTGTGGTACTATATACAGGTAGGAATACAGGAACTGGATGCAGTATTGTTAAACATAAGAATATATGGGCACAGGTACAACACTTGGCTTGTGACAGTGTTATACACAGGTATTTGGCACAGCATCATTTTTGTGTTATAGAGGTATCTATACAGATATGTGTTGCAATCTGTTTGTACACTGATAGTTCCATAAATAGTTGATGTGGAGCTTTATGTGTGGTGCAGTAGATGTGGTAGAGGTTTTATCTTTAGGTATGTAGATATTTAGTGCAGATATTTTGTTATACTGAAGTAGGAACCCAGGTGTTATGTATTCAGTATAGATCTGAGCGTGATCGTTCTGATGCTTGTGGAAATTAGGAGTTGTTTCATCAAAGTCAGTGGAGTTATACTGGTGTAAAACCAGTAGAAGTGAGATCAGAATCTAGCCACTGTAGCAGCTATACAAGACTGTCAGTACTGTGAAAGCTCCACAGTAGCACAGGGAAGGAGGTTCCACTGCATTTTGCATAATGGAGAGGTGGGCTTCATGCCAGTGCTTAACAGGCTGGCATGGAAGGGAAGGGAAATCTGGGGGCGAGCCCCCCTGTATCCTTGCTTATGCAAATCAGTTAATTGTTAGAGCCTTCTGTGGTGATGCAAAGGGCAACAGCTGCTGTTCTAGCCCAAAGGCTGAAGAAGCAGCCATAAAATGGCTGTACTGCATCTCCACAGGCTGCCTAGGGCTTTCAGAAAGGGATTTGTGCCCTCCATACTACATGAAAGACACCCACATCAAGCCAATTATTATTTGTTGTTGGTTTTCGTTATTTTTCTTGCATGCTAAAAGTAGAAATTAGCTGAATCTTTAAAAACAAATATTTTTTTCCAGCTGAAGAGCCTTAAAGTAACAGATTCCAAAACAGCTTCCCCCCTCCTCCCCCACCGCCTTTTGTTCCTCAAAATTGGCTTTTTTATTCAAACAAACTATTGGAAATCATTAGTTGAAATATTAGTGGGGAAAGCCATTTCTTTTCGTAATTTAGATAGATCAGTCATTAACATTTGAAAACACCTACATGGTGTAATTTTAATGGAAATTTAAATACATTATTCTGTATAGTCTGCCCCACTGGATTTATACAGTATGATAAACAGCAATGGTTCCAAAATCTACATGCCAGTTAATAATTACACATTAGGAGCTCTCATATTCTGTACTTCCATGATGGATTTTTTTAAGCTTGCTACGGTTAAAAAGGAGGATCTAGTTTAATTATATTTGCCTACTTGTATGGATTTTACTGATACTATTAATAATAAAGATCCGCTTGGACTTTCATTATGTGTAATATTTTATCCAAACCAGTGCACCCATTACCAGTAATCAGTGGAAACCAAGAACACTAGAACAGTTGTTAGATTGTTAGGTTTGACTTGCGCCCCCACTTGACAGATGCATGGGGAGTCAAGCATTATAACAATCACCACTAGCAAGGTTCTGGAGGCCCCCCCCCATGTCGCAATTTGTACTGCAAACTTATAATGGACTGAGGGTATGAAAGGCCTCTGAATAGAACAGAAGTTCAAATCTAAAGAGCAAACATACAGCAGGCGGGATCACTGAAAGAAGCGGCTTTTTGTTGTTGTTGTTGTTGGACTGATCTTGAAAATTGATGCCCAGCCTATATGTATTGAGGTTCAGGAAAGATTTCATCACTTTTATATTATGGTGGGCTTTACTAACATATCCCCTTAATCTTATGATGAATTTAATCAGACGATTCTCTGTCTAGGAAAGGGAGAAAGGTTTCAACATGTGTGCATTCAACATCACTTTGTTGTTCTCTGGGGTTGGTCAGGAAAGGCTGTGTAACAGTAGGTTACCTGCTGTTGATTTGATTTCAATCTGTTAGGAATTATGCCTAGATTTTAACTTTAATGAAATGTTCACATGAGAATAAATGGATTAAATAAAAAAAATAAAAATGCCATATACATTCTGCCAGTTGTGATTTTCATGGGATTTAAACTTAATTCTCAAACTTGACTCATTTGAGATCTGTAATATTTTTTTCTAGTTAGGTGTTACAGAGCCCTGGTCCTTTTTCAGTATCCAGGGATATTTTTATAATGTGATAATAAATGTTAGTGCAATATTTTGCTTCAATACATTAGTTAATCTATTCCTCCTCCACATGAAAAAAGACAATGGAATGAAAGACAAAAGCCACAGCATACTGCTGTGAAATATAAAAGGTGCAATAGAATGAAACCCCAGTGAAAATATCATTATATACAGATCAATTATGTAGCAGTAACTGTTTTCGTTTTCATTACTATGCTTTAAAGCCCCTCCAGAGTGAGAAAAAAAATTTTAACTTTTTTTTTTGTATCTCACTAGAACATAATAGGCTTTCATACATGTAGCAGTCATAAGGTATCCAGGGCTATCAGAGTTTGGCTCTACAAGCTGGATAGTTTTAGAGTTCCAGTTTCTTCACTGAAATAGATATTATATAAGAAATATAAATGTCAACAAATGTTTTTTATTTTTACCTTATTTCATTGAATTTGTTGTTTATATTTTTTCAAGACATACACCAATGGCCTATGCCACTGGATGCATTTACAATTATTAAAAACAGAATTAGTCATATATTTAACATTATGAAGTAAACAGCTAGAAAAAGGCACTTTTATCTACTGAGGCCACCTAGAATTCCAGAAGGAAAGAGAGATCCAACATTATGGTACCTCTAAATTGTAAACATGCTAGCTGGAGGATGCTTGATTCCCCTCAATGACAGGAGCAAACATCATGTCCAACATACTCTGATTGCTTCCCTCAATGAAATTATGTTAAAAATTACATTTCTCCCCCTTTTCTGGATCATGTTTAAACCACTCTGCTTTCATTGAGTCAAATGCCAGGGAAGCCCATGTATCACACTGCCTGGGACAGATAAAGTGAAGACATAGAGCGGTGTGTCTTGTAGCGGGGCAGTCACCCTGCTCTGGTTTAGAAGGGGTTAAAAATAGCCCTGGGAAAGGGCTGTGCAGGGGCAGCCAATCACAAGGGGACTTGAGGCGGCCAATCAGGGCCCAGATAGGCCAATATAAGAAGTGCTCCTGGGGAAAAGGAAGTGAGTCTTGCTCCAGCAGTGGAGCAAGAAGGACCTAGCTGCCTGGTAGAGACAGGGGTTCCTTGGACAGAGCAGTACTGGGAAAGGGCAGGCTGAGCTGGGGAGCTCTGGCCTGGTGACCTCCCAGGCTGAGGCCTTGCAGCAAAGGCCTGAGGAGATACTAGGGCTGCAGGGAGGCAGCCAGACCAAGAAAAGGCAGCAGGTCAAACCCCCTTGCCAGTGATGAGTGGCTATTTCAGACTGAAGTTTGCCCCTGAGAGAACAGGCTAGATGATGACTGGCAGTAGCCACTGAGGCAAGGTGGGTATAGGGGGTTGGGGTTCCCCTGGGAGGGGAGGCCTAGAGTGTGGGGGCACTGCTGTGGGGCAGCATCCCTAGGTAAGGGGCACAGTGGTTTGGGAGGGACGCGGGGCCTGAACTGATGGAGATAAAGGGACTGCAGAGGTGGTGGAGACAACAGGGCAGGTAACCGAGGGTGAGAAACCAGCCAGAGGAGGGCGCTCTTGAGCTGGATGAGCTAATTCCCAGACTGACCAGCAGAAGACGCTGTGCCGGTGAGTCGGCGGCTTGCTACATGTCTGTATAGTGGCACAACAGACCAAATTACCTTGCTATCTCCCTGACACTAACTGGAGGAGTCATGGAATGGATCTCTCATGGAAAGCCATTCAGTATGCATGAACAACTCTCTTCTGTCATAGGGGCAGCAGTGAGAGACTCCCTCTCCTGGAGCTACCCATCACACAAAGAGAACCTCTTGCTACAACCAATGACAGGGACAGTCTGCTTTACCTGTCTACTCATCCCAATCTGCAATCTGGTGCAGGGACATAAAGAGGAACAGAGCCATGGCCCAGTTGTGTACCTTGGATAGCCCTCACTGAAAATGCCAAGATCAGGACAGGCTGCAGAAGAACAGATTCTCCCAAAACTGGTGGTTATCACTGAAGTTAGACTCACCAACCAGTCACAAACTGAGCTCCTGATCCCCTACACTGGTTACCAAGAAGCTTAAAAAAAGAAATCACACAGCCCCCTTTATTGTATTCCAGTTCTCTGGCTTCCAATTAGTGCATAGGTTCAGTAAAGTGGGAAGTTACTGAAAAAGTATTTATTATGAATATTTCGTCTAGCTCTATTAAATAATCCTCACAACAACCCTTGGGTGTAGGTAGATTGTTGGTAATTAACCATTGAATATCCACGTTACAATGTATTCCTCCAAGTGCCTGTTAAGTTCACAGCAACAACTTGACTCTACCTGAAAGCACTGCCCTCCCCAAAGTGATACTTCTACCTGATATGATGTTATGATTAGTATTTTCCAATGCTGGAATATCATTCCTCTGTTTTTCCAGTGTATGGTTCAGTTATGTCTCAATTTCAGAGCCCTGGAGTCTCCACAGCCTGGGACATTACTCCAGTGGCGGCAGGGGGGGATGGCATTGAAATCCTGTTCCTGAAAGATACCCTTTAATTAGTATTTTCCCTTGGCTTTGTGAATCCAAATCTAAGCATATGTGAGTTGCTGTGCTTAAATAGAGGACAACCAATATAAAATAACATAAACAAGGACTGCAATATTAAAGTCTCCCAGAGATCAGAATCATGATCACTTAGGGGCCAATTCTGGAAAAAGTAGTCATGAGGCTAGTCTTTACTCTTGTGAATTGTCCGTCTGGCTTCAGGGAGACTTCTTGGATGGGTAAAGACTGTGCATGTGAGTAGGAATTTGCAGGATTGGGCTTTTAGTTTGTCTGAGCTATAGTCCTTCAGCAACTTTGCTTCCATACTATGGAACTTACTCCCGATTATGGGGATAGTTTTAAGAGCTCAATAAGAGACCAGATGTTTAATAATGCTTAGCACAGAATGATATAAGATCTTTTGAAAGCCATCAGTTTGCTCATCAGACATATAGGTATCAGAATAACAAATACTATATATGCAAAATACTGAAGGGATAAATAGGAAGGAGAAAATCAATACTGTGCTGAAATTTTGTTTGGAAAGAAGATAAATATAGCAGCATGAGAAACAGTTTTTCAGCTTAAACATGACCTTACAACCTTATGCCATGGTGGCTACATCAAAGAAAGAGGCCATACCTGAGATGATTTACATGAATAAGCAAATCCCTAAATTTACTACTCTGTTCCCCCCCGCCTTCATATATTGCCTTTGATGTCTCAATCTCTGAATGCAGGTGCAAGAACAGCAGTGGCTAAAAATGATATAAAATTACTTACATTACAGCCTAATGTTCTTGAAGTAGAGTGGGCTTTGCAGCTGGAGATGAAATGAATTTATGAACCTAAATGCTTCCCATCCCCTCTGTACAAATGCTCTCAGACTTCCACAGGTGGTCAGACTTCGACTGCCATCCAGCCCTTTTGCATTGCGTAGCGTGTATGAAATTCAGTTCTGTAGAACAATGAATGGGGAAAGGGAGCTCCCAACTTGAATATAGTTCATATGTATGTTTGGGACTTTTTTTTCCCCTTTAGAAACGATTACCTCATTGTGTGATCTAATTTTATATTGAGAATTAGGCCTAAGGGAAACAGACTGAGTGAATTTTGCAAGATGGTTTGCAGCAATAGTTAGAGCTAAGCTGCTTTGGCTTTTTAATTTGGATAAATGTTGAACACTCTGATCTAATTGTGTCCAACTCGAATCTGCAAACCTTTGCACTTTGGTGATCTAGTTCTAGGGAACAGCTATCCCAGGATATCCCAATTTGGAGCTCACCCTCAATTTCTTTAAAGAGATTTTTTTTAAATTATTTTATTTCACTCCTCTCCCATGCTCCAGCAACTCATTCCCAGGGATTTAATCTTCTTTGTTCTGGAGGTTCCATCAGCTGCAATATGCATTATTTATTATCCATTCAGATCTTATATGATAATCTGACTGAACCACATAAAGTATAATTGTTCAAGATAAACAAGGATAGATTTTGCTAATTAAAAATTAGGCAAAGGTCTCCATATTTCACACTGAAAGTTGCTTCCCCTTTCCTTATTTTGTATTTACCATAGTAAAAGAGATTGGTACTAGGCAGTTTGATGCATTCTTTTAGAAAAAGCAATTTTCTTGGCTTTTGATATATTAAATTGTATGCAATATATATTTGTCATGCTGTCTGGAGTGGTTCATGACTGTGAATACCAACTTCAGGGCAGACTGCCAAGAAGCAGGGCAGACACCCCAAACTGGTGGCATGTTCTATAATGAACTCCTGAAACACTATAATAATATTACCCTGGAGTCACAGACAATCCCTTTGGACATTCCAGTCTATCTTGCCACCCAGGCAAGCTGGACTTAGTGATAGTTGGTTGCCATACACCAAAGATGGTAAAATATTCATGTTGCTCCCAGTCCCAAGAGACTATCACTTACCTCAGGTCAATTTCTACCTCAGATTTCACACCAAAGACAACACTTGTACCCAAACCTAAAGTAAACTAAATAAGGATTATTAACTAAGAAAAGAAATCAGAGTTATTACAAAGTTAAAGCAAGCAAACATATACACAAGTGAATTGTACTCTATGGTTTTAGGTGACAGAGTGTTAGAAATCTGTCAGCTCTGAATGTCTTTTAGGGCTAATCCAGGCCGACCCTGGGGAATTTCTTCTTCTGTCTCATAGCTCTGGCCCTGTGAGAGTCGAAACAGCAAAGAAAAATTTATTGCCAGATATCTTTATTTCCTTCTTCCAGAATTCAAGCTGATGGGATGAGCCCTGTTACATGTAGCATCTTCATGGCTGTGAAGGGGCAATTTAAGTCTTCATATTGTGACGTCCCACCATGGCCCATTTAGTTTTGATAGCCCTTCTTGACGATCAGAAGATGTTCTCTCCTGACTAGGTTCACAGTTTCAGAGCAAACATTTTTTATAGTTATAAACCAAAAGTGTAAATATTACCTTATAGCATTCGATAAAGTGAGATTTATGCATGCAACAATTTACAAGCATTTCATAAAGTCTAAACACTAAACACATTGTTAAGTTCAATATCCATCTTAACAATATGTGATGGACTGCACTCCTGTATTCATACTATACACACTATTGTAATAATCTTTGTACCAGCCATGCCCCATGAGTTATTTTAAAAACTCATAATTTGGTGATCAGTAATATCATAGTAAAATACACATTCTTTTCTACATGCAAAGTTATGAACATAAGCTGAAATAATGACTGAAGTGTGTTACCCAGGTAAGTCTGGGGAATGGCTAAACCAGTTTCTCAAAGACAAAAGACAAGCTGATGCCCCAGCGAGGTGGCAGGAAAAATAGTGGACCATCACTTCCAAAGTGGCTATTTTTTGGCAAGAAAGGCAGCAGGGACAAAGAGATCTGCATGTTAGCAAAGAAACAGCATGAGGTCTCATTTCTCCACCATACCCTGTGTCTTTTGGTTTTCAGTTGGAAATGCTTTTCAAAGAGGGACTGAAACTATAAAAAGAAGGGGCAAACACCCCAAGACCTCCCTCCTCCCTCTCCCTGTCTATCTCACTCTTTGCGCCTGAGAAGAGAAAAGAAGCAGCCATTGGACTCTGGGGGAGAGGTCCTGACCTAAACAGTTTGGTCAGTAATGCTGTTGGAAGCATGTGGTGAGAACTTTGCTTAAATCTAATATAGTGTGGTAAATTAGACACTAGAAAGCATTTTATCTTTATTTTTCTTGTTGCCATTTCTGACCCTTATGCCTCATTGCTTGTACTCACTTAAAATCTTGTTGTAGTTAATAAACGTGTTTTACTTTTTCATCTAATCCAGTGTGTTTAAATTGAAGTATCTGGCTAACTCCATTGGGGTCGCAACTGTGTGTGTATATTATTCTCTTAAAAGAATCATGGACTTAATATATTTGGACTGTCCAGGAGAGGACTGGGCAGCACAGGACATACATTTCTGGAAGAAAATCTGGGCGTGTGTTGGGGATCACCCTGCAGTATAATTAAGGCTGGTGACAACCAGGGTGTGACTGGAAGGCTGCAGTTACACAGACACTCAGGGTGTGGCTTGCCGCCTGGAAGGCTGTGCAGGTGGAAGCCAATGTAACAAGGCAATGTAAAGCACTCAAGGTGGCAGGGCAGGGGTGACACAGCCCCTCACTGATCTAGATTGCACCCCAGAATATCACAATGCCTCAGCGAGCAGGGCTTTTATATAGCTTGCTCTTTCAAATGAGAGTTACACTTTAAGCACTGGTGTAACAATTTTAAGTGAGTCTCAAGTGTGGTGACGAAAAAGTCAGAGAGGTTACAGTTTGTTGCATCCCAGTATGTCACACCATACTATCACGCAAAATAAACTGGTTTCCATCAGTGAATTCCTCAGTGCTTGGCTGAGGCCTAAAGTCTTGGCTAGAGCGGGCACCTGATCTGTCAGCATCACAATATTTATAAAAAAGAAGTTGGGGAAAAAAGCTCAGGTTTAGAGGTTCAATAATAACAGAAATAGTATCAATGGGATCAGTTCTATCCTCCTTCTTCCTGATGAGTACTATTACTCATGTAAAAAGGCTCATTGATGTGAAAGGGACTACTCATTTAATTAAGTACTTCTAAATGTGCATAAAGGTTGCAGAATCAGGCAAATTGTTACTGGTAACAACATATTAGCAATATTAAACTAATGCCACCAAATACTAATATTAATATGACTAATAATTGCAAGCATGGAACTCTTTAACATACAAGCGTCTACATATTTTTCTGTTTAGGTTACAGATGAATAATTATATATTTAGCATTATACAATAGGGACACTATTTTTAATTTCTTCTTTAATATACATGGACAAAATATGGATCCTTTTTCAATTTGACAGTCAGGAAGCTCCTTAGCTTCCGAAATATTGGTGCTATCTAGCCACTTAGAACCTGATCTTCCAAACACAATCTTTCATAATGCCTGTTACCATGAATGATTCCATCAAAGTCAGTAAATACAGGAGTTTCCAATTACCAGTAATGTGTTTAAACAACTAGACCAGAAATGCATCACAATTAATTGATTTACTAGATATATAGTGTCTCGTGGTAATTGTTCTTGCTTCAGCAAAATTCTGATCATAACTATTTATTGAATACACTCAAAACTCACATGTAGAATGGTGTTAATCTTATTATATTTCCTTTGCATAGGTAGTAGAGTTTTGATCCATACTCAATCCCCAGAATGTTAGGGGTGTCCATCTGATATTCTGGCTTGGACCAAACTTATAGTTTGTCTCCTGATCTACATACAATCTTACATTAAATATGGCGTTTCTTGTCCAATATTTTAGTCCAGGTCCATCATCTAAGGGCATGTCTATACCACTGGGGATCAACGGTGTGGTGATTGATGCACCGGGGTCAATTTAGTGGGTCTATTGAAGACCCGCTAAATCAACCACAGATCACTCTCCTTTGGACTCTGGTACTTCAGTGGGAAGAGAAGCATAAGGTAAGTTGGTGGGAGAGCATCTCCCGACGACCCAGTGAGGCGTACACACTGCAGTAAGTTGATCTAAGCTACGTCAACTCCAGCTACGTTAGTCATGTAGCTGGAGTTGTGTAACTTAGGTCGACTTACCCCCATAGTGTAGACAAGACCTAACTTTGATGAATTTTTAAAATCCTCTTCAGTTTGCAGTTTTACCTTGACTTACAGTATAAGTTTTGAGTTTCTTCTAACCCAGTACAGAGAAGCTGAAATCCAAAATTACACTGGTGATTTCAGCTGAATGTGCACTACAAATTGTTTGCAAGGTTTCCTGGCTCTAGCAATATGAGCAAATGTCACAGATTTAATTTCCAAATCAAGATAAAACTTAGTCCTGACAAATCTGTACAAGCCCAGAGATAAGAAAAAATATTGTAAGTTGTCATAAAAGATGAGAAAAGTTGTATCATGTCCATGTTCAAACCTGAACCTAGTCAACTTTCATAGTGTTTTCAGTACTGTTTTGTTGTAAAATGTTCCCAAACTTTGCTGCTTTATTATGCTATTTTCCTGGGTATTTTTTCTAAGTCCGCAATTAGCGGCATAGATGCTGCCAACTTCTATCTTTCTTTTTTTCAAGGGTGTCTTTTGTACCTCACATGCAGTACTGAAGATCTCCCTGTTTTTCCACCTTTTAAACTCTTCCTCTTTTCTCATGTCTGTGAATCTTTGGTGTGGCAACCTCTGTGTTCCTGATGTGCATGGCACTATGTTCCTATGAATGTGTGTGGTTGTTTTGTAACCTGAACAAATGGGAGCTCAGATAGACCATTGGCTCATATTCATTTGTTACAGGAGGATATGAACCCATACTCCCAGAATCTCTTGATATTTTGTGACTTAAGCTATCTGATGGTTTTCCTGTTCTGGGGTTTTGTGTGTGTGTGTGTGTGTGTGTGTGTTCCTGTTCTGGGGTTGTGTGTGTAAGTAAACTTATTCTTCAATGTTGAGAAACCCCCATGGTTATTATGTAAAGAGAAAACAGACATGAAAATAAAGAACTGAATCCCACAACATATAGATTCACTCCGTTCTTTTTCTCTTTGATTTTAACATAAGATTTGGAATGAATTGCTCAATCATCTCAGTGAATTATTCCCACTCTTTCCCCCCCATTTTTTAGAACATTTAAATACGATGGCCTCCTTCCTTCCCCCTCCCCCGTCCCATTCGTTAACTATTTCCTTCTTAGATTGCTACCATTTCAATTTGTCTCCTCTCTCGCTCAGCCCCAATGCCTTTGATGGTACTTCTGCTTCTCTCCCCCTCACCCTTGAGGAATTAGTTTTAAGTCACACAGCTCCAATGATTGAAAGCCATCAGCTGTGCAAATTGCAGTAGGATCAAGTGGTAGCTGGAGCTACAGCAAAATGTTGCTTAGCAACATGGATATTGAACCCTATTATGTGGGATTGTATGCTTTTATATGACAACCAAGCAAAGATATGAATGGAAACATGTTATTTTCTGACAATGGGGTAAATAAAGGAAGATACCCCTCCACTGATATTAATGGCCTAAAAAAAACTTTACAGGGAACACTTGGGAAATATATTTGCAGATGCTGCCCCCATCTGAAAATATTTTGAGTGGATTTATGGGCATAAAAATGCCTACCTTGTTGTTGTTGTTCTACTTCTATAAGGCAGGAGGCGGGAACTGGCCATACAGCTTCACCCTAAAGAGCCCAAAAAGGGCAATGGGGTCAGCCACCTTCCCCCTGAAGGAAGATGGAGGTGTATTTGAGGGAGGCCACTGACCTTTCTTCTATAGACAGAGAAGATGGGGATCCTGAGTCTGTTTGTTTGTGAAAGGAGTCCTATGGGAAGAGTAGTTCTGTGGGAAAGAGAAAAGAAGTATCTCCAACTTATATTTGTTCTTAGATGACAGATTTGAATTTAGTGCAACTATCATTCAACTATCCGCCTATTTCCCCGTCTCAACTATACCTCTGCGGCCTTTAGAGATTCTGTCTCTACACCATTACATCTCTGATATCTGCAACTGCCCACTTTAGAGTTTACATTTACTGTCCTATAGACAAACTTAAGCATCATGACATTGTCATTTCACCAGTGCATTGTGTCAAAAATATATAATTTACAGTACAACATCACAATAAGATGATACCAAATGAGCCACAGAAGATATTTCATATCAATGGGCTGTTAAAATCAGGTTGATCTTGGGGAGGGGGGGGGGAAGCGGGAAGAGACTGTGTTGTGTAGTGGGGTGGTTTGTTCAGTCAGCAGGCCTAGTTGTCTGGGCCTCCAACTCCAGTCTTTCTTGTCAGTTCAAGGTGTCTCAGCCCTTTGGTACTGGTCTCATTGATAGCAACCCCCAGCTCTGCCCTCCTTGGGGCCAAAAGGTCATATCTCCAGAATGGGTAGGGGGATCTGGGCCCTCCTTCTCTACCAGGTCCTGGCCCAGGGCCTGAAAGTGAAGTGGCATGTAACAGCCTAGGTTTGGCTGGCCCACTTCCTCAGCTTCCTCAGGCCATTTCCTACCAACCTTACATCTCTGTTTGGGGCATGGTCATAGTGACTTAATGTCTTTATTGCAACCGCCCTACAATCTAGGGTTGATGCCTGCATCCTTCTCAAGTCATAGAATAATAGATTAGGGTTGGAAGAGACCTCAGGAGATCATCTAGTCCAAACCCGTGCTTAAAGCAGGACCAACCCCAACCACACACTGCTCCTACACACTCCCCAAGACAGAGGGAGAACCATGGGCAAGACTCACAGCCAGGTCCCCTCAGCAGAAGGTCCTCTCTTGTTGTTGCAGAGCTCCTCTAGGAAATGGCCTCTTTCTTCCCCACCCCCATCTGGAGCTGCTGAAGCTCCCTTTACACTGGCCTTCCCTGCAGAGGCATGCTTGGCAGTGCCAGAGAGGAGGGTCCTCCCCCTGCTCCAGCCCTTCCCCTGCCTCAGCCTTAGTGTGGGGTTTGTAAACCCCGTTACAGGTGCCATTGGCAATATTAGCCCATGAATTGGGGATCCTTTCTGTGCAATTTCTGAATTGTGGGTAATTTTATGAAAGGGGAAGCTGCTGTAGTGGCAGAGTAGGCAAGGAGAACCCTGCTAGCCTGACTGACAGAACTGACAGATCTTCCAAGGATCACCCAAGGGAGGAGTGAGCTAGTGAGAGGCTCTGCATTTAGGATGTTTTATTGTTTTGTATGATCTATACTCGCCTGTGACTTTATTGGTAAGGGTGTAAAGATGTTACACTGGGCAATGTAATGTGCGTGTTGATTCACAACTACTGCACGCCCCTGAGAGTGTTAAACTGTTAAACAGGAGCTTCACATCTTTGGGATGGAGTTTTGGGAGAGGCGTATGTTCAAGTACTGGGAGTCTGAAGGGTCAGTGCTGCACCCAGAGGAGCTAGGCAGGTTCCATCACTCGGAGGGGGTTGCCAGAAAGAAGGTCTGAGCCATGGGAGTGTGCCTAAGGACAGTGTATCCAAGCGCATGGATTCCCTTCATAGCAGTCCTAGTGGGTGACCAGGAAAGGGATCTGAGACACCATGTTTTTAGGTTAATTAGCAAGTTTTTATTGAAACAAAATTCATTATCTAAGTGCCATTAGAGCAGCTACCAGGAATGAAAACTAGCTCTCCCTGCTTTATTTTCTACCACTTCAATATGAAAGAAATTTTGAGAAGGTTGTTTATGCCATTGAATGATGTAGCCATTAAAATCCAGTCCTGACCAGAGTGACATTAATAGGACTGAGCGAGGATTCATTAGTGTATCTCTGGAAGTCAAAACCAGCATTTTTCAGTAGATTAACTATAGCTGTTGGATTAATCAGTTAGAGAGTTTTTCTCCATAGAAATTTGCCAAATTTGTCTTCTGCCAAATTGAAAAGAAATTTAGAATTCATCAACAAAACAGAGCAGAAGAAACAATACATTTACAGGAGAAGTCTAGTTTAAGCTTGGTTGCTACCCTTTTATAGCTGTTTATACCAAACACTAAAGAAAACATAATCCTGCAGAAACATTGATTTTATTTATAATACCCTCTAACATGCGTTTATGTCTTAATTTGCATTTTCCACCTCTAGTTCACATAGTTCTTCTGGTGTGTTTTGTATTACTTTTGTTTTGATTATGGACTCCAGAAAGCATGCATTTTGTGATGTCTTTGTAGCAACAGTGGAGCTGTGCAAGTGTAGTGCTCAGGAATAGGAATTAGGTAAGGTCAGGGGAGTGTTCTACTAATGGAATGTGATATAAAGGACTGGAAGATACGCAGAGCTTTAGGAAGATTTTGTTTTGCTGACTAATACTAAACCTGTCATCAATATTCCCAATGTAGCAGTGTCATTTATATTACACTGTTGATGGTTCACGTATTTAAAATTGTAATTTAATTATTCTGTTCATAACTGTGCTGTATTTGAACTTCAGTGAATTCTTGGCATGTTTATAATTATGCATATATTTTGTTGGAGAAATGTGGCTTTAATACAGTGGCCCTCTCTCCTAATTTTGAATTTTGTATTCCATGCATGGTTTGGATCATAAGAGAAATTATCTTTTATATGTGGCACATAAAACTCAGATATTTACATTTACAATAGGACTTTGTTCTCTTAAGTTTCCAATTCCAGATCTTGGTTAATGACAGAAGCTGTTATATTGTTTAATATTCTAAAGTGAAAAAGGCAGACTAGAATCAACAAAAGGAAATCACAGCAGTTGCACAACCCTTCACTGTACAAATGAGCCCTGCTTTTAATCTTTTATATTTAGGCTGAAATTCTGGATAGCCTGAAGAAGCAGGCCTCATGCTATGCCATGAATGAGTGGATCTGTGGAACATAATCCTCAGTCACTGCCTTGGGCCATTTTTGCCTCTATACGTGGATTTATAAAGCAGTGGCTTTACAGTTTGTGGCCCCATTGGCCCCATCCCTCTGATGTCACCACTATTCAATTCTCCTGAGGAGCAGGCCGTCACTGAGAATTCCTCCAATGAGGGAGAGCAGTATTCAACCTCGGAAAACTCACTGGCTGGTGTACTCTCAGCAACCACAGAATTTCAGTCCCTTTTGTTCAGGGACTGAGTTTCATCTCTTCCCAATTAAATAGTTTAATGTAAGTTCTACTTATATATCATGTCCTCTCCCCTGACCAGGGGTTTTCTGGAGGAGCTTATCTACTCCCTGCTGGTTTCACTCCCCAGGCACACCCCTGGGAGTTGAGGCAAGCCTCTCTACTCTCTCCTACTGGGACTTTCCTCTCACTGACTGATTTCCAACCTTTCTAGTCTGCTCCCAGACCTCAGCTCTCAGACCATTTTCCTAGAAGCACAGAAGAGCCTGATCCTCACTCCCTAGCATAATCGCTGAACTCAGGCTGCCCTTTATATCCGGGGCCAGCTCTAGGCACCAGTGCTCCAAGAGTGTGCTTGGGGTGGCACTTTCCAAGGGGCGGCACTCCGGCTCCTTTTTTATTTTGCTTGGGGCCCAAAAAGCAGGGAGCCGGCCCTGAGCAGAGGTGAGCTGCGGCGGTGGGGGGCGTGGGGAGGGCCACAGGAAGTAACCCTGATGGGGCGGGGGGCAGAGGAACCACTCCCCCCCCCCCAGCTCACCTCCACTCCACTGCTGCCTGCTCCCCAGAGCGTGCCGCCGCTCCGCTTCTCCCCCCTCCCTCCCAGGCTTGCCTGGGAGGGAGGGGTAGGAGGGGAAATGTGGCACGCCGGTGGGAGGAGGCAGGGCTGGGCATTTGGGGAAGTGGTTGGAATGGGGCGGGGAAGGTGCGGGGCTGGGGGGGGGCACGGGAAATTTTTTTTTTGCTTGGGGTTGCAAAAAACTTGGAGCCGGCCCTGTTTATATTCCCACAGGCCTGGGTCTACATCACCATCTTCTGCCATGTGACTCCAGAACTTATTCCTTTCACCTGGGAAGGTGGGCAGAGTCTGGGACAGGGTGTCGCTGAGTCCCAGCCTCTCTAAAAGGCCAGCTTATTCTGTGACACAATCTTTTCTGTTTTGTCTACAAATGTCAAGCACTAGAGTATCTATTTTTTTAATAATAAATGGCATATCGATTGTTAGCAGAATTGAGTGTATATATACACATCTCTTTTCAATACAATGAAATTTGTCTTATTGACTAAGTGAAGTTCTGGGCAGTTTGCTGGATATTGAACTAGAAATTATATATAAGAAGTGCAAAAAGCAACTTTCAGCTAGGACACCTTTAGCACAGTTGTTGATTCAGCTGGGCATTGCTCTGTCTTGATTTACCAGGCAGAGCTGCTACCAAAAATCAGCCTCATATCTGTTTGAATTGCAACTGCATTAAATCATAGGGGACAAACACTGAGTAAATCAAGGAACAGGAAAAAGTCCCTAATAGTTGGACAAATGTCTGATCACCAGTTAATAAACACAACTTTTTATTTAAGTTTATCGAAACAATCTTAAAAAGTGATATACTATTAAAATTATGGACATAAGCATTGGCTTCACTGTTAAAAAAGTCACAAATGAGAAAAGTGAAGTTATCCTCAACATTAAATATTTATTGTAACAGTACAAGTGGGAAAAATTTAACATTTCATACTTGTGTGCCTTAACTTTTTCTTAACTGAAACAAAAATTTTCTCATTTAAAACATACAATTCCGCATTTCAAACACACTGAATTTTTAATTTAAAAATTAGCTTTTGTTTGGATTTTACCCGTTTTTGTGGGTTTCAGTGGCCCCTTTGCAAGCAAAAAATTCATAAACATGGCAAATTGGAAAGTAAAAAGGACTTTTGAGAATTTGAAGCTTACTGTGACTCAGACTTCAGGTAGTTTCACATTTCACTGTGAATATTTTGAATGTATTAATTATTCATTTAGCTACACATTTGAACAACATTATTGCTATTGTATTGCCCCATACTGCCAGGCCGCACCTCAGATTCCAGAAAAGGCATGGATCCCATGCCTGATGATATCCATGGTATAGATTTATTGTATATTCAGGTTCGTGCTACAAATGCTTTGACTATATGATGATATGCCTGCAATCCTGCTCCACTGAAGTCAATAGCAAAACTCTTTTCGACTTCAGTGATGCATGCTTGGGCCTCGTCCAACGCTCACTGAAGTCAATGGGATGTTTTCCATTTACTTCAATGAGCTTTGTACTCCATTGAACAGTGGGAGAAGAGAGTCATCCTTCATTAGGCTCTCCATTAGGCTCAGGCATAGCTAGTCACATTCCTATCCTTCTGTCTTTGGGATTCCATAACCTGGCAAGGAAACAGGTAATGGAGCAGCCAGAGATGCTCTCTCCCTGCTTCCCTGTAATACCAGTTGGATGCTGTTGAGCAGTTATGCCAGGAAAAGATAGCAGCTGCTCAGATCACACAGCGCTCACATCGGAGCTGCCCCTGGGACTGCAGCGGAAAGTAGTGGGAGGCAGATGCAGAGATGGTGCCTCTGGGCCATAGGTTAGATACCAGTGATTTATAAGTCACTCATCAACATGGTATTTATTCTGTACCAAGACTAAAGTGTGGTTTATGAGCACAGTTGTAACACACTGCAACCCTGTTACCTGCAGGTATGGATGTAAACTACATAACAATTGTGTTTGTTTGAAAACTGGTTCACATATAGTTACAAAGCCTAACATGGCCAGGGTCTCTGACACCTGTGGCCAGCAAAAGCTTCCTATTAGAGCTATCAGGCAGCAGACCTAGAGTGAAAATTTTCTGTTAAAATAAAACTTACCAGGGATATGTTATGAATTTCCAATCCTGATTTTTAATAGAAAATACTACTTCATAGCTTCTGCAGCTGTCAAGGAATGTAATAGAAAAGCACAGCAGCTGGAGAGGAGGGAGAGAGGGAATAGTTGGATCAGCAACCCTGAAGAAGAGGAAAGAGGTGGGTTAGTGGCAGAAAATAGTGGAGATAGAAATGGGGGAAAATAAATAGTAGCTAGGAACCAATGCTGCCATGGGTTATAAATAATGTCATAGATCAAAACCACATCTATTGGAACGCAGTGATCCATCTCTGGGTTCAGGTGACATTCACAAATCATTCATGCTTTCTCTTGTGCTTTTGAGAAGCACAGTATTGCCAGTCCCAGCTGTTTAAAAATCATGAGTCGGGACTCAAAAAATCCTGAGATTGTCTTAAAAATCCTGATAGATAGGGATTGTCTTTGCCTTCTGGTTTCTGAGCCTGTATGCTACACTCAGTTCACATTTTCAAGGTTTTCTCTGCAACCCAGAAGGCCTAGAAACTTATTTTTAAAATGAAACCTGAGATTTTCACCTGATCACTTCAGGAGCTGGGTCTTTAAAATAAAATGCCAAATATTGAAAGACTGCAGATTAAAATAAAGAGAGTTGGCAATACTGCACCTACAGAATCTCATCAGAGAACGGCAGCCTTAAGATACACAACTGTCTATATATTTATGGAATGCTATTCTACAATGTAGTGTAATCTGATATAACTTGAAATCTAGTATGAAACCAACATATGCTTAAGCAATGTGTACAATGTTTTATAATGGTCTGATACAGACAAGTACATTCAGCGTGTATTCCTTTTGCTTTGTGACTTCCAACTAAACAGACTATATCGATTGTTAGTAATTATATAGGGTTAGAGGGAGTAAGCCTCCCACCTCATCCCCTCCATTCTGTGGATCAAAGCTATCCACATATCAGCTGTGGATACTTGGGGACTCACAGGAACTGTGCACAAGATGCTTCTGCAGGGAGCAGCTGGTCAAGAAGTGGGTAGAAATTGGGCAAAGTGGGACTACTGACAAAAGTAAGGCCTTGACCCTGCAACTGCATGTTGACAGGCACAGGGGTACACAAGAGGCCTAAATGTTTGCAGGATCAGACCTTAAGATGAGAAATATAAGACCAGCCTGTTGTATGACTTTAAATGATCATTTTAATTGACTTTAAATGGTTAATGCTTCCGGAAGCAAATCAGTTTTGGAGGTGTATACATGTGCTGGTTAGAAAAGCAGCCCTTTCAAATCAGCTTCGATTTTTATTTTACATATTATTGTGTTAAAATAAACTGAACAATTTAAAATATTTGTTTTAACTGTGGGGTTGTTGCTTTGTTTTGTTTTCATTTTCCTTCCTCTTACTCAAGCTATTGTTTCTAACGCCACTTCTGGCATATGCAGGGTTATTTTTTGGTTATCTTCAGGCGCACCTCTATTCTGGTCTTGATCATTAATCTATAGTATTCACTTCCTCATTCCTATTAAAGTATTTGAGTTCCTAAGGAGTTCAAAAGCCTGCAGATTTAGTTTCCTTTTATTTTAGCTACATACAGCAGTGGGTGCTAGTATTATGATGCAAAAGTGACCATAGAGTTGCATTCCTGTGACAGATATGCAGGAAATAGGAAACTGAGGGTTAAAGGCTAATGATGGCATAATAAAGGAGCTGATTATTCTCATGAATGCAATCACTGTATGGAATTATTATGAAACTCAAAGTGAACCATTGTGCATCCCCACAGAGATAGTGTAATGGCATTCATGTATAATGATATAAAAAGAAAAACAATTAAGATAATTACTACATAAAAATAGAACTAGTTAAAAGTAGTCTTGCATGCAATTTAAAAAGCTTTTTAAAATATGTATTCCATATTATTTTGTCCCTGATTTAAATTAAAACAAAAATGCCATTGTGCAAGTGGAATAATGAACAGTGTGTGCGGTCACAAAGATATGTACACATATCTTGGATGCTAGAGTCACTTGGCCTTCAGTTCTGTGTTTCACAGCTCCCCTGAGGCATAAATTATATATCTTTACAATTGCATACTCTGTTTTATGTTTCCTAATTTCTCTCTCCCTCTGTTATTTGCCTTCTGACTGAATGTTTTAATGTATTTACCATAAAACGTCTGTACTGTTTTCTGCAGTACTGCCATCCATCTTATTTAGAGCCTGATCCAAAACCCAGTGAAGTCAATGGAAAAGACTCTCATTGATTTCAATAGCTCTGGATTCAGAGGCCCTTAATTCCCTAGGGAATTTTGGGACAATATGTGTAAAACATACTGATTCTTCAGTACCTTATTCCTGTGAGTAGTCATTACTCAAGTGAGTAATCCATTAGACATTAATGGCAGGGGAAAGGGCAGTAAGTAAGTGGAAGCAGGATTTAGCCTTCTGGCCCTGATGTGTTTCCCACCCCCCCCCCACCCCACCCCCAGAAAGTCTGCATATGGCAAATAGCCAAGGAACCAAATTTGCTATTATTTTTTCTGTATTATCAGAGGACCAAATCCCATAATTGTGCAAGCCCAATTAAATGACCTATGCACAAAGGCGTTCTGTGAGTGATTCAGCTCGCCTCCAATGCCCAGATTATAGGATGCTAATAGAGCCCTATATACGGAGATTTGGCAGGTGAATCCACCTAATCTTGAATTTATTGACCATACCTGTGGTATTACCTGCCTACCCCCATACATATTACCAACAATGAAGCCTCTGCAAAGCTGAGCTCTAATCCACAAATGCCCCCACCCCACTCCTCCACAGTATCTATTTTCTGCCCCTCTGCAAGTGAAACCACACTGGTTCCACTGCTTTTTTGGTTCTACATTCTGGTAGAGAAAGGAATAGGATTTGGGCCTGATGGCCAAATCCTGGTGCCATCAGAGTCAATGTGGAATTTAACCACTGACCTTGTTAGGACCAAGATTTGGGCCTTAGTTAATCACAAATACGAATGTTTTTTGTTTTGTTTTGTTAGATGTTGGGTGTGAAGATGAATTGGATTCTCCTAAAAGTACTAATGTTTCTGTGAACTCACTGACAGTGTTTGAGTTGGTGTTGTTTGTAGTGCCTAATATGCTTCAGGTCCTTTATGTCAGCACCATCTGGATGTGTTTTTAAAATGATCCTGTACAGTATGCTCATGCATCTCTTTAGCCAAACAATTTTTGTCACTCCCAGCCATCATTCAAGCATAAAAAAGCAAATATTCTACAGTCCTCTCTTAAATAATTGAATGTCCAATGAGTTACATTAATCATTTTCATTGCTTATCTTCCATTGCACAGTACTGGTTTGTATTCGCCCAGCAGCACTGTTTAACTGTCTACTAAGGACTATCACCCCTAATTCCTTTAGTGTAAAAACATCTATTGAAAAATAATGAGCCATCATTTGGCACTAGACCATGCAAGCGATAAAGAAAATTCCTTTAGTAAGTAGCATTGTGTAAAATAAAATATGGGAGGGCATGGATTTTGTGAATAACTTAGTCATAGATAAAGCTACACTTTAATTAAGTATAACAGATGAGACAGCTTGTTAGTGCACTAGCTACATAAATCTTCATCAGAAATACAGAAATTGCTTCATCAGAAGCAATATTCTAAACATGAAGCACATAAGTTGCTTCTTATTTTAATGAAAAAATAATTGAACACTCAGGTTAGCATTGCTGATGCTAAATTTGTGCATGATTGCATTATACAAAAATGTGGTGGAAAAGGCTCTTTTCTTTGAGAAGACATGACAAAACGACCACATCCAACCCCCGTTGTGATTATTGTTAAATCTCAGGACAAGACTAGCAAAGTGAGAACTCAGAGGCTTCATTACTCAGTTCTCGATGGTGGATTTTGCATCACTGGAAATTTTTAAATTAAGATCGGATCTTTTTCTGAAAGACATACTTGAGTTCAACAATGGCGATTGGACTCGAAGCAGGAGTTAATTTAAGGAAGGACAATGGCCTATGTTATGAAGGAGGTCAGACCACATGTTCACAGTTTCTCAGTCTGGCCTTAAAATTAAAATTTATAAAAGAGCACATAAAACTACTTTAATGTATCCTTTTTTCTTACATTAAACAATATGTTGTATGGCTTGAAGTACAAGATAATGAGTTTCAGTTATTCACTGATACTTATAAATGGGTGTATTCCTGTGATGCACATGGCATCTATATATTTCATTCCATGTATTTATTTATTTATTTTACATTGACTTAATGCTATTGTGGAAAGCAAAATTAACTCATCATAGTTATAACTATAACTATAAATATAAATATATTATGATTCTAACTCATAACCAAAATACTGCACCAATCCTGCTGTACTTCCTTACATGCACTATCAATAATCTTGCTTATCTTTCATTACAAACACTGGTAACTCAGATTTCCATCCTACAAAGAAATATGTATGTGTGGCGTTTAACGCACTGACTTCTATGGGACCACTCTGTGTAAAATTATGGATGTGCTTAAGTCTTTGCAGGATAGGAGGCTAAATATATATTTGGGTACTTTCTTCCCTTTGCTTACTTCTGTAATGTACAGTTCTCATCATTTCATGCATGGAAAATTGTAGCAACAAAGACACAGTTTAAAGACCCTTTGTTTAACCCATGAAAAATAATTAAAATACATTTTTCATTTTAGTATTCTCTCAGAGCTTAACATACTGTGAGAAACTCACAGTGATGCAAAACAAGCTTAAAATCAAATGTCCTACCCTCAATTTGACAGTCAACTTTGGAAATGAACGGTTTCATTTGCTGACTTACATAACTTTCTACTTTTTTTTTTTTTTTTTTTTTTTTTTTTTTTTTGTGATTCTGACATGTTAACAGTAAAATAGTCTTATCGGGAATCATGCTTTAAATATAAAATGTTACCTTTTATGGAGATACTACTGAATATATACCAAGTGATTTTATCTGGAATTGCATGAAAAACACGTTACCAGAATGAGAGAGAAAGAAGAAGAGATTCCACTCTCCTCAGTATAGCTGGCATACATGCATCCTTTTCCTCTCAGTTTTTAAATCTTTCCTTTTATCACCTTTCTTATTATTTTATGCAATGATTTTATTGTCTGGTTTAATGTTTGCAGATGGTATCATAACACTAGATTAGCTCCTCACATCTTCCCTGGGCTGCTGGAGAGTTATTAATGCAAAATGGTATGTTGAGGCTTGAAATTTTCATTTCATTAAGCCATTAGCTCCTATTATTTGACCGGGGGACAAATGCAGCCGTTTCCTCCATACTTACAGAAGTCTCCTTTTCAGTGGAACAGGAAGGTTCTGCTGTGGACAGGGGGCTGTCCAGGAACAGCATGAAGGGAGAAGGAAGGGACAAGATATGGTCAGGCTTGTGGCTGCGGTAGGAAAATATTGATACATAGATCTCTATTTCCTAATTACCCTGCATAAGATACTTATGCCATTTCAATTCCTTCATCTCCTCTCCTCTCTATTCTATATCTCCCCAATTCCTTGCCTAGGTACATGTGCTCGAGAGCTAGATTTACCCTAGATTATCTTTTTTTTTTTTTTTTCAAAGTTCCAAATATACCAGTTTAGACATTTTGTACTGTGAGCTCTTAACAGTGGCTAGCGATTGGAAACAAATTGTTATGAACATATCTTCCTATAAATGGGAATGAACTGACAGAGCAGTTACATTTCCCATCTCCTGTAGATGAAGGATTTTCAGGTTTTATATTACTGTTTTCTTATGCCATGAGTTGTATTTTAATATTGCATCGTATGATTGCTCTTCATGTTGATACTTACCAGTATATTGAACTGCAATATAATATTAATTGAGTTCTACATCTCTTCAAAAGAGAGCTATTCTACCACCTCATTCAGATCCCTTTATAAATTGCAAACATTTCTGCACTCTATTGGGGGATGACAAAGAATTGTGCTTCTGAACTGTTCTCTTGATATACATCTGAACATGTCTGCAAAACTAATGCATTCACATACCAAGCTCCCCACACATTTTTCTATGTTGCCACCACTAGTTGCTAATTTTAGTCTCCAAACCTGTTAGCATCACTGAGTTTATCAAAGGTTATCTAGCACCTCTGAACAAGCAGGCATTAGGCAATGAATTCTAACTCACATCCAGAAGTCATTTAATGTTGTAAAAAATGCCCTGCCACCCTTAGAGCTACATTGTGATACCCTTACTTACACTGAGCAGTACCTTACTACACAAATAGTCCCACTGACCTCAGTGAGTCTAAGGTACTATTTAGTGTTTGTAAAGGTATCACAATCTGGCCCTGACTTAGGAAGACAAACCAATATATAAGAACGAAATGTGTGAACTCCTAAATCAGGAAACACAACCAGACAATCCCCTGAGATATTTTCCTTTGTATTAGATTTTTATGTCCTCTAAACTTCTTGGATCAAAAATAGCTTAAAATGTCACTGTATCCAGCCGGGGGGGTGAGGATTGGGCCTCATAATCATATCTAAGGCCATCTCTGTGCATATCTTACAATATAGTCAAGTTAAACAAGACACCATTAGGGAAAATGTGGTCCTCCCTCTCTGTTTCAGAGCTCACATACGTGGTTTATAAACCCTAGGGCCATTTTAGATATGGACATACAGAGTCTGATTAATGCACATTGAAGCCTGTGGGAATTGGAGAAGGCCCACAGTTCCCAACAACTTTAGGGTGGGATTTTTGTGCATTTATCTGAGGACAGCAATTAGCTCTACAATAAGGAAACTACTTAGTTCTAATTGTGCCTCATTCAACTGAACTGTTTAAACACCTAATAATTTTCTATTATTTTTAAAATTATGTTTAATGGATAATATTCCTGTTTTGTTGTTGCTTGAGAAAAGTGGTAAGAATTAACTGATGTACTGTATAATTGTATTGATGGAAAAAAGTTATTAGGCATTTTAATGAAAGGAGACCATTAACAGGATTTGAATTTATGACCTTTGAAATGGGAAGCACTTGCTTTATCTGTGAGTCACTATAAATTTTATTACAATCTATATGAATGCATAGGTATTAATTAGCCACGGAAGGGCTTGTCTCTTATACTCTGAATGCAGTAGAAACCCACTGGAAGTTATAAGTGAAAAAATGATAATAAAAGAATAAGAGTTGAAAAAAATCAACAGAGCTTGTTCCTAGTTTATACAAGCTCTGCATGCTACATTTCATGAAAATCAGACTTTGTCTTTCTAGATCATTACAAAAAAAGCAAGTTGATGAACAAGGTTTTTTTCTATAAATCGTGATCACATGAGCACTGGTGTCTGTGTAGGTAAATTAATACTAAATACTAAATAATAAGATGGGTGAACTAAAGTGCCTCATATTAAATGAGGATATTGATATAATAGGCATCACAGAAACTTGGTGGAATTAGGATAATCAATGGGACACAGTAATACCAGGGTACAAAGTATATCGGAAAGACAGAACAGGGTTGTGCTGGTGGCGGAGTGTCACTGTATGTGGAAAAAAAGCGTAGAATCAAATGAAGTAAAAATCTTAAATGAACCAAACTGAATCATAGAATCTTTATGGATAGTAATTCCATGCTCAAATAATAAGAATATAGCAGTAGGGATAAATTACCGACCATCTGACTGGATGGTGATAGTGACTGCAAAATGTTCAGGGAGATTAGAGAGGCTATTAAAATAAATAACTCAATAATAACGGGGGATTTCAACTATCCTCATATTGACTGGGTACATGTCACCTCAGGATGGAACGCAGAGATAAAGTTTCTTGACACCTTAAATGACTGTTTCTTGGAGGAGCTAGTTCTGGAACCTGCAAGAGGAGAGGCAATTCTTGATTTAGTCCTAAATGGAGCACGGGATCTGGTACAAGAAGTGATGATAGCTGGACTGCTTGGTAATAGTGCCCATAATATAATTAAATTTAACATCCCTGTGGTGGGGAAAACACCACAGCAGCCCAACACTATAGCATTTAATTTCAGAAAGGGGAACTACACAAAAACGAGGAGGTTAGTTAAACAAAAATTAAAACGTACAATGCCAAAAGTGAAATCCCTGCAGGCTGCTCAGAAACTTTTTAAAGACACCATAAGAGAGGCTCAACTTAAATGTATACCCCAAATTAAAAAACATAACAAGAGAACCAAAAAAGTGCCACTGTGGTTAAGTAACAAAGTAAAAGAAGCAGTGAGAGGCAAAAAAAAGCATCCTTTAAAAAGTGGAAGTTAAATCCTAGTGAGGAAAATAGACAGGAGCATAAACTCTGGCAAATGAAGTGTAAAAATATAATTAGGAAGGCCAAAAAATAATTTGAAGAACAGTTAGCTAAAGACTCAAAGTAATAGCAAAAAAAAATTTAAGTACATCAGAAGCATGAAGCCTGCCAAACAACCAGTGGGGCCACTGGACGATCAATATGCTAAAGGAGCACTCATGGATGATAAGGCCATTGCGGAGAATCTAAATGAGTTCTTTCATCGATCTTCACGACTGAGGATGTGAGGGAGATTTCCAAACCTGAGCCATTCTTTTTAGGTGACAAATCTGAGGAACTGTACCAGATTGAGGTGTCATTAGAGGAGATTTTGGAACAAACTGATAAACTAAACAGTAATAAGTCACCACAACCAGATGGTATTCATCCAAGAGTTCTGAAGGAACTCAAATGTGAAATTACAGAACTACTAACTGTAATCTGTAACCCATCATTTAAATCAGCTTCTGTACCAAATGACTGGAGGTTAGCTAATGTGATGTCAATTATTAAAAAGGGCTCCAGAGGTGATCCTGGCAATTATAGGCCAGTAAGCCTGACTTCAGTACTGGGCAAACTGGTTGAAACTATGGTAAAGAACAAAATTGTCAGACATATAGATGAACATAATTTGTTAGGGAAGAGTCAATGTGGTTTTTGTAAAGGGAAATCATGCCTCACCAATCTGCTAGAATTCTTTGAGGGGGGTCAACAAGCATGTAGATGGGGGATCCAGGGGACATAGTGTACTTAAATTTTCAGAAAGCCTTTGACAAGGTCCCTCACCAAAGGCTCTTAAGCAAAGCAAGCAGTCATGGGATAAGAGGGAATGTCCTCTCATGGATTGGTATCTGGTTAAAAGATAGGAAACAAAGGATAGGAATAAATGGTCAGTTTTCAGAATTGAGAGAGGTAAATAGTGGTGTCCCCCAGGGGGTCTGTACTGGGCCCAGTTCTATTCAACATATTCATAAATGATTTGGAAAAAGGAGTAAAGAGTGAGGTGGCAAAATTTGCAGATGATACAAAATTACTCAAGATAGTTAAGTCTCAGGCAGACTGCGAAGAGGATCTCTCAAAATTGGGTGACCAGGCAACAAAATGGCAGATGAAATTCAGTGTTGATAAATGCAAAGTAATGCACATTGGAAAACATAATCCCAACTATACATATAAATGATGGGGTTTAAATTTACTATTATCACTCAAGAAAGAGATCTTGGAGTTATTGTGGATAGTTCTCTGTAAACATCCACTCAGTGTGCAGTGGCAGGCAAAAAAGCAAACCGAATGTTGGGAATCATTAAGAAAGGGATAGATAATAAGATAGAAAATATCATATTACCTCTATATAAATCCATGGTATGCCCACATGTTGAATACTATGTGCAGATGTGGTCACATCTCAAAAAAGATATATTGGAATTGAAAAAGGTTCAGAAAAGGGCAACAAAAATTGTCTCGCTGTACACAGCACTGGTGAGGCCTCAGCTGGAGTACCATGTCCAGTTCTCACTGTCACACTTTAGGAAAGATGTGGATAAATTGGAGAGAGTCCACAGGAGAGCAACAAAAATAATAAAACATTTAGAAAACCTGATCTGTGAGGGTAGGTTAAAAAAATTGAGCATGTTTTGTCTTGAGAAAAAAACCCTGAAGAAAACAGTCTTCAAATATATTAAAGGTGGTTATAAAGAGGTCTGTGATCAATTGTTCTCAATGTCCACTGGAGGTAGGATAAGTAGTAATGGACTTAAGCTGTAGCAAGGAAGATTTAGATTAACTATTAGGAAAAATTTCCTAACTATATGGGTGGTTTAGCTCTGGAATAGGCTTCCAAGGGAGGTTGTGGAATCCCCACCATAGAAGGTTTTTAAGAACAGGTTGGACAAGCACTTGTCGGGGATAGTCTATCTAGGTTTACTTGGTCCTGCTTCAGCACAGGTGGCTGGACTTAATGACTTCTCAAAGTCCCTTTCAGCCCTACATATCTATGGTTCTATAATACTGATATGGATTATTCTCATTGGGTTCAAATGTGAAGTTCCAAAGTTTTGCTGCTTGTCCCATCAACTAAGAGGGCTGAGATGGAAGGTGCAGAACATATTGTGGTTGGAAGCATTATAGACTTTAAAAGCTGCTACTGCTGGTAGGAGCATCAGTGCAGGGAAACTGAAATAATGCTACCTTCCATTTTCTAGGAATCCAAGCAGTTTCCCAGTGAACTCTCTACTGCTGGAGGCAGCATCTTTGTAGACAATACTTGGAATAGTGGATATTGTGCATTCATGGTTTTCACTTATACGTTCTAAAAAGAATTCCCATGCCCATTTCCTAAACCAAACATACATCTTCATCCAAACCCACTCAGAGATTCCTATGGCTATCCTTTAGACATCAAATATTCAGATATCTATAAGGTGAGGTGAGAGAAAAAACACTATGTATAACTTAACAGGAGCATGATAGCCAGATAGCAAAAGTCAAATATGCTGCTAACTTGAAATTACCTATGAAAATATTTTACAGCCAGCCATCTGTTAGAGAGATCCCAGTATGGTCTGTTGGCCAGAGAGTTTGTTTATTGCAATGTGGTTAGAATCACATGCAATAAAATATGAAACTCATGTAAAACACTTGCAGTGTATTTCCGATCTTTACTTTCTAACTGCTTGGCAGTTTTCATTGTTTTTCAACTTAGTTTCAATTCTCTGTCATATCTAACATACGCAAATAGGAAATTCGATTATGCCCAAACAGTTTTATAACATGTGCTAGTGACTCTGAACAGAGGCAAGTAGTTGAACCAACTCTTTCCTACACACCAAATAGATATAATAGGCCAAATTCATTCCAGGTGAAACTCACCTAACCTAAATGGATTTACCCCAGGAATGAATTTGGCCTAGCGACTTAAATACTGTGACAGACCCAGACCAGTGAGGTACAGGAGTCTGGTAGAGGGCAAATATACTGGTCACTGGATGAGTAGTTTTCTGTTCCCTGAGTGACCAGAGCAGGGGCTGCATTAGAGTAATCAGGAACCTGCTAGAACCAGTTAAGGCAGGCAGGCTAATTAGAACACCTGGAGCCAATTAAGAAGAAGCTGCTAGAATCAATGAAGGCAGGCTAATCAGGGCATCTGGGTTTTAAAAGGAGCTCACTTCAGTTTGTGGTGGAAGTGTGAGGAGCTGGGAGCAAGAGGTGCAAGGAGCGGAGAGGGAGTGCTGCTGAAGGACTGAGGAGCACAAGCGTTATCAGACACCAGGAGGAAGGTCCTGTGGTGAGAATAAGGAAGGTGTTTGGAGGAGGCCATGGGGAAGTAGCCCAGGGAATTGTAGCTGTCATGCAGCTGTTACAGGAGGCACTATAGACAGCTGCAGTCCACAGGGCTCTGGGCTGGAACCCGGAGTAGAGGGCAGGCCTGGGTTCCCCACAAACCTCCCAATTGACCTGGACTGTGGGTTCTTCCAGAGGGGAAGGTCTCTGGGCTGTTCCCCAACCCACATGGTGAATCTCTGAGGCAAGAAAATCTGCCAATAAGCGCAGGACCCACCAAGATAGAGGAGGAACTTTGTCACAATACTTAGCTAGTGTAAACTGGCATAGCTTCACTGATCTACACCCTTTGAGGGTATGGCCTTAATGCATTGATAAAATAGTGTTGCTCTCCACAGAAAATTTTGAGTAGCAGAGTGAAGAGAGAGCAAGTCTTCCTAACTAGTGTTAATTAAAAAGGAGGATCAAGGCCAAATTGTTAGGTTTTGATGACAGAGTCCTGGTAATAGCAGACAAATTGTTTGCAGATTCACATGTATCAGAAGAACCCTGGACAAATATGACTTCCAAAATGATCTAAAACTATTTTTCATCTATGAGATGGAAGAATGGGGTGCTTTGTAAGAGATTCTTAGGTCAAATGTTGGTTGACAACCTCAGATAAATGTGTAAGGGGGGAAAGGGAATCTATAGATGTCTGTTTGGGTATATACACTATAACAGGCTAGCAATGTGAGTACACACCCACGGTTCTGGTAGGGCTTGTACAGCCTGTGCTAAAGCTTGTGCTACCATGTCTTCACTGCTATTTTTAGCCCTGTTTGCTAGATTAAAGCAAGTACAGTTATGCCTACCTGAGCTGCAATCACATCTCTGACAACAGTGTAGACATACCCATAATTAGGGTGACCAGATGTCCTGTTTTTAAAGGGACAGTCCCATTTTTGGGGACTTTTTCTTATATAGGTGCCTATTACCCCCCCACCCCCTGTCCCGTTTTTTCACAGTTGCTATCTGGTAACCCTACCCATAATGTCTGAAGTCAGCAGCCCTTGCTCATTTCAAATATTACTGTGTCACCTGAGTTATCCTATTGAAGCCTTCTTTATGACTAACTTTGTCTTTCAGAAAACCAAGGGCCTGTTACATTGTTGTGTTACTCCCATGTCACAGTGGTATAACCTGGAATAATACCATGGTCAGGCTCACAGTGAAGGTGGAGGGACTACTCAGCATGAGTAAAGGCTCTATATTCAGGCTATTAGGTATCTCACAGGATGGCTGAGAAAATTAAATTGCTAAGGGTATGTCTACACTACGGGATTAATCCGAATTTACAGAATTCGAATTTTGGAAACAGATTGTATAAAGTCGAATGTATGCGGCCAGACTAAGCACATTAATTCGGTGGTGTGCGTCCATGTACCGGGGCTAGCGTCGATTTCCGGAGTGTTGCACTATGGGTAGCTATCCCATAGCTATCCCATAGTTCCCGCAGTCTCCTCCGCCCATTGGAATTCTGGGTTGATATCCCAATGCCTGATGGGGCCAAAAACATTGTCGCGGGTGGTTCTGGGTACATCCTCCCTCTCTCTCCAGGGAAGCAACGGCAGACAACCGTTTCGCAACTTTTTCCTGGGTGAATAGTGCAGATGCCATACCACGGCAAGCATGGAGCCTGCTCAGCTCAAGACAGCAGTCATAAACATTGTAAACACCTCGCGTGTAATCGTGCAGTTTATGCTGAACCAGAACCTGCAAAACCAGGTGGCAAGGAGTAGGCTACGGCAGCATGGCGGCGAGAGTGATGAGGACATGGACATGGAATTCTATCAAACCCCGGGCCCTGGCACTTTGGAGATCATGCTGTTAATGGGGCAGGTTATAGCCGTGGAACGCTGATTCTGGGCCCAGGAAACAAGCACAGACTGGTGGGACCGCATAGTGTTGCAGGTGTGGGATGATTCCCAATGGCTGCGAAACTTTCGCATGCGTAAGAACACTTTCATAGAACTTTGTGACTTGTTTTCCCCTGCCCTGAAGTGCCAGAATACCAAGATGAGAGCAGCCCTCACAGTTGAGAAGCGAATGGCGATAGCCCTGTGGAAGCTTGCAACGCCAGACAGCTACCGGTCACTCGGGAATCAATTTGGAGTGGGCAAATCTACTGTGGGGGCTGCTGTGATGCAAGTAGCCAAAGCAATTGCTGAGCTGCTGCTACGAAAGGTAGTGACTCTGGGAAATGTGCAGGTCATATTGGATGGCTTTGCTGCAATGGGATTCCCTAACTGTGGTGGGGCGATAGATGGAAGCCATATCCCTATCTTGGCACCGGAGCACAAGGATACCCAGTACATAAACCGCAAGGGGTACTTTTCAATGGTGCTGCAAGCACTTATGGATCACAAGGGACGTTTCACCAACATCAACGTGGGCTGGCCGGGAAGGGTTCATGACGCTCGTGTCTTCAGGAACAATATTCTGTTTAAACGGCTGCAGCAAGGGACTTGCTTCCCGGACCAGAAAATAACTGTTGAGGATGTTGAAATGCCTATAGTTATCTTTGGGGACCCAGCCTACCCCTTAATGCCATGGCTCATGAAGCCATACACAGGCAGTCTGGACAGGAGTCAGGAGCTGTTCAACTACAGGCTGAGCAAGTGCAGAATGGTGGTAGAATGTGCATTTGGACATTTAAAAGGTCGCTGGTGCTCGTTACTGACTTGGTCAGACCTCAGCCAAACCAATATCCCCATTGTTATTGCTGCTTGCTGTGTGCTCCACAATGTCTGTGAGAGTAAGGGGGAGACGTTTATGGTGGAGTGGGAGGCTGAGGCAAATCGCCTGGCTGCTGATTATGTGCAGCCAGACACCAGCGCGATTAGAAGATCACATCAGGAAACGCAGCGCATCAGAGAAGCTTTGAAAACCAGTTTCATGACTGGCCAAACCACGGTGTGAAAGTTCTGTTTGTTGAAAACCCGCCCCCTTTATTGACTCATTCTCTGTAAGCAAACTACCCTCCCCCCTTAAATCACAGCTTGCTTTTAAAGGAAATAAAGTCACTATCGTTTAAAAAACATGTATTCTTTATTAATTGATTATAAATATAGGGAGAGAACCGACAAGGTAGCCTGGGTGGGGTTTGGGAGGAGGATAGGAGGGAAGTAAAAGGCCACTGAAAAAATTCAATATAATAACAGCTTTTTGGTTGGGCTGTCCACTGGGGTGGACTAGGAGGGTGCACGGAGCCTCCCCCCCCTTGCATTCTTACACACCTGGGTGAGGAGGCTATGGAACATGGTGAGGGGGGGAGGGAGGTTATACAGGGGCTGCAGCGGCACTCTGTGATCCTGCTGCCGTTCCTGAAGCTCCACCAGACGCCGGAGCATTTGATCACGCAGCAGCCCCAGCGTTGCAGCCTGCCACCTCTCATCTCGAGCATCCCTCATGACCTCACGTTCACTGGCATCTTTCCTGTACTTAGATACTGTGTCCTTCCACTCATTCAAATGAGCTCTTTCATTGTGGGTGCATTCCATTATTTCCTAGAACATCTAGTCTCGCGTCCTCTTTCTCTGCCACCTTATCTGAGATAGCCTTCGGGACGGAGGAGGGAGGCTTGAAAAATTTGCAGCTGCTGGAGGGATGGAAAAAAGGAGAGAAGTTTTTAAAAAGATACATTTTACAGAACAATGCTTATACTCTTTCACGGTGAACAACACTATTCACATTACATAGCACATGTGATTTCAGTACAAGGTCTCATTTTGCATCTTAATACTGAGTGCCTGTGGCTTTGGTGTTAGAGATCACAGATGCAGGTCCGGGCAACAGAATTCGGCTTGCATGCTGCCATGGTAAGCCACTGTCTTTCAGCTTCTGCGCCCTCCTTTCCCACATACCAAGCAAAGCCTGTTGAGTGCTTTGGTTTTCCTGTTAACCTTCAGCAGCAGAAAACAAACTACACCCCCATCCAATTCTCTGGGATGATCGCTTTATCCCTCCCCCCACCACGTGGCTGGTATCAGGGAAGATCCCTGCATGAACCAAACTAACCCCCCTCCTCCGCCCACCATGAATTATCTGGGATGATCGCTGTACCCCTCCCCCCACTGTGTGGCTGATATCAGGGAAATCAGGGAAGATCCCTGCTAGCCAAACGCAAAAAGCTCAGCGCCATTCCCCCGCCTCCCCCCCCGTGCTTGGCTAACTGCAGGGAAGGATTTCTTTTCAGCCACAGGCAAACAGCCCAGTAGGAACGGCCACCTCTGTCCCGTTAATTAAATTCCCGTATTTCAACCAGATTACCATGAGCGATATCACTCTCCTGAGGATTACACAGCGAGATAAAGAAAGGATGTTGTTTGAATGCCAACAAACATGGGGACCATACGCTGCCAGGCTTTGTCATGCAATGATACCAAATTACTTGCTACTAGCATAGTGTGGTCAAGTGTCCTACCATGGAGGACGGAATAAGACTGCACTGCCCAGAAACCTTCTGCAAAGGCTTTTGGAGTACCTCCAGGAGAGCTTCATGGAGATGTCCCTGGAGGATTTCCGCTCCATCCCCAGACACATTAACAGACTTTTCCAGTAGCTGTATTGGCCGCGAATGCATCCCAAGTCCTCAGGGCAAATTAATCATTAAAAAACGCTTGCTTTTAAACCATGTTTTATATTTTAAAAGGTAAACTCACCTGAGGTCCCTTCCATGGGGTCATGGTCTGGGATACCGGCTTGGGAGGGTACTTCAGTCAGGCTGAGAAAAAGATCCTGGCTGTTGGGGAGAACGGAGTGCTGTGTGCTCTCCGCAAGCTCCTCCTCCTCCTCCTCCTCCTCTTCCCCGTCCGTAGAATCCTCAGGTGTGGCTGAGGAGATTACCCCCACCTCAGAATCCACGATCAAAGGTGGGGTAGTGGTGGCGGCCCTGTCAAGGCTGGATCCCCACTTTGAACTTTAGGGTACAAATGTAGGGGCCTGCATGAAAACTTCTAAGCTTAACTACCAGCTTATCTCTGGTTCCGCTGCCACCATTTCCCAATTAGATTCCCTTCCTGGGAATCCCTGAGAAACCTTTCACCAATTCCCTGGTGAGTACAGATCCAAATCCCTTGGATCTTAAAACAAGGAGAAATTAACCATCCCCCCTCCTTCCTCCCACCAACTCCTGGTGAACACAGATCTAATCCCCTTGGGATCTAAAACAAGGAGAAATTAACCATCCCCCCTCCTTCCTCCCACAACTCCTGGTGAATCAAGATCCAAACCCCTTGGATCTTAAAAACAAGGAAAAATCAATCAGGTTCTTAAAAAGAAGGATTTTAATTAAAGAAAAAAAGTAAAAATCATCTCTGTAAAATCAGTATGGAAATTAACCTTACAGGGTAATCAAACTTAAAGAGCTCAGAGGACTCCCCTCTAGTCTTAGGTTCAAAGTACAGCAAACAAAGAAACACTCTAGTAAAAGGTACATTTACAAGTTGAGAAAACAAAGGAAAACTAACACGCCTTGCCTGGCTATTTACTTACAAGTTTGAAATAGCAGAGACTTGTTTAGAAAGATGTGAAGAACCTGGATTGATGTCTGGTCCCTCTCAGTCCTGAGAACGAACACACTCCCAAACAAAGAACACAAACAACCACCTTCCCCCCCCAAGATTTGAAAGTATCTTGTCCCCTTATTGGTCCTTTAGGTCAGATGCCAGCCAGGTTACCTGAACTTCTTAACCCTTTACAGGGAAAAGGATTTTGGAGTCTCTGGCCAGGAGGGATTTTATAGTACTGTACACAGGACAGCTTTAACCCTTCCCTTTATAGTTATGACAGGCCCACCCTTAGAATTGCATGCAGCTCTGCGTAGAAGCGGCATGTCTGTGGCTCTGACCCGGAGCAACCTTTTGCCTCCTTTGTTTTCTGATAGGCTTGTCTGAGCTCCTTGACTTTCATGCGGCACTGCTCTGAGTCCCTATTGTGGCCTCTCTCCATCATGCCCTTGGAGATTTTTTCAAAAGTTTTGGCATTTCGTCTTTTCAAACGAAGTTCTGCCAGCACTGAATCCTCTCCCCATATAGCGATCAGATCCAGTACCTCCCATATGGTCTTTTTCGATTATCGGCCTGCATGGTTACCTGTGCTGATGAGCGCTCTGTGGTCACCCGTGCTCTCCTGTGCTGGGCAAACAGGAAATAAAATTCAAATGTTCACGGGGCTTTTCCTGTCTACCTGGCCAGTGCATCCGAGTTCAGATTGCTGTCCAGAGCAGTCACAATGGTGCACTGTGGGATAGCTCCCAGAGGTCAATACCATCGAATTGCGGCCACACTATTTCGGCGCTACTCCGCTCGTCGGGGAGGAGTACAGAAATCGATTTTAAGAGCCCTTTATTTCGAAATAAATGGCTTCGTTGGGTGCTGAAAAGTGCTAAGTGATTAGCAGCCCCATTTTTCCTGAGCAATATCTGGAACTAATTAAAAAATTGCATATTCATAAAAAAATTCACTTCATCTGAGTTTTTTTATGGACTGATTAGTCCCTCTATGACATGAAAGCAATACAATACAAATTACGTTTAAATTGGTAACAGTTTGTCCATACACCATTTGAAGTAATTTTTAATACCCTTGCTAATAATAAAACAATACCTAGCACTTACATAATACTTTTCACCTCTAGATCTGGAAGTATTTTACAAATGTGGGTAAGTATACTTATCCCGCTTTCATAGGGAGGGAGACTAAGGTGTAGAGAGGTTGCATAACACACCTTAGGTAACAATGTGAATTAGTGGCAAGACAGAAAAAACTACCAGACCTCGGTCCCATGCCCTAGGCAGCTATTGATCCATTCAACTTGTCCAATGCCACAAAAGCCCAGGTCCTTGGAATACTGTAATAATGCTGGAGTGGTTTTGATTTTTCTTGTATCACTTACTATTGTACCTTCCTGAGAACTAATACTTAATTAAATACTCTATCCTTTAAATCCTCATGCAACTAGTCCCACTTTTTCATAGATTATAACCCCAGAAGGGGTTATAAACCCACTGTGATCTGACTTCCCGTATAACAGAGGCCTTTTGGGTTTGCAAGATCTGGCTCGAGCCTGGAAACTGTCTTTTTTGCTTAGTTTCCCAGACCTGAAGAAGAGCTCTGTGTAAACTCAAAAACTTGTCTTTCTCACCAACAGAAGTTAGTCCAATAAAAGATATTACCTCACCCACCATGTCTGTTTTATGCTTTGTAACTTCCGTATGGAGCAGATCTGGGATTTGAAGTAGCGTCTAATGCTTAGAATGATATTTAAATCAAGAGCCAAGCTAGAATTCATTTCTGCTTCAGAGGTTTTTCCCCTGAGTTTCTGGCAACAAATCTGGAAAAATACTAGTTTGCCAGGCTTTAAAATCTGGGATCTGAAAATAATCTTATTCCTGCCTGTACTAGTTCCGGGGTGGGGCTCATCCCTTCCTGGGGCGCCTGGGAGCCAGGCCACCCCACTACAAAGCTAATAACAGTTAGGGCCCCGACCTTTGGGCAGGGATTGAGCACACCATTGACAGTTCAGCGCTCAGGCCCTTAGGCAGGGACTGAGCACACAATTAGCAGTTCAGGGCTCAGGCCCTTAGGCAGGGGCTGAGCACACAATTAGCAGCCCCGGCCCTGGGTCAGGGCGGGGCAGCAAACAAATAGTCTGTCAGAGGCCCAGGCCCCTTGGACAAGGAGGAGGAGAGACTGCCACCCGGCGCGGGGTGGCAGGGGGGAACACAGGCCCACCCACTCCACTGTGTTCCAGCCTGGGGCCCTATCCGCAGCAGTCCGTCTGCCGCGCAGCCAGTGGGGATCCTGACCGCAACACACTGACATGGGTTCGGGGTCTGCTATCCCCGGGCCACTTCCCATCTCCTCCTCCATGGGTACCTGTTCCTCCTGAGTTTCGTCTGCTGGGTCGCAGATCATGGGCTCCTCTGGGCCCCGAGCACCAGGTAGGTTTGTCGCTCCCTCTGGGCCCTCGGCGGGGGGAAGCTCAGACCGCTCCTCAGGATCCCGGGCTCTCGGCAGACTCGGCCAGTCCTCTTCAGGATACCGGGCTCTCGGCAGGCTCAGGCCCGCGGGAGCTTGGGCACCGGCGTCTGTCCTCTCCCACTGCCGGCCAGCTACTGAGCGCTGTGGCCTGGCCTTTATACTTCCTGTCCCGCCCCTTGACTTCCGGGGGGCGGGGACAGGCTACGGTGGCTCCGCTCACTCTGGCGGTTGTTCTGGCTCGTCCCTTCCTGGGGCGCCTGGGAGCCAGGCCGCCCTGCTACACTGCCCTAAAGGACACATAGGCAATAATGCTCAAAATAGAGGTATTAATCTTGAATTTCTTGATATTGTGAACATAAGTTATACTCTCGTTAAATGGCAGAAGAACATTGTCTTTCTGCCAGGCTTCCTGATGGCTAGCGTGTCTTCTGTCTGTATTGAAACTTCCTCCAAGATGATGAAATATCTGCAGGAAGTCATTACAACAGACAGCCTAAAGCTCCACTTCTCTGATGATGTCACTGCTGCTTTGTTTAGCATATTGCTGGCCAAACATTCACTTGGTGATAGCCTATGTGGTCTCCTTTTTCTAGAAACGCTTTGCTAGGAGTTTTGTTTTGTGCAAAAATGGTCTGTGACTCTATCTTACAAGCCAATGTTGCTCCTTAACTTAGATGTAAAAGAGTCTTAAGGATGAACAATGGAGTGGCATCCACTTACACCAGCTGAGGACCGGGCCCTTTAGTATGGAGGCTGGATAAAATTCCTCTTGGTCTTGAAATGAGATGAGATGGTTCTTGTAAGAGATCAACATTACTTCCACTAGTGAAGTCCTGTTGTCAGTGAAATCAATGGCAACGTTTCCACTGACTCCAATGGGAGCATGATCAACCCCTAATTTCCTAGAGTGCTAAAGAGGCTTTTGACTAGGACAGGTATGATTGTTGTTTCAGATGCTTTCATAAGCATAAGGCTTTGGTCACACTATTATTCAGTGTCACAATGAGGCTCACTCCTGATATTAGTATTTTACTCATCTATAGCTTAGATACTTTGACTACAGCCTTGCAATGGGCAGCAAAATCTGGTGGATTTTTTTAGATTGCCTATTGGAAACAATGAACATAAATTATCTTCATATGACAACAACATTGTATCCAAACATCTTACCACATCAGGTCTTGCAGTCATTTAAATTATTCAACAGTTGACTTTAATTTTGGGAGTTAAGACTAGCTATAGAGCACCTGTATTATGGGCCAAATCATTCCTAAACTAGCCATGATACTGATTTTATGCCTTCTTATGCTATCTATCTGTATTATGGGTAGCAAAAAGGGAGGGGAAGCAGGCTCTTCAATGCTGCTATGTACTAGGGTTGGCAACTTTCTACTCGCACAAAACTGAACACCCTTGCCCATGCCCTGCACCTTCTCTGCGGCCCTGCCCCTGCCCATTTCATCCCCCCTCCCTCTATCGCTCACTTTCCCCACCGTCACTCACTCACTCATTTTCACTGGGCTGGCTCAGGGGGCTGGGGTCAGGAGGGGGTGAAGGCTCCAGCTGTGGGTGCGGGTTCTGGGATGGGGCCAGAAATGAGGGGTTCGGGGTGCAGGAGAGGGCTCCAGGCTGGGGCAGGCGGTTGCGGTGCGGGGGGGGGAGTGAGGGCTACGAGTGGGGATGTGAGTTCTGGGGTAGGGCTGGGGATGAGGGATTTGGGGTGCAGGATGGTGCTCCCAACTGAGATCAAAGGGTTCAGAGGGCAGGAGGGGAAGCAGCAGCATGTCCCCCCTCCGGCTCCTATGCGGAAGTGTAGCCAGGCAGCTCTGCGCGCTGCCCCATCTGCAGACGCTGCCCCCACAGCTCCTATTGGCTGCAGTTCCCAGCCAATGGGAGCTGCAGGGGTGGCTCTTGGGGTGGTGGCAGAGTGCAGAGCCCCCGTGGCTGGAGGGGGGACATACCAGCTGCTTCCCAGGAGCTGCACAGCGCGGAGGATAGCAGGGAGCCTGCCAGCACCGCTGCATGGCGCTGCCAACTGGACAGTCAACAGCCCTGTCAAGCCACCAGGATCCCTTTTTGACTGGGTGTTCTGGTCGAAAATCAGACACCTGATCACCTTACTATGTATCCTTCCTGAAAAGATAGGTGGGGAGTGGGCAGGAAGTAGGCAAAACTTTGGCACAGTGTCCAGAACACCTAGCAGTAAAGCTGCCCTAGCGTGTGTTGCAACAGCTATAGATCCAGGTTGTAGTTCCTCAAATCACAACCTCCTTCCCAGGCTTCTCCAGGAGTGGCACAATGAGTCACCATTTAAACTGGGCTGATAGTGATTGTGACAGACTGAGAATATCCTGAACAAACCTATGGAATTAAGATAAATTTTACTGAATTAAATTACTGTATTTTCTGGCGTATAAGACTACTTTTTAACCCAGGAAAATCTTCTCAAAAGTCGGGGGTCGTCTTATACGCCGGGTGTCGTCTTATAGGGCGGGTGCTGAAACTTCCGAGCCGGACTGGAGAATCTGCGGTCGCCGCATATGGTGGGGGGAGCTCAAAAACGGCCGCGGCCGCATCCCCGCCCGATGACGAGGTGAGGGGGCGCCTCACCGGGAAGGTGTAAGTGAAGGGCGGAGCAAGCTGCAGGCGTCTGGGACGCCCGGGGTATGGAAAAAAGAGATAGAGCGGTGCTGTGCCCAGAAAAACACGCCTCTTTCACCCGTCTGGCCCGCCCTTGTATCCTATTACCGTACCTCCTTCTCTGCCTCTCAGATCTCGCTCCTGAGGACTGCAGTGAAGCGGCGCAGGTGCGCATGTGCGAGATCTGAGAGGCAGAGAAGGAGGTAATAGGATACAAGGGCGGGCCAGACGGGTGAAAGAGGCGTGTTTGCGCTACCGCTCTGATAGTCTTGGAGACAGGGAGGGCTGGGCAGGCAGGGAGAGCTGACCAATCCAAGCAGGCTTTGTATACAACAACCAGCCAATCGCCGGTAAGGTACATCGCTTGCCGTGATTGGCTGGTTGTTGTATACTGGGTACCACATACAGTACAGCACCAGTATCTGTACCTGTTCATACAGTATAGCACCAGTACATACAGTACAGTATACAAATGTCCAACAGTCAAAACCCCATCATGGCTCCACCAGCAAGAAGAAAGAAATATGAAGCCAGTTTCAAACTTAAAGTTGTAAACTTTGCCATGGAACATAATAACTGCGCTGCTGCAAGACAATATGGAGTAACAGAAAAGATGGTTCGGGACTGGAAAGCAAATGAAAAAGCATTAAAGAGTATGCCAAGGGGTAAGTGTGCATTAAGAAGAGGCACTCCACATTGGCCAGAACTCGAAAAACATGTAGCAGACATGGTGAATGAGCATCGCCAAAATGGTTATGTAGTGACACGAAATAAAATACATTTGTTTGCACTTCAGTGGGCCAAATCTAACCCAGATCACAGCAACAGATTTAAGGCCACTGTATCCTGGTGTACTAGATTCATGGGAAGGCATAATATGGTACTGAGGCAAAAGATGAAAATTGCCCCAAAATTACCTGCAGATCTTGATAGCAAAGTAAATAGTTTCCATCGATACGTAATACAACAGCGCACTAAACATGGCTATGCGTTAAGTAGTATTGGAAATATGGATGAAACTCCAACGAATTTTGATATGGTTGGAAATAAAACTGTCCATAAAAAAGGTGAAAAAACAATTTTAATTAAAACAACAGGACATGAGAAGTCCAGTTTTACAGTGGTACTAGGATGCACAGCTGATGGCACCAAACTGAGACCAATGATTATTTTTAAAAGAAAAACAATGCCGAAATTCAAGTTCCCTGTTGGTTGTTTTGTACATGTGAATGAAAAAGGCTGGATGGATGAAGAAGGGGTAAAGCTATGGCTTGATAATGTATGGAGCAGGCGACCAGGTGGACTTATTCAAAAATGTAGTCTACTGGTGTGGGATATGTTCAGGGCTCATTTAACTCCCAGCACCAAGCAAATGCTTGCAAGACTAAACACAGATGCGGCAGTTATTCCTGCAGGATTGACATCGTTGGTACAGCCACTGGATGTGTGCCTAAACAAGCCATTTAAAGATCGCATTCAAGAACAGTGGAATGAATGGATGGTTAGCGGCGAAAAGTCATTCACAAAAGGAGGAAACATGCGTGCTCCACAGTTGGATGTTTTGTGCAAGTTTGTCATAAAAGCCTGGAATGATATTGATGCAGAAACAGTAATCAAGTCTTTCAAGAAGTGTGGCATATCAAATTCATTAGATGGTATGGAGGACGACTACTTGTGGCAAGATGAAGAGGAAGCCGAAGCTGAGACCACACCATCTGATACGGAATTCGATCCATACTATGACTACCTTACAAATGTATCACAAGATGTCATTGATGTACTTATGATATCAGATGACGAACAGGAGGATTTTGAAGGCTTTTAAAGGGAAACTGTCACGCCAGCAAAACCTGTAAAAATACCGTAGCTTGCAGTTATGATGGGCGTTGCTAACTGGCCAGGGACTTGCCCGGCACTTGCTCTCTCTCTCTTGTTTGTTATCTTCCTCCTATCATCATCAGTTCCAGTTTGGTTGACAGCTTAGAAAACAAACAGCATGGCAGCTCCCATGGGTTTATTGTCTTATCCTTCCTTTCAGCTTTAGAGTGAATTAGGAAAAGTTTAATCCACTTGCACTGTTTTATGTTTACATGTTTGATGACAAACAGCCTTATGTTTATAAGTGACAGTTTTCCTGCTAAGTACCTGCATGTCATAAGCATTTGAATTAAAATTACCATATTGAAATCAAATCTGATGTTTTTTTAATTTTTTTTTGGTGTGCGTTGGAAAAGGGGTAGTCTTATACGGCGAGTATATCCCAAACTCTATCTTTTAACTGGAAAAGTTGGGGGTCGTCTTATACGCCCAGTCGTCTTATACGCCGGAAAATACGGTAAACCTTATTGAATTAGGATTACTAACTTTGGGACGCATTGTATTAAAAATGCAATTGAGTATGTGTTGTTGTGGTATTGTATGTATTTTCTCTAGTAGGGAGCGGGGATGCTAATGAACTTCCTCTATCATCGGCCTTTGAAGTCGCCCCCTAAGGGAGATATGCATATACTAGTTCAAACTGGATTCTCCAGAGACCGATAGACAAAGAAAGACTTTTGAATAAAAGCCTGAGTTTTAAACTGACTCAAGGTCTTCTTCCTGGGACAGCAAACAGACAGGACCCCAGATCCATAGAGGGCCCCATTCTTTAAGGGAGGATGGAAAGACTTGAGGCCTCATAAGACTATGTGCTTGTTCTGAGCTGAAGCTGTAACGAAATTGCAACCACAAAGAAATTCCTGGGGTGGCGTGATGCCTGGTAAGCTTATTAGCATGCATATAGATTCTTTTGTCGTTGATGTTTTCCTGTAATACTTTTCACTTTAAAAGAATAATAGGAACTTGTATGGGAACTTATAGCTGTAGCAATCACTCTGTTATCAGTCTCTGAAGAGAGGGCAAGCAAGTCTGTTTAGGCAGATGATCTTTGCTGAGAAATACACAATGAAGGCAGGGAATTGTTCAGCCTGGAGATACCCCAGTCAGAAGGGAGAGAGAGAGGTGGGTCTCCATCCAAGAGAGGCAACAGCTGTGGAGCTGGAAGCCTGATGAGTTTCCCAAAGCCTCTGATCACAGCCCTCGCAAGGGGCAATTAAATGAGCAGGTTTTGTTTAACATCTTTATTAATGATCTGGATGATGGGATAGATTGCATCCTCAGCAAGTTCACAGATGACACTAATTTGGGGGGAGAAGTAGGGATAGAGTCCAGAGTGGTAGGGATAGGGTCCAGAGTGACTTAAACAAATTGGAGGATTGGGCCAAAAGAAATCTGATGAGGTTCAGCAAGGACAAGTGCAGAATCCTGCACTTAGGACGGAAGATTCCCATGCACCGCTACAGGCTAGGGACCGACTGGCTAAGCAGCAGTTCTGCAGAAAAGGACCTGGGGATTACAGTGGGTGAGAAACCGGATATGTGTCAGTAGTGTGCTCTTGTTGCCAAGAAGGCTAATGGCATATTGGGCTGCATTAGTAAGAGCATTGGGGAAGTGTTTATTCCCCTCTATTCGGCACTGATGAGGCCACATCTGGAATATTGCATCCAGTTTTGGGCCCAACACTACAGAAATGATGTGGACAAATTGGAGGGAGTCCAGTGGAAGGCAACAAAAATGATTAGGGGGCTGGGGCACATGGCTTATGAGGAGAGGCTGAGGGAACTGGGTTTGTTTAGTCTGCAGAAGAGAAGAGTGAGGTGGGATTGATAGCAGCCTTCAATTACCTGAAGGGGGATTCCAAAGAGGATGGAGCTTGGCTGTTCTCAGTGGTGGCAGATGACAGAACAAAGAGCAATGGTCTCAAGTTGCAGTGGGGGAGGTCTAGGTTGGATATTAGGAAACACTATTTCACTAGGAGGGTGGTGAAGCACTGGAATGGCTTACTTAAGGAGGTGGTGGAATCTCCTTCCTTAGAGGTTTTTAAGGCCCGGCTTGAGAAAGTCCTGGCTGGGATAATTTAGTTGGTGTTGGTCCTGCTTTGAGCAGGGGGTTGGGTTAGATGACCTCCTGAGGTCTCTTCCAACCCAATCTTCTATGATTCTTCTATGATTCTATGAAAGCATCTAACTACACTCTTTGCAGGTAGGACATAGGACCAGATCCTCAGCTATTGTAAATGGCATAGCTCCATTGATATTTCTGTCTAGTAGAGAGACCTTTGTGAAAGTGGTCACTGTGAGCCAACTGGCCTTTAAAAATATATTCCTCTACCTTCTTGGAAATATTGTAGTGGCTACAGTAGTTAACACAACTCCTTAAAGATATAGAATCACATTTTGATTTCAGTTACACTGACATAAATCTGGAATGGCTACATTGACTGCCACTACTGTCTAAGAACTTCTTGTAGACATTTTCAAATCTGAAACTGAATGCAGATCACAGAAGATAAACCTCTATCATTCCTCAAAAATAAAATCTGTACTAGTCCCTCAAGTGGCAGTGGGAAAGTATCTAGAATGTAAGGAATGGCTTAGGAGACTGAGTGTCATTCTGTATCTAATTGGGACAGCTTAGCTTCCAAACAATCTAGGACAGATGGCTAATACATCACAGACCTTCCATCTGAACTCAAATGCATCCTGTTCAGCAGGACAACAGTGACAACTATAAACTTTGTCATTCTTCACTGTTGAAAAAGGCAATTATTTTATGCTGACTTCATTCTTCTTTCCCAATATCTTCAGCCTCAGTTTACATATGGTGGGTTTCTAAAAAAGTTCAGGGTCAGTGTCTGGATTGGATACCTCACTCAATAATACTGAAGTGAAATATAAGCCTTCCTTAGAAGGGAATCTAGAGAACAACAAAAAAGAAGATATGTTACCGTACTATAATTCAAAGATACAGACTGATAAATTTATCAGAATCCCTTTTTATACTTAAAGTTCTTGTATATCATGAAGACCAGTTGTTTTTAAAAAAACATTCCCAAGATGTAATACAGGGGGATGATAATAATAGTAGGACATGTTATTTGTCCCCAAAGGTCCCAACTGAGATTGCAGCTCCATTATGGTCGGTGTCATACCGACACATTAAAAGACCGTTTCTGCCACAAAGGGATTATGGTTGAATTAGACAAAATAGCAGGTAGGAGAAGGAAACAATGAACAGGAAACCGAGGCACAGAGAAATAAAGTAGTTTGCTGTAGGTTGAACAGGAAGCCTGTGGCAGAGATAGACAATGAATCCAGATCTCTGGAGTCCTAGATCAGTCCTTATACACAAGACAACGCTTCCTTCTCATTTACTTGCACAGGGTGAAAATCTGCCCTCAGTGAAGTCAAAGGCAAAACTCCCAATGACTTCAATGCCATGAAGTTTCACCCAGAGAGTGTAAAGTATCTGTATTTTCATCAACTCATAGAAATTTATACATTTATACTTAGCTCTATTAAAACTACTACTGTTTGCTTGCGCCCCATTAACTAAGTGATCCAGATCACTCTGAACTTCATTATTTATCACGCTCCCAATGTTTGTATTATCTGTCAACTTTACCAGTGATTATTTTATATTTTCTTCAAGGTCACTGATAAAAATGATAAATAGAATAGAGCTAAGAACCAATTCCCTGCAGGACCCCACTGGAAACACACATTTGATGATGATTCCCCATTTACAGTTACATTTTGAGACCTATCTGTTAGCCAGTTTCCTCCTTCAGTTCTTTATTAATTGAATCCCATATCAGCCACTCCATTGTCTTGCCCATGATCAGTATCAGGCTAAAAAGACCTATAATTACCTGGGTCATTCTGTTTACACTTTTAAAAAAATTGCACAACATTGTGTGCCTATCTGCATATGTAATTAAATATGTCCTGCAAATCAGGTAATTATCCTTCCAACTGGCTATTTGCACATGTAATAATTGATTTGTGTGTGTAGTTACAGAGATCATGCTTGCAAATTAGGCGCACATCTGTACACCTATTTTTGGATAGGCACAGTGTCAAAAATGAAGTTTTAAGTGACTTTCCCAAGGACACTCCCAAGGAGTGAGGTGAAGAATCAGGATTAGAAATTCCTACTTTATATCCCCATTCTCAAACTCTAATGCTTAATAGGTATCAGACAGACTTGCTGACAGATAAAGTTTGTCCTATGTCCATGGATATTTATATACAGTAATAAAATGTATGTGTTTGTAGTGATGGTCTTGGATCTAGATTTATAGCAGAAGCAGATTTGTAATACAGTATTTCATAATTGGAAAATGCAGTATGCCACAGAAAACCCATGCAGAGGATCTATGGTTATAAATCTGTTTGATTTATACATACATACAGTAACACAAAAGCATCAGGCTATGACCCTTAGTTTTATCCTAATTACATTAGTTCTATCTGCGCTTTATTATATAAATTGTACTTTTACGATGGTATATGCTGTATGCTTTAGTAATGGTGCATGCCTAATAATTCTTCTTTTAAAATGTCCTCATAAGCCATTAGAATGCAAACAGCAAAACTGAATGTTACTAATGATCATCAAACATGTTAACACATGAGCAGAAACAAATATGAAATAAAATGTAGAACTCAAGATAGCTACATCTTATAAATCTTCTCCAAGAGACACCTGGAGGAGACACAATTTACAGCTTCTAAATGCGGGAGCCACAAGGATAGAAAACAGATTTGCTCTGAATACAGCTCCTGCAGACAAAAGTTTCAAGCATGACAGCACCAATTCCCTTAACTATGCAATGAATCTTTCCTTTGAAAGAGCTTATTTCAATTTTGATAAGCAATATTGTTCCTACTGGGTTTTACCAATGCATTACACCTAAGGAGGTATTATGAAAACTATTGAGTGTGCATCCCCAGATCCCGAGGGCATCCATAAAATAATGGTGATCTTGGGTCTTCACTTCACTGCAAAGAGAATCTTTAGGAGGGTCACAAATTGTAACAAGTACTACTGCCCTGTCAGGACAACACAGATTTTCCTAAGCAAAATGGTTGGTGTATGTAAATTAATGAGGCACTCCTTCATTTCCCCTTTTTACCATATGCCTTATGGTTGTGTTATCATAAAAAACATAACCCCCTCCTATTTCTTACCCAAGTGGAGCCATTCCTGATTTTTTTTGTAAAGGATTACAGTATCCTACAGTCATTGTCCAAAATGCATGTTTAAATTGCGATACTGCAGTATTCTAGGTGATTATTTTAGACTACTGTAGTATTCTTTTTAATAATGTATACTATCCTAGGGGAATCTCCTTCTTTTGGCAAGGGACTTAGGTTTATCTTTGTCCTTCTCCTTTCATCTATGGCAGGTGTATTCTGGAAAGATGCCCAATACAACAACACTCTTGCAAGGTTTGAATTGGTTGCAGGAATCACTGGGTGAAATTCTATGGCCTGTGTTGTGCAGGAGATCGGGCTACCTGGTCAGAATGATCCCTCTCACCTTAAAATCTATTATGGTGTATGTGATGGAATACACACTTGTATTCACATCCTACACAGTGTTGTAATAATTTTTATACAAGGTATGCCTTGTAAGGGATCATTTGAAAACTCATAATTTGCTGGTCAGTATTGTCCTGATAAAATAGGTGTGGCAACATTATATGTGAAATTATAAGATTTCCCTGTATGATGTTATTAACACATGTTCCAAACCCCACAACCTTGTCCAAGCAGAAGTCGACAAACAGGCCTGTCGTAAATAAACGAATGCTGCCTTAATTTGCATTAAGCAGTAAATAGAGTCATGAAGCAGGAAGGGAAAACAAAGGAAGTTCAAACAGGTGAAAAAACTAGCAGGGAACATCCATCCACATAGACTCTTTGGCTCCTGGTTCTCCACTGGAAATGTTTTTCAAGGGGGAATTAAACTATAAAAAGGAGGGACAAACACCCCAACAGACACACCTCTCTCTCTCTCTCTCTCTCTCTCTTCCTGTCCCCTCATTCTCCACATCTGAGAAGAAAAAAAGAAACAGCCTTTGGACTCTGGGGGAGGGGTCCTGACCTGAAAGTTTGGTCAGTAATCTGCTGGAGCATGTGGTAGAAAGTTTGCTTTGCAACTAAGAATTTCTTAAGTAGATACTTAAGCATTTTATCTTTATTTTTATTATAAAAATTTCTGACTTTTATGCCTCATTATTTATACTGACTTAAAATCTATCTCTTTGTAGTTAATGAACTTGTTTCACTGTTTTATCTAATCCAGTGTGTTTAAATTAAAGTGTCTGGGTAACTCTATTTAAGGTAATAAACTATCATATTGTTCCTTTAAAGGAATGACAGACTTAATATATTTGTTCTGTCCAGGAGAGTGCTGGGCAGCCAGGACATACATTTCTGGAGAAAGATCCAGGGCTGGGGGTGTGTTGGGGTCACCCTTCAGTATAACCTGTCCTGTATACTGGTGAGAACTAGGGTGTAGCTGGCAGACTGCAGTTACACACAGACACTCTGGGTGTGACTTGCATGCTGGAAAGCTGTTTGTGAGTGGCCTGGGGAGGAACTACTACAGCGAGGCATTGTAAATCATCCACGTCTGGATTGTACCCCAGTAAAAGTCATAGTGTATAATGGTAATTGATTCTTCAGTGAGACTCCCGTTTCTCAGAGGAAACTTCCTGAAAAAGGTTTTACCCTTCAGGGAAAACAATCTAGAAAATGATTTAAAACATAATGTCCTTTACATTAAAACAAATTCCATTAGATGAAATATATGGAGAGAATACAGTTTTATACTATTCCCCAGAATCCCTGGCTCAGTGATGTACCTATTACTCACCCACACACTCAAGCAGTACAATTTCTAGTGGCATGAAATTCACTGAAGATGCTCTCTTTAGGAGTGATTCTGTGACAGATATCACAACCAGATGCAATATCTAGTCTGGGGACCATTTTATATTAAGTTAATGTATCACTCCAGGCCAAGGATTGTATGCAATTCCAGAGGGGAGGGACACAACAGCTGCTCCCAGAACCAAAAACAATGGGAGGTGATTAATGTGGATCACTTAGATCTGTCCAATGCGGGTTGGAAAGACTTTGGCCTACTAGGAACCCATAAGACTGAAAGGTGACCTCTGGTAAGCTTTTAACATGTGTATATGGAGTTTTATTATTTTTGTGTTTTCTCTGAAATGCTGTTACTTTAAAAATAAATGTGCTTGCTTAGAAAGAGCAATATGCTGTCAATATATTGCTCATAGACCTTGGAGAGAAAACAATGCACAAGTGCTGGCTGCTAAGCAGTCTGGCTTGCTGGGGATATTGCAGTGTAAAATAGGGAGCTGTGCAGCCATAAAAACCCTAGTCAGAATGGAATGGGAAAAGGGTCCCAGCCCAGAGACAGGTGACAGCTGGACACCTGAGACTTGACTGGGTATTACTAAAGTGGACAATGGTGTGGAGAATACAGGAGCAGCTACCCTGAAACCATGCCAGATTCTTTTTAAGCTACAACCTTCTTTAACTGATGCACTTCTGAGTTTATCTTCAGATGTAAATTATAGAGGATTAGAATAACTGAGTAGAGTGACGTCTTTGTGCAAAATACAGTTGTCTGGCTTTATATCTGAGAGAGAAATATTGAAATGAAGCAATTCTAGAACTTATATTATAAACAACTGTTTGGGGTTTTTTTGTTGTTTTTTGTTAGTATTTACACAGCCCAAATTCAGCTTTTTGTCTAAAATCAAATGTAATACCAGCTCAATATCTAATATATATTATTGTAGAGACTCACTTGCTCTACCTGGCTTTTCTATCAGGCCTTTCTATCTCTTAACCACTTTGGGCATGTCTACACTCTTGAGTGAAGGTATATGTCTACCTATGCTACAATCACACCTTCAGATGCAGTGTAGACATATCCTTTCATGGTTGATTTAAGGAAAGATCCTGGTCCAGCTGGAAATAATAGCAAATCTCCATATGGCTAGGCCTACGCTGCAAGCTAGGGTTGTGATTCTTATTGCATGCGTACCCTTCCTTGCACTTGTTTTCATTGAGTTAGCATGAGTCTAAATAGCAGTGTAGCTGTGGTAGCATAGGTAATGGCAGCGGAGGCATGGCTGAACTGTGCTGAGTACACACCCACTGGTTTCAGGCAGGTTTATTTTCAGCAAATTTCAGCCTTGCCTCCACTGCCCCTACACCCATGCTCAGGAGTGGCGCCAGGATTTTTGGCGCCCTAGGCAGGGGTCCTTCCGCGCTACCAGTCGTCGTCGGCAATTCTGCGGCGGGGGGGTCCTTCTGCGCTCCCGGTCTTCGGGGCACTTTGGTGGTGGGTCCCGGAGCGAGTGAAGGACCCGCCGCAGAATTGCCACTGAAGACCCAGAGCGTGGAAGGACCCCCCACCACCGAATTGCCGCCAAGGGTGGAAAAATGCCGCCCCCCCAAATCCTGGTGCCCTAGATGGAAGCGCCGGCCCTGCCCATAGCTACACTGCTATTTATATGCATGCCAGCTCAATGAGAACTAGTGTATGCTTACATGAGCATGGGAGTCACATCCCTAGCTCTGAGTGTAGACAGTCTTTGAAGTCAAGGAGAGCAGAACTGGCTGCTTAGTTAGAAGGTAGGTAGGCATAGCCCAAAGGTTTTGGTCTTCTGTACACTGACTATACACCACTGTGTCGAATTACTCCTGAGGCACATGTGTATGTGAGAGCTGAATCAGTGCCAAAGGCTCCTATTTGAATACTAAACAGTGCTGGAATACACAAGTTGAATGTATACCAAGCTGTATATTTATACAGCCCATTATGACTTTTACATTTTGATGAAAATGAAGTTTATAATAAAAATAAAATGCAGCAGGAGACTTTCCCCACTCCAATATCAGTGGAAAGAATTTTGTTATACAGCATAGAAGGAAAGAAGTTAATGTTCAAGGTATTGTTCAAGAATAGAGCCGGGGGAAAAAGGGTTTCAAGGCATACAGGTGAAAAAATCGGAAGTTTGACAGGATATTTGGTTCCTTTAGATCCTAACTGCTTTTCAGTAGCAGTTTCAATAAAATGCCCATTAAAATGGAACGTACAGACATAGTAGCTGGTATAATCAGTAACACAGAAGTGAAACATTTCACGCATGAACCTCACACATCCTGCTGCATTAAATGGTTTATGGGCAGCTGAGATAAAGTGTTCACTACTTATTCCTAGAACACATGCCTAGTAGAAAATCCCTACTTGTTAGAATCTGGTGGTGCTTTATAGTGATGCTGAGTTCAAGGCTTTAATGAAAGCCAAAAAACCCCCAAGAGAAATGCAGTCAAGCAACAACGAATTTGCATTCTGAAGATTTTTCTTAAAGATCCTATGAGACTTTCACTGTCAGTGCAGCTGGAGACAAAAGCAGGAAGAAACATGGTTCCGAGCCTTGCAGTGACACATTAACCTGCTCGACTAGCCCTCAGCTGCCCCTTTTATGTTTCACTAATAGGAACATTCAGATGCAAAGTATGTGAGGGGCACAAAAAACTAACAACAAATGAGCATAATGGGCAATTTTTACAATTCTCTAAAAAGTTTTAGAAATGCAGCTTTCATTTCACTATCAGCCGTGTGGAAAACTGATGAAATAGAAACATAGTAAATCAACCACCATGAAGCTAGATCAGTTCCAACTGAGCTCTTTTTATTACAGTCACTAGCTATTAATCTTGTGTGTGGGGGGTTGATTTTTATTTTTATTTTATTTTTTACTGAACTATTGGAGAACCAAACACAATAATAATCAGACTGCTAATTGAATTAAATTCCAGATTCAAGATGAAAATATCAACTTTTTTAAATTAAAGTTTTGCTTGCAGATTTAGACACTTGTAAATTTGCCAGCTAGTATGCATTGAGCATGACATGATAAAAATGAGAATGAATCAACCGTATTCACGTAAAGCGTGTCTAAAAAGTAAAGTACTTCGTATTTTCTAACAACTTCTCCATATGCAGTCTCCTAAGAGGAGAGCACTTTCTGCCAATACCATCATGTGTATGCTGAGAGGGATTTTTCAGCTTTAATCTACAAATCAACTACTTTGTAAAATTATCATTCAAAATGTTCACTAGCATTCTAAAGTTCATATTACTGGACTTTTTAAATTCCAATTTCATAGTGTCCCCAATTCTGTCAACTTTATTCATATTGTGTAGCAGCATCTTACTGTGCAAGTAGACATATAGAAGACAATGGAAGTATGTGCAGAATAAGGTACTGTTCAACATAAGAAAGCATGAGAGAATCTGGCTCAAAGTAGATGTGACATTTTAGCCTTAAATAACAAAATGTACTCCTTCCCCCCTCCACCCCATCGCTACATTTACAGAAGATTATTGCAAATTATTCAGTTTAAAAAAATCCAGTATTTTATAAGTCAAATGCTTATATATTTGAACCTTGCGTTGTTTATTCATGGTAGCTCAGACCTATGGGGCAAGTGATGCAGAAACAAAGTCAGAGATTTATGCAGCATTTAGCAATGGAACAGAACCAAAAATTCACAGCTCCCATCACCAACTTTCATCATCTGCAACTCTTCAAGGAAATAGCTGACTTCAAAACAAATCAGCAGGGGTTCAGAGGGCTGTATTTCAATTAATCTGAGGAGGAAATTGGGGGTGGGGATGTTCTTTAAAAAAAAAAATTAACTTAAACCAGAAACAAGCATCCCCAGTAAATTTCTGCTCTGAAGTTAACAAATGCTTAAAGAAAAAACAAAGACTGATCCCTTAAAAATTTGAAAGGTTGTCATCTGTGAAGAACACTTCATGCAGGTTTCAATGTTCCCTCTATTTTTTCCATGTATGTGCGGAATAAATTTCATTCTGTGCACCGAGGTATGTACCTACGTGCGCCATCAGTAGAAACAAAAAAAGTAGATATATATTTTTAAAAAGTTACTATAGAGATAATTACTCCAGCCAGGACAGATTAGGCATTTTATAATTTACTACTCAAATAATTAAATTTAAGTGTAAGAGAAATAAAAATTGTGAAATGTATAGACCAGTCAAAACACTAAAATAACACTTTGAAAGAATAAAATTACAGAGAATATATGTGCATTGCAGGAAGTACCAAGAAGTAACAACAACAATAATACAAGTATGTGTTGGGAGATGAGTGTGAAAGAGACAGTGTGTGTGTGTGTGAGACACAGAGACTGTGTGACACAGAGACTCTGTGTGTGTGACACAGACTCTGTGTGTGCCATAAAGACTCTGTGTGTGTGTGTGTGTGTGTGTGTGTGTGTGTGTGTGCTTGTTGCTGGGGAAAGCAGTGCTCTGTCTCTTTAAGACACTTACTGAAAGCTCTCCTGCTGTGTCCTGAGCACTGCTGTCTACCCTCCCCTGCTCTGAGGAGATGGGGTACAGGGAAGGCGGAGGGGGAGCGAGAAGGAGGGGGCGGAGAGAGAGAGAGAGTGTGTGTGTGTGAGAGAGAGAGAGAGAGAGGGAGAGAGAGACTGTGTGAGCTGGCTGCTGGGAAAATCTCAGAAACAGTGCACTGTCTCTTTAAGAAAGGCACTCAATTTCTCAGACACTCATCATTCAGACCTCAGCAGCTTCAAATCCTCCTGAGCCAGGCTGTCCCCTCTGCCCTGCTCTGTGGAGATGGGGTACGGGGGAGGGGGACACTCTGACATCAGCTACCTCCTCCCTCCCCAGCACAGCCAGCAGGAGGATCCCTGGAGCAGCTGCAAGACTGAACATACACTGAGCTCTTCTATCAGCTGGGTGGCACTTAAATCTCTCCTGCGCAGCAGCCCAAGCACGCAGCTTACAGGGAACGCCTAAGCGGCTGCTGGCAAGGAAGTAGCAGAGAGAACAGAAGAGGCGTCCCAGCCAAAATAATTTATGAGGGGAAGGGGGACGGCATGTGCCTGACAATATAAAAATTATTTTGAGGATGATATTTAAAAAGGCGTGAAAAGTGAGCCACTAGAAAATTAAGATTGGAATTAAAATCATGGACGTGAGATTTATTTGTGCAGACCACAAGTCACATGCATCAGAAAATGCAAATGGTTTTGCTTTAATTAGGCATCCAAAATTAGACACTGCAAAAGCAACAAAGCTGTTTCTTCCAGATATTTTTAATGCAACTGATCAAGTGGTGTAAGCATCCTAATTTTATTTCCAAAAAAAGATTGGGAGTCAGAATATAAAATGAACAAAAGGCCAACTATATTACACATTACTTCGGCTGGAGATTTTACAGCTGTAGGAATAGCTTTTTACTACTGTGTGAAACTGTTATAATCTTCAGAATTCAACACAGTGGGAAACCCTTTTAAGTCCTCCTTTTTTCTTGTCTTAATTATAGGGTAGTGTATGAACTCTGCTATCCCATTAACTGAGCATCTGCCTTTTCTATGCAGAGGCAAGTGACAGTATTTGCTAGGCTGAGCCCTGTTAAGAGACTATTCACTTTAGCTTGAAACAGTATGGTTTGAGCATTAGCAAGATGTCGTTTTGTAATAAATAATTCTCGAAGACCATATTGGGCCATCAATTTTTAAGCAGAATTCCCTATTGATTCACTGATTTCACTAGGGTGTCCTACTTGAACACTGATGGCATGATATGCTATATTTACTGTAGGTAAATTGAGGCTGGATTCCCCTATAAACTACACTGGTATACATCAGAAATAACTCCATTCAAATTAATGGATCTAGAATGATGTAAAACCAATATTCGAGGGGAATGAAGCCCATAACAGAAGTGCTAGCATATCTGATTAAAAGCAGAGAAGGATCTAAATCAAAACCAAGGGTCTAAATAACCTCAAACGTTGGGGAAGTTCAGTTCCAATTTGAACACTATTGCTGATCTCCACCTTCTTAAATGGACCAAACCCAAATATTAGAACTGACTATGTATATTGGTTTAGGTGCATCGCTAATGGAACACAGCTAGACACACACTTTTCAAAGTAATACTTTCATCTCTAGAGGTGCTTCCTTCCTGCTACAGCTAAGCTATATTGGTAGGTCAATATGAGAAATGGGCCTGTCTGATGCCTGAGATGTTTCTTTTCTGTGGATGAATAGATGACTTTGCCCTCCAGGACTGTCAACTTTGCACAACCACTACATTCACTTTAAATTATAAGTGGGTGGGGTGGTGGGAGGAAAGCTTTTAAGGTCACTTGTTCCTGATCTGTTTAGTGGGCTGCTCTTTTGTCTTCTATTCATTTAGCACCTGAAAACATGCTCCCGGTTGAGGATAAGGGCCAGGCAGGGATATGTACATCCTGGAGATGAATGCATGGCTGCACAGATGGTGTCAATGGGTGGGCTTTGGCTTCCTTGACCATGGGATGGTGTTCCAGGAAGGAGGACTGGTGAGAAGAGATGGAGTCCACCTGACCAAGAATGGGATAAGCATCTTTTTACTGGCTTGCCAACTTGGTGAAGGGGGCCTTATACTAGGATCAAAGGGGGGAGATGACAAAAGCCCATAGATAAGCATAAAAAAGGCAACCTTAAAGGAAGGCTAGATGGTGGGGCAGGGATATGGAAAATTACAATAGGGTGTTAGAAGCAACAAGAGGGAAATCAGTGGGGGAATCTGCACAACATCTTAGATGTCTATATACAAATGCAAGGAATATGGAGAATCAACAGAAAGAACTGGAAGTATTAGTACATAAGCTAAATTCTTACTTAATTGGCAACACTGATTTGATGGGATAAATCTCATGGCTGGAATATTAGTATAGATGGGTATAGCTTGTTCAGGAAGGACAGGCAAAAGAAAGGCAGGAGGTGTTGTACTGCTCAGTAAGAATATATACACTTGTTCTGAGGTCCAGAAGGAGGTGGGAGCATAGGTGCCAACTTCACCTTTGCCTGGTGGGTGCTCGACACCCCCCCCCTACTCCGCCCCACTTCGCCTTTTCCCATCCCAACCCAACCCCCTTCCCACCCCCATTTCACCCCCTTCCCCCAAGTCCCTGCCCCTGCCCTGCCTCTTCTCCACCTCCTTCCCCAAGTGTGCCGCATCCCCGCTCCTCCCCCTTCCTCCCAGAAATTCCTAAGTGCCGCCAAACAGCTGTTAGGCGGCAGGGGGCGGGAAGTACTGGGAGGGAGGGGAAGGAGTGGGGATGTAGTGCTCTCGGGGGAGGGGGGAGAAGGAGGTAAGGAGTGGGGAGGTTGACTGCCGGTGGGTGCAGAGTACCTGCTAATTTTTCCCTGTGGGTGCTCCAGCCCCGGAGCACCCACGGAGTTGGCGCCTATGGGTGAGAGGCAGACCTGTTGAAAGTCTTGGGAATCCTGTCACAATAGGGGTCTATAACAGACCACCAAATCAGGAAGAGGAAGTGAATGAGGCATTTTTAGAACAAATAACAGAAATATCCAAAACACAAGACCAACTAGTAATAGGGTACTTTAACTGCCAAGATATCTGTTGGACAAGTAATATGGAAAAACACAAAATTTCCAGTAAGTTTTTTGAAATGTACTGGGGACAACTTTTTCTTTTAGAAAGTGGAGGAAATAACCAGGGGGACAGCCATTCTAAACTTGATTCTGACCAACTGGCAGGAATTGGTTGCGAATCTGAAGGAGGAAGGCAATGTGGGTGAAAGTGACCATGAAATGATAGATTTCATGATTCTAAGGAAAGAAAGAAGTGAGAGCAGCAAAATAAGGACAATGGACTTCAAAAAAAGCAGTCTTTAACAAACTCAGAAAACTGGTAGGTAAGGTCCTCTGGGAAGAAAATCTAAAGTATAAAGGATTTCAGGAGAGCTGGCAGTTTCTCAAGGAGATACTATTAAAGGCACAACTAGAAACTATTCCAAGACAAAGGGAAGATAGGAGGAATAGTATGAGGCCAATATGGCTGCATCGAGAGCTTTTTAATGACATGAAAATCAAAAAAGAATCCTACAAAAAATGGAAACATGGAGGATGAATTGCTAAGAAGAAGTACAAAAGAATAGTACAAGCATGTAGGGAAAAATCAGAAAGGCTAAAGCATAAAATGAATCACTGTAGCAAGGAACATAAAAAGCTATAAGAAGAGGTTCTTTAAATACATTAGCAGCAAAAGACAAAGGAAAGTGTAGGTCTTCTTTTTAGCTGGGAAGGAGAACTAATAACTGATGACATCAAGAAGGCTGAGGTGTTTAATCCTATTTTGCTTCAGTCTTCACTAAAAAGGTTAATGGTGACCAGATACTCAACACAACTAATCTGAACAACAAGGGGGAAGTTGTGCAAGCCAAAATAGGGAAAGATCAAATTAAAGAATATTTAGATGTTAGAGGCATTCAATTCAGTGGCACATTATGTCATTATAGTTCTGTAAGCATGTCCATTGTTTAGCGCATTAAGGGTGGAATTCTGGTTCCACTGAGGTCAATGGGACTTTTGTCATTAACCTCATATGGTGAAATTCTGGTCCCTAAACTGGATCTTTTTAATCTTTTTGTGCTTTTGTTAGTACATGTCAATCCAATTGTATTTTATCTGGAAATAAATGAAATTTAAGTTCAAGAAGGTCCCTTCTCTTCAGACACTGGTGTCTGGTGTTCCAAGTCTGATTGCTCTTTGGTATGCACTTGTACTGTGAAAATTACAGTGAAAACAGCTGCTCCATGTGACATTTCAAAGTGATAGCCATCCAACAGGAAAAGCAATGAGAACAGATGTAGTGAGAGACTGAGCGAGGGAAAGAAGGAGAGAGAAAGAAAGAAAGAGGGAAAGGGTAAATAGAATAGACATAAAAAGTGGAGAAAGGAAGCATAGAAGTATAGAGAACAAAAATTATATGCAAAAGTCATGAGGGAAAGAAGAAAATTAATGCAAACAGAATAAGAAAGGGAGGGGGGGAGAATGATTTTCCTGTCACTGCATGCCAGTAATTCCCACTCAAGTCAACAAAAATGTATTGTATCCAATGGCAAATTATTCAGGCCGAGGGCTTCTTCTTACATCTTGTACAATTCATTACATTGTACCAAAGAAATTGAAGGGATAAAAGGGAGTCCCAGCTACTCTGGGATTTAAAATACCCTCTTAAGTTTGTATGGGAAACAATACTTCAGTATAGAGAGACTTCACTCAATCATCCCTTCACTCAGAAAAATTCTTATTGCCAATAGATCAGTAAGGTGCATTACCTGCACATTCACTAAAGTGGCTGTCATCAATGCTTTCCTTTCAGCAGTTCCTGAGATTCTGTGTACAAAACATCCAGTTTTCATAGCCAGCCTTCCTTTCTACATTCATCATTTTCCATGATATACATTAAAATGCTGGTAGAGAGCTCAGCTGAAAAAAGAAGATAATACAGCTGTCTCCCTAGACTCAGAAATTTATTTCTCAAACCAGAGTCAATCTGAATGTAACAATTCAGGCCCATATCTAATTAAAGATGTCATGAGGTGGGTTTGGGTCATTTGGGATATGTGTTAGGAATATGGTCACAGTGCACTCCTTTAAGGTTCTTCTGTGCTGGCCAAGGTTCATAGAAGACCAAGGAAAGCAGGGCAGAAACTAGAGGAGCCCTGAAGTTGTTCTAACTTATAATGAGGATTGGGCAGGCACCTGCATCTCCCCAGAATATGGAGAACACCAAGGTGCCTTCAAGCTGCTTTTGCCCTCCCCATTCCCTATCCTCCATCCTTGACCCACATGCAAGCATGGAATTACTGAGAATCAGGCCTCTAGGGTCCAACACTAGTTGCGCTATCAGTGATTTTTCATTAAATTATACAGTTGTTGAGATGGAGGGAATGAATACAAAAATGTGGGTCTCCGGAAAAGCTGCAATATACATTTTAAAAAACCCACATTTTAAATGGGTCTGTAATTGGAAGATCTGGACAAAGCTTTCTGCCTGAGTTTATTTTAAAACATTGATCAACCGATCAGAACTTGGATACTCAACAAAGAGAGACTGATAAGGAGGTCACTGCCTATGTGTCTTCTGAAGGGTTCTCTTGAGGAAAACATCCGAAGCTTTTCTGAAGTCTACTCTGTGAGCAATCCAGGCACTAGAAGTTAAAGTTCACTTGTGTCTCATTTGGTTAAGCTCAAGGCAAATAATGAGGCACTGGAGGCTGAGGTTTAAAAAAAACCATAGGGATAGATTGTAACTGAGGCTACATGCCTATGCAGAGGAGTAATAGGAAAGAGCCCTATGTCATCTACAAGGATTTAGGGAAAGGTACAAGCCCACTATCTCCCCAGAACAGGTGGATGAGGAGAGGGTGGAATGGGGCAAGGTTGGAAGCGTCTCCTTACTCAAGCGGTGCAGCAGTATCCAGAGGTGTTACAGGCCTGATGAGCTCCCCCTGCTGAACACCACCAGGCTGCTGTACTGGAGCCAACTCTTGGGCTGCATGTGCTCTTGGCTTGCTGAAGCTGGACAGAGTTTAGATACTGACCCTCTCTCACATGCTCCAGCTGCAGACCCAGTGTCTGATACCTCTCTTGGCAGTGGAAACCCTGCAGTCCAGAGGCTTAGGCCCTAAACTAGTACCTGCTCTCCTAAGCCTCCTCAATCACTGCTTCACGCTCCTTGAGGCCAGGTCTAAACTATAAACTTACATTGGTATACTTACATTGCTCAGGGGTGTGAAAAATCCACGCACCTGAGCGACGCAGTTATACCGACATAACCCCTGGTGTAGACAGTGCTATGTTAGCAGGAGAGCTTCTTCTGTTGACGTAGCTACCGCTTCTCATAGAGGTGGATTAACTATGCTGATGGGAGATGCTCAGTTTCTTCACTGACACGTTACAGTGGCAGCTGCGCCACTGCAGCATTTTAAGAGTTACACCATAGCTGTAGACCCTCTACTTTACTGTGTGCCTCTTTGGGGATTATGTGACAGTGTAAACAAGTAACACAGAGACGCTGCAAAAGATTTTCTAACCGCACACAAACTGTACTCCTAGAGAAAACAAAAGATGTATATGGATCTGTAGAAAAACCTCCCTCCAGTATTCTCATCTTTCTGAGAGCCCTTTCAGCTTAGGTCAGTCCTTTTAGAGGTCCCAGATCCTTTGTGCAGTCTGTTTTGTCAGGTGACCACCCTAAATCACTTCAAATCCCTTGTCAGGTAATCCACTGCTTGGTTGCCAGCTTACCTGAAAGTCTGGGAGGTAGCCAAGTTATTGTCCAAGGGTGCTTGTATTTGAAGAGGAGACCTTCCAGGTTGATGACCCTTGTTGCCCTGCATTGTTTGCCTTTTGTCAAATCAATACTTCTTATCATTCTAATCCAAGATGCAAGCAAAAAGACAACAGGGAAGGCACAGGACAATTTTATAATCAAAACGGGGCTCACAAAACAGAATGAATGTGAGTTTGATATAGATACATACAGAGATATACTAAATCACAAAATAGTTAGTAACCTGTTTTACTGGCTATTCTAGCAAGCCTAAATCATCTCTTCTTCATTATGGACATGATCCAATGTGCAGAGAAGTTAATGGGAGTCTTGGACATTGGATCAGACTATAACAGCATATGTTGCTGGGTCTAAAGTATAAATTCTTGAGAAAAGTCATTACGGTCCATTCTTAATAGCTACTTTGAAAACTGCAATTTTGTGGCCAATTTAAAAGTCTCTTAATTTTTTTATTTAAAAGTCAGTCAAATTATGGACAAACAGAACAGCACTGTGAAATGCCAGGCACCTCCTTTAAGACTCCTGACCTCATTTTTGCTAATCTTTCCTGCTTCCTTCTATCCCGCCCCCCCCTCCTTCCCCGATGCTTGAAATGGGCACCAAGGATGAAATCCTGGGTCTGTTGAAGTCCATGGCAATTTAATATTGACTTCTTTGGGGGCACGATTTCACCCCAGGCCTCCAGCAATTTCAGGTACCCTAAGGACAGGATGGTCCAGCATCCACACTGTTACAAGGTGCAGCATTTCTTCCCCTTTGCACCAAGACACTTCCCTAACCTTTCTTATTCTTTGTCCCATCTGACTGCTATTCTGCTTAGCAGCTATATTGAGGCACTACGATTCTCATTTTGCTCTCACCCCTGCTTGTGCACATGCACAGAGACTGGACACAATGTGCCCCAAAACGTCACCACATACAAACCCAAACAAAAATCACACATTGTAATGTGGCAATGATACCTATTAAGCAATAGTCATAAACGTAAGTGATATTAAGGGTCTAATTCTGTTCCCTCTGAAATTAGGGAGAAGTTTGCTATTGATTTCAGTAGGGAAAGGATTGGCCTAGAGTGTAATTCCTGGATTTTCTAGTGGCATTTTAAATCATGCTTATTTTACCTCACATACCCTAATTTTTTCTTCTCTTCACACACACTATGTATGCCTTTCATAGGCTCTTCTTTGTAAAATGAAAAGAGAATATCATGTAATTTATGACTCTTCTAAATGTATCTATCAGCTTGTCAGAATGGCTTATTAAAGGGCCGGGTCAGACAATGACATCCTATTAAAATAGCTTTGATTTAAAAACAAATCTACAAGTACATTTAGACAATTATTATGAGAACAGGCATTCACAGGCTGACCCAAACAAATTTTTCTCATTTTTTTGGTTCATCCACTAAACTGAGAAACTGTTTATTCACAGCTCAAATTAATATAGCAATTGTACATAACTAAAATAATGATATATTATAAAAAATGTATTTAGTGAGATAAATGACTATCCTTATAGATACTATACTTAAAGATTACCAGTAGAATGTATGCTGTCCAAAAACGGTCCTCAAAATTGAAGGGATATTTTGTTGATCTGTTTGAGGGGGAAAAAACCCAAAGCATATTTGAAATGAAAATGAAGGCTCTAGATGCATTGAAATTCATAACCTTCCAGTATTTAGGAGACAACTGAACTTGTAAGAACAACAAGCAAAACCAAAATACGACAAAATGGTCTCACTACAGCTATGATCTCATACTGAGCGGGATGGAAAGCATGATAGTGGGTGAGAAGTCAGTCTATCGGTGCATCTGCATTGTGCAGATTCAAATAATATGTATTAGCCTGATCCAAAAGCTATTGATTTCAATGGCAAGACTCAATGAGTGGTGGCTCAGGCCCTAAATGGCAAATATAAGCTTCTGAGTAGTCCCGATTAGGGATAACTTGGCAAAGAAATTAGCTGCACAAAGATATGTCAACATAAACATGGATACCAAACAGGTGCCATCTTAAAAATGGTTTGGGTCTGTGGTCCACACTTGGCAGAGGCATGAAGGGATGAGAAAAGTGATGGATTTGTATTAGTGGACACTAAACAATGTGTTAATCTTGACTGTGAAAGCACTGCTGAAAACTGAGTGTGACAGATCGGTTCACTCAATATCTTCAAGATAGCCTTTCAGTTTGCATCTTAATAAGTTTGTCTCAATCCACAATACATTTTAAAGAAATTAATTATGTCTGAGCATAATTATACTGTCATTATAGCTGCTAATCCAGGAAGCCTCATTCAGTTTAGATGGTATGTGTCATTTTCAGTAAAAAGTAATTTGCTTACAAAAATACAGCTGATCATTTGCAGACTGAGCATGATGGTGCTTTTCCCCCTCCTCCACCCCCCCTTTTTTTTTAAAGGACCGGTGAGATCAGATGTGAATCTTTATAGTTGCTTTTGTCAGGACAGTTAATGAGCTGGGGTAGGACTAGATCAAAAAGCCAGTAGCAATGGGGTCATGGAGAGGTTAAACTTCATGAATTTATTCATTGGGATTCAGCTCATGCCCTCTCAAAATGAAGTGTCATCATTAAAATTGTGGATAGCACAGTTGCGCAATGATGCTTCACGTAAAGCTGCTAGAAACAAACTAAGGAAATGGTTTTCATTTAGACTTCAATGCATCACTCTGAACAGAATACATACTCAGAGTGCAGAAATAATGATAGAGCAGTCCTGCAAACAGTCTATTTGTCTGTGATGTTCAAGAAGAAAAGATTCTGTATCTCCAAGGAAAAGTGACTAAACATTAATTTATTTTCTTCTTTCCAGGGAATTAGGAAATATTCTAAAACGAGACCAGTCTAAGTATCTAGAAGGAGGAAAAAGCTCTGCATTGCATCACATTGTCCACCTGGTCAAGGAAGACAATGTAGGTTTTTTTACAGACAAGAACAAGTGTTTTCAAAAGGGAAAATCAGTAAGAGATTTTGTTATACTGTCTGAAAAGAAGAGACTAAATGAAGTAATGAAACTGCTACCTCAGACTACACTAGCCTGTTTTAGACCACGTGTTACATTAACTGTATGTCTGGGTTATGAATGGCACTTTTCCATCCATCCTTTAAGGTTGGCGCATTTCAGGAATTTGTTAGAATCTGAAGCTAACCATGTTGCCTACAGAAAACTTGTTGGCTTATCAGTGATATTTACAATTTGCTAACTATTTCATTACAAGGCAAATGCAGTATTACTGGGACATCAGGGAGCCTGATGGCACACAAAAACTGACAACAAGTTCCCACTCCTTTGTGATTTGCACAACAAATTTTACCCAACTTTTGTATTAAATACATTTACTGGGCCAAATTTATCGCTTTTATCTCATGAACTACAATGCAGTTACAAAACAGATGAATTCAGATAACTGTGTTTTGATAGGTTTATTATTAATACACTTCATCGGACTTAGTGTCATATGTGAACTCTTGTTATTCTGGGGCATTTTTCCTGTTGTTCTAGAACGGGAAGTAGATATGAGAGGAACAGAATGGAAATTAGCTGTTTATTAATGTTGGTGGTATTTGTAGTGAATTACAGCATAAAATCTGTTTACAGGAGTTATATCCTGTTTACAGAGTGGGAAGCACTCTAATTTGCATGCTGATCACATGAAACATAAAGGAAATCCCTCTCAGACATGCACAACTAAACGGGATTGCTAAAATATGATATAATCTCCAGCTCTTTGATTTACTGTCCAAGATTTAACAAGGCAGACAGTGGTCTACAATATGAGAAAAATCAAGAGCCTAGAAATAACTCTCCAGCCCATGGTAAGACTACACATGCTGAACAAGGTTATCTCTAGCTTAGTTTTTGTTTTTTCTCTTTCTCTCCATGCTAAAGTAACCTAAATATAATCAATAACCACAAAGGACTGATCTACCACTTTATATTTTTGTGTTCATCCTATTGTAACTGCTTCATCTGCTGCCTGTCCTCAGGCAAGTTTTGTCACACAGCTTAACAGAGGAGTTCAATTCTGCAGCAGCCTAATGGAATCTGACTGAGAGCAGGCCCTCTTAAAGATTTGGTCTGATGCTGTAGCATGTCCTTAGGTTTTCTAATAAGACCACAATAGAATCACAGACATGAAAAAATAGAGCATCTTACTTCAGGGTAGATCTGTAATTTGCAACACTGGGTCTTGTTATGAACCAGTTGAGTAGCTCTAGGCCTTAACAAGCCATACGTCAAAACACTGACCCTTTGCTTTTTGTTGCTATAAGTGGGATTCCCAGCAGGTATTCACTGACCTACTGGTAATCCAGAGAGCATCTGGATCTGAGATATTATAGCTTCAGGTCTGGTTCCCCCTTTGCTAGACATGGTAGGTTTTATCATTATGTGTGAAGAGATAGGGGGAAAGGCTGTAAGGGAGCATTCATAGAATTATAGAATCATAGAATATCAGGGTTGGAAGGGACCTAAGGAGGTCATCTAGTCCAACCCCCTGCTCAAAGCAGAACCAATCCCCAACTAAATCATCCCAGCCAGGGCTTTGTCAAGCCTGACCTTAAAAACATCTAAGAAAGGAGATTCCACCACCTCCCTAGGTAACCCATTCCAGTGCTTCACCACCCTCCTAGTGAAAAAGTTTTTCCTAATATCCAACTTAAACCTCCCCCACTACAACTTGAGACCATGACTCCTTGTTCTGTCTATGAAAAAATGTTCATGAAATAGAAAGAATTAGAAAGGCAGTCATTCTGCATCATATCATCCTGTATCTGTCGCTGATACTAGAGTACACCTAATATCGATGGTTCTGATACCCTTACTCTGGTTTAGGAGCATCATTTTCCATGAGTAGTGCCATTGACTTCAAGTGAACCTCTGATGGAGTAAGGTACTATTAAGTTTGAGTAAAGGTAACAGAATCTAACCCCATAAAAGACCTCTTGCTAGTGTCTGCCACAACACTATGATAAGATAGCCCTATATTAGAAGTTAAACACTATAACAGACTAAGGATGTGATAGAAAGAAACCTGGAAAAATGAGACAATAAAAAGAGGTCAAACAGGAAAACCAACAGGACGAAGACTGTGGGCAAAAGAGATGGGAAAAGTGCAGGGAGGGGTGTCTGGAACTAGTCAACCAACAGGAAGGTTACCTGCATAAGATCCAAACCTCTGTCTTGAACTCTTTAAAAACCCTTCCTAGGCTTGATAAATTCTTGCATGTCCCAATTCAGTCCATACACTGCTCTTGACATCAATGGGAGTTATGCATATGACTTAAACATGTAGTGTAACAAGATGGATGGGGAAAAAACAGCCCAACAATTATGTGAAATACAAATCAAAACAACGAAGTGATACAGAACACTGTAAACCTTTGTGCTCTGTGCATGTTAAATTAACAAGCAGTAAACCTTGCTCTTGCTCTGTGCCATCTAATCTTAACCCCAATCTCTGAACCTTGCCTTTATGGGAAATGTATACATTGGTGAGAAGTTTGAAACTGGCAGAATGGTTTCTGAATGTGACCTTTCAAAACAGATTAAAGTTAGTTGATCTAAGAATGGGTTGGATCTTTTTTAAAAATAACTTCAAAAAGTAAAAATGTAGCCCATCAAAATACACTTATCAGTTTTCAGTGACATGAAAATTAGATTGTCTTCTGTACTGCTCCATAAACCTATGTCAACACACTGTTATCATTTAGCTGATGAAGTATATTTAATTCAGCTATTAAAAACAAACACCTTTTTTTAGAGTCCCCCTACCAAAGGAAAAAGCGTATCACTCAGGCACAAAAAAGCTTGACAGCTAATCTTCTAAATGTGTCACTGCATGAACTATAAGCTGATGTCAGGTGTAAGTATCGTTCTGTGACTGATATAACTGGCATATTACAAAGGCCAGATCCCCGGAGAAAGTGTCACATTCCAAGTAAGCACAGCAACAGAATATTGATAGAAAAGGAGCAAACATCATGAGTGAACTTTTCAGAGATTAGGTCAGTTCAACATTTTAATGATTTGGAGCTGAGAAAGCAATAAATATAGGAGCAAGTCCTGAAATCCTTGATCAGCCAAAACTCCGACTGACTTAAATCAGAGTTTTGACCAATTAAGGGATGAGCAAGAATTGAAGGTTTGGATCATATGCAGTGAAGTGAATATTTTGTTAGTTTCTTTTTTATTTAAAGTTGAGGTTTACCTCCCAAATGTGGTGATTTTTAAACTCCCTCTTTTCAAAATTTATTGTGCAATGTAAAAGGTTATTGCCATTACACAGGCAACAATGTCTAATGCCAGGATCAATGCAAATCAAATGATTCAGAGCCCCAGTATCTATTTTTTCATTACTGTTCCTTCAGCAGTGTTCAAAAGCTTTGAGTTAAAATCAATCCAAGGGGAAAAAATAATCCCCCAAGAAATGTATCAAAACTAGAGGTTATGACAGAGTATCCTAAAATAATATGCCAAATATTATATACTGGTATATTTCCCACAAAATCATTGCGTATAGTTGTTAAAGTTGGGCCCAAATACAAGCGTGAAATCCTGACCCCATTGAAGTCAATGGGAGTTTTGCCACTCTCTTCAATGGGGCCAGGATTTCACCCTAAAACTCTACATTCAATCACCCTTGAAGTTTTGGTGTTCAAAATTTGAGTCTAGATCTGAATTTTGCAAATGACCTTTCTCTTTATACTAGGCTTAACCAAGAGTCCAGATCTAAATGCCCTCAAATGTTGGGATGTTAAAAAAATCTCAGATACATTAGGAAACTGGTACTCTTGGATATCACAGTCAACCTGTGGAACTAGTTGCCAGGGGATTTTGCGAAGGCCAAAACTATAACTGGATTTAAAAAGTTAGATAAATTCACTGGAAGATAGGTCCATGAATGGCTATTAGCCAAGATGATCAGGGATGCAACCCTCTGCTCTGGGTGTCCCTAAACCTCTGACTGCTCGATGCTGTGACTGGATGACACGGGATGGATCACTTGATGATTGCCCTGTTCTGTTTATTCACTTTGAAGCATCTGGCACTGGCCAATGTCAGAGGACATGATACTGGACTAGATGAACCTTTGGTCTGACCCAATATAGCCATGCTTATGTTCCTATGTTCTAGATCCAAATTGCCTGGCTTGAATCCATAACTTACAATTATGGATATATTTAGAATGGTTAGTCAGTGAACTGTTTGCAGCAGAAATGGAAACCATGTAAATTTGCAAATGTTTTGAGTCACTTTATAGTCCAAATTCAAACCCAACTGTCTTGAAAACTGCATGAATCAAGCCTGGGACACGATGCAAGAAAACCATTACCTATTTATGGTTTTGCATCAAAATCATATGAAGTTCACAGCCTTACATACTTACAGCTGAAATCTGGTGGGTTTGATTGTGCATCTGTAGGATTTGAGGTTTAATTTCAACTCAGAATTCAAAGTAAAAGGGAGTGGGGAATGCAAATAGCCCCTCAAGTGAATCCAAAGACAAATGTTTGCACAATCCTTTGAACAGTCAGAATATTGACTGTGGGGTTTTTGTTTATTTATTGACTGATATCCAAGTGTATAAGTATTTTAATGTAAATTATGCTGTGTAAATACTGTTGAACAACCTAAACAATAGTTATCACTACCTGGGCCACCTACAATATTAATAATTAGGACAAAATGAGCTTCATGGTTGTTGTTGTCAGTTGGGAGCAGGTTGTGTGGCTGGGACTACAGTTGTGTGAGGTCAATCAAAGTGACCATTGATCAGAAGCTCTTCAGAGCAGATAGGGTGTCAGTCACAAGGCTGAAGACCTCATCTCACCAGGATGTTCTGTTACACCAGTCCCTGCCCTAAGCCAAGCAAGGGTTACCCGGCAACTTCTTCCCCAGCTCTATCACTGTTGATCCACAGATAGTTACAGAGCAGGGAAATGGGTACTATGAGGAAAGCACATATTCTTTCATTAGGTGAGGGAGAGACATACAGGAGGTTTCTTGAGTTGACTGTCCATTCTCCAGCTCTCCGAACTCACAATCTGTATGTGTAGGAGAAAGGAGAAGTTAGAAGGCCACTCTGATCCTGAGCTTAGCAATTGGGCCAAGGAGTAGAATTCAAATCCGCATTCAGATGTCCAACAGCTCAAAAAAGGATGGGCAGGGGGCTAGAACCGGGGTCTTTATAGAGCTGGAGCCAGTGGGGAAATTTTAAAAGCAAATCCAGGTTCAGGGTTCAAAATTTGTTAAATTCAGGAGTTTTGGTACAGACAGACCTCTAGTGAGTGAGGGAAGGAAAAATAAGAGATGTGGGGGAGGGACAGAGGAAGCTAAACCTAGAAAATGAGACAAAAATAGTATCCATGGATGAAGGGGACCTTGTTCTATTGACCCTCCATCCAGGAGACATTTTCCCCTTTTCAATCACCAAAGTGTCTTGACTCAAATATTTTCAGTAAGGAATGAAATCCTGGCTGAGGTGGGTATTTCTGGCCCCAATGCACATGACTTTAAGACACTCCCTTTTATAGAAACATAAGATACTTGGAGACTTGGATAAAAGGATTCTGTTTTGGGAGCTGGGGTAATGAACAGACCAAACCATTGGCCTGGTGGGAGAGATCAGCTGAAATTCAGATATATCATTAGGCAAGATCCATTCTAAGAGGGTGCTAACATAGTGAGGGCAGCCCTGGGATATCCCATTGGGGATGGCACTACCTTTCCACTGCTTCATCACTAGGGTCAGAATGACAGAGGCACAGTCAATACCCTGAAGAACTATGCATTCTTGTTTAAAATAGTGCAATTTGTTTTCACAGGTCTAAGAACACATAAGCATCCTTAATCTATACACACACAGAATGGGAAAAAGAGAGAGAAGGAGCAAGGGAGTGAGAGAGAGACCCCAAGTTCCAATGCCATGAATGTGTTTTGCTCTCACCTAACAGAGAGAAGATCTGGTGGAATTTTCCTGCTTTTCTCTCTTGCCTTTAGTTTGTAAACTCTTGGGGGCAGGGACATGTCTAGCTTGCTCTGTAATGTGGTAAATTGGAACACTTTGTTTTACCTTTTTAGATACTTCTTGCACCTTTTCTTGGCTATCTGCCTGCCAGCTTTTTTTCTTCATTGTGCTTGGAGATTCTATTTACTTGTTGTTTTTAGTTTCCTATTTACATTGAGAGTATTTAGGTTATTTGTTTTAAAGAAGTAGATCTTTGCAGCTAATATCCAGCTATATAACAAAATAGACACACATCCAAATGTTAAGGAAAATTAGAAAGAAATTAATAATTAAATATAGCACATGGTAGGGACCCAGTTGCTAAAGAGAGGCCATTCTTTGAAGAAAACAACTTCTAGTCATGTTTTTTTCCCCCCTATTAATGCACGGAGAGAGCTGAGCAATAGCTGGTTTCCTACTGAATTCAGTATAGTATAGGCCGCATTTTGTTTTTAAGTTTGCTGTCACAGCATGTTACACTGCCAACGTAGGTCCTGATCTTACTTCCACTGAAATAAATGGCAAAACTCCAGTTTACTTCAATAGTCCAGGATGAGACCTTTACCCTGGTTCTTCCCACTTGGTTGAAGGAACTTTTGAGAATGATTTTGGTTTGCTTTTGGTTTTAGAATGGAGTTTCAACGATATTCACAGTCCCCCTGCACCAGTTCTCTTTATGAACTGTTGATTTTTCTAAAAAGGTCTAGTGCTCAGTAGCAGCCTTGGCTGGCTCGGAGGAATCTCCGTGCACTGACCATGTGGGAAGTGGCAAAGGTGAATAAAATGTCAATCAAGTTTGTTTTTTAATAGCAGCATGATTACATCGTTTGATGAGATTTTTGTGCACAATCCCTTTGTCCTCCTTTTATTTCCATTGCCAAGAAAGGTTAAAGAATTTATATTTTCAATTGGCACTGAAATACATGTACATTTTCCACTGATATAAGATTAAATTAGACCCATGTGAGCTACTAGAATATACAGTAACTTTATCATACCATATGTTTTCAGCCATTCCAGAGCCAACAACTGAAAGAGTGCCTCAAAACTAAATCAGATTGAATCACAAAGTTAATAGTCTAGCCTGACTGGATAAACCAGTATTTATTTGAATTGGGGTGGGGGATTGTTTATTTGTTTCCACTCAGAACACTCTAGATATTTGTTCTTTCTGATAAGGAATTAATGAGTGGATATGAAAATCTGTCCCATATTAATATGCAAACCCAAAAACAAATAATGAAAACTTGAGTTGAATTTTTCTAGCATTATGGGCAAGATTGTGACCCTTACGCACACTGAATATTGCCTTACACAGTGAATAGCCCAATGAAACTCACTGGGACTACTTGTGGAGTGAGGTATTTCTCAACATGTGCGTTATCTCACACTGAATACAAGATTGATTTGTTCACCACCTACCAAAGAGAAACCCTGGTAGCTCCATGATTGTGTCATTTTGTTTTTTACTTGGAAAATTAACATAAATCTAAATTTTTAAAATTTAAAAACTCATAAGCACAAGCCCTGTATTAACTTCACTAAAGAACGTTCACAACAAAATGGGCAGAGTGAATACCGTAATAATCACCATTTCTCTCAGAATACATTTGTGACAGTGTACCCTATAAGGCTTTATGGGGAGGGGGTGCTTATAAATGTATGGATGACATAGCTGGAATATGTTTTGTGCTGCCTGTGCCATGTAACATATCTCCGTAAAGGTTCTGGTCTATTATATCTATTCATCCAATTTGTACATATATATCATTTTCTACTCGAGGTTAAGAATATGGGCTGTATGCTTGCTTGATTTCTAAGTAAGCTTTGTGAGGCATTTGGTCAGCTTCTTTAGGAAGGAATTCGCCAGGTTAAGTACCTGATCAGGAGACACTTAGGGAACAATGCATCTTGGAATGCTCCAATCCACATGAGAAGTCTTCCTGGAGACATGCAAGATGCCATGTGGACAATGGCATCGGCCTGCAAAGACTGAGTCATGCAGGGGCATGTGACTTGCCCAGGTGACTCCAAAACTCCATCCTGGAGCTGGACTTGGCATAGGAGGGAGGAGGGGGGTCTCCACCCACAAGAGAGAGTCTATTTAAACCTGTGGGAGACCCCTCCATTTTGTCTTCAGCTGGCTAAAGAAGGAGCCTCTCCACCCCCCCCCAGGATACTTGAAGGAGACTGAAACAAAGGACAGTAACTGCAGGGGGTGTGAGTGATTGCTGGACCCAGGCTAAAAGGAGATTAGCCTGTAAAAGGGAGCACTCTGGAACTGGTGAGGAAATTATCTGTATTCAGTTTGATTAGGCATAGATTCGCGCATTTTATTTTATTTTGCTTGGTGACTTACTTTGTTCTGTCTGTTACTACTTTGAACCACTTAAATCCTACCGTCTGTATTTAATAAAATCACTTTTTATTTAGTAATTTACTCAGAGTATGTATTAATACCTGGGGGAGCAAACAACTGTGCATATCTCTCTATCAGTGTTATAGAGTGCGAACAATTTATGAGTTTGCCCTGCTTTATGCAGGGTAAAACGGATTTATCTGGGTTTAGACCCCATTGGGAGTTGGGCATCTGAGTGCTAAAGACAAGCACGCTACTGTGAGCTGTTTTCAGGTAAACTTGCAGCTTTGGAACAAGTGATTCAGACCCTGGATCTGTGTCTGGAGCCAAACAGGAGTGTCTGGCTCAGCAAGACAGGGAGCTGGAGTCCTGAGCTGGCAGGGAAAACAGAAGCAGGGGTAGTCTTTGCACATTGGGTGGCAGCTCCCAAGGGGGTTTCTGTGATCTAACCCGTCACAACATTATTCTGTGTAAATTTGTCAAGTATCTCAATTGTCTTTCGTTCCACTGATACATATTGGACTCAGCTCCTAAATGGAAACACATTTTATACTTTTGGCATTTAGGGAGATGCCTAGATTAGGAGACACAGCTAAGACATGTCACTAAGATGGAACAGTTGATTGTGAAAGTTTTGAAGATTTGGTACAACATATGTATTCTTGTCTTTTTGGCCACACAAAGCTCCCTTTTTTAGCTATAGTTTTCTGGACATTTATTTCTCTTCCAGCTCAGCACATAGCTATCCATACTTCAGTGCATTTTGTTTCTCTTTTCCCCAGTACAGCTGTTTGGTTTAATATTGATTTTTCCAATTAAATCCCATATTGTTAGCAGCACTGGAATGGAATATTTATTAGATATATTGTGTTATGTCCAAGCATGGGGATTAATATATTTATTCATACTGTATTGGATTTTGGGGCCCAGTTTTTGGCTTTGACTAGGAATAATCCCATGGTCCTGCAGTTCCTGTTGGTTTGGTAGCTAGGTCCCTCTATATGCGCCCAATCGACCGTTGGGGTCTTGTGAAGTTTGAAATGCAGTTAGTCAGGAGCCTTGCCTCAGACCTGCTTGCCCCCTACCAGGAGTATGAAAGCTCTGGACGATGTAGCTCTGAGGGTCTTTAGCCCACACAAGCCTCTCCACCATGACAAGGTTGTGGTCCATCTGAGAGCCAGGGTTTCGTAGACCAGGATGACTTGAGAAGCTTCTTTCAAGCAACAAAAGCTATATATGGGTCAAGCTCCAAGGGCCCAACTTCTTTATGTTCCCTGGATGGCTCCACCCTCCTCAGGGACAATGCAGCCATTAAACAACACTGGAAAGAGCACTTTGAGAGCCTACTAAACAGCGAATCCACGGTCTCTGAAGACACTATCATGTCTATTCCACAACACTAAGCAATGGAACACCTTTAAGTCAGAGAAGAAGGGCTCGTGTAGGGCAGCAGAAGAGCTTCAAAGACCTACTGAAAGTACACCTTAAAAAGGGAGGCATCAACACAACAAACTGGGAGGACTTGGCATGCAACAGAACACAGTGGCCCCCCACACCATGGACCAAGCCACAGCTCACTTTGAGGAGAACAGACATGCTCATGAGACAGAGAAACAACAAAGGAGGAAGAAAGGGCACAGCAATCCAGCCAACGCCTATGTCTCCTCCAAGATTACACCTGTCACATCTGTGGGAAAATCTGCAGGGCACGAATTGGGCTCCTCAGAGACTTTAAAAGCCACCAATGAACCCCCTTGGCAGACATCATCCTCGCATCGAGGGATAGCTGAAGAAGAGTAGCTAGGATTTATTTTTAAAAATCTCTCTTTAGTATGGAATTCCAGTTCCCCTTATGTTGTTTATTTCCATTCTCTTCACCTGTAAATTCCTTCCAGGTTGATAGAGTATAAACTTGGCCCCCTTAAAATCACTGGGCATTATGCCATTTAGTTCAGTGGAGACAGAATTTCACTCATAGTTCCCAATATGTGACACTGGTTCCCTGTAATGAATAAAATTATAGTTCCCAGCAGCAATGAAAAAGGCTACAATAAAAATCAACATTATTTAAACAAGCATTCAAGGCTATGGTCCTATATATATATATTTCAGTACTATCGCTTAATAAATATTAAACTTGCTACAGTATGAACAATTTTCTGAAAATTATTATAGTATAAATAACACTCCTGTAGAAAGAAGCATCAGTAAATAACTAACTTAAGATTTCACCTTTTGTAAGATATGGTCCACTTCCTCATCTGTGCAAAGAATATATATATATATTTGATATGTAGAATGCCATTACTTTAATGGTGGTGTGGCCATTCAGGACTGAACATAGGCTATTACAGGGCTCTCTCAGACCTCCAAAATACTAGTCAGTGTCATGGATTTAATGCTTTTGAACAGTAAGCATACTTAAAGGGGTTTCTTTCAAAGCCTTATTATTTTTGATTAGGAAACTCTATTTGACTTTTGCCTGCTTTTGGTGAGGGGGGTGAATCCAAGCTGACAGCAACAAGCAAGTCTTCAGACACTCTTTATAATCAGCAACGAAGCTTTAGGCCAAGCTCTCACAAATAGGTGCCTATAGTTAGGTCTCTGAATCCATATTTAGGCACCTATGTAGGTCGGCTGATTTGAAAATGCTGAGCATCCTGCAGCTCCTGTTGATTTCATGTGAAGGAGAAAGGGCCATAACCCCAACTCTTTCCTGCCTCTTCCCCTTTTCACCATACTGCTCCTTCAAAAGAAGGGCTAAGAGGGTGATAAGGAGTTACAAGTGGAACACTGGCAGCTCAGGGATTACTATTCTAAGTGACCCTGCACAGGGAAATGATCAGTTAGGGTCAGATTTTTACATAAGAACATAAGAATGGCCATACTGGGTCAGACCAAAGGTCCATCCAGCCCAGTATCCTGTCTACTGACAGTGGCCAATGCCAGGTGCCCCAGAGGGAGTGAACCTAACAGGTAATGATCAAGTGATCTCCTGCCATCCATCTCCACCCTCTGACAAACGGAGGCTGAGGCTAGGGACACCATTCCTTAACCATCCTGGCTAATAGCCATTAATAGACTTAACCTCCAAGAATTTATCCAGTTCTCTTTTAAACCCTGTTATAGCCCTAGCCTTCACAACCTCCTCAGGCAAGGAGTTCCACAGGATGACTCTTCCTTTTATTTGTTTTAAACCTGCTGCCCATTAACTTCATTTGGTGACCTCTAGTTCTTATATTATGGGAACAAGTAAATAACTTTTCCTTATTCACTTTCTCCACACCACTCATGATTTTATATACCTCTGTCATATCCCCCCTTAGTCTCCTCTTTTCCAAGCTGAAAAGTCCTAGCCTCTTTAATCTCTCCTCATATGGGACCCGTTCCAATCCCCTAATCATTTTAGTTGCCCTTCTCTGAACCTTTTCTAATGCCAGTATATCTTTTTTGAGATGAGGAGACCACATCTGTATGCAGTATTTGAAGGTATTTAGGCACTTAAAGGTGCATCAAGGTGCCTAATGGGATTTCAAAAGTGTCTAGGTGCCTAATTCTGCTTGATTTCAATTGGAGTTAGGTCCTTGGGTGCTTTTGAAAATCCCACTAGGCGCCTAGCTGCATCTTTAGGCCTCAAAATACCTCTAAAAATCTGGCCCCTAGGCACCAGTCCTGCACCCAAAACAGCCATTAACACCAACAAAAGATTGGGATGTGTGAAAAATGAAAGATCGAGACTTTACAGTGTAAACTCTGAGTTAACAAAAGTATGTTGTATAAGCTAGATTTGTTCCTTAAGCTTATAGAGAACTAACTGAAAGATTTAGGGCCAGATCCTCAGCTGTTGCAAACTGGCATTGTTCAACTGACTTCAATGGAGCTATGCCAATTTACACCCGCTGAGAATCTGGACCCTAAAATGTGCACATCTCAGAAAATGTATGTATTTCAGGAGGACTCAATTTTCCTAGAAAAGCAAATGTATCTTTAATAAAGGATAACATTTTACTGCCACTTGGCAAGATCCTCATCTGATGTAAATGAACACAACTCTGTTGAAGTCAATGGAGCTATGGTGATTTACATCAGCTGAATCTCTGGCCCACCATGAACAGCAATGCTTTGTGTGCCTCAAAAATTGGACCACTGTGTGGCTCTCTGGATTTGCCCCCAAAGCTTACATGGAAATTTCATTGTGCATAATGGTTTGTGTAATAAGACTTTTGTAGTCTGTCTGAAAAAGAGACTTACACAGATTCAACTTACTGAAGACAACTGTGTCTTGCTTTTTATTAGTGTAATGCCATACTCTATAAACAACAGTAGAAAATGAGAAGGATTGGAAATGTCAGTGCTCTTGGAAAGGGACTTGTTCACCAGTATATAACTGACATAAAAGTTACCAGTATATAACTCATCACCTTAAAAAGCATTAATATACTTGGAGCATAAAAGGTGCTAAATAAAAATAAACAAATATTTCTATCCTTTGAAGAATTACTGCCTGTCTTGTCATTTCTCTGCCAAAGTATCCCAATGCCAAGCAAAATAAATTCCAAAATGTCTGCTTGAGACTGGGAAAAAAACCAAACAAAATCTGGCACACAACACATGGACCATATTTCTTTATTAAACAGCCAAATTATTTATTCCATTGTCAGAGGCAACTTATAGACAGTCCCGCAGACTTTGTCCTATTTGAGGAGTCTGCCTGTACACAGAACAGGTATAGTAAAGGGTCGGGTTTCCTCACACCACTGCATCAATGTACTCAAAACATGTTCTGAATAGATCACTGATAGACTAAGGAATAATTAGTCTCCATGTGCATTCAGTCACTGGCTTCTCTGTGGCTGAGATTGCAGATAAGGGTGCCAACTGTAGCCTCAGTATTGATGATGTAGACTGAGAACATAAACTCTTTGACACAGGCTACTGTACAGCCACTAAATGAAGACTAATTGTCACTGCCAATTTATGATGCATTCACTAATGTAACATAACTAACCATTTTTCTAACTATAGAAGAATATTTCAGTGCTGCTGATAAACTGGGATAGAGAAGCTGATAGCTTCCAGTTATTGCCAAGTGCCCATTAAAATGATTTTGTTTTTAGCCAGTCCTTTTACAGACTGAATCAATTAGGCCCTCATTATAAAGGTACTGGTGTCTGCCTATGTGAAACAGTTTGCAGGACTGAGGCCTTAATTTCCTTCCTCTGGGGCTGCAAAGGCCCCTCATGCTGCAGGTTACTTCCACACAGGTGGGAAAGATTGGCATAGTGATGTAGAGCTCATCACTGAGAGTATTCAGGAGTTAAGTTTTTACACCAGGGAGCGGTCTATAAATGATTAATTCATGACATCAAAGGGAGAATTGGTTAGTAGGCTCTGGTCCTCAGTGAAAGCAGGCTATTACACTAGGCTATAGTAGTATTGCTGTGGTTTGAGCAAGGCTATTTTGTTTTCTATTACTTTAAAACTTGTGGGATTAGGGTCTGTTCAACTAGAATTCCTGAAAATATAGACAGGGGGAGAAAATCTGCCTATGGAGAATATAAACCAGCTCTGACAGCTTGTGGGACCATTATCAGTGTCATTATGATTACCTTTCTGCCATGGGCTTTTCCACCTTTTAGGTTTTTTATCTTTCTACAGGCTCAGTTTTGAGTAAAGAATAAATGTGTGGAGAGTGTCCACACTAGTCTTTACAAATGAGTTAGTTGACAATGTGATTCAATTACAACTTCACTTGAGGAAACAAAATCTAGTATATTGAAACCCTGAATGGATACAGCAAGAGTCAATCCACCAGCTGGGCTGGAGCTTAGGCTGCATAAAACAGGCAAACAGCAAGGCCCTTTCATTTAATGCAAGCACATTGTCATCTTGATTCACCCAATATTTTTTTCCTTTTTGTCTTTTCATTCTAACTGCATAGTATCTGTAACCTCCAATAATTTTTCACCAACATTATCAGATATATTTTGATGGCAGGCTAGGTCAGTGGTCTAAAGTTTCCTAATACATTTACCCATCTCATTTTTATTTCTGAAGTTTAATAGACAAATATGCTATGCAGACTACCTGAGATTTTGAAAGATATACTCTTCAAACACAAGTTAGCTTTGCAAAGCTCATCACAAATTTCTTCCGAAATCCACTTTTTTCTTCATAAAGCCCTTTAAAATGTTAGTATTTGGTGAAAGCACAGCCTTTTCTCTACCAGAACTTCATTGGCAATGGTTTTGGATCAGTTTGTGGTTTTAGATGGCTGAGATCGCTAGATGGAAACCCATTACTGTTGAGAATCGATTTGAAATTGCCAGGAACAAAAGGAATAAATGTCTTTTTAACGTTATTCAGACTGCACTGTCCAGCAAATGTAATGTTGGCAGTGCTGCTCTATTTATCATTTAAAGGGACTGAAATTTAGCCAAGTGTCTATCAATTTTTATAGCTGTTGATAATTGAACTTCAAGTTTTCATAACAAAAGTAAGAGAGACTAATCTATTTTCAAAAGTTTACAAATGCAATAAACTAGAATGTCTAGAGAGATATTTATTGTAGTTTTTCTGTTTGCATAGGGAATAATTTTACCATTAGTTCAGTCCTATTTTTATTGTGTTTAGTAGACCATATTTCACCAAGGAATTCTTAATGACAAATGAATAATGAAACACATATATATATAAAATGAATTAAACAAATTGGAATGCTTCAAAAATTTCCAATTCATGAGTTTCAAATAGTGATACACACATGAGATTTTCCATATTGGAAGTTCAATATGGATTATTCTCTTTTGCAAGTACCAAACCAAATAGCCACGGTTTGGTGGAGAGTCCACCATATTAAGCGGTACCTGAATATTTGGCTGGTTCCAACAACATCTTTACTTCCTGCTTTATTCTGTTGGAGAATAAAAAGTAAATAAAGTTGAAACAAAACACATCTCTGTCACAGCTACAACTTTTTTTTTCAATAAAAGAAAAATCAATGAAACTATGAATTTGAGATTTTTAGAAAAGGGAGCTCTGCCAGACATAGTGTGCCAAGACTTCCTGTAAGTCAGTTGAGAAAAGGATGCTATTGCATTTGATAGCATTTAATATATGGCAGCTTTAAAATCCTCTTTTGGATAGATTTGTAACAAGATATTCAAAGATTTAAATGTAGTTAAAAAGCTATCATTAAATTGGCAAATAAAAGTCAGGATAATTAAATCTGGAAACAATTACTAATACTCTCCTTCTATTTTTGGTTCTATTTCAGAGGATTATTCCCTTTTGAGGCTAAGTAAGCTGTTGGTTAGTGTCATTGCTGATAGGATATCCAGTTTGTTGTTGAATCAAAAAATAAATACCTTTATGAATGTAGAAGTTATCTGGTGAAGCCAGCATACAATTGTAATATAGCAGAATTCATATACATTTGCCATATAGATATATCTTGGATATGTTTCTGTCATAATAGATCATTCCACTCAGTTGTTAATCCATCAGAAGAAATACTATCTTTCCACTGAATATTTGCTTTTGTATTTAGCCCACATAATATAGTAATACTGATGTGATAATTAATTACATTCGGATGCTTTCCATTTCATACTGAAAACGAGTTGGCTACTTACATGAATGAATTTTTTGTTGAAGGACAACTGCATTTCATTATGTTTCTATAACCATAAAAGTATGGCTGAGAAGTGTGGACAGAATTCTACATTAACTTGTCTCAAAAAACAATTTTATGGCAATAAGATTATTTTTACTTAAAGCTATTTGCAGGGAAGCCTTTATCAATGAACATTTATGTGATTTACATATCGTTGGGTAAAAAAGGCAAGACAAATAAATGTCAAGCCCTCTAAGATACATCTCTCTACTTCCTCCAAAAGGTTCTTTGATGATTTCTCAGAAGTGAAACATTTTTCTTTGTTGACCTTCTCTTTGGCCATTCAAAGTATAGGGTATAATGGAGGTGATTTAACATGATCATGTTCTTTTTGCAAACAATTCTTTGGACCTGCTCCTTATACCATTACTTGTGATCTCTTTCTTTTTTTTTAAGTGTGTTTGTGGTAACATCAAATGCATGTACAAATAATATGAATTTATATAGGTAAGAAGTAGTTGTTAGACCATGTCTACTAAATCAGTCAATTGAAATAGAGTAGAATGCACTTTGTGAGAGCAGTAGTGCAGTATTTTATATTGCAGTTTCTGGAGAGTAGTATATTTATTGGTGATATCTGTGGATGGCAAGAGATATGCATGAATATTTTGATGACATCCAAAGTTTACAGGACTGTCAGTATTTTGAGCTATTTTTTCTGGGACTCTTACTTTATTTGTATAATGAACAAAAAACACCAAGCATTTGTTATTGGGCCAACCTGGTAACCCCTGGTCATTAGCACTGTCTATATTGCCAAGCAAAATACCCAGGTCTGGTTTCTCAGCACAATCTCTTACTCGCCAAACTGAAAGCAGCTAGGTAAGAGTGAATTCGAGGGAAGAGAGGATCTCACATTGTTCTGCAGAACCTCTGTTACCACAATGGGAGAAGTAGTGATGAGCTCTGAAGAGTTTCTCATCAATCATCCTACCCTGAGAAGCTTGCCACTGTGAAGAGTCTTGAAGAGAGCATGGTGGGGTGGGAGATGTTAATTATGAAGGATAGGTTCTCAACAGAGCTGAGACCAAATGCCATTGTCTGAAAAGGTAGGAAGAAATAAATCAAAATGATGATGACAAGTTGATTTAACACTATCTCATTTTCCTCTGACTTGCATTTTATTTCAAACTTGTTTAGTGTGAAGAGACTACGAAACTGTTGCAGTATCATCCAAAATGGAAATTGTGACAGATGGCAATAAAAAAACATAATGGGCCCTATTATGTTTTATTTTATTAGCCTCAGGTTATTGTTACAGTTATGATCTTAAACTCTGTTTTATTTTTATAGCTATGATAGTACTTAACGTTACCTTTGCATAGCCAGCTGCCTTTACAGAATCCAATGTCCTTGACTGTTTAATGCAGCTAAACCATAAAGCAAATAATACGTTTAGTGCCCAAAATTGATTGTTGAAAAATCAGAAAAGGAAATAAACTGGAGCTTCTAAAATATAAGGAAACAACTCCTGCAGAAAAAGTGATGAGAATGAAGGAGAACTTCGAAAGGCCGGTTCAGGCAACAGCCTTCTTTAAGTTAGGGATCAGAAATGGGGGAAATTCAGGGAGCAGAATATATGGGATTTTTTATGTGTTTTCTACAGAAGCATGGCAACTACAATTTGGAGATAATTTAATTAAAATAATCTTATTGCTTACTTGATTCTGAATATAAACCAAAGCACACATGCTAATAAAGGAAATCAAGTCAAGAGAGAGACAAACTATAAATTAACTTTCTAAGGTGGATAGAAAGCTGGCTAGATCGTCAGGCTCAACGGGTGGTGATCAATGGCTTGATGTCTAGATGGCAGATGGTATAAAGCGGAGTGCCCCAAGGATTGGTCCTGGAGTCAGTTTTGTTCAACATCTTCATTAATGATCTTGATGATGGGATGGATTGCACTCTCAGCATGTTGGTGGATGACACTAAGCTGGGGGGAGAGGTAGATATGCTGGAGGGTTCAGCATAGGGTCCAGAGTGACATAGACAAATTGGAGGACTGAACCAAAAGAAATCTGATGAGGATCAGCCAGGACAAGTGCAGAATCCTGTACTTAGGATGGAAGAATCCCATGCACTGCTACAGGATGGGGACAGACTGGCAAAGTGGTAATTCTGCAGAAAAGGATTACAGTGAATGAGAAGCTGGATATGAGTCAACAGTGTGCTCTTGTTGCCAAGAAGGCTAACGGCATATTGGGCTGCATTAGTAGGAGCATTGCCAGCAGATCGAGGGAAGTGATTATTCCCCTCCATTCGGCACTGATGAGGCCACATCTGGAGTATTGCGTCCAGTTTTGGGCCCTCCACTACAGAAAGGATGTGGACAAATTGGAGAGAGTTCAGTGGAGGGCAACGAAAATGATTAGGGGGCTGGGACACATGACTTATGAGGAGAGGCTGAGGGAACTGGGCTTATTTAGTCTGCAGAAGAGATGAGTGAGGTGGGATTTGATAGCACCCTTCAACTACCTGGAAGGGGGTTCCAAAGAGGATGGAGCTAGGCCGTTCTCAGTGGTGGCAGATGATAGAACAGAGCAATGGTCTCAAGTTGAAGTGTGGGAGGTCTAGGTTGGAGATTAGGAAACGCTATTTCACTAGGAGGGTGGTGAAGCACTGGAATGTGTTACCTAGGGAGGTGGTAGAATCTCCATCCTTAGAGATTTTTAAGGCCTGGCTTAAGAAAGCCCTGGCTGGGATGATTTAGTTGGTGTTGGTCCTGCTTTGAGCAGAGGGTTGGACTAGATGACCTCCTGAGGTCTCCTCCAACCCTAATCTTCTATGATTCTGTGAATTGTTTCCTTTCCATAGAAAAGATATCTATTACTATTGTTAAAGTCTGATAAGAATCCTGGCCTTTGTCACAAAGTGCATCTCTGATTCAAGCCATTAATATGTAACCCTTCTGCCCATCTAAGTTGGCAGCAACAAGGGCCGGGTTGTGTATCTAGGGGTTCCGTTTCAATAACACAATGCAAAACCGGCTCGAGCCCCCACCCAGTGACCTGGGACAATTACATACCACTCCCTGGGCACCTCTAAGAGGCAATACTTCCCCTCTCGCAAGCACGGAGTCTGAGTGTAACAGAAAATGTTTAATAACATGAGGTAAACAACATCAGCATTAAATTGGAAAAACACCACAACTAGAGTTCTTAGACCAAACCATGAGCGAAGACCCACCCCAGCAAATTGGGCCGTGTCCTCTCCCGTTGGTTCTTGAAACCAGCGACCCAAGAATCACCAAAGTCCCAAAAGTCCGACAACCCCCCAAAGTCTCTGTCCATGATCAGTGCAGCCCCAGAGTTCAAAAGGGGGGGGGTGAGCAGGGTGTTAAGGGGCACCTTACGTGATCTGAGGCCAACTGGCTGTTTCTCCGTGGGGTTCCACCGCAGCCTTCACCACGAACTGCTCCACTCCACCCGCAGTCCCACTCCTGCCGTCCCACGAACTGCTCTGGCAGCTGCTCCGCTCCGCTCCCCGACCTGTGAGCCGCGCCGCTCCGCTCCCCGACCTGTGAGCCGCGCCGCTCCGCTCCACTCACCGACCTGTGAGCCGCTCCGCTCCGCTCCAGCCGTCCCTTGGGCCGCTCCCACAAGGCTCTGCTCTGCTAGCTGCTCCTCCAGCCGCTCCGCTCACTGACCTGTGAGCCGCTCCGCTCCGCTCACCCCCGCTAAGCTAAGTTAGCTTAGCAATATAGCTTCAGGCTCCCCCACTAGTTAACACAGCCTCAGTGATCTCAGCTCTTAAATAGCTTTAGCTCTTTTGTGATTTCAGCTCTTAGTGATTTCAGCTAGTAGTAGGGGAGCCCCAGTGCTGGTGCACTATTGGCCCAAAGTGAACTCAGCTCAGCAGTCTGTAACTAGACTCCTAAGGGAATCAAAGTTAGCTCTGACATTCAACAGTGGAGAGAGGAGGTAGTGCAATTGGTGTTTCAACCCCCTCGGGGAGGGGGCCATACCATCAGGTACAAATACCTGTCTCCATTCACTGGGTTTTGTAACCCATGCCCCTTGACAAGCAAATGCTACTTAGGTAATGGTGAATGACTCACTCAGTCCTTCTGTCATACAACAGTTCCACTGGCCTTGATTCACAGAATCAGGGTAACAAAACTTTATTCTTCCTGCCCCAATAACAGAGAAACTGGGGATCCCACACCAGCCAAAGTAACCACTTTGAGTTGCTGTGGTTTCATGCCAGGCGAGTGGGTGTGCCTATGCAAACAAGATCAGCCCCTGGAGTTCTTTTCCACATTCGCCATAATTCACCACCAGATGTCAGGGTAGAGCTCATCCTGACTCTGCTTACATCCTCCCCCCAGCCGAACATTTGTCGTCCCGACAAATCACACTCCCTATTATAACAACTCACTGGTTCCCTCCAAAGGGCCTCAGATAGCCCACTTTAGCTTCCACAAGCCTGTGTGCTAAACATATTGGTTCCTCACTAGTTACCCCAGGTGCATCATAAGTCAACCGTTTTACTGGTCTTATTACCCTGTCTCGTCTATTGAGAATCTCTGTTGCCGTGGTGGGCAGGACAGCCTCTTGAATGATGGATGGAGAGGTTTCCTTTGAGGGTCCCTCGGCTACTGGCATAGGCCCCTGCATTTCTAGTTCTAACAGTGGAGGGTCCAAGGTGCCCAGGACATCCTCCACCTGTATGTCTCCACTGTCCAATAACCTGGGAGTGTCATCACATGGGGGTCCCACCAGTGGCTCAGGGGTGTCAGGAATGGGCCTAAATACTTCTGCCATGGGGTTTAGGGTGGAAGAAGAGGAGCTCTCTTTTGATTCAGCCGATCGAGACTGAAATCTTGTCTCCATCCCAGGATACACCATGGTTGTGTCTTCCTCCTCAGACTCACTCTCAGATGTGCTGCATGGGGGTAGGTTAGCTGCAGGGGGCTGGCTGTCCACGTTGGAGGGCGGCTTTGGTCCAGCACCTTCGTTCTGCCCAGTTGCCCTGTTGTGGCCCATCTCATACGGGGTGCCTACCAATTCCCCCACAGGGAGCAAAAGGTTTCTATGCACTGTCTTTGTCTGCCCTGGACCCTCTTCAGGTTTGATCTTGTAGACCGGCAGGTCTCCTAGCTTTTCCATCACCAAGTAAGGTATTGCCTTCCATCTGTCGGCTATCTTGTGTTTGCCAGCAATACCCAAATTTCGCAGCAGAACTCTGTCCCCTGGCTGGAGTTCTTGCAGACGTACCCTAGCATCATATCGATGTTTGTTGCGGTCGGCGTTCTTCCGAGCCGCAGATGTAGCTAAGTGATAAGCATCCCGCAGCTTTTCTCTCAGTCGGGATACATATTGCTGATGAGTTTCATAGCTATCTCCATCCTCTGATACACCAAAGCACAGGTCTATGGGTAATCTTGGTTCTCGTCCAAACATTAAGAGATATGGGGTGACTCCTGTAGCATCATTCTTTGTGGCATTGTAGGCGTGCACCAGATATGCAACATGTTGGCTCCAGGTTGCTTTCTGCTCTGGTCGCAAAGTCCCCAACATATCTAATAGGGTTCGGTTGAACCTCTCTGGCTGAGGATCACCTTGCGGGTGATAAGGCGTTGTTCTAGACTTCTTAATTCCCGCTATCCTCAGCACCTCCTTCAGAAGATGACTCTCAAAGTCCCGCCCCTGATCCGAGTGTATCCGGGCTGGAAATCCATAAACTGAGAAATATTTCTCCCACAGTACTCGAGCAACAGTGGTGGCCCTCTGATCACGCATGGGATATGCCTGCGCATATCATGTATAATGGTCAGTCACTACTAGAATGTTCCCAATATTCCTCTTGTCTACTTCTAAAGACAAGAAATTGATGCATACCAGTTCCAAAGGTTTGGTGCTGGTGATGTTCTTGAGATATGCAGCCCTCGTGGGCAGAGTTTTCCTTTGAACACATCGAGCGCAAGTCTCACATTTCCTACGAACATCTTCAGCCCTCCGGGGCCAATAGAATCTACTACGAAGAAGTTCCAGGGTCCTCTCCATCCCTAAATGTCCAAAGTCATCATGCAGGGCCCTCATGGCCAGGGCTCTGTACTCTTTTGGCAGCACTAGCTGTGCTCGTTGCTTTTGTAAAGGGTCTGTGGTCACTCGATGTTGCACTCCCTGAATCAGTTTTAGTTTGGTCCATTCTCTCAATAGTAGTTTACCCTCCGGGTTAGGTGGGACAACCACAGCTGGGCTTCGCCCCTCCCTTTTGGCAAGTAGTGTATCACGAATGCCAATATCTTGCAGCTGGGCTTCCTGCCAGTCGGCCGCATTGAGCATGGGCAAAGGAGATTGGTCCAACGCAATATAGTTCACTGAAGCAGAAGGCACGCATTCAGGGGGCAGGCCCAAAGCTTCTGCAGCACATCCATGAAGACTCTCATGGGACTCTGGCTCCCGGCGACTCACACTGCAAATAGCCCTCACTCCATCTGTGGGTATCACAGCAACTCCTGGTGCCTGTGGACGCCTGGACAATGCATCTGCATCTACATTGCTTCTCCCTGATCGGTATTGAATGCTGAAGTCATAGCTAGCCAAAGCGGCCACCCATCTTTGCCCTGTAGCATCCAGCTTAGCACTTGTTAACACATAGGTCAGTGGGTTGTTGTCTGTCCACACCTGGAACTGAGCACCATATAAGTAGTCTCGAAATTTCTCAGTGATGGCCCATTTCAAGGCCAAGAACTCCAGCTTGTGGGTGGGATAGCGAGTTTCACTATCAGACAGTCCTCGGCTGGCAAAGGCTACAGGTTTACGTCTTCCTTCCACTTCCTGGTACAGTACTGCTCCCAGACCCTCCAAACTGGCATCAGTATGCAGGATAAATGGCTTGCTTGGGTCAGCAAAGACTAGGACTGGAGCATGAGTTAGGCAAGTAATGATTTCTCGAAAAGCCCTTTCACATCTCTCATCCCACCGTGGCCCAAATGGTTCGAAGGGGCCATAGTGTCTCTGCACAGGAGACTTTGGGGACCTTCCCTTATTCTTGGTCTTAGATTTGTTCCTGCTGGACTGGTATCCCCTGGTAAGATCATTCAGAGGTTTTACAATCGTAGCATAGTTTTTCACAATCTGCAATAGTAGCCACTAAACCCAAGAAAGGTCTTGAGTTCTCTGTAGTTACTTGGACATGGCCATGTAGTGAGGGCTTCTATTTTATCGGGATCAGTACTCACACCCTCTTGGGACACGATGTGACCCACATACTTCACTGAGGTCCTGCAGAACTGGCATTTGTCAATTGAAAGCTTCAAACCATAATCCTCTAACCTATCAAGCACTTTAAGAAGTCTTTCTTCATGCTCCTCCAAGGTTCTTCCAAACACTATCAGGTCATCCAAATAAACTAACACTTGCAGTAAATTCATGTCTCCCACAACTTTCTCCATAAGACGTTGAAATGTGGCAGGTGCTCCAGAGATCCCTTGGGGCATGCGTTCAAACTGATAAAACCCTAATGGGCAGATGAAGGCTGTCTTCTCCTTATCTGCTTCACCCAGAGGGATCTGGTAGTATCCACTCCGAAGATCCAACACAGAGAACCACTGGCTTCCCAGCAAACAGTCTAAGGCATCTTGGACTCGGGGCATTGTGTACTGGTCAACCACAGTATGGCGGTTTAGGGTGCGGTAGTCAATTCACATCCGGATTTTCCCATTCTTTTTACGGACCACCACAATGGGTGAGGCATATGGGCTGCGGGACTCTGTAATGATGCCATTCGCAGCCAGCTCCTGAAGATGTTGTCGCACATCTTCCATCTCGGAGAGGGCAATCCTCCTAGATCTCTCCCTGAAAGGTCGAGAGTCATGTAGTCTGATGTTGTGCTCTACTCCTTTTGCACATCCCACATCCCACTCATGCAATGAGAACACCTTGGATCTTTCACAAAGTTTCCTCCTCAGGCGATCTTTCCACTCCTCGGACAACGGTGAATCTCCAAAGTCAAACTTTGCAGGGTCTATTGGCAGAACTTGAGTCTCACACTGGGGTTTTACAATTGATTCAGGCTCAAAGAGATCCGCTATCTTTTGTCCTTGCTTCACAACAACATCTCGACTTGTTTCATTAGCAATCAGTATAGTCACCTTTTCCTGGGCTTCAGCAGGTAGGGTTATGACTCCACTGGGGACCAGCACTCCTTCCGGGAGCTCTCCTTCAACCGGCTGCTCTACCATTGCTAATGCCCCTTTACTGCCTTTCAGCCGAGTACTCATGACAAGCACTTCTTGCTCCGTCCTTGCAGGCGCTACTAACGGGGTTGTGCCCATGTACTTCAGCGCCCCAATCGGTAGCTCAGATGTCTCCTTTTTAGCACCCTCAATCTTCCTATAGGCTTCAGCACAAAGCGTATGGATCATCAGGGTATTCAGGTACTGGTCCCCAGCCCGCTGTCTGCAGTAATCCGCGAGCACCTTGAAGAGACTGGAGTTGGTCCCTATCAGCACAGACACATCAGAGGTCCCTTTAGGGTCAGGGCATATTAATGCAGCTGTGTCCACCTCTTCTCTTACTCCAGCAACCTCCTCTGGGAATTCCAGGTGCACTATGACATACCCTTGTTAGGGGTATTCATCCATGCTGAGGCCACACAGACCAACGCCAGTCAGTGGCTGTATAGGCAGGTGCCTAAGCATTTGTTGGTAGAATGACTGAAATATAATAGTCACTTGAGATCCAGTGTCAAGCACGGCTTTACACTCCACCCCTTCAATCTTCACCATGACCTCTGCTCGAGGCCCTATCAGTCCTGCGGGGATCCCAGCTGGACAGTCTTTTCTGGGGGAATCTTCAAATCCTGCAGGCCTGGGTGGTCCCCGTCCCCGGACTCTCTGGCAGCTACCGGATCTCTCCCAACTGATCCTCAGCTTTCCATACACTAAGGAGGGGTTTTCTTCATTATGGCACCTGGCAGCACTGTGTCCATCCTGACCACATCGGTAGCAGAAGAATTGTCCTTTTCCTCTTCGCCCAGATGGGATGGTGGCTCTAAATGCTGACTTCTCCATCGCCACGGTCAGAGGCTCCTTATTCACGGAAGTCTTAGCTTGGTCAATGGTGATTTGCAGTTCAGCTATCCGCTCTGTCAGGACCTGCACTTGTTGGGCAAGTTCCTCTGTGGTGCTCACCATCAGTACACTGGCCATTTGCAGTGGTGTTGTGCCGGCTGGCTCCAATGTTTGGGCTTCCCAAAACTCGCTGGCAGCCTGCCTTTCTTCCTCTTCTCTGACCTCCTTTATCAGCTGGGAATAACTTGGGGGATGTTCCCGTCGTTCTCTTAGCCGGAGATGGAGTAGAATCGAGTTCTGATATTGAGCTCCTCTTACAATTTGGTGAATGACTCACTCAGTCCTTCTGTCATACAACAGTTCCACTGGCCTTGATTCACAGAATCAGGGTAACAAAACTTTATTCTTCCTGCCCCAATAACAGAGAAACTGGGGATCCCACACCAGCCAAAGTAACCACTTTGAGTTGCTGTGGTTTCATGCCAGGCGAGTGGGTGTGCCTATGCAAACAAGATCAGCCCCTGGAGTTCTTTTCCACATTCGCCATAATTCACCACCAGATGTCAGGGTAGAGCTCATCCTGACTCTGCTTACAAATATGTAAGCAAAGACTTTCCTTAGGACTGACATCAGCATAATTCCTCTATAGTTGCTACATTCGGCTTTATCAATCTTTTTGCAAAGAGGCAGAAGAATACCTTTTTTCCAGTCATCGAAGGTGATATTAATGCCTGCTGGTCTGGAAGAGCCTACAATAGAACCATATCTAACCTATCTTCAGCAACGCACTGACTCGGGCTCACAGAGCTTGGGCTGCAGGGCTAAAAAGTACTATGTAGACATTCAGTCTTGGGCTGTATCTTGAGCTCTGGGACCCTGCAAGGGGAGCTCCAGCCCAAGCTCGAAAATCTACACAGCAATTTTTAGTCCACAGCCCAAGTCTGGCAAGTCGAAATCAGCTGATCTGGGATAGCTGCAGCTATGCTGAGTGTTTTTGTACCCTTATAGTCCACTAAACCTTTGAAAATGCATTATTTTCAAGTGTATCCCCAGATAAAGTTCTCTTACCCTGCTGTTTGGGTCCCAGTGAGCTGATGCCACGCTGTCTTCCTCACCCTTCTCTCAATTTGGTTTTCCTGTTGACTCAGATGCAAATGTAACTTCCTTTGTTTCTGGCAGACAGGTAAAAAAGAGCTCTGTGTAAGCTCAAAAGCTTATCTCTTTCACCAACTGAAGTTGGTCCAACAAAAGATATTACCTCACCCACCTTGGCTTGGGTATATCAACATTTCTTTGTCTAGGACAAACTTGTTTATTAAGTCTTCTGCATTTTTAGGAACATATTTCCAGCACACCATTCATCCATACATCACACAATGATATTATTGATCGGTGTGTCATCAGCTTTCATTTGATACTACACACAACATTCTTTACAGATAAATATTATAAAACTAATATAGTAATTGAGTCAGACCTGGTAGGAGTTTACAGAACCATGGGCCCCCTGCCAGTTGGCACTGAGGAGCTCCGAGGGTCACAGTTCTGAAGTCAAACCCATTCAGCCTTTGCTTTTGCTCTCAACAAACCTGTCTTGCAAAACTCAGATTGGGTTCTTGCTTTTTTCTTAGCCCCAAGTGCAGTGAGCATCTCCACATGATCCAGGGGCAATATTTGAAGGGCTGAGACCCCAGCACCAGCATGACAGTGGTCAGCACCGATGACTTAAAACAACACCATTCCTCATCAGATCACAGATGAAGTGAGGCTTTAGGCTCGAATGCTTTAGTGACATTGAGCTGTTCAGAACAGAAAGCCATCTGACAGCTCAGTTCTAATAAGAGTTTGAGATTGAATTGGACTGTTTATGGCCTGCTAACTGGCCAAAGGTGGATTTACTTTTGTCAGCAGAAGCCAGTGGTCAATGTCAAGCTCAGCACCTCTGTAAACTTGTACATCAATGACTGTTCACTGCCAACAAATGTTAACAAAAACATAACTGGTAACAGTCCTATTGAAATTGTTGGGGCTGTACCAGGTCAATTTGTGAATCTTCGGATGATGCATGATGTCATTGGGAGTCGCAAATTCTAGGAGTCACTGGTTATTCCTATTCTTGTGCCTGCTACCAACCTTCCTGGTTGTACTTGCCCAAGCATTGTTACCCTTTTCTCCCTGCATATTAGAAGATTTTGTGCAGTTGCTGGTAAAAATTATCTGCAGCTGCATCATTGGACTTGGTGTTGGTGGGACCATACACAGCAATGATGGTAGGATGTCCATAATGGGTACAGAATCAGATACTGAATGTTAGACAAACTTGCAGCCAGACCAGGGCTGCTCACTCAGCTACAATGACTAACCCCTCCAGCACAGTCTGCATTGACTCATCCCTCAGGTGCATGTGGCAGCAGCCTATTCCTGGGCAGGGTTCGGGTCAGATGACTCACAGGTACTGGTATTTCACCCTCACCACCAGAGCTGCAAGTCTGCAACAGCACCATTCGACTAGGAACCCTCCTGCTCTCTTGTGGTATTACAGTCCCTAGGCTTCCAGCCTTCCCTTGATCCCTTGCCTGTTCCTGCCCTAGCCTTGCCTGAGCCTTGTTCTAGCCCAGTTCAGACCTGTCTATGCCATATTCTGAGCCTGCTCCAGCCCTGCTCCTGCCTCCTGACCTCCAGACATTTGGGATTACTCCATCCTGGCTTTGACCTTGGGCATGGTTTTGGACTCTCACTACAATTCTGATTTGGCTTGTCAATGGACTCTGATCCTGGTTCTGACTACAGCCTGTCCCCAGACCCCAGCACTGCCCTTGGCCAGATCGCAACTCTGCATTTGGCCTCGACTTTTGGCATCTGTTCTTGACCACAACTCCAACCATCAGGCCTAACTGCCTAGAACCCAGTGCCTGATGCACATACCCTGCACTGTCTGTTGGGGATTGGGTAAAAGTACAACAGATACTCTTTGCTGAAGCAACATATTGGGGCAGTCTTAGAACAAATATGTATAATTCTCAACTTTCTTTTCACCACTTCCTAGCCAGAGCACTTCAGATAAGGTGCCCATATCAATGTTCAGTCTTGTCAATTGCCTGGTGAAGAGAATATATTTGGCAGCTTTGGACAATGCTTGGACATTCCAGGCACCAATTTTGCATTTGCCATCAACACACAGGACACAGGGATGTCCCTTTCACAATATTTCAGTAGTAATTTTCACCTCAGCAGCAGAGACAAATTCTTGACAATTTTGGCTTCAAGGACAATTCACCAGATCGTCACAGTTAGTCAGCTTCAGTAGAAACACCCTCATGATGTGAAGGTGCTGACTCCAGTGCAGCTTTACATATAGTCATTCGATTATTGACTAGATCTTTACTTTGAGACACCTTTTGGAGAAGATGGATGAATTTAATGAGCCATGTCCAACACTTTTTATAGATTTCCATCAGAAATTTGATTCACTGTATCAAGAGAGGAGGCATCTGAGGATGCAGCTCAGCATCCCTGAGAAGACAGTGTTGTTGATAGAAGAACACTGTAATGAAATGGACAGATAAATTTGAGTTAATGACAGATACATGGCACACTTTCCTATTTCCATGGAAGTTCAGCATCCGGTCACTATCGTTCATTACTGGCATTGATTGGTTGATGGAAAAGCTTGAGGAGTCAGCTGTTGTTGGTACTGAGCAGAACACTATTTTGCTTCAAGACCTTGATGTTGATAAATTGGAGAGGGTGCGGAGAAGAGCCACCAAAATGATTAAAGGAATAGAAAACATGCCTTATAGTGAATGACTCAAGGACTTCCATGTATTTAGTTTAACAAAGAGAAGGATAAGGGTGATTTGATTGCAGACTATAGATACCTACCTGGGGAACAAACATTTAAAAAGGGCTCTTCACGCTAGCAGCAAAGGTATAACATGATCTGATGGCTGGAAGCTGAAGCTAGACAGATTCAGACTTGAAATAAGGTGTAAATTTTTGACAGGAATTATTTCAGAGAAATTCTGTGGTCACTGCTATACAAAAGGTCAGACTAGATAATCAGAATGGTCTGTTCTGACCTTGGGATCTATGCATCTATACATGAATACATGGAGGACATTGCCTTGTTGGCTCAGTTTGGTGTATTGCTGCAGCTTATGGTTGTGGTTGGACAAGAAGCAGTGCATTTTGGTCTGGTTATTAAGCCAATTAAAATGAGTTCACTTGCTATTACCATTAAGCAGCCTCTGACTCTACATTACAACCAGCTCAGTTTTAACCTGTCCAGATGGGATATCAAATAGGTGGTAACTGTGAAATACTGGGGAAGCATCATAGACAGTGCTGGAGGATGCTCTAAAGATGTGGATTCTTGTATAGCAACAGAATCCACCAAGTTCTGGTTCCTTCAGGGGCCTCTGTTGAGATGTTATGACATCAAACTTACCATGACGCTGTGGCTCTATAGAATCATGGTTACACCAACTTTATTATATGAAAGTGAACTTGATGAGCACTAGATGGATGTTTTTGATTCTCTCTTTGTCAGCTACTCCATCCTAAGTGGCAGTACAAGATCAGCAATGAGGGTGTTCATATCTGAACCCAGCAACTACCTCCATCAGCACAGGTTTGGTTTTAATGACTTTCTTAGTGCGGGCATGTTATTCAGATGGCAGACCAGTAAATTATGAAACAGTTTTACCAATGTTGCTCAACAGTCAGTGATTGTGTGGTTGCCAAAATCTTCAGTGGCATAATAGGATCACAAGTGACAGACATAAACTGAACATTCATCCAGACCATTTTAAGGACCTTGCTAGAGATTTATCTGGGCAATGCTTGATCTGCAAGGAAATTTGGGATCCCTTTGAAATATGCCATAATAATGATGATGAATATCTGATGACATCATAACACTGCACATAAAACTACTTGTGATCTCAAATCTTGTAGACTGGGCCCTTAAATACCACTAAGAAAAACCTCTGTAGATACTGCAAACAGTGATTTAAAAAAAGTCTATTAAAGTCTTTCCTTTGATTCAATATTAACCCTGTGTCCCATCATGATATTAAGTGGCACTCTGCTGTTTGTACCATCTTTCAGTCAATGTCCTGATTATATGAGATTATAAAAGATCCCACAGTATGAGTGCATAATCACCAGATCACAATGAAATACAAAACTTTTCATCTCTGTGTTGGTGGTTCAAATCCAGCCAATAAGGATTTAAAGTTGTTATTTTAGTTGTTCTGTGGAGCTGGTCAGATTATTTTCCCTATAAAAATGGTAACTTCTTATAAAAAAACTGAAAATAAAACAGGGCTGGGAGTACTAACAATGGGGATTAACAGGCATTCCTGGTGGCATTCTCAGAAGAATGGTCAAGGACTGAATGGGAATAGAGACTGAGCTTCGCTCACACTAACAGAAGTGGCCCTGGCAGGTCACAACTTTACACATAGGCTAGGAGGTGTAGGGAGATTCATTGCTACTGATCATACGATACCTGTTCTTTGTATTTAGTGCACTTCCATGGACACTATTATGTGCACTAAATTCATTAGGACAAACACCTATTCTATAGATCAGTGGTTCCCAAACTTATTCCGCCGCTTGTGCAGGGAAAGCCCCTGGCAGTCCGGGCTGGTTTGTGTACCTGCCGCATCCACAGGTTCGGCCGATCATGGCTCCCAGTGGCCTCGGTTCGCTGCTCCAGGCCAATGGGAGCTGCTGGAAACTGCGGCTAGTAAGTCCCTCGGCCCGCGCCACTTATAGACTCATAGACTTTAAGGTCAGAAGGGACCATTATGATCATCTGGTCTGACCCCCTGCATGCTGCAGGCCACAAGACCCTTCCCTGGACTCTGCCGTTGAAGTCCCCAATCCTGTGTTTTAGTGACTTCAATCGGCAGAGACCCTCCTGCTAGCGATCCCTGCCCCATGCTGTGGAGGAAGGCGAAAAACCTCCAGAGGCTCAGCCAATCTACCCTGGAGGAAAATTCCTTCCCGACCCCAAATATGGCGATCAGTAATACCCCGAGCATGTAGGCAAGAGTCTCTAGCCTGACCCTTGTTGGCCATTATACTATTTACGTACCATTGCTTGGTTTTCCTTGGCTTCTATGTTTTACCATTAAACCATTCCCTCCATAAACTTATCTAACTTAATCTTAAAATCAGACAGGTCCGTCGCCCCCACCGTTTCCCTCGGAAGGCCGTTCCAATATTTCACCCCTCTGACGGTCAGAAACCTTCGTCTAATTTCAAGCCTGAACTTCCCCACGGCCAGTTTATATCCATTCGTTCTCGTGTCCACATTAGTACTAAGCTGGAATAATTCCTCTCCCTCCCTTGTATTTATCCCTCTGATATATTTAAAGATAGCAATCCTATCCCCCCTCAGCCTTCGCTTTGTCAGAGTAAACAACCCAAGCTCCTCTAGTCTCTTCATACGACAGGTTTTCCATTCCTCTGATCATCCTAGTCGCCCTTCTCTGCACCCGTTCCAGTTTGAGTTCATCTTTTTTAAACATGGGAGACCAGAACTGCACACAGTACTCCAAATGAGGTCTCACCAGCGCCTTATACAACGGAAGCAGGACCTCCTTATCCCTACTAGATATACCTCGCCTAATACATCCCAAGACCGCATTGGCTTTTTTCACCGCCACGTCACATTGTCGGTTCATAGTCATCCTGCGGTCTACAAGGACCCCTAGGTCCTTCTCCTCTTCCGTTACTTCTAACCAATGCGTCCCCATCTTGTAACTAAAATTGTTATTAGTCGTCCCCAAGTGCATCACCTTACACTTTTCACTATTAAATTTCATCCTATTTCTGATACTCCAGTTCACAAGCTCATTCAAGTCTCCCTGCAGAATATCCCTATCCTCCTCCGAATTTGCAACTCCTCCCACCTTCGTATCATCCACAAACTTTATCATCCCACTCTTGCAATCGGTTCCGAGGTCAGTTATAAATAGATTAAATAAAATGGGTCCCAAAACCGAACCTTGAGGCACTCCACTAGTAACCTCCCTCCAACCCGACAGTTCACCCTTTAATATGACCCGCTGCATTCTCCCCATTAACCAATTCCTTATCCACCTCTGGATTTTCATATCGATCCCCATGTTTTCCAGTTTAACCAATAATTCCTCATGGGGTACAGTATCAAACGCTTTACTGAAATCCAGGTATATTAGGTCCACCGCATTTCCCTTATCTAATAAGTCCGTTACTTTCTCAAAGAAGGAGATCAGATTCGTTTGGCACGATCTGCCCTTCGTAAAACCATGTTGTAATTTATCGCAATTGCCATTAACCTCAAGGTCCTCAACTAGTTTCTCTTTCAGAATCTTCTCCAGCACCTTGCACACTACAGATGTTAAACTAACAGGCCTGTAGTTACCCGGATCACCTTTTTTCCCTTTCTTGAAAATAGGAACTATGTTGGCTATTCTCCAGTCTAACGGGACCACCCCCGAGTTTACAGATTCATTAAATATTATCGCTAATGGGCCTGCTATTTCCCATGCCAATTCCTTCAATATTCTCGGATGAAGATCGTCCGGTCCTCCCGACTTAGTCCCATTAAGGCGTTCAAGTTTTGTTTCTACCTCGGATGCGGTAATCCCCCATCCCGTATGCCCCTCTGTAATGGTGCTAGTATCCCTAATACCTTCATTGGCCTCATTAAACACCGATGCAAAATATTCATTGAGATATTTTGCCATGCCTAGATTATCTTTAATCTCCTCTCCGGCTATAGTCTTCAGCGGTCCCACTTCTTCTTTCTTTGCTTTCTTCCTATTTATATGGCTGTAAAACCTTTTACTATTGCTTTTAATTCCCCTCGCTAGGTCCAACTCTACACGGCCTTTGGCCTTTCTCACTCTATCTCTACATTCTCTGACTTCACTAAGGTAAGTTTCCTTACTGATCCCTCCCCTCTTCTACTCTTTGTACGCTTTCTGTTTTTTCCTAATCGCCCCTTTGAGTCGGTCGCTCATCCAGCTCGGTCTAAATCTCTTGCTTAGTAATCTTTTTCCCTTTTTGGGGATACAGGCCTCTGACAGCTCATGCATCTTTAACTTAAAGTAATCCCAGGCTTCTTCTGCCTTTAGATCCTTTAATACGTTTGCCCAATCCACTTCCCTTACCAGTCCCCTTAATTTGTTAAAATTGGCCTTTTTAAAATTATAAACCCTAGTCTTTGACTTAATTCTGTTACTCCTTCCATTTAGTTTAAACCGAATTAGCTCATGATCACTGGAGCCCAAGTTGTCCCCCACTACCACTTCCTCAACGAGGTCCTCACTACTTACCAGAATCAAATCTAAAATGGCCTCCCCCCTCGTCGGTTCAGCTACCACTTGATGAAGGAATTGATCAGCAAGCACATCTAGGAACATCTGAGCCCTATTATTGCTACTAGCGTTTGTTCCCCAATCTATATCCGGGAAGTTAAAGTCCAGCAGCTCCCATTGGCGTGGAGCAGCGAACTGCGGCTACTGGGAGCCGCGATCGGCCGAACCTGCGGACGCGGCAGGTACACAAACCAGCCCGGACCGCCAGGGGCTTTCCCCGCACAAGCGGCAGAACAAGTTTGGGAACCACTGCTATAGATGTATATCTACTAGCGAAATAGTGCCACTAATAACACATAAAGATTTTCTGTCACTCTGTGGAAGCACAGGCGTATCAGTTACAGTGTTCTTATTAAATTCGAATTGTGTAATTGCATGCTGCCTGATAAAAAATCCACATATAGTTTTATTTTTGATAAAGGAGTCTACAACTCCATTACCAAACTGTTGAATAGTGTTTCTGAGTGCTGTTAAACAGTTGCCACTTCCCATCTCAGAGAGATGTGTTTCAATGTTGGGTGAAACAATTCTTATAAAGAGACAATTTTGCACTTGAAAGAACATGTAACTCCCAGTGATTTTTCAATGGGAGCAGTGTGTATGCATCAGAGGGCAGACTATGGCTTGTAAAGTTTGTAAAGGACTTCAATAACAGGATAAAACATGCTATATAACAAACTATTAGACACAGATCCGCAAAGATATTTAGGCTCCTAAGTTCCATTGAGATCAATCAAAGTTAAGAGTCTAAACACCTTGGAGGATCTGGACTTAAATCTTTATTCTTGAATCTGCCTGAATGATAATGATCTGTTTAATTGTTGTTCTAATGGTTGTTGTATTGCCATTCTTTTAATTCTCGGGTCCCATCCCATTTCATTAGCTTGTACAACCTTTATCCTATTTGACTTCTGTGTCTTTCATTGTTGCCCCTGCTGTGTATTTAATGAAGTACAGCTCATGCAGAGTAGTATAGTAAAACTAATTTGGAAGAAAGTATGTTATTGTGAATCCTGAAGATGAGTTAGTATATTTAGTCTGCATCACTGCTAATTCAGTCTGCTTGTAGAGGATGGTCAGAATGCAATATCTTAATTTATTTCTGTCTTGGGACAGGCAGGAACAAGTAGTTCCTTTAGATTTACCATTAATTGATCCATTGTATGTGAAGTCCATTTTCCATCTTTTTTTCAACAACGTAGAAAACTCATTACCCATAGTAGCCTTTTCAATTTTTGAAGAAGTCTTTAATTTTGATTGTTTTATTTTCTTCACTCAACATGATATTTGATATGCAGTGGCATGCAATGATCTTTGCTCATGTAAGAACAGACTGAGTTATATATGTAAAGCGAAACTGGTCAATTTAGGTTTCTTATTGGTTTAATTAAAATCCTCTTTTTAGTGGTTTTTTTTTAAGTTCTTTCAATACGCAGAGCAAAGATAGGAAGATGTTTCTGGTGTAGTTTTTTCCAAAAATTACTAAAAAAATAATAATAAAGGTCAAATAAATCAATGCCTATATTTCTAACTGAAAAGAATTTGTAAAATTTACAAATATTTTCAGTATTACTGTGAAATTTTCACAAAGCAAAAGCCAGCCTAGTTGTCCAGATATAATTGAGCCCATCAGTATAGGATGAAGAATCTGAGAGTCTCATGCCACAGAAGGATATAATTTGCTAGAATTGTTGGCAGTTTCACATTTGAAATAAGTTAAATTTATGGTGATAAAAATTAGGGGAATAATTCTTGTTTCATGAAGCACAGATATATCTATGCTTGACAGAAATCTCCATTTAGCAAATGTAATGAGGCTCAGCTTGGTCGGAAGACATTTCATGTAGGTTATTATGGACACTACACTTATGTATTTCACAGAGGGCCAATTGGAATCCATATAAATAAATTAACAAATTGCCCTATAACTTCAAACTAATTATACAACTGTGAAGAAACATAGCATGGATAGTTACTTATTTCAAATAAAAGCTAAACCATTTTCTCCATAATGCACATTGGCAAGAGTGTGTTGTAGACAGTCTCTAAAAGCTCCTGAATCCTAATAGACCCCCCATTTCCCTCCTGGCTGTTAAGCATATAAAGAACTACACTGACCCCTGTCAACCTGAACCAATAAAGACTAACCCCGTATAAAAATAAGGAAGCATATTTAATTCTAAAGACACAGTGGCTCCCCCAAACTCCCAGGCAAGCAATTTTTCTATTTCTGTGAATAATCTTTAGTGTTAGATTCTTGCCTGATATAATTTGAGGTGAGCCACAGTCTATTAGTCAGCCCTTATTCACTATCACTCTTGAATGAGTCACTGCACCAGTGTGGCCACTGTGGAGTAGTTTTCACTCAGTTATATCCAAGCCATGAAACTTCACAAATTTTATGAACTAATAAACACTTAACAATGAAACTACTTAGCACCTTCCATTCTTATTATCTCAAAACACATTTCAAATGTTAATGAAGCCTTACAACATCCTGTTAAGGTAAGTAGTGGTACTATTCCCATTTTACAGTTTGGGAATGTAACAGGATGAATGGTGTGGTACCCAGTAAATAAGAAGTTAACTCTAGCTGAGGTTCACCTTTGACTTTTAACAAGTCAAAGGGGGGGAGGGATAGCTCAGTGGTTTGAGCACTGGCCTGCTACACCCAGTGTTGTGAGCCCAATCCTTGAGGGGGCCATTTAGGGATCAAGGGCAAAATCAGTACGTGGTCCTGCTAGGGGGCTGGACTTGATGCCCTTTCAAGGTCCCTTCCAGCTCTATGAGATAGTTATATCTCCATTAAGTGATCAGAGGAAGGGGCTGCTTGAAGGATTATAGTACACTTAGCAATGCACTAGGTCAGTCTTCTTGGTGATTTTCTTCCAGGCAACACTATTTGGGCCACCACATTTTAATTTTTGTTCCACATCACACTCTGTCCCCTATTAAATAAATTGGAAGTGGAATGGTTTGTTTTAGATAAGAGGCAATATAGAACCGAATCTGGCAATTTGTCTTTAACAGCCCACAACACATTGGGGTTTGCCCATTGATGGTTGTATTGGCACTTATATGGTTTCATTTTGCCAAAGGAAAATAAAGTAAACTTCAGTGTGTAGCTTTTAATCACCTGTAGCTGTTTTTATAAGAAAATTAACTAAATGTTTAGCACCTATCTTCTAAAACTCTTGAATTGGAAATAAATCACTGAAAGTAATAAAATAAATAACTTTAAAGCACTGTTCTCTTTTCCCAGTTCCTTTGGTTATTAATGATCTTTCTATACATTTAAGACAGGACTGCCTGACTATGAGTTCACTACCCAGGTCTAATGTTATACTGTCTTGACAAGTTAGCATATGGTGAATTAGTATCAGTTTACTCAGTACTGTGCTGCAATGGTGCACTGGATTTTGAGAATACTGAGTAGCACTAATTTATATCATGCAGGCTCTTGAAACATTTCTCTGGGTAAATTGAAGCTGCTTGGAGTTAATAGGACATAAAAATAAATACATATTAAAATATTAAAATTCTTGTCCTTATGAATGGTGAAAACAAATTTGGAAGCAAAAAAAAGAAATCTAGTTTTGATACCTCTGCCTCGGTTCAGCACAGGCTGTGTGTGTGTGTGTGTGTGTGTGTGTGAGAGAGAGAGAGAGAGTCAGTAGGCCCTGAAGCAAACTGAATTTGATTAAATGAACAGTCTAGAACCTAAGCAAGTACTAAAACCACTCGCTCTGTTGCCAACAGATGGAATATCACTAAAGGTAGGGAAATTATTGAAGTTTGGAGAAAAGGAACTAAGGGCAGGAGGGTTACATAGTAAAAATGTTTGTGGGAAGTTAGAGAGAAATAAATGAAGGTGCAGGGGGCCTGTTGGGCATTGTGGAAACCTGAGATGTGTGGCTTGGACCCTTTGTGGGCACAGATCCCTCATTTACACATGCAGTTGCTGATCATAAAGGATTTTCAATTTGGGGGGTGAACTGAAAAATCGGGGGGGAGGGGGAGTGGAAACAGGTTGATTCAAACCAAAACACATTTTTTTGATTATTTTTTTTTTGTCAAACAGGAAAACTCAAAACAATTTCATTTTCAATTGTCCAAAATATTTCAGTCAAGTCATAAGAATTTCTTTTTGAGTATTTTGTTTCAGTGTTGGCCATTTTGGGTCTTATTCCTTTTTTCTGTTTTTGTTTTTATTTTAAACTGGCCAGATTTAAAACTGAAACACTGTTTTGAATCAAAAAGTCAAAATAAAACATTTCAAACCAAAACCGTTGAAATATAACATTTTGAGAGTGTTGAAATGTAACATTTTGACTCTTTTGATTTTTTTCCCCCGAACCATAACTATTCAGTACATTCAACTCAAATTCTGCAATAGTTTCAGACCCTAAAAAATGCATTTTTGGGAGGGGATTACCAAAGGAAAATGTCACCCAGCCCTAATTGCAATAATTGTATGCCTAACCTACAGGAAATCAGGTCATTTATATTCATAAAGTGCTCTGAGTTTCTGACTGGTTTGATATAAATGTAAAATATTTTTTTTTAAATTGTCCATTGTGGAAAAAAAGAATATACAGTTTGCACTTATGAAGTTTCATTCACTTGCAAATTTCTACTGGTCTGAGAGTTGTTCCTTGTACTTAGAATGGGGAGTACCACTGGAACCAGTAATATATCCTTAACATAGCAGAACCCTGGTAATTGTGACCACTTAGTCTATAATACACTCTCTTGGGTGAATTAGGCTCCATTTCCCTTTCCCCATGGTGCACTCTTCTCACTCTTCTTCCCTCCTTAATGTGACCTCAGATGTGTGGCTTTTGGAGGATGATGGTATACCTTCTGAAATGAATGAACTACAAAGCTCTCCTCTCATCTTAGATTACACAGAAATTGAGATGAGCATGGCATATCTGACAGGTGAATAGTCTCATAGTTCTTGCAGTTGCTGACAAGGGTTTACCATGCTATGGCATATGTGCAAATCACCCTCAATCAAAGACTGGCTGAAGGACACACTGCAGTATATTCCTTTTGAAAAGATGTCTTATTCAATCAATTGACTAAGTAGAGATTCTGTGAAACTTGTCAGGCTTGTCAGTATAAATGAACTAAACTACTAGTGACTACAATTAATGCTCTTCTTTAACAGGGCCCTGAACTGTCTATTAACTGTTTATGATATTATGGGATTAAAACTGGTTATGGGCCTGATTGAATGCCCACTGAAGTCAATGAGCATCTTTCCATTGAATCAGGCCCTAAGTGAGAGGCTGAGGTTGGTCAGGAGTTTTCTTTTAAATAAAATATATTATAAGGAAAGAGGAAATATTCCTAATTTTCCTTCACTGTCTTTCTCTCTGTCTTTTTTTCTTTCTGTTTTCCTCTCTCTCATCTCTTTTCTTCTAAACCTTTTCTCTCTATTAAATTAAACATAAACTTCAAACATACTTCTTCACTTCTTGACATTGCATTTCCCATTTACACGTGGTTGGAGATGCCCATGATTTTCCACCACTTCTCCTGGTCCATGACATGGGTTCATAGGTCTTGGAGTTCCATCATATCCTCTGTCTCCTGTGTCCTTTCTTGCTGCTCTTTTCCTCCCATGCTTTCTTTAATGGTCATTCTTCTCCCAATCTTATCACATGTCCAGCCCACCTCTAACAGATGATTTCCTACATATCTATCACAAAGAGTCCTAAATTCATCTTCCCCCTAATTTCTTTCATGCTCACTTTGTTTACCATCTACTTGCCTTCCATTCTCTTTTGTATATTATTTTCTACTACCTGACTTGTCTTTTCTTCCATCTCCGTTAAGACCCATTGTTTCCAAACCATAGAGTAGGCTGGGACAAACACACTACATACTCTTTTCCTTTCAATTTGTTACTCAATTGCTGGTCCCACAACATTCCTGACATATTTTTCACTGCTGCCCATGCACATTGGGTTCTTCTTTCAAATTCTCCAGATCTCTCTCTGTTGGCAATAACTGTACTTCCCAAGTAGACAGATTCTTTCTTCTGATAAAGTGTCTCTCCTGAACCTTCAATCAGCAGTTCTTCTACCTTTCTTACTTGCATAACTTCAGTTTTCTTCATGTTTAACTTCAAACTATGATCTTCAAACACTCTGATACCATATTTACCAATTCCTCTTTGCTGTTAGCCAAAAGGGCCCAATCATCAGCATATATTAGTTTTTGCTGTGTCTCCACAGGATTGGTTCTCCTATTAATTAACTCCATTAGTAGGGTGAAGAGAAGTGAACTCAGCACACTGCCTTGTCTCAATTCCACTGTCACCTCAAAACTGTCCAAAATTCCATGTATTGTTACTACCTTAGCTCTTGACCCTCAATCCATCTCAATACTCCAAACACCATCTCCCATGGGACCAAGTCATATGCTTTTTCAAGATAAATAAATGCTACATAAACAATTGTGCCCTCCATTTATCATTCTTTTAAACTTCTGTCTCATTGCAAATATTGCATCTATAGTCCTCCTTCCCTATCTAAAGTCATGTTGCACCTCTCCTATAGTTTCCTTCACCTTACACCTCAACTTTACCTCCAAAACTCTCTCAGGGACTTTGGAGGTTGACTTAATAGGATGATACTCAAATAAGTATTTGTATAATTTGCATCAACCTTACCCTGCTAAAGAGACACAGTCAATTCCATTCTCCAGTCATCTGGTATCCTTGCTTGATCCTGCAAACACATAGTAATTTATGAAGCCACTTGACTCCAAAATCTCCAACTGCCTTGATCATATCAACAGATTATGTCATCTTCACAAACAGCTTTACCATTCTTCATCTTATTCAATGTTCCTTCTACCTCCTCTACAGAGATTGATACCATTTGAGGCTTCCTCATACCTGAGGTTTAAACATAAACATCAAAACTATGTAAAAAATTCTACAGTATGGAATTGGGTTCTTCTATCTCACTAGCATTTTATCCATCATATTTTACTATAAAAATCAGTACTCAGAATAGTATGTAAAGTATAGATTGTGTATATTGCATTAACTGAACATATTTATGTGATATATAATCAAAAACAAATAATTTAAAATTCAAATAACTTAATAATCATAATGTTCCAAAAATTCAAGTGCTGTACATAAATTATAAAAGTGATGTGAATGTTCTTCTGAACCATTGCCTTAGATCCTTGATTTCACCAACAGAGAAAAAATTCTGCATTTTGTATAGCAATGAGGCCTTTATTCTAAATGAATGAAACTAAGCCTAGGCATGGACACAGACATGTGGCTGGATATGAACTTTGACTGCTTGATATTTCAATTTAAGATTGATATATTTTATTTTATTTCAATGCATGGCCTAATAGAAACATTCAGTTTTGAGTGGCTGTATTCAAAATAATAAATAAATGATCGTGTTTGAAATTTGCTATATCAAGTAACGTTTTGGTGAAAACAGTTATTATATTATAATTGACTCACTACTAAAAAAGGCACTTTGGGCCCACAGAGACAAGAATTTTTGATAAGAAAAAGGCCAAGAGGGAGAGAGAAATGCTCCAAATTAGACGAAGTGCTGGCACCTGGCTTTTCCATTACTCTCTTTACTCCACCTGCTATCACTGAAATTTACAAAGAAAGAAACGTACAACATATGGTTCCTTAAGACCCTATGGGTTTTGCTCAGCAGTGTTCAGTACTAAATCGTTTCTAAATGTGGCACTTTGTATTCTATCCCAGGTTTAAATATGCAGTTTGCCTGCTTGTTTGCAATGTCACCTGCTGCACTGTGGATTATGCTTTGTAGGCCATAGATAAACAAAATCAGTAGTTCACCACCATCCTGCAAAAATGTTTTCCTTGTAGCCTATACTTAGTTTATAAACTCTTTGCAGTGGAGGGCATTTTATTTTTTGTTCTGTGTTTGTATAGCATCTAGTACAAAGGGGTCCTGTTCTATGACTAGGGCTCCTAGGCATTGCTGCAATGCATTAATTAATTAATTAATCAATACTCTTTAAGAACCCAACCCAACCAATCAACCAAAACTGTGGCATATGTACAGATCCCACCAGCTGTGCACAAATGTGTGCAAAGGATAACAGTTTTAAAAACATGGAAGTGACCTATGAGCCTAAATTCTATTCTCAACTACTTAAGTTCCTAAATCACTTAATTGCTTTTGAAAAATATAACAGACACCCTCTAGCCTCTCTGTTCTGCCACTGATGCCAGCCACAACCACAGCTTTTCCCACAAACATCTTCTGTATTTCCTTTCATTCAGACCTTGTGCATGGAGCAACCTTCCGAAAGTAGCCAGTAATATTGTTACCCGCTGCTCCTCCAAATCCTTCAACAAGATTCACTTTTGTCATTATATCTTCAATCTCTCCCCTTCTCCCTCCTCCTCTCCACCTTTTACCTATCCCCCCCATGCCCCTCATTTGCCAAGTAACCCACCTAGTTTGGATCTGGAAAAAGTATACTCAGGCGTTTGATACATAAAGCAATTGTGCCCAGAATAACCTTGGATTTGACCAAGTATTAACTCCTTAGTTATTAGCACTGTTACTGTGTGCCCCCTCTTTCTCCTCTCCTAAAAAAAACCATGAGGACAGGACCTTACAAAGAGAACAAAATAGGGAAAAAATGCTCAGTAAAGATGCTGTGGACTTTGTCTCCATAATAAATCTCCCCTCCCCCATTCTTGCCTATCTAAAGCAAATGACAATCTGGAGTTGGTTCAGTAGTAGAACAGAATGCAACTGCAGATATTTAGCACACAACAGTTTGAATACTTTCAAGCATCAGCCAAAAAACAGAAAGGAGGAACCCGCTGTTCTGCCTCATTTTAAAGAAGCAAAGTTATGCAGCAGATTAAATTTGTCACCTCTCTCACTGTTCATTCCTTATCATTCCTCTGGAGTTATTTCCCTGCCCCAGTATAGGATTCCTGAAATAAGAGCATATCAGTTTATCTTGTTCACTTTATTCTTTAAAATACCATGGGCCAAATTGTCCTCTCAGTTAAACTGTTTCAATAAGGAGAATATGGTTTATTCTCTTTGCTTATGCTATTATACTATTTATTAGATCATCAAAGACAAATCTACACAAAGATGCACAACTCTGTGATACACTGTGCTGGGGATGATAATATTATAAAAAAAAGTAAATCAGAAGAAAGATCACCTTTGATTTTTCAGACTATAGAATACTGTTTATCCAAGAGAGTGAAACGGTGGATTGTGCCTGGCCCTGAGTGGCTATGCAAGGAAGAGGAAGGGTGCAAGGAGCCTTTCCACTTTCTTCTATACCCCCTCACAGGTGTGGGACACAACTTCAGTGTCCAATCACCTGAGCACAAGATTGGCTGCTAGCTAATTCCAGTAGAGCTCCTAGGCCCTTCAGGATTCTAAGATTCCTAGAGAGAGAGAGAGAAGACATAGAGGAGGTGGGGTGTTTACAATTGGGTTCTCACCTATAAATTTAAATCCGGTACTCAAGAACTGACAAGACTTGACATACCATAAACATTAAAATATTGTAAGGGAGTTTTCCTTACAGGTGGATTGTGCTGGGCTCTTATACAGTGCCTGGCATGAAAGAGAGCAAAAGAAACCTTCATCTGTGCTATCCTTGCAAGGTCCACACAAAGACTAGTTAGAATTATAGCCAGGGTGCTCTGAAGCAGAATCACTCCCACTGCTTCCGTTGGAGAAGTGCATCTCTATATCTTAAAGCGTGATCAAACCCCGAACCTTCAATTTTGAACCAGTAATATGGCAAGAGGCACCTGCAAACAAAGCAGTATGGGGTAATCAGTTTAATATCTCCTAGGGCTATAGAGGACACAGTATTCTTAACATCTAAGCAATAGCTATAGTCAAGCTACTTGTAAAAATATTTACACATGTACATGCAAAGTAAGATCTTGTATAGTAGAACCCAGAACCTGAGAAAAAAATAATATATGTGATACTATGGACAGAACTATCTCCAGGGAGCTATGGAAAGCAAAAATGAAAAGTCATACCATTTAAATTCAAACTCCCCAGCATCCATCTGCTCAGAAATTGGAGAAGAAGGAGAGATCTCTATCTTCTCAGGGATTCTGGTCTTAGAGCTGGAAATTCCAAGGATGTCCTCCTGCAGATAGGGATGAGAAGAGAGGTGGAAATGAATTCATTGTAGTGTCCAGGCATCCATAGATATTTGCCTCTAAGGGCATCCTGAAATGATGCTCTGTTATTCTTACAAACTTTAAAAGATTATAGTAGTTTCCACTGTTACCAACTAGCTCAGTAGAGAATGAATTTAATTTCCCCTTTGGACTTTTGTTCTCTCAGATGCAGATGCTCATCTGATTAGATATCTTTGAAAATGCAAGTATAAAAATACTTTACCATGACAAAGGCACAAATGCATGTAGGGATGCATGTATTCTGGAGAAATAATAGTGCTACATCTCCCAACTATGTTTTTCCATTGTAGAGTACAGGTGTGGTTTGTAAGAAAATGTGGTTGATTGCAATGTAGAAGCATCCCTGATCTAAAGATAGCTTTGTATTGTTATATCTCCAATACTTTACTAACATATTGCATCTGAAGAAGTGAGGTTCTTACCGACAAAAGCTTATGCTCCCAATACTTCTGTTAGTCTTAAAGGTGCCACAGGACCCTCTGTTGCTTGCTACTAACATATAAACAACCATAATATATCAGATGCTCTTTCACGTGCAGTGCAAATAAATGCAGGAACTAAGAGATACCGGGAAATAATTGTCCATGCAATTGTAATATAAACAGGGTTGTTGTTGTTTTTAAATGGTTTTGGAGACACAGATTTACACCAGTTCGTTTAATACATCTACTCAGTCATCTTAAGTGTCAAGTCCCCTGTTTCAGAGCTGTCAGTGTTTGATCAAGCCTTACTTCAAGCCCTTCCACAATGTGTGGAAGCTCAGCCTCAAGGCAAGGTTGAATCAGAAACCCTGACAGTTGAGGCTGAAGCTTGGAGAGTGTAAATTAATTTTCTTTTAAGCTTTGTGAAACTGCCATTTGAGAAGGGCTTTTAGGGATTGATTTACAGTAGCAGCATTTTAGATTGCTGATTTTTTTACCCCCTTTCTCCTAAAATAGCAGATTCAAAGAAGAGGAGGATAAAGACAAGTGGTTCTTGATGTTGAACTGCATCTCTGTGTTTTTCTCCAACTGGCCATCAGTGACACATTACAGCAGATGTTTTGTTTCCACTTTACACCTATTGAGGATCCCCAGCCTGCTTCTATGCTTGTCACTACTCATTAACTTATTTCAAATACAGTAAACAATCATATAGATAAAATACCAAGATGGAAAGGTTTATTTTAATGACATTTGAAGGTGCTTGCTACTATCCAAAGCACCCCTACCTTCAGACCGACTGACCAGCCATCTGTTTCCTTGTATTTTCCTTTAGTTTTTCTAGGTTTCTCCTGACCTTTCAGAGGGGAATTCCTGGTCATTCTGCTACAGATAGGATGCATGCTTGCAGTCGCCCCTCCAGCTGCACTGGCATCTTCCTTGGACCAGATGCTAAGCACATGTAAATCAGCCAGGGCCGCCCAGAGGATTCAGAGGGCCTGGGGCAAAGCAATTTTGGGGGTCCCTTCCTTAAAAAAAAGTTGCAATACTATAGAATACTATATTGTTGTGGGGGCCCCTGTGGGGCCTGGGGCAAATCGCCCCATTCCCCTCCCCCACCCCACCCCCAGGCGGTCCTGAAATCAGCATAGCTCCATATAGAGATGCACTCCATAACTCCTCTGTGTTTTACAAAGTTTGGCCCTTTGAAAAATTTATAACTTCAAGTGAATTTTAACAAAAAATAAACATTTCCTACTCTTTCTAAAATATACTGTAAGTAAAATTAGCACTCATGACAGTGATAGATAGTCATGTAACAATTTCCCTGTGCAAGGACTGCCAAAACACCCCAATCCTGTCCTTTATTACTCCAATCCTGGGTCCTTCTTAACTAGAGACTGATAAATCATACTGAATTGTACCAATATGTATGGAGGTTTTTGTGGTAAGGACAAGTAGAATGAGACCAACACATACATTTTAATGTACTGTATGATCTAAAATTAGGATCTGAATACAGGTCCCCATGGTATAAAGCTGAATATTCCATGTCCCATCACAGCATTTACTCTTTAAATTACTGTGTGTTGATATATACAGTACTTTGCAAAATTTCAAAGCATTTTACAAACCTAATGAAAAAGTTTTAGAGAATGAACTAAACTATAAACATTGGATACACAACTGAAAATGGAGAGTTCAGGAAGGAATTAAATTGATTAGAAAGACCACAAAATCAAAAAAGTGATGGCAGATTTTTTAAGTGTTGAGCACCAATAGAAGACAAACAGCCCCCACGGGAGTAGATCAAGACCAGCAAACACAAATGACCATCAGTAAGTTATCAGGGCTGAAATATAACAATCTATGAAAATGGCAATGTTTTATCAGTTCAGCGAAAAAGAGGAATAGTGGAACTCTCCAGAGCAGACAGGCAAACGTGAAGAAGACCGTTCTGAGATGAACTTCCTGACCTTGTGATGTTGGGAGTCAGGAATTCATGAACTAATTCTGTAATTCAGTTTGCATTAGTACTTACAGAAAATGAGACCTCTGGACTTGTCAGGCTGTCAGCTCACCGACATTCTTATGAGCATCCAGGAGTAATCACCCTCAGCCTTATCACTGCAGTTCCAGGAACACTGGAAGGAGATAAACATATTTTGTACATGTTTCTTGCATGCTGAAATTAAAGCTAATGCAACAATATATAAAAAACATGCATCCTGGGAGACAAACAAGTAGAGTACTGCAGTCATATTTTCTCTGCAAGCATCCTGAAGTGTTGAGATGTCTTAGTAATGTGTTGCATGGCATGTGCTTCCTAAGCACAATAACAGTGGAAAACTCAAGGCATTAGGCTCCAACAATAAAGTGCGCACAGTGCCTTTTTGCATTAATATTCTGTCCTTGAGGTCTCATTGGGGAGTTTTCTTCTTGGGAGGATGATGTCCTGGAGGATCTTTAATATGGGATGTTATCACTGGAGACTGAGGTAACTCTGAGTAGGAGTCTGGCTCTTGCTAAAACTGAGGGTATGTCTTCACTACAGGCCGGATTAGCGGGCAGTGATCGATCCATCAGGGATCAATTTATTGCGTCTAGTCTAGACATGATAAATCGACTCCCAAGTGCTCTCCTGTTGACTCCTGTACTCCAGCGCGGCGAGAGGCACAGGCAGAGTCGACGGGGGAGTGGCAGCAGTTGACTCACCATGGTGAAGACACCACGGTAAGTCAATCTAAGTACATCGACTTCAGCTACATTATTCATGTAGCTGAAGTTGCGTAACTTAGATCGATCCCCCTCCCTCCTCGTGTAGACCAGGCCTTAGTGAAATTTGCTCTCCAAGTATTCATGAATATTTACAAACATTATTCAGGTTAAAATGTTGCTGTTTCCACTATTGTAGTGCTTTTTGCAGAATAAGTGACAAAATTTCATTCTCAGGACAACATCATGAATATTCATAGATTTGTGCGGGTCCTCATTTGCCAGTTTGCTACCAAATGGTAGTTTTCTATTTGCAAAGTCTTCCATTCATTTTCACCAAAATATCTGAGTTGAATATGGAAGAATTATTTGTATTTTTGGAATGATGGAAAAATGCATTTGCTTGCTGTCTAGCTTGTGTTGAATACTTTTTGATGCAGTTCTTCAATTTGCTTTCACCCTGTCTATTTGGCTAAGGATGTGAAGCCATGTTCCTCATCATGATGCTAACTCTTGATTCCAGTTGCCCGGATTTTTCTGATGCATATCACTGGAAATTACACTGAGCAAGGGAAAAGAGGGCAACTGCTAGCATTGAAGAATTCTCCTCAGGTAACCCAAGATTAGTGAATGAACTAGAACCAAGCCCAAACTGGACTTTTTCAAGATTTGAAATAATTTAATTAGCTTTCATTTTCATTTTTGCAACTATTTGCTCTTCCAATTTCCAGTGGTGGTGGTAATAGAAGTGACAAATTTCTGTGAGAAAGGATGTTATTGCAGAAAATCTTGCCCGGTCAGAAGAGGGAATTACCAGAAGAGATTATTCTAGTAAGGCTGGCAGCCCAACTTTGTTGACTCAGGAGGTTTGGATAAGCATTGGATAAGTATTGGACCCTTCAAACCTTTTGAGGTTCATCAACTACTAAAGTTAAACTGACTGACTTAGTTAGCTTTGAAGATTCAGGTCAGATGCTGAGGTCTTCTATTCCCAATGTTCTCATTGAAATTCATGGCACTGAACATATTTTATAAATGAGAGTTCTTTAAGAGAAATTGCACAGGTGGGACTTTGGTAATAGAGGTTGCAAAAGGGCACATCTTCTACCTCTTGTTTTTTTTCCCCCCATACTTGTTCACTGCTCCCTTTGGGATTCCTACTGAACTATCCAACTCTAGATTTAGTAATAATTGCCTTATTAGCATCCCATAATCCAGCACATTAATGCTGTGCTACACTTCAGTAGCTTGTCCTGTCAAATAATTGATAGCTTACATGTGAAGGGAGAGGTGTTCACTCTGCTTTGATGGCCAGGTTTGTTTCTTTTTCCTACATAATAGCAGCAAGCTGCATCATAAAAGTCTGCAAACCTGCAGAGAAAGTGGCAAGGAAAAGATCATTTTGGGGGTAGATTCACTACTGAATGTATACAAAGAGTGACCTATGTGCATACCTACCTTTATACAAGTGCAACCACTGAATGGGATGTGCGAAAAATGTAAATCTGTCCCTTAATTTTTTATATTCATCAACTGAAAGGGAAGGGAAGCAAAATGAAATAACTGAACTCTCCTCCATCCTTGATTCCTATGCCCCACTCTCACACTACGAAGTCTGCCCTATTAACACTAGATCACTCTCAATATACCCTTCCTTGGGCTCTTGGGCTGGGATGTGCCTCTGACTTGTATACAAATCATATACGGTTATTCCTCTTCTCCAAATCTGTCTGCTTGTCTCTCTGTCCTTTGATTACGAGCTCCTCAGAGCAGGGAATGTCTGGAAAGCACCTAGCACATAGCCCCTACTTTAAATAAATAATAACTGAAGCACAAGTGAGCATTGCAAATAACTGGGGATAATAGACATGCATTTTTAACAAAGAACATTGGAAAAGTATGACAGGTTTCAGAGGAAAAGTATGCTTAACCACTGGAAAAATATTTTATGACAAATATATGTTACACTACTAAACCCTGGTGTGGAGGGCCATCTTTACGGGTAGCAGGTTAGTTCAGTCTCCACCTCTACTCAATCCTTAGCCTTTCTGCCAAAATGGCCACCTAGACCTAGTTCCATAAAGTTATTTAGGTGCCTAAATCCCACTGAAAACTCATTAATGACTGTTTATGAACTTAAAACAAAACTGTACAGTAAAACCTCTACAAGATACCATCCTTATTAGGCAACCTCCTGGCTTAAAAGACCAACTCAAAGTGTCTCTTGTTGTTTAATGGCTACAAAATGGCTTTGTTACAGGAGTGGACTACCTCCATTAAGTAACTAATTTTTGTTAGTCCCTTAAGACAGGTTTCACTGTATGTTCCCTTGTCATCCTTTCACATCTAGACACAAGTGAACTTCAGTCAGTTTAAACAGCTGACCCAGCACATATAAAACCAATATTAATTTAGACAGCACACCTGCTGATCTTAGCTCTGCCCTGCATACCAAAAGAGCATCAGCAGAGCACTTGATATGTGTGCTCAGCTAGGCATCGCAAAAAACTGCTACCCACAGAAAAACCCCATCCCCTAAACAGCCTGTGAAATCCTTTTTTATGCATTTCACAGCCACATTATCATTTCAAATACCAGAAGCCAAGCCTGAGGTTTTTTTTCCTTAGTAAATTGAAATGCTGTAAACATCAAAATTCATTGACCTGTACTTGCCATCTGTTAAGCAGGGAAGGGAGCAAAGGCCTACAGATGACAGCAGAGTTTGCTTCTCCAAATCAGTTGTGCTCCAGGAGGTTAGAGAAGGTAATTCACAATAACACACGGGAGTCCAGAGGTAATTTCTAAAAGAGGTATCCTCAGGGAAAAAAATGTATTACCTGTATTATTTCCACAGCATCCTTCCCATTTCTGTTTTTACCCAGCACTCATCCCTGATATGAAAGCAAGTGTTTTGCTCTATTTTTTCTATACTATAAACACAAACAAAGATATTACAGCTCCCCAAAGCCTGAAAATCCAAGTATTTCAAATCAGCAGGATTGAGTGAGAAGTAGTTCTCATTCAGGCAAATAAATCTCTTAATGAAAAGCACTGTACACCCATTCTTTTCTTTCTGTCTTGGCTAGCTATACACAGACTCATAACGCATGCCTGTTAGTCTGACCACAGCCAAGACCTCTTTCTTCTGTCTTTGCTCCTGTCAGATTTTGTTCTTTATGGTTTTGATCCTGCAAAGAGTTGAATCTGAGGGCACAGTAAGTACTCAGTATCTGGTACGATAGAGCATCTTAAGAATGAAACGTTTCAGGGAAACTTTCAATCTCCCCACTCCTCAAAACATAATGAGCTATTGATTTGTTTAGAAGCTTGGATTTAGATAAATTCTGCCTCAGAGTAGCAAGATGAGGAGAATAATTGTCAAATAATTCTCAGAAAAGAGTCATGATCTTTTAGTATTCATTATTTAGCGGGCAACATTTACTTTATGTAACTGACAGGGAATATGTCAGCCGTACTTAAAGAGGCAGGATCAAAACTGACTTTTTTAATGTTTTTTTTTTTTTTTTTACCAAGACAAAGCGCACTACTGCCTTATTCTTCTCTAAAAGTAAGAGTAGAGTGTTGTGAAAATGATGAGACTTTCTCCTCTATATTTAGCTCTGAAGTGTTCACCATTCCATTTTGGGACAGATTTGTGTCCTCTCATGCCTAACTTAGTGGCTTTTTACATTTGGCCTCTCACATATTAATCCTTCTCTTTTTTCCTGAGATAGTCCTCCGCCTGATTGCAAGAATTACATACCAATCAGTGCCATGTGACTAACCACAACCAATCAATGCAGCTTAAATTCTGAGTATAAAGCACTCTCAGTGAAATGGGGAGTAAAAACTTTACACAAAATAATTGGAACAGTGGATACAATCGAAGGAATCATGATCTGCTGACAGGCTTTCCATGGGCAGAAAAAGAAACAATTCATTGAATACATTATTTGCTATGAATTATTTTCTCAGCTCTATTCCTGACAGTGACATCAATTATTCTGTGAAACAATCTTCCAAGGGATTCTCAGTGCTTCATGCGTTTAAAGTTAGACTGGAAAAAAAATACCAATTTGCCAATAGGGAACAATCTTCCATTGGCAGGGAGGTAGATTAGAAGGTCTTTTCCATTTGTATGATTCTGTGCAATTCATAAGTACATTTGAAAGAAGAGGATAGGGTGTTAGAAGGGCAACATCACTCAGCAGGTGGGACAAACAGCAGGCTACCAACTCCACTTGCTGCACTAATTGGTATGAATTACATTTGCTGGAAATCCTGGACACAATTATGTTAAATAAATTTTGGTTTTAATCTTTAATCCTCCCAAGGCACAAGAGAGCCATTGCACTTAGAAAAATAATGTAAGTTTAAACATATATACCAGGAAAAATACAAATTAGGTTAAAACATACTATACCAGTACTCCAGAGAAGCTTGTTACCCCATGAGCTAAAATAAACGTAACCCTTCCTCCCAGTCCTTCCCCAGATATTTAGGCAAGAATGATTTATCAGAGAAACTCTTCCTTCTGCTTAGGCCAGAGGGCCATTTTTCTCAGTCACTGAGGGCCAGATTGCAACAACCTTATTCGCCTTGAATAATATGTTACTACGTGAGTAGTCGTTACTCCTGGAGTAAGGCACCACTCAGTGTAAGTAAGAGTATCAAAGCTTGGCCCTGACTGGTTTAATTTGACCTTTCTGGATTTCTCCCCAGAACTTTCATTCTGGTCACTATTTATCACTGCACATAACTTATGGAAATTCAGGTAATAGGGGTCAATAGAGTACATTTTTAATTTGGTAATATTTTTTCAATCCTCAAAGAAAATTAAGTTTGGAAATTGGAAAATGTATATTATTATTTATATTATCATAGCACCTGGATCCATAGCATCATGGATCTGGACTCCATTGTTCTAGGTGCTGTCAAAACACAGAACAAAAGAAGAATGGCTATTATTTTATTCTAACTAATTTGATGTTAATTTGTGTGGGAATCCTGCCTCCTTCTATGCAGCCATGGGGGGCACTGCCTTTAGCAGATCTGGTGTGCTTCCTCTGCACGAGGAGGGCAAAATTTGGGCAGCTCCATGTACGCCGCCAATCCCAACATCTTCCATTTTCAAACAGAGCTGGGAAGGTTTGGTGGATCCACTGCTGTATATTCACTGGTTATTGCCCTCCCCCTCTACTCTGTGGACTTACTCCAGCACAGTGATAGGGTTTACTGAAGCTTCAGGTCTGCAGTATAAACTGTGGAGCCTTGGGTTCCAGTGAGTGGAAAGATTCCTTCTTCCAGAGAGCTCGCCTGAGTTGTTTGTGGCTCCCTCGCTTGATGCACTTTCCCTTAGCACATGTCTCTATAAACAAAAGAAACTGATCTTTCCACTGTCTTAAGTAACACTGTACAGCATAGTGTATGCAGGAGACCTGATTTCAGTCAGACAGTGGGAGCAGCAGAAGGGTTCAGATAATGTGTAAACAAATGCTTAAGCCATGCTGTACATATTGTATGGAATGATACTGAGCTGAGTCAATGCAGATCGTTACTTAATAAGCATAGTTTACTTCCCTAAACAGGCACCTTATTTAGAGAAGAGTGGTTGTTTTGATTTATATAGTAGCTGGAAGCTGATCTTAATTTCTAGCAGCTTTATCATATGGCTCAAAACTTTCAAACAGATGAGGTATTTGCATATATATTAGAGAGGATCCTGCACTGGCTCTTTTATGATTACATCCTAGCATTTTATTGCACACACTGCAGGTGATCATTTTGAGGGGAAAAATTAGTCTGCTGACACATTTCGTATGATATCTCCCAGAATACATTACAAATCCTAATTGAGATCATTATTTTCAAATGCCCACAGACTCAGGTTGTTTTATAGGCCTACAAAACCAATTTATTATACAGCCTAGCAGAATTTCAGAGAGAAATTTTTAGTTGTGTCTGATACACTGCATTACAGCTAGTGTCTGTTACATCTTGGGAGGGAGGAGAGAAGGGGAGCATGAGAAAAGAATATTTGAGTCTGAGGGTTCTGAGGGAATGAAAATATATTAGAAGATAAAGATGTTACTCAAGACCCAGCCTACCAAGACTGTTTCTTTATTCACATTTAAGTAAACTCATTTTGCCGTCAGGTAACATGGGATTTTAAAGAAGTTTATGGTGCAAAGAAATAAAAATAACAGAAGGATTTCTGTTCACTGTTGGTTAAAACTCCTGGATGATAAGAACACAGGCAATTGCTTCCATTTATTATGTAAGATCTTCGTCCCCATTCATTTAGCTAAATTAAGTGTACATACTTGGTTGAAAATAATAAATATTTTAGATATGAAATATTACCTCTCTTTCAATTCGGCATTTGGCATCTTTTGTCTCAACCTCCCATAAAAGCCCCAGGACGTAACCATTGTTCTCAATTCCTATGTCCATTATAACAACAACAACAAAAGTCTTGAACTTAATATTTGCTTTGGGAAATCCGTTTTTGTCTCCTGTAACTGATTGCCAGTTATAACCCTGTCTATCTGTAAGTGAAAAGCACATGTAGTTTTGATGGGTAAAATAGACTTTTGATCTATAAATAATGAACACAAATAAGTCATTTAAGTGCCCCTCAAGGAGATACCCAGAATCATTACCATTGTGTGAAAATGAAATAAGTGGCTGTACTAGTTAATGAAGTGGCTTATGGGTTATTCAAAGGACTACAGGATAGGATATCCTTACTGCAGTGCAGTACAATGTATACATTAGGCAATGCATATTGCAGTGCATTGCTACATAGACATGCCTAAGGGAGGAACCTATACTCAGGAAGACTTGGCAGTTTTTGCTCTCTGCTAAGGTAGAAATATTTAGCTATAGTGCACAACAGATCTGTATACTTAAAAGTCATTTCCTATGCTTTTGGTTTGTTTTCATGTTTTTCCTTTGGATGAAATATTCATCTCCAGCTGTTCTTCATCGATACATTTCCCTCATCAGCATTCATATTCCTCTATACACATTCTGAAAAACAACAAAGCTTCAGCTATTGTGTAATTACAGCTCCTGACTCTTTATACCAAAGGCCACATTCTGACTTCATTGGTTTCATAGTGATTGCTAATGTTAAGTACAGCCTGGATAGGATGGAGTTTTACAGTGTACAATAAGCTATTAGATTGTCTTGTCTCCTTAAAGTGTAAGCTTTGTGGGACAGGAACCATCTCTTAATATGTTCCCTACCATGTCCTAGCACAAAGGGGGAACCAAGCTTATTTGGGCTATCTAGGTGGTACTGTAATGCAATAATATCAATAAATGATCTCCTCCAGTACACAAACAGTGCAACTGAACAAATAGTAGCAAAGAATTTCAAAGAATATTCATTTGATTTCAAAAGTGAATTTCCAGTAGCACATCTTCATGGCCCTTTTGTTCTCAAGTTCCATGAACATTCAAGTCCATGAGCATTATTAGTATCAATATTTGAATACTTGAATATTTTCCAAGTGAAAACTTCAAATGGCCTATTGAATGGTAAAATTATCAATTTTCAGTGTAAATAATTCTATCCTCTATTTAGATAACTCATCCAGTCAGGTGGCAGACACAGCTCATGACTTCAGGAACTGAGAATCCCCTCTCTGCCCCACTCCATGTCACTTTCAGTGATGCCCCACTCAGACTCCCCTGCCTCCAGAAATGCATCCCTTATAACCCAGCTATGGTTCTCCTATGTCACCCTAAATACTCATCCTCTTCAACTCCTCAGCCACCAGTCCAACAGTGGATCACCCTAGGAGATTGAAATCTCTGCATCCACACCTCTCCCACATTATCCCTCTTCCATGCTCCCCCACCGACTCAGCTCCCTACCTCCAGTAATGCCTCCATTGCGGTCGCTGCTCTCCTCTGGTGGTAGGGGTGTCGCTCATGAAGAGCACAGCTGGTATAGCACTTTATAAATGTTGGGTGAGATTTTCAAAAGTGCTTAAATGCTTAGGAAAACAAGTCCTATTTAAAAGTCAAGACTTCTCCTAAATCAGTAAGACACTTTTGAAAATTGTACCAATTGTGTTCCTGTCTCCAACCAAAATCCCAAAACAATAACATCTTTCAGGACAAAAATGTCACTGAGTTCTAACAGTTGGCTTTTCCAAGGCACTTTCCCCACAGGGATTGAAATGGTTGCTAGCATGGTTGTTGTAAAACCTTATTGTTGCTAGCATGGTTCAAATATGGTTTCCATCACCAATGTGGACAGGGAGTTTTTCAGACCACTATGCTCATCATATTATTATTCATCATATTAGAACCCAGCCAACCCATGCTCATCATATTTGAACCCAGCCAGCACAAATATATTAAAACAAAATGGTACAGTAGTAGCAAAATTTTGTCCCGTGTATTTACAGACTACATCTTTATATTTATACATTCACAGACAGAGGTAAAATATGCAAGTGCAATCTCCAGCTGTGACAAGTATAACACAACTTCTGTCTGTTCCAGGCAGGAAGAAGTTATGGCTGACCTGGAAATGAGCTGCTATCTAGGGATCCTGAGTGTCCTTGTTTGAGTCTTGGCTGCTGCAGTATGCAGGATGCACAGAAAAGGCATTGGTAGCTGACCTCTTCTGCCTGCTGTGAGTGTATGTGATTTGTTTATGTTGAAACTCAGGAAGGGTGTGCAGTACTTCCTGTAAGTCACAGACTCAGAAAGCTGAGGATTACCACAAAAGAATTAGTATACCTTCCATGTCCTGCCTTAATTTTGTAATATGTTCGTAAAAGGTAAAATTCTCCCCAGCACAGACGTTGGTATTGATTCCTATGCAACTGCTACAAGATGCTGTTGTTCTGTTTTCAGTATACTGTACCTTTAAATGTGGTGGAATCATTGCCTGCTGTGGGGCATCTGAGAGGCAGCTGCCTTTGTGCATTTCAGTTCAGGTGTAGAATGTTCCAGGCTATCTCTGTCTTACGTGGAATCTTTATATTAAATGGTATATATCCACACGTCTCACTGTATGGGGAATTTTCTGCTCTGCGTGTTCACAGATAGGTGATGGAGCTGGACACAATGATCCCTGCTAGTGCCAAAACTGATGAAGACTCACATTTTTATTGTTTTCACAAAAGCAAAATACTTTGCACTTTTGCCTCACATTTCCACTGCTCCCTGCAAAAGTGAAAATTTGGCATTTTTTCAGACTGAATTGTTTGAGAGATTATAAATTTTCTTAGCAACAAGAACAAATGTTTGTCTACATAAAATATAGGGACAATTGTATTTTTCTCCAAAGTGGAATGTCACCTGAATAAATAGGTGTTGTCACGGATTCATGGGATCTGTGCTAAAACCCATTTTTTAAACAGTCTCTTGGAGGAACCCATGCAGTTTGGCAGGCCCCCAAGAGGAGTCCCACTCTTCCTTCAGGGTAGGCCACGCACTCTTACCGCCTCCTAGACTAAGCCTTTCGGGTCCAGCACACCTGCCTCACACCACGAGCTCTGTGCAGTGAGTCCAATCAAGATAGACTCTTGGTTAGAGACTTGTACACTCTTCAGGGACTAATGTACCACAGCAAGTATTTGCAGTGACACTCAAGCAGCATTTTCAAAACAGAGTAGAATTTTATTAGTCAACTGCATTGAAAATCCTTACATTAGCATAGAGAAATAAAGATTAACGTATAGTCCATTCTGGTCAAGCCAGAGCAATTCATCAGCCAAGCCGAAGTGAACTCCATTTCTTTCTCCATCTCTTTCCTTTGTCAGTCCCAGGAGTGAGCAACTAGCTTCCTCCAGAAACCCACACTGGTCATGTCTCAGTTGTTTGGTCTTGAGCTGGGGTCTCTACTGAGCTTCCCTGCTGAGAGATGGTGTGCGGGCAGAAACATCCTTCCTCTTGGTCATTGTTTCCTAAGTGTCAATGTTTTGGTCATGGGGCTTTCTATTCTCTCTTTGGGATACTGCACTGATATAGGGTCACTTTTAACAGGTTCCAGCCAGTTCCTTAATGATTCTATTCATTGCAAACCAGACAGCAAGGGGATGCCCGCACCTCATGTCCTGCACTGCCCCTCCTCCCCCCTCCTGAACTTTCTCTACCACTGTGGCTAAGGACAAAGTACAGAGGGAAACTGAGGTGCACATCGGATTCACAAAAATATTACAGAAAATTCCCACTTTGTCACAGGTGGAAACAGCATGATTTACCATTCATTAAATTGTTGAATCCTTGACAAATCTCCCAGAAAGCTCTACACAGTTTGAAATCTGCATCTGAAGTCACAAAATAGCTCTCATCTTCATTATGAACAGAACCAAAACTCCCCATGTGAAAAATCTCCAAATTTGGTATTTTCAAAATCTACATCCAGACATTTAGACTTTGGCCAAATGTTAATAAATAATCAAAACCTTGAATTTTGTCCCTCATTAGCAATATATTGAAAATGAAGAACATTGTCCATGCTCAGGGCTAGAGCCGAACATATAATTCACAGTAAATAATCATGGATCGCCTCATTTTTACCTAAATTTTCTTATATATTATTATACAAAATTATTATGGCAAATAATAGAACTGCAAATTGTGAATATTTGTACTTTGCTGGTTACAATCACATTGGCTACAATGCTTGGTTACAGCTATAATCATGTAACTGTTTCTGTTCCCAATTGGATGGATTGTGTAAGTAACTAACTGAAGGCCTGATCCAATTCCTATTGAAGTCGATGAAGTCTATCCCTTGAAAGTGGCTGTCAAATTAGGCCTAGAGAGTGCAAATTTAATTTCCATATTTAAGTATCATATTCAGACTTCACAGTTCTCACTGCTGCTGGTTAGTTATGCAATTGGACATTCTCTTTTAGCAAATATTCAAACATTCAAGCTAAGAGTTCATTTTTGTAAGCATTTCTGCTAGTAAAGCTTGAACAATTGAATATTTGAGGAAAGTGAACATAAAAAGGTTGCAGATATGGTCAAATCAAAATTTTCTTTCAAATCCGAATGCCCATAAACACATACTGCTTTACATTGTTCACTCACCTCTATTTAGTTACTCTTATTACTGACACCAATTTTAATGGGTTATCCATTGTTATGTATTCATGTGCTGTTTCAGCCAAAAGTTCTTTAAAGACATGCCAGCTAGCTAGATATATAATTATAGATGTAAACATCCCCTGTCCTTTTCCTCTTCTTTTACATTATAATTATTCATTCAGTGCCAGCTGTGAATTTGCAAGATTGAAAACACCAGGCAATCAATACTTTAATACTTATACACAGGTCAGCTTAAAAAGCTCGGTTGGCTATTGTGTTCCATCTTACAAATTTAAATGTTTATATTTCCCTGCACTGTTATCGACTGCAATAACTGAAAGCATAATGCCTAAATTGCTGGAGTTATAGGGCCATGCAACTCATTTGCATTTTCTTCTAATGCATTGGAATTAAGTTTTGTCAATGCGCATATTCAGGCTACAAAGCACAAAAAAGAAGATTAATAAAATACACAATAAAAAAAATAAGATTGGAGGTTATATACCAGAGGTTATGCTTTTTTCAGGCAGTGCGGTGTGGGGGAGGGGAATATTTTTATTTACAGTCTGAAGATGATCCATATCTTTTAATCTTAGTTTCTATTTATACTATGCATTTTTATGGCTCTCCCCTATTTTCATTCCTTCAGCTGTCTACTCACAATGATATTTTGAGATAGGATAGGGTAGATTTGAATTATAGTCCCTGGGAGAAGAATAAATTCCCCAAGTCAGCTAGTAAGGTATTAAATTTCTAAGGCCATACTACTGTTCATCCGATCTGGTCCATACATGGAGGCTTGATAGACTATGTTTCATGATCTGGGCTTTCATACAGGCTATGGTTAGTACCAAAAGGTGTGAACTGTGTGGGGCCTGAACACAGGAAATACAGTAGAAATAAGGCAGGGGAAGGTAAATTTCCTGTCCAAACCTTCAAATTCTACTTTGAGGGATTTTAGAAAAAACAATTTATAAAGCTCTGATTATAGTATCTGATCTCTTGCAGGCAGAAGTCCAGCTTTCAAGCCTGGCCCCTTCATTTTGAAACTCCCTATTTCACATCTGGACACTCAAATCGGCTTTTACGTGTACCTCAAGTAGGTATTTCCACCTCTAACGGCTGCCTTGAATGTCCAAATAAAGAACTGTGCATGCTAACTTTGGTGCCCAAGTAAGAAAACTGAATCCATTGTGGGCCCAATCCTGCAACTCTTTCTCACATGAATAATCCTATTGTTTTAGTGGGACAAATCATGTAAGTCAGGATTGTAGAACTGAGCCCTATATAAACAAATAGAAGCAGCTTGATTCTGCCTAACCAACCCTAGCCCCCCAAGGATGCAGGGTGCTGCAAAGGGGTGGTGTATCAAGAGAAGATGAGGCACGACACTACACTACACTACACTTGTGAAGAGCTAGCCATCTTTGTAGGGGAGGATGATGTACCTCTGTCATAATTATAAAGGGAAGGGTAACAGCTGTCCTGTGTACAGTGCCATAAAATCCCTCCTGGCCAGAGACTCCAAAATCCTTTTACCTGAAAAGGGTTAAAAAGCTCGGGTAACCTGGCTGACACCTGACCCAAAGGACCAATAAGGGGACAAGATACTTTCAAATCGGAGGGTTGGGGGGGGAAGGCTTTTGTTTGTGCTCTTTGGGAGTTCGTTCGCTCTTGGGACTGAGAGGGACCAGACATCAATCCAGGTTCTCCACATCTTTCTAAACAAGTCTCTCCTATTTCAAACTTGTAAGTAAATAGCCAGGCAAGGCGTGTTAGTTTTCCTTTGTTTTCTCAACTTGTAAATGTACCTTTTACTAGAGTGTTTATCTTTGTTTGCTATACTTTGAACCGGAGGCTAGAGGGAGGTCCTCTGAGCTCTTTAAGTTTAATTACCCTGTAAAGTTATTTTCCATACTGATTTTACAGAAATGATTTTTATCTTTTTCTTTAATTAAAAGCCTTCTTTTTAAGAACCTGATTAATTTTTACTTGTTTTTAGATCCAAGGGGGTTGGATCTGTATTCACCAGGAGTTGGTGAAAGGAAGGAGGGGGGATGGTTCATTTCTCCCTGCTTTAAGATCCAAGGGGTTTGGATCTGTATTCACCAGAGAATTGATGAAGAGTTTCTCAAGGCTTCCCAGGGAAGGGAATCCACTTGGGAATGGTGGCAGCGAACCAAATCTAAGCTGGTAGTTAAGCTTAGAAGTTTTCATGCAGGCCCCCACATTTGTACCCTAAAGTTCAGAGTGGGGAAGCAGCCTTGATAACCCCTTTAAGAGCTGTAGTAGTGTGCATACTTCCTTGTAACTCAGGAAGCTCTAGGAGGTATTCTATCTTCCTCAGGCAGAATTTCTCTAATGTTCCCCCTAGGGCAGTGTAGCTGTGAACTGCCCCCAGTGCAGAGCTGTGTCTAAATGGTGCAATATAGCTCAAAGTGGTTAATCTGTTCTTGGTTTTACTGTGCTGCATAAGAATCATTCTCAAACCTTACCCTGACTGACCAATTCCTTACTCACAAGAATAGCACCACTGAAGGCCAAGGGAGTACCAGGGTGAGTAAGGAGTTCCTCAGTCTCAAAGGGTGACATAATCAGTCCCTATGTGATGACCTGAGCTAATAACTTTTGTTGTATTTGATTCCCATCACATTTCTGCTTATGTTAGTAGCACAGGTTCATCACTTCTGCACTGTTATGAGCAGATATGTGTTGGGAAATTTGGGGTTACTTTCTTAAAAGGAGAGGGTGAATCTATATAAGCCACCCAGTTGACTATTTTCCACCTTCAATTCCCTTCTGTATTGTTACTGTTGGTAAACTAGTTCCTATCAAGCCAGTTTTTCTATTTTTGTTTAAATTATTTATATGGAAACAAATTTTAAACAAAGTGTAATCCCAGGCTGCCATGTCTTTTTCCTTTGTCTCCTTTAGGTAAAAATGAGGCGATCCATGATTTTGCCCATTTGTAAATGAAAACTCTCTTATCTGACTCTAAATTGGAATAAGGGCCCAATCATGCAAGTCCTCCACATGCGGAAGTACCCTTGAAGAGCTGGCAGGTCCTGGCCCTAAAAGCATTGTTTCTAGGTTTCTAAGTAGACAATACCAAATCAATGTGAAAACTGCATATATATAGCTTGAATTGAATTATAGAAGGATAAACAGGAGTGTGCATTTATATTAATGTATATGTGTTCTTCAGATAGCAACAGTAAGGACATAGAACCCAAAATGTGGTAGGGGCTGTACAGAAAAACAGATTGACATCAAAAAAGAGAAACAACAGACAAAGGGTGAGGGAAAGGGATACAACATACAAACAATGTAGTCGGGGTGATAAATGATACATGTCCTGTGAGTACTATATACTTATACTCACATACACACTATTCTCAAGAGCCTGTCTTAGCTACCTATTGTTAGTGCCTCTTTTTAAAATTCCTCCTCTTTTAGGGGGAGGATGGAGGGTTACTCTCACTCTTCTTTATTTATTTCTTCTTGCTCTCTGTTTCTGATCCAACTCTCCTTTCTAAAACAGTGCCCCCTCCTTCCTTATCTACCTTCTTCTTGTTCCCCATCCCCATCAAGGACTGGGACCATATTCTGTATCGATTTACACATCAGTCCACCCCATTGAAGGCATTGGGATTTCACAGGGTGCAAGTCAGCCCCCAAATCTTTTGTTTGAATATAACATTTCATACGTTTTGGCTAACTTCTGCAGGGCAAACCTCATTGCAATCAAATCTTTTTCTTGGTGTCTGCATTAAATGATTCATTGCTTTCTCAAGCAGGTCACACCAGTTAGTCAATTTATCATCTTAATGTGATCTGATGTTGGTTGGTGCACCGTGTCATTATTGCTGTTTATAGTATATGCAGAAACTCGATTTTTCTCTTTCTCTGCAACACTGAGATCTTCCATCATCTTTCTTCATTTGGCCCAGCATTTTAAAATGTTTTCCTTTTGCATACCAATGAGCGTTGTGACTGCAACCATACAAAGGGAATCCATTTTTCTCACAGTTAGTGTACAGTACATATGTTTGATATGTTCTCCAGGATGAATTATGCTATTGTGCTCTGTGCTGACTATGCTCTGCTGCCAGAGAAAGCCATAATGTATTTCAGTAATTTGAATTTGCAGTCTCAACAAGCACCTTTAAAATAGAAATTACTTCACACAGTTCTGGCACTGTTATTAAAATGCAGTTTTCTTTGAAGACAATTCACCTTGCCTGAAAAGAATACACATATAACCTTTTGATTAAAATAAGGTTCAAGACCTACACACCCTTTTAAGTAATGAATTTACTACATGGATAGGTGCCTGACTGATTGTTCTGAGAGCTGAAGTCTTCAACCCCCAGAATGGGCAGTGACAACACAAACTTCCCCACAGGATCTGTTAACACCAGAAAATGTTGCAGCATTTCAGCTCCAGTGGTGCCAGAAGTGGTGTAAGTACTAGCAAAGACAGGGCTCAGGCATTTCTGCCATCTACTTTCATGGTGCAGTGGCAAAAATGCCTGTGACTTCTCTACATTAACTACACAAGCACTTACATTGTTGCTAGAACCTGAGCTGCTGTATCAGTGCTTGTAAATAGGGACATATTTTTCTTATGTAGCTACATGCCACCATACTGCCAGTATGCCTCAGACCTATACGTTGCTAAGAAGAAAACACCGTTCATGCTACATGATTGTTTAGTCTTTGGCCTCTGTGCTGAGACTTCTAATTATAAAAGATAGTTTCTGTGATGGAGAAAGATGTCCAGTAGGAAAATTCTTTTACATAGGCCACCAAACAGCCATCAGATGTTAATAACAACATTTAGGTCCTGATCCTGCAATTTCAGGCAAAAAAGCTGACTTCCTTAACTTGTCAGAACCCTGCTGAAGTCTATGAAAAACCATGCAGAGGCATAACAGTCTGGCCACCCACCTGCAAGAAGTTGGAGGATCAGGGCTGTAGTCAAGATGAAAGTGCCTTGTGTTCCTTTAACGAGTATTCATTCTTTTTAAAAAATCACTGCAGATATGTAACTTTTAAAGAACTGATTACATCTTTACCAGGGCAGTTTCTGTGTCCAAATACACTGAAGCTGGGCACAATGATATGTTTTGCTTTGTGAACATCTCACAGAAATGTTTCTCAAAAGAATCAGCAGCTTGAAATTTTATCTCAGAAACCAAGAACCAGTGAATATTTTAGGACTTGACTTCTCTGTGTTGAGTGCCTCATGCCTTACGCACTCTTAGCAGCCCTGCCACAACACTGTCATCCCTCTTATAGGCCTGATCCTCTTCCCATTTTGACAACAAAGGCAACTATCCTTTACTTCAGTGGGAACAGGGTTATGCCCCTGATGAGTTGTAGTACACTGGTGATTAGAGATTCTAAAATAACATGACAAATTGCAACCATGGATCATGATCATGCTGTTCCTGATCTGTAGCAGAACTCTGACTGATACTGATGGGGTTACATACACATTCTTCACTACAGCTATTCCTTAAGTGCATTCTCTGAGTAAGCTCTAAATTATTTGACATTAAAAATGTAATGGAAAAAATAATCCTGCATGTATCAATAGTAATGTTATCTTGGTTCAGTGTATGCCAAGTTGAAAACTTGTAGAAGATTGAAGACTCAATATTGGACCAATTTTACTTTTGCAGGGGAAGCAATTTATATCTGTGATATTTAAACAGTGTCTCGGATAGCCTGTCTTCCTTGGAAGTCAGTTCCTTTCTGTTCACTTTGCTGAAGAAGACTCCAAAGTCACAAAGTTATTTTTATTTACACATCTTCTCTGCTCTTCATTTTTGTCTGGGTAAATACACTAACTCTTTCTCAATCTGCTTGCACGATATATATGTGGTTGTATGACCAATGGACAATGCATTCACTCTCACTTCCCTTTTAAATCGCTCTTCGCTGTCAAACCCTGCCCAGGCTCTAGGACCCTGAAAGATGGGAGGGTCCGATAGCTCACGCTGCAGCCGAAGCCTGAATGTCTACATCACAATTAATCAGCCCCTTAGCTCAAGCCTGGCAAGCCCAAAGCAGCTGCCCTGGGTGAGCTCTGAATGTCTAATTGCAGTGTAGACATACCCATGTGGTATGGAACTGTGGTATCAGCTACAGAACAGAGGCTGCACAGTGCTGGTGGGGAGGTTTCTAATATCTCTGCAACTCTGACATGTCCTCTTGGATGTAGGATGAACATTTGCTCCCAAATAATTGAAATGAAAACCTTGTCCTTGAGATGGACTATTTTTCAGGAGTGCAAATTGCAAAGTTCCTTTTCAAGTATCCATGAAAATCTGGAGTGAGATTCATTATAGCTGAGACTGTCATGGTCAAACTGAGTTAGGACATGAATAATTCCAATTGTCACTAAGACTAAAAAGATCCCTGCATATGTCTGACTCTTAAAGGTTGAGACTGTCTAATACATATCTTCTGTGTTACTGGGGAAACGGTTGTTAGAGTCTTCTTTTCCCCCCATAGTGGAACCTAGTAATGCCCTTGACTATTTTCATTCCAAAACTGTCTGTTCACTTTAATGATATTTAGGGGTTTTTTAAAATAGAATTACTAATTGTATTCAAAGGTGCTCAGAGCTCTATCATCATACAGAATATTGTCAAAATATATGCCAAGGATATTTGTGAGGTTAGTATATGTCATAGTCTAGACTTGAAACATTATTGTAGCAGCAGCAGCCACCAAATGCCCCGTTCATCACAACTTATGAGAGGTTTGTGGATATGGAACAGCAAATAATAGCTGGATTTTGGCAGATCTTTAATTGAACATACACAGACTTGGGCTAGTCAGGGGCTCAGGGAATACTGTGCTCTTGCCTTCACCTTCAAAGCAGAGACTGGGTCAGTCAGAGGTCTTGTTTAATCCTGGCAAGGTAGAACAACTAAATAGTATTAGGGTAGAAAACTTTTTTTCCAGTCCTGTGCACTCTGTGTTTTAAAAGGAGTCCTCTTCATGTTACCAGAATGGCTTCAATTTGCATCAGCACTTCTGTTAGTAATTTGCTTATCTGGAACTTTTCAATTTGGCGTAAAATTCACTCTGGGCTGAAACTCAGAAATCAGAGAACTTCTAGTATTACAAAGACACAGACACCCACACAAAGGTCTGAGAACCCCCTTCAACTTTGGACCACATCTTGACTGAAGAATGGAGGAGCAACTATTCACAAAGCAACAAATATGGAGTGTGGTTTCCATGGCTCCATACAGGAGCTGATGAAAATCTTTGGAATTGAAACATATTTGTACATATCTAAACAACCTACTAACTTTGTTTCACCATAAGTGAAGAGTGGGAAAAATTACTTGTTCTTTATGAATCAGGAAAACATGATGTTTTCTTCTCAACACCTTAAGTATTAAAGTTGCTCCAAACAATTCTAGCTCTGAAAATCAGGCTGATTCAAGGTGAAACTGAGGAATCATATAGTAAATGTTTGAGTTTCTCTTTCTGTAATCTGTTATTCTCTATAGTAGGGCTAGACAGGGCTAGATTGTGACTTGGACTATGCACCCATTTGAGGGATTAAGAGAGAGTAAGAACCCACCTCACATTCCTGTGTGGGCTACCAGGGTCTAAGCACACAGAAGTAAGCAAGGCTAGTACTCATCAACTCCCTCCCTGGGCTGGTGATTCGGAATCTGTATGGAGGTGAGAGAAAAGGTGGGGCCTTGGCTCCAACTCCTTCCCCACCTGCCTCTGGTCAGAGTATCTGAACCAGCATGGGGGAAGAGATCGTCAAATTAAATTACTGCTCCCAGGGAGTAAGAAGGAAACCAGTGAGGACCTGGAAGTCAGAGGTGTCCCCTTTTGTCACAATGCTTCCTGGAGTAGGAAACTTATTGTCACCCCTTACTGAAGGCTCTATCTACAGTTACAAATTAACCCCTAGAATAAGGGATGTGGATTAATGTGAATTACCCAATCTACTAACATAAGAGGTAATATTGCTAATATTTTATATTCCTCTGGAGGTTTTTTTTCTTCCATATAAGATAATGTAAATCAAATTATTCACAAATTACACCTATAGCTGTTATGGATATTCTTACATTTCATAGATAATGACATATATATTATCCACAATTACCAACCGCCTGTCAGATCTTTTTCTTTATTTTCTTGACAAAAGCTTGTGGTTTGATTTATATAAATGATGGCTGATGATTTGATTGAATTATAGCAGTATTTATTATTTCTGTATTGTAGAATATCTTGCATAATGTTGTAGATGTTTCAGAGTATTGCAAAAGAGAAATGCAAATTATCATAATCACTTTCCAATTCTTCTTGTTAAAGCAAAATTATAAGCTTTCATTGTACCGTATGCTATCCCATCACTTTAACTTTTACATGCCACACACATTTAGATTAAAAGACCTTCTTTAGGAGAGGTCAGCAGTATTCACTCGATAATTAATGTTAAAATTAGCTTCCCATTATAAGTTCAATATTCAAAACCACCCATAACTACTCCATGCCATCCAACCTACTTCCTCTGAAATTTCACATGCCACATCTCCTCCCAGTATAGAATTATTCTGGAAGTTTGGGGAGAAATCTAAAAAGGAGATTAAAGACACAAGTTAAAATCCTGGTGTTAATAAAATCAATGGCAAAACTCCCTCTGACTTGAATGGGAACAGGATTTCCCCACCAGTGCTTTTAAAATGGTTCAGTTGTTGACTTTCTGAAAAAAAATCCCAACATTTTTTGGCTCATCATATCGCCTCAGTGGCTTGGGCTACAAATTCTCATTTTCTTTTGTTGTTTGCCTGGCTACGGTGAAATGTCTTTTTTATTTTTTTTATGATTTTAAATATCTTCCTTCTGGTGAGTCTGATTTTATCCTCTTCTTCTGTGTCCATGAATCTGTAATTTCTTTCTTTTTTTTTAATGGTGAAGTCAGCTTTATCAGGTCTGTAGGAAAAGTGCTGTGAACTCTGAAAAGGTTGATGCATCACAAAGGTGATGAATTATTAGATGCCTTTTAATTTAATTTTAAAACCTCTATACAGAATGTAAACATGTTTGGAACAGGCCCTGAATAAGTGTTTCTGAAAGAGAAAAAGGGTACAGGTTCGGCTGTAAAACAGATAGATGGGACACCAAGAGAAGTAGATAAGGAGGAAAGCCTAGAGAGCAATATGGGGAGATGACTGAAAAAGAAGAAAGGGTCAACAGATACCTTATTAAAGTTGACACCAAACAACTATCCAAATTACATTTGTAAAAGCATAGACCTTAAAACTTCCCCATTCCTCTGTCAGTTTTCTTCCAGAAGTAGGAAGAAACATCTGAGCTGTCTGTCTATTTATCTCCTAGTGCAGTGGTACCTTTTCTTTTCTTTTCTTTTCTTTTCTTTTCTTTTCTTTTCTTTTCTTTTCTTTTCTAATGCTTGTTACATGTAGCATGTCAAATTCTTGTCACTGAAAGCACTGTCAGTTCCATAGGAAATGCAGTGTACCATGACTAAGGTCAAAAACTGCTAAGCAAATACAAAGGCATAAAGTGGATAAGAGAAAAGAAGGATGCTGCTATGTTCTACACAATTCAACAAGATTAATTAACCTCTAGGTAATAACCCCCTTAGAAATATGAAACTGGGAATTTGTAAGAACTATGTGGCCTATGTTAAGCCAGGAAGAACAACACTAGGTTAGTGAGAAGTATCTATAGGTTTTGGAGCCTTTAATATTTAGAATTTTTTGAACACAAGACATGGACCCAGTTTATAGACTCCCAAGGGGTAAATTCTTCAACTACATTTATTGTCTTCATCAGGGATGCAAAATTTCTCCATGGAAAAAGTAAGGGGTTGGACACCAAGCCCCTGGATTCAAGGGTCTGTGGGAGACACAGAGGCATCTCTCAGGAAACCCTCTACTACAGGGGGGAGGGATAGCTCAGTGGTTTAAGCATTGGCCTCCTAAACCCAGGATTGTGAGTTCAATCCTTGAGGGGGCCACCAAGGGATCTGGGGCAAAATCAGTACTTGGTCCTGCTAGTGAATGCAGGGGGCTGGACTCAATGACCTTTTGAGGTCCCTTCCAGTTCTAGGAGATAGGATATCTCCATATATTATTATAGGCCTTGTGCCATCTCTCTATCTCACTGACTGTGTGGCTCCAGTGAACTTCCCTGGGAGCTGGAAATGTTCTGCAGCTCTCAAGATCAGGCCTGTTGTGAGATGAAATTGCCCATACAGATAAATTGAAGTATTTCTAGACAAGATCTATGTGCAAAGGGAGAGAGGGAATTTGACAATCCAGTTATGCACCTCCTTCATGTATAAAATATATGCCATTTTCCTAAATCTCAGGGCAAAGTTCTGTGCTCATAACTGCACACTGATCAACACTCTCTTGCTCATTAAAAACACCCTTTTTGGGCCAAGCTACATCCTGCCATAATAATATATTGCTCCCAGTAGGAATGTAGAGAACAGCCATGACAAATCCCTTTTTGGGGCATGGGAGAATCTGAGGACCATTTTCACACTGCAAGTAGATAAATGGCCATTTCTGCCAAACGTGAATTTTCCCATTGCTAGAAAGTGCCCCCTGCTGAAACTGCTCAAGGACATGTAGTGCATGTCTGCTTTACACATTCAGCATAAGGCGCCTCTTTCCTAAGATATAGACCTCCATCTGTAACTCTCACTCTGGTTCCTCGTCATGGAGGAGGTCTCAGATTATATATGTATTGCAAAAGCTATCACTATGCAGTTAAGAATAGATCATACATTTGAATTTTGATTGAATTTGGATTGGCAGGATAAGTTAGACTTTAAAGATTAGTGCAACAGATATATATTCAATGATCAAAGTATGGATTGCTTGTAATAGAAAACTTGTTTAAAATAACAGCATAGGGAACTTCTGTGCTGTTCCCTGAATAACCTCCAATATGGAGCAGTATAAATCTGCTAACACATCTAACACAGATTTACCTCCCTTAGAGTGTGTGTATAACCATGCAACATAGAGAGCAAACACACACATCTCTCCTTTCATCTGCATCACTTGAAACCATGATAGCTATTCAGTTCAGAAAGCCTTTGGCCTGGAATTGTCATTCACTCTTCTAGAGATTTAAAGCTGCTCCCAGCACACTGGGACAGAGATGGATATGGCAATATTCCTTCCTCTTCGTTATTTACAGGTATCACCACCAGTATGGCCTTGGGCAAGTAGAGCCAACTGTGTTTGAAAAGTTTCAGGCCTGCTATTTAATAGCTAAAGAATATATCCAGAAAACCTGGTAATTGCCAAGGGGCTGTATCAAGACTCATAAGCATTCAGACCCATTCATACTGAGAATAAAAAGAACAAACCCCCACAAAAATGTTCATTGCTGGTGAAGCTCCATTGATTACAGGAATGAATTTATCTCAGAGAGGAGATTTAAACAGAAAGACAGAAAGAAGAGCAATACAAGGAAAAAATGTTTGTGGGTGAATTTAATGCTCATTAAAGTGACTGAATAATGCTGTAAATTGAGCCAAGCACACAGGAGGTAGGTATTGTGCAAGCTTCTCCACAGAGCTATGCCAATGCTGCTCACCCCAGCCCTGCAACACACATGCTTTTCCAATGTTGGGCCTCTCTTCAGGAAAGTCTGTCAAACTGATCGGAGGCAAATCAGAAGGTCCATGACTTTTTTCAAACAAATTGACAAGTCATGGGTTCTGCAGATAGATCAGCAATGATACATGCTGCAGATACCTGATCCGTTATCACAGCTCCAAAGAGTTTACAGTTTAGATACAACAGGTAAAAATGCAAGAGGTGCACAGGGAAACAATAAAATCACGTGAGCAGGGGTGAAAGTAACTTAAAAGTCTTACCGTCATAAGGGGCAGGGCCTCAGGCAGAAGGGTGGGGCTGCGGGGGGGGTTAGCCTCCCACAGCCAGCCCTTCAGCACTGCCCAGCCCGCGCTGCCCAGGGCTCCAGCTGCTGCCACGGTAGCAGAGGTGGTGGCCGGGAGCCCCGGGCCCTTTTAAATCGCTGGGCCCCGGGGCAGCTGCCCCTTTTGCCTCCCTCCCCTTGGTGGCCGGGGGGGGGGGGGGGGGGAAGTGGCAGCGATGTTACAGCACTGCCATGGCAGCACTTTACCATCGGATGTGTATGGGCCCGTACTGGTGGCCACTTCTTACCAGTACACCATACCGGCCCACTTTCACCTCTGCATGTGAGTGAACTGTGAAGTTCTGCAAGTGCCTGGGCAAATCCATTAGTTTTGGTCAGTTTCCTGGTGAAGATTTTCAGACAGATATTTAATAGTTCAATGAGGGACAACAAGTAGGGTTTTTAGGCCTTTGGTTAGAAATATGTTTTATGGAGGCACTGCAGACTGGCTCAGGAGAAGGGTTTGAGGCAAGGGGTATAGGAGGAGGTCGGAAACTAAAAGTGTGAGAAGGACATGGACGAGTCAGTCAAGCACAGTATTTCCAATGCAAAGTGTTCAAAAATCATGTGAATGGTTTGAAAATTATGAGATTTAAAAAACACACAATAATTTTGAGTTCTTTTATTTGCCTTCTGGTTTTGTGTGTGTGTGTCTTCATGGGTTATGTTTTCAAGTTCTTCTCTGTAATCAAGAGGGTTAGAATATTACTTTTAAAAAAAGAAAGCTGAGACTCTCATGCAATAATGTGACTCCAGTAGCTACGACTTTAAGAAAAAACATCAAATATCATGAGACTTACGATAAAATCATGGCAACATGATTGGTTGCCACATTGGGTGGACAATACTGCATCACACAGTTTAGACATACCAGGGTTGCAAGGAGGAGACCAGAAAGATGTGAGAGCAGAGAGGCAAGCAGCAGTCAGGATCTATGAGCTGCATTGTTCTCCTGTGTTTTGGATGGACCCCATGCTTTAAGCTAATATCACAGATGTCATCTTGACCACAATGACAACAGAGAAAGCCACTGCCTGGAGCTGATATACTTTACTCTTTTATTGTATGCCTTTCTAACTGTATGCCTTTGTATGTCTTTCTGCTGGGCTCAGTCTGTATACACTGCTTGCCCTTTGCCTATCCGCCTCCATTCTGAAAAGGGGGCACATTAAAAAGCTTTCTTCTTCATGTGTGCACAGTAGCAATTCCTTTGCCATTGCTGTAGCAGCTTGTACCATTTACTTCCTACGTGCATCATAGAAATAGATGGGGCAATCAGGACCTATAAGATTCTCTGCCCTCCCTGGCAACCTGGCAATAGATTGGTTTGCCTGGAGTATATAGGCTAAAAGGCCTTGTGGGAATCTAGTGAAGATGAAACTGCTGCCACAATTAACATATTTCTGCTATAATTTGTGTTCTAGATAAGCAATCCTTTTGACATCAGCACAGCTGGTGATTTGGTAGTGAAATAAAATCCATAGAGGACATCCACTGCGACTGGTCTTTATTATTTGATTTGATGGATTGACAAGTACAAAATCAGAATTATAGCTAAGGTATTGGTCTGGAATAACTTTTATTTTGTTCGGCTCCTTCATTCTAAAGAGCAAAAGAAATAGGTAAAAGAATCAAAGCTCCTGACAGCCACGCAATAGCTGTAATTACATTCCTAGACCATAGTCACCACACATGCTACTGAATGCAGCTTACATGCAAATATAAATGCAATAGTTGTGCAGCTGTCAAGATGATACATGGCAGATGTGTACTAAGGAATACAGGGGACTATGGTGCAATGGTATTAACAACATGATGATGGCCCTGCAGCACAATTCTAGAGAGGAGAATAAGCAGTGCTACCAGTGCTTACTCTGATGTTCCAAATGCCACATGGAGTATGACAGAAATTAAAACAAGTACAAAATTATTTTTATTTTTGGTCTACTTTAATTTAGAGCAGGGAGATTCTTTCAGTTGGCACCTATATTTTCTTATACTTTAAATGGAATTTTCCATAAACTCCCCTCTCAGTACTCAATAATCGGTGACAATTAATTGTCATAAATAGTTTGTTACAATAGTAACAAGATGTTTGGCCTTTTGCTTTGGAACATCAAGGCCTGAGTGAACATCTTGTTTTAATAACAGTTTTGGATTAATTGGAAATTAGATCAGACTATTTTTAATAGCAGGAATTTTCCATTGTTGTGGAAGAAACTGTGATGGTTCCAGCAGTTAGGCCTCGATTCAGAAAAGCATCCCTATTTAGGACTGCGCGTAAGCACATGCTTAACATTAAGCACATACTTAAGTGCTTTCCTGTACTGAGGCCTTACAGCTTTTCAGTTCCTGGCATGTAATTCTTTGCCATGAGTTTGATGATTTATATGGTGAGTGCAGGTGAAAATACAGGTACTGTTTAAGACGTTTCTATAAAGCAGGGAAGTGTGCAACACAGTTCTTTTGAATAAGCCTACCTAAAGAGTCACATTCTATTCTCAGCTACATGTGCACAGCTTCCATTCCCTCTGCTGTCCTGGTGGAGGATGATTTCAGGGGAAGCCATGGAGGTGTCAACAGACTCCAGATTTATATTGCTGATTGTTTGGAAAGAGCAGGAGTGGCTTTGATGAAACAGGGTGATGAATGTGAAACAGGCAATGGCAAGCAGGAGAGCAAGACATATTTGCATCCATTTATTTATTCTCCTTTGTTTGTATACTTAATTTATTATGGACCTGTCCTTTCTATGTAATGGAGATGCAGTTTCTTTGAGCATATTTTTATTTTGGAAGAATAGGCCTTAAATATTTAGTCAAATAATGAAGCAATAAACATAAAAATCCACTTTCAGTGTACCTAGAAAACAATCCCAAAATCATTCAGATCAGAGGACAAAGGGATTTTCATGTGATTAGTGAATAACTTAAAAAAAAAAAAAAAAACCTGCAACTTATCAGTGAACATCTGTTAAGAAGTTATTAAAGAAGCTTTCTTTTTATTGCTATTCACATTGTTCCCCTTGGGATGAGACTAGCTACAGTAAGTCAACTCCCACTCAGTCCTTTCTTTTTTCTAGTAGTCCATCTTTTGTTCCTTGCAGAATGCATTGCACATGTGCTGCACTTGTTTATTAAAAGCTGTACATGGGTAAATATGGTAAAGAAAAAAATATGCTTTCCTAGGAAATTTCTTTCTAAGGAAATTTAGATCTGTTTAACTGCTTTATTTTATTTCTGTTTTAATGTGGTGGTGATAACTGTCTCTCCTTCTGAATTTAGTGATTTATTTAAACATGATTTCAAAGTCAGAAGAAGATGCCCTGAGGTGTGCACTATTGTGATGAGTCAATAATCAGCGTCGGTTGCCATGTGCTGACAAAAGAGAGATTTCATTAAATTAATGTAAACTATTTAGTTGTGGTTGTGCATTACATTAAATATAAATGTATCCAACTGAAATTAAATGTTGAAAAATGGATAGATTGGTGAAATACAGTTAGATATCCACTGTTATATAAATATTATACAAGGACAGCTTCTTAAATAAAATAAGCAATCAGTAAACTCGTATTTTTTCCTTTTTTTAGTTCTTTTAATTGAACATAACATGTTAATATTGTGAGATTTGCTCTGTTTGGGTTCTGACTACTATATACCACCCCGCAATGGTGAAAAATCCCCAAAATATAATAGCAAAATGTTTGCCCTAACCCTCAATTCACAATGTGTTTGGTGTAATGCACACTTGCCTCTGCTTGTTTTTATTTTCACAGCCATCTGGATAGCAGCTAAGCTTGACTGGATAGGCACTGGTCCTCTATTATTTTTATGCTGTGTGTTTTAAATCAATATTTATTCTTTCCAAAACAAATCTGTGAATAGTAGAGATGAGAAAAAAAAACAGTTAAGTACAATTTAAATCCATGAGTATGCATGGGATGAAATCATCTCAGACATATAGCATCGACTGAAAAAAATCAGCAAAAAAAACCCCAAACCAAAATGACAATGTTTACAAAATTGTCGCTGAAATACATGATTTTGATGAATGTTTTCTACAAGATTTTGAAAAATTCAGGAACAAATTGTAAAGAATTTTTTCATAAAATTATCTTCCCTTTGACATTTCAATGGAAAAAATTATCAACATTTCATATTGCAAAATAGATCAGCTCTATTTACATTGCCTGAGAGGCCCTGAATGCCCTCAGCTTCCATTTAAATCAATGGGATTTCAGGGCACTCAGCAACTCGCAAAGATGCTCAGCACTTTAAAGGATTGAGCCTGTTATGAATGGGACCTTTTAAAAAATGAATTTACCGTCTTATAGTACAATTACAAATAAAAGATTGCTTAATTAGCTCGGGGACTCATACTCCTTCATATATACGAAATACAAACATGAGAATTCAACTGGCACTTAGAAAATCATGGATTCTTAATTTAGATAACTACAAATTTGGCACCAACCCTGCAACTTCTAACATGCATGCTTTAGATTAGCCATGGTGGGTAGATTCATTCAGTTTAATTGGGTTCCTCATGGGGTGAAATCCTGGCCTTACTGAAGTCAGAGGCAAAACTCCAATAGGGTTTGGACTCCACCCATTGTGTGCAAAGTTAAGCACCTGCACAAGTCTTTGCAGAATAAGTCTTTGCCTTAGCAGCATCAAGTTTTAGATACATTTATTTATCTTATCAGCAGGGCGAGAATTACTTTCAAACCAGAGTCTTTGTTTGCATGGCACTGATTTCTATTTCATCAGGGAAAAAATAGTTTTAAAGTTATTTTCTCTTGAAAATGGTGATTAGCAGAGAAAATAGTTTTCAAAACTCAGATAAATTATGTGAAATTCAAAACTTCTAAAAAAATGTACTAGAGGTTATGTGAGCTCCAGAATGGCATTCGATTCTCAATCACATGAACTAAACTTTAAAGAAATTGCTTTAAGTCCTATCAGGTTCTCCAGATAGCTCAGATGCATGGTAGACTTTTGTATTGAAGTAGTCTACAGAGTCTATGTGTCAAATTCCTGCCATGAAAGAAAGTAAGATCTTGAAGTTGCAGAATGAAGTGAATAGCATATTTTAATATATGTAGCAAATGACAGTGGGAATGAGGTGGATAATGAATTCTGACTTTTGTACTCAGCTATACCATATGCTAGAAGTGGTGCATTGTTCTATACTGAAGATAACACATCCATACTCACATATCTCTGCCTCCAATATTGTAAGTACAGACATGCGTAAAAACACAGAAACAAAAGTCCAGATTTTTTAAGTTATTTAGGCTTTGCTCCACTCAGGGTTGCAAGGCCCAGGTGACTTAGGTGATTAAATTCCATTTTTAAAGGTTATCTAGGAATTTAGGAGCCTATGTCCCATTGACTTTCAGTGAGACTTAAACTCATCTACACTTTGAGTTAAGTGGGCGATTCCTAGCTTAAATCGAACTAGCATGCTAAAATAGTAGTTTAGTCGCAGTAGCACGGGCCATGGTGAGCAGCCGCATGGGCTAGCCACCTTGAGTATGAACTTGTCTGGACTCCAGGGTCTCATGCACTTGAGTTGGCTGGCCCATGATGTTGCTGGCTGCTCCGCATGTTACCATAGCTACACTACTATTTTTAGTATGCTAGCTTGATGAGAGCTAGTGTGAGTATATCTACGTGTTCTGGGAATCATACCCCTAGTCTTCACCAGCTTTACAATGGTGCCAGGGCCACTCCTGAGGCCCTGCCCGCCACCCACTCCTTTCCACCCCCTCCCGCCCTGTGTGAGCGATGGGCAGGGACTCAGGGGGAAGAGGCCAAGCGGGAGCGGGGCCACGTCTGGGCACCAGGGCCAACAAAAGATTAATCCGGCCCTGCTCCTAGCTCCAAGCATAGACTTAACCACAGGTTTCTAACTGCCTAAATCACTTTTGTAAATGGGACTTGGCTGTGTAAGTCACTTAGGCCTTGGGCAATGCTGAACAGAGCAAACTCTAAATACCTTTAAAAATCGGGGCCAGAGAGACTTGGAGTCTTATCCTCAGTTTGGTTTCAGTGGAACTACAGCAGTTTATACCAGTTGTCACGTTTAAAAGTCATTATTTTTCTATAATAGTCACATATTGGTATCTTAGATACAAGTTTTGTAAGTACAATGGAAATAACTGCAGAATCGTAGACACCAATATGCTCTAAATGTTGATAAATTATTGCTTCTGATAATAATGGTGACTATTGTACTATGTATTCATTACAGTAATCCAAACCTTCTTCATTAAGATGTCAAGATCCTATAATGTTTTCTACTATTAAGAAATTTAGCAAACCTTAGTTTCAGAGTCCATTTTATCTTCATCACTTGTGACAGTTTCATCAGTTCCAATGGCTTCTCTTTGACTCTCAAAAAATTATATTTAACTGGCCCCTGGGCAGAAAAATACCAAATAAACCAACGGGGGGAAAACAGGACAGTAAAATAATACCCCTGCAGGGGCCCAAATGCACAAACAACATCTGGTTTCTTTTTCACCCTTCCTCCTAATCAATGATTTAGGAAGGAAAATAATTTAAACTTGGTGACTAACTTGCACTTATTTTTCAAACACAAAATCTTTAAAGATATGTTTTGTTTTCACATATCTGTAAAGGGAAGAGCGAATGAGTGAAACGGTGGTAATAGGATAGGACAGCGCTATGCCAAATATGAAGTTAGAGATCAGCATGAGTGCAGCTGGCATGGAGGTCCAAATGTCAATCCCTGTTCTTCTGCTTTCAAGATTTAACCTCCTTCTCCTCTTTCATTTTCCAGTGTCATGATATGGAAGAGCATTGGAAGGTTTAAGTTAAATTTCCTGTGGCAATTGTGGGAGAGTAATAAAAGGATCATGGGGCATAGACTGAGAGGGCTGGGGAAAGGGAGGAAGGGTGATTACATTCTACAGGGTTGTTTCAGCAAGTTAATCACTTCTTATTGTAAACCTGGCATGGAAGGGACACAGTTGTTACACTTTTTGAGCTGGGTTCTTTTTCAAACTAGAGCATTTTGTTGAATTTTTTGCAAGAAACAGCCAATGCACATGGCTTACAAAAACCATCTACTGTAATGTTTTTCCAGGACTCCAAACTCTGCTGTCACCACCACTCATCAGAGTTGTGTCTTTCTGAACTGTCAGCAGAGTACTTAATCTTAAGGAGACAGGGTGCTGGAAAATATAGCCCTTGCATTCCATCCAGTTTTGTGTAAATCAGACATGTAAAAAAATAGGCTGTATTTCCACTGGCATACACTTCATAACTTTTGAGTGCTGTATGAGGAATACAGTGGACTTGTCATACTCATGTTCTGATAAGAGGGATGATGAGCTGATGCATGTTCCTAGGAAAGAACCAACAGGTGATGCTGAAAAGATTCAGATCTCGAGATCATATATATATATACCAAAGTTTCTCAGTTGAAAGTATCCAGAGGCTTCTTGGTTCTGCAAGACTAGACTGGAAATCTCCAAAACAATCTATCTAATGAAATTTCTCATCCCTTCTGCTTCTGGTTGAGGCAGTAATAACTGGGAGAACAATCTATCTCATGGTAATTAAACATGTTAACTTCTGGGAGCACAGAGGTGCATATAAATGAAAAATCATGGACTAAGAAAAAGTAACCATAATTTTTCAAAGCTCAAAAAAGATTCAGCTCAATTCAAGTTGTGGGCAAAATTCCAGGGAATTCTGAATCAGTGTGACCATCTGTAAGAGAAACTCAGTGAAAATCAAGTTATGCACATTCATCCAATCTCCATTTGAGTCTTCAACTGCTGTCTCTTCTTCACATAGTTTTGGGCTTTTTGTCCGTTGTCCTCTCCTACTGAAACAAAGAAATATCCAGATTGTTAGCAATCTCTGGAGGACAGAAGTGATTACCCTTAGAAATTTATTCTTGAAACGTTGTCTGCTGTAGGTGAAAAAATAATTTCTGTGTATTTATATATAAGAAACTATTTTCAATGAAATATGAAACCCATTCCACAGAATCCACAGAAATAAAAATAAATGGCTCAGGTGCTTTGGGATTTAATATAAAACCAGGAACTAAAAGAAAAGTGTTCTATTTAGTAGGAGAAAAAAAGAAGCCAGAAATCCTTTTTCTGTTCAGTGTAGAGTTTGGTAGCTCAGGTGCAGAGCTGAGTGAATAGTTAAAAAAAAGAGGTCCATTAATATGCCATTAAAATGTATACCTGATTTGATTTGACTGAGTTTGTATAGTTTTTAATATGTTTACTTAAACGCTCATATGGATAAGGTTTTGTTCAGACTATTCACATCCACAAATTCATTTGTTTGTTCACAACCAGCATGTGCATTTTTTACTGGAGTAATGAAGTGTTGTTGCCCTACACAGACAGGGCTCCTCTCTGGCATGCAAATGTAATTCTTTGTGGGAATGTAATGAGACAATTGAATGTAAAGTCTTCTGTAAACAAGCAGCAACTCTTGCTTCCTGTGCTTGAAGTCTTTCTCTCTGTCTCCCTAGTCAGGGATGAATCCTGTTATTTTTAAATCAAGTCCACGTACATGGCTAGGATACATTGTTATTCTTGAAAACAATTCCCTAGGTCTCCTCATCCTCTGCTTCCTCACACTGAAGAGTTCTTACCCTGTCCCTGACAGAATCAGAGCCTCAGTGACTTAGGACAAAATCGTCTAAAGCAGCCTCTGATTTTTGGGTGCTCAACCTGAGACTCTATGGGCTTGATTTCCAGAGGTTTTGAACTGAACACCAATAGCTCCCACTGATGTTAGCTGGCTCTGTGGCTGCTAAACATTTCTGAAAAATCAGGCCCATGGCCACAGGGCACCCAGTGGTTGAGGCATTCAAATCAAAGACCTTTGATAATTGAAGCCAAGCCATCTTCTTTTCCTGGTTTTAAAAATTACAAACATTCAACACTAATGAAAAACCTAGGTAACCAAACACATCTGTCAAATATTAAATTGTGAACACTGAACACTTTCAGCAATATGCGTAGTAAACAGATCATAAGCAATCCACGGATAGAAATCTTTGCACAAAACATTTACCAAAAAAATGTGAACAACAAAGATGGTGATCTGTTCATGGACAGCTGGTGAACGGAAGAAAGGGCTAACTTTGGCTAAAATGAGATTCTGAGGTTATCCTTTCAGTACCTTTCACTAAGAATAAATTAATTTCAAAACAAAAATATTAAAACTTACACTTTATAGCCTTCAGGAAATGGCTAGAGAACCATGTTTCATTTCATGCCATTGCTGTCTCCAAAAATGGTTTTAGTATTTTTTATTTCTACTTTTTGAAGATAGAACAGAAATAAAATCAGAGTTATGAATGGCAAGATTCCTGGTAAATTCTTATGGTTGCATGAGTAAACATGATTTGGCAATGAACATTTGACTTGACAATTCTTTTTCAGATACAGAATGTCTTTTTTTCTAAATTTAAATACAGTTTAATATGTGATAATCATGGCACAGTTGATGTGAAATATAGTTTTATTACATATTGATATATAATGGCTGTAAAATAAAGGACAGAGGGGCGTGCTGATCGGAAATACTTGCTGCCACCCAACTCCTGAAATATTTGCTAGTTACAGAATCTTTTGTAGGACAAATATTATTTTTAGAATCTATCATTATGAGAAGAAGAAGAGTCTGATGTGGGTGTAATAGCATGTCACTCTCTGGGGATCTGAGTTCAAATATTAGGCTCAATTTGTTTTTATCACAAAACAACCCTATAATCTGGCACACTAGTCTGCTGGAGAAGCTCAAGATTGGAATAGCAGGGGTGCGGCAGGTCAGAGCTGAGGTACAGTAGTTGAGTCCTGTGCCTGATTCTTACCAGTGCTATTCATTTCTCTTTCATAAGCATTCATTTTCTTGCAATTTTTTAAATGGCTAAAATCTTTGCGTATGTATATTTCTTTTGTGTCAGGTCCGATCCTACACTGAATGCCTTAGCTCAACCCAAAGTTATGGGCTTGAAGCAGGGATCACTTTGTGAAATTCTATGGCCTATGTTATGCAGGAAGTCAAACTAGATGATCACAATGGTCCCTTCTTACCTTAAAAATCTATTAGTTTATCACAGTTCATGATGATTCATAACTGAATATAAGTTACAACAGTCAAACTAGCACATTAAAAGATAGGGGTTTTTTTTCAACGTATATCACAGAGCTGCCTTATCTCCTTTTTAAATTAGTTTTCCAGGGAATACATCACAGTTGTATATTTTTTGTGCTGAAATGCTTACCAGGCAAACAGACAAGGGCCCAAATCCTCAGCAGGTATTAATGGAGATACACTGATTTACACTGAGAATCTGACTCATGATGCATGGCCTGTTAGTGTGCGTGTGTGTATGGTAAGTGTGATTACCAGTGGCATCTCACTTTTTATTTTAAGGGTATGAACGGACATATGGCTTTATGCTTCAGTAAATAAATAAACCAATCAATCTCATATTTCTGCTATATAATGCAGCATGTCTTGGATCCTGTATCAGATTTCTTGACCTGTCTTTAAATGAATCAGTCTTTGTTTCTGAAGGCAATATGCAAGAGACCAGAGAATCTGGCTTTTGCCACAGAGTTGTTAAAGAAACAAAGGAAGAATGAAGTGGGAAGATCATTACCAAATTACCCAGACTCAGAAGGGGCCCACTTCCATAATGAGCCTGAAAGCATGCAGTGCCATCTCTCTCTTCATATGCAAAGCTAATCCTCTCACCCACTCTGACAGCCGGCATTTGATTCATTTGCAAATGTAATCTACCCATATTGCCTATGTGCAGGGGAGGATGGCAGGGGGGAAGGGTCTGCAATGACCAGGTGACGATTCAGCAGGCAACATCCCATAGACAAACTGCACAGTTCTCCAAGGGCAGCATATGTCTCAGCTGTCAAGGTGTCAATCATCCTTAGAGGTGGAGGAATAAATGCCTAACTGAAAGGAATATAAATGGGGCCTTTATCTGAACAGCATGGTTCAAAGATGGACAAATGCATTTCCAAACACACACACACACACACTCTCTCTCTCTTTTTGTCTCTGATTCACATTCTTTGAACATCCAAAACTGCTACTGCAATCAGTTTGAGTTTTAGGTGCAAATGAAATAAAGGAGTGGGCCTGTAATATAGCAATTGTACAACACTTAGAACTAGGTTGTTCCCAACTCTGCACAAAGGGGAGTAAAAGTCAACCTAGAATCATTGCATTGGGGCTGAACAAAATCCCATTTATAGAGTGGAAGCCCTGCCTGCTCCCAGCCACTGATGGTGCTAGCCTCACAAAAGGGTGCAGACAATGAGGGTGCAGAGCAGGGCATGGCCCTCCCTCCTCCATGCCTTTTGCTTTGACCAACAGAGTTAGCTTGGCATGGGAAGATAAAGTTCACCGTTTCAAAGAGTATCAGAGCTGGGGCTGCAGCAAGAGGAATTTTGGGTGAATGAGCAGGTCCTCTCCTTGGTTTCCTGCTGTTCATCCTCCTCATCGTTTCAGAAAATGCATCCAGTGGTTTAACAGCCACCATCTGGTCACTCCGAGTTGCGCATGCACACACACACAATATGCTTTTTGTTTTAAAATCTCAAACCCACACTCAAACACATAGCAACATATAAAAGAAAAAAGTATTGGGGACATTTTCTCTTTATTTCTTATCTTACTCAGCCACTTTTTACATTGCTTTATTGCTCACTTCAAATCCTGACTTCCAAGCTTTAAAATTAGTGAGACATCACATGTCTAATCAGGTTCAAGTGAAAGGCCAGGTAGACAATATGGCAGGTTTTAGCAGTAAAATAAATTGGGGTCCACATGTCAAGAGAAAGGGGGTAGCTCAGAAGCCTAATGAATCATTATATGACTAAATGACTTATAAGATTGATGAGTCCAGGCAAACTCTCAGATTCTTTTGCACTAATATCTATGTGAGCTCGCACACAGTGGGAGCTGCAATCCTCCTCCTGAATTTAATGAGGACTGGTGTAATAGTGAAGATAATAATGATCATACTTAGCAATTGCATAGTGCTTTATTTGAGGTGCTTTACAAATGCAACCTGATTAATCCCAGTGAGGTGCTGAGTATTATTATCAGTTGTCAAAGAGGTTAAGTGACCTGCTCAAGGCTACAGACATAGCCATTGGCAGGACCTGATCTCCGAACTCTCAGACCTGTGTACTAACTGCCTGTACATACTGCCGCTTAGATAACTGAATCTATCCAATCTCATCAAGTGATAGTATTTGTATGGCACCAATATCTGGGATAAAAGACTTCATGATGCATTCTGCTCTAACGACAATAGGTCACTTCTGTGACTGATTCGCCAGACATGATCCTACATATGTCCCCCCCTCCCACGTAGAAAGAAAAGGCAAGACAACATTGTTCTTCCAGAGAATATCGCCTAATAACTGCTAGATGTGCAGGAGCATAGCACAGGAACTCGAGCAGTGTATTTAATTTTGTATTAATCATACTGATAAATAATAATGATGAAGAAAAAACATAGAAAAAATAGTGATTCCTCCGGAATACAGCAGGCAGCATCCACCATTCAGCTCCCAAATAGTGTATCCCAAATAAGGGCTTGTTCTGTTGCAATGCCAGTCATTAGTAGAGCGAAGGTCATCCTTTGAACAGACTATAAATAAGAGATTACTTACTTGCAAGCATGGCTGTGAGGATTGGGTTCTAGCAAATGTTTGTTTTCATTTCAGTCACTAGGCAGCAGGGAATTAGTCCCCTTTGTTCTTTACGTCATACTGCTAGTGACTGCAAATATTTATACACACGGATGTAGTTTGCACTGTCATGTGTTTTTTGTTACCAGTTACAGCTATGCAATTTTGTTTTCAGTTCTCTTCTTTTCCTGGGATATTTTCTCTGTGCTGGTGATAGTATCTGCTCGTGACTGTAAACAAACTGCAGAGGGCTTCTCTGACCACTGGTGTGGTGGCCTGAATGAAATGAATTGGTGTGGCCTCAGCCCAGCAGATTGGAGAAACGTATCTACATCACAGTTGATGCTAACATCCATGTGACATTCAAACAAATAGGGATTGAGTGTGTGTATAGAAAATGAACTATCCATTTGCACTAGATTCATAGATTCATAGATTATAGGACTGGAAGGGACCTCGAGAGGTCATCGAGTCCAGTCCCCTGCTCGCATGGCAGGACCAAATACTGTCTAGACCATCCCTGATAGACATTTATCTAACCTACTCTTAAATATCTCCAGAGACGGAGATTCCACAACCTCCCTAGGCAATTTGTTCCAGTGTTTAACCACCCTGACAGTTAGGAACTTTTTCCTAATGTCCAACCTAGACCTCCCTTGCTGCAGTTTAAACCCATTGTTTCTGGTTCTATCCTTAGAGGCTAAGGTGAACAAGTTCTCTCCCTCCTCCTTATGACACCCTTTTAGATACCTGAAAACTGCTATCATGTCCCCTCTCAGTCTTCTCTTTTCCAAACTAAACAAACCCAGTTCTTTCAGCCTTCCTTCATAGGTCATGTTCTCAAGACCTTTAATCATTCTTGTTGCTCTTCTTTGGACCCTTTCCAATTTCTCCACATCTTTTTTAAAATGCGGCGCCCAGAACTGGACACAATACTCCAGCTGAGGCCTAACCAGAGCAGAGTAGAGCGGAAGAATGACTTCTCGTGTCTTGCTCACAACACACCTGTTAATGCATCCCAGAATCATGTTTGCTTTTTTTGCAACAGCATCACACTGTTGACTCATATTTAGCTTGTGGTCCACTATAACCCCTAGATCCCTTTCTGCCGTACTCCTTCCTAGACAGTCTCTTCCCATTCTGTATGTGTGAAATTGATTTTTCCTTCCTAAGTGGAGCACTTTGCATTTGTCTTTGTTAAACTTCATCCTGTTTAACTCAGACCATTTTTCCAATTTGTCCAGATCATTTTGAATTATGACCCTGTCCTCCAAAGTAGTTGCAATCCCTCCCAGTTTGGTATCATCCGCAAACTTAATAAGCGTACTTTCTATGCCAATATCTAAGTCGTTGATGAAGATATTGAACAGAGCCGGTCCCAAAACAGACCCCTGCGGAACCCCACTCGTTACGCCTTTCCAGCAGGATTGGGAACCATTAATAACAACTCTCTGAGTACGGTTATCCAGCCAGTTATGCACCCACCTTATAGTAGCCCCATCTAATTTGTATTTGCCTAGTTTATCGATAAGAATATCATGCGAGATCGTATCAAATGCCTTACTAAAGTCTAGGTATACCACATCCACCGCTTCACCCTTATCCACAAGGCTCGTTATCCTATCAAAGAAAGCTATCAGATTGGTTTGACATGATTTGTTCTTCACAAATCCATGCTGGCTGTTCCCTATCACCTTACCACCTTCCAAGTGTTTGCAGATGATTTCCTTAATTACTTGCTCCATTATCTTCCCTGGCACAGAAGTTAAACTAACTGGTCTGTAGTTACCTGGGTTGTTTTTATTTCCCTTTTTATAGATGGGCACTATATTTGCCCTTTTCCAGTCTTCTGGAATCTCTCCCGTCTCCCATGACTTTCCAAAGATAATAGCTAGAGGCTCAGATACCTCCTCTATTAGCTCCTTGAGTATTCTAGGATGCATTTCATCAGGCCCGGGTGACTTGCAGGCATCTAACTTTTCTAAGTGATTTTTAACTTGTTCTTTTTTTATTTTATCTGCTAAACCTACCCCCTTCCCATTAGCATTCACTATGTTAGGCATTCCTTCAGACTTCTCGGTGAAGACCGAAACAAAGAAGTCATTAAGCATCTCTGCCATTTCCACTAGTATTGGTCATTTTAGTTTGGGGGTCTGGTTCAAGGTGATGAAGCTTATACCACTGCAGCTTATACTGTGCGTGTTTTGTGGGCAAGAAGAACTTCATTTTCCAGGACTATCAAGCACATTTGAATGAAGAAAGGAAGATGACAAGACCAAACCTCCAGCTTTCCAAATCTAATATTTTCCCACCTAGATGCCCCTCTTAAATCGAGTTTTCTTTTAAGGCGGCCTCTATCTGAAGTGAAATATTTCCTACTGTCAGAACTATGGAAAACTGTATGTCCATTGTTCCAATGATCACAAATGCAAAGGCAGTGCCATTCAATCCCACTCCCCAGTAATGAAGCAATATTTGGAGGTAAAATTATTTTTTCTATTAAGGCATTTTGCAAAGGGCTGGATGGGTAAGGTAAAAATGAATCTATCAGAAATAGACTATAAAAACAATGTTTTATTAAGATCTCAAAAAACTTGTAAAAGCTTATTGTATTTTCAGTTTACTATAATGGAAATAGAGGAAATTATGTATTAACAATTCAGTAAGTACCTGCAGTACCAATACATGCCAAACATGGAGGAGGTTGCTGTAACAATTGCCATCTCTTCAGTGCAAACAGTTGATTTTCATTTAAAATAAAATTCTATAGCTAACTGCTCAGAATATCAAGTGGGAAATACATTCAACTGAAACTGCTAACAACAGATAAAGTGCTCATATATTGTGGTATTGGTTATGTGAGTAAAGTGTCTTGTATCTGACCTATTGTGCAAGCTCTACACCAAAATAAAACCTGTATAATCCATCTAAAATTGAGAGTGAATTTAATGTTCATAAGAGAAAAAGATTAATAGCACTGATTAGACCCCAGTCATCACCCCACAAGCTTATACACACAGTTTATGTCAATATGTTTTACTCCTGAGTGCAGTGTGAACTTTTCCGATTGAAACCCAAAGCCAAACAAACCTTGCCTGGTCTGGAGTCTGAATGTGGAAATTAAGATAGCCAAGTGTTTTGTGAAACTTTAATTCAAATACAGAATAAAACATTTTTTCCCCTGGCCTTGTCTACACTAGGTTTTTCTTCCTAAAATTTTCCTCCAGCAATGATGGGAGTAGTAATGTAGATAGGGTATGGGTGGGCATAATATTTTAACCATCCTATCATCTAGAATTTGTCTGAGCAGAGTAGACGACATGGGCTGAAAACCTGGCTCTCTGAAGTTCCCATCATCTTCAGTGGAGCCAGGATTTCACCCTTTATGCATAAAATGCCAGCAGCCCTCTGAAGCCCTGTCCACATTAGTGTTCCTTGTTTCTACAGGCTGTGCAACTGGCCTGGTTGTAGCTATGGTGGGAAAAAATCCCTTGTGTTGACACAGACAATATAAATACTCTCATATGTCCTGAGACTTTTGAGCCCCGATACTATGTATTGACATTCTTTGTGGTTTCCTAATGAATAACTGGAACATCTTTAAAAATGTCTCTTGAAAATTGTGTCATAGCAATGGCCATCTTAAGTCTGTTGTGTGGTAAAACAATGAGCAAATAAGAACATAAGAATATAAGAACGGCCATACTCGCACAGATCAAAGGTCCATCTAGCCCAGGATCCTGTCTTCCAACCATGGTCAATGCCAGCTGCCCCAGAGGAATGAACAGAACAGGTAATCATCAAGTGATCCATCCCCTGTCACCCATTCCCAGCTTCTGGCAAACAGAGGCTAGGGACACCATCCCTGCCCATCCTGGCTACTAGCCATTGATGGACCTATCCTCCGTGACTTTATCTAGTTCTTTTTTGAACCCTGTTATAGTCTTGGCCTTCAAAACATCCTCTGGCAAGTTCCACAGGTTGACTGTGAATTGTGTGAAAAAATACTTCCTTTTGCTTAATAAGCTAGCTGCCTATTAATTTCATTTGGTGGCCCCTAGTTCTTGTCTTATTTACTTTCTCCACACCAGTCATGATTTTATAGACCTCTGTCATATCGCCCCAATAAATAAAGACAAAGTTTGAGGCTCACATACAGCTACACTTCTTTTATTTATCTGTCTATTTCAGTTTCAAATTTAACATTTGAGAAACTTTGGAAACACATGTGGAAACCCTTTGACTATTTGCTATATTTGTTGTATGTCTGGTCACCTAACACATATGGTACTGTTTCTGTTTCCTGTTTTGGGCTATGGAAAAATTTCAAGCAAGAGAACAATGAGCTGTAAATAACTGATATAAAATTTTGAACCAACAATCATTCCAGGATTTGCAACCAGTAGCTATTGGAATGCTCATAAAGAACAAATAATATGGCCCTGTGAATCATTATAAATGGCTTTTATTTGTTGAAATATTCATGAATCAAGGTTTGATTGATTGTTTTACCTTTTGAAGGGTTTAGCTGGATGTATAACCAAACACAGTTTTGGTGAGCGGCTCACATTCTTTTCTCTAACAGGGAAAGGAATGTTGTTCCTAGCAGATTTGACGTTGAACTTACTCATCGAAAGGTCAATATCCTCCATCTGCAAACAGTACCCAGGGGCAGCTTCCTAATGTCAAAACAGATCTGGTTCAGCAGCATCCATTTCCTCTGATGCTGCCAGTTTACATGCCTGACAAAACGCTGCCTCAACATTTATAGCAGCTGCTGCCACTGTACATTCACCCTCTATAGCACAAGAGGTGCATTCTGGCTCTTTGCATGCCAAGAAATGGAAGTTTGATTTCATATGCTTAAAATGTTCCCCTGTTGCTGTGCTAGATTGAGATGCTTAGCAAGATAACTCAAGAGGTTGCTTTCAGCACCAAATTTGTGAATTTTTCTTGTACATCTCTGGCCACTGTAGCCAAGAGGGCTTAGTCAAGTAGTTTCTGGAACCCAACCCCTAAAGAAAATAAAACATTGTAATTCAATGTTTAGTTGATGCAGTATTTAGTGGCCCTTACTGTAGGATACTGCAGTATCTTTAATGTCCATAATGAGGAGATATCCCCAAGTCCTGGGAGCACTCCAGCTGTATGGTTATCAGGTTCATACTTGCTCTGATGGTTGCTCTGCTTGGTACTATGTTCCCTACTGTGCGCGTGCTGGCAGAAAGGAGACTGGAACACAAATTAGAACCATTGTTTCTGGAGAGCAGAACCAAATCTGGCATCCAAACAGCTGGAGAGCTCCCAACATCATGAGACGCCTACTGCTCCCAAATAATTGGGGGTAGTGGGAAACATTTTGAAACACTCCCAGGCAGGGCCGGCTCCAGGCACCAGGTTGGCAAGCAGGTGCTTGGGGCAGCCACTCTGGAGAGGGGCGGCAGGTCCAGCTATTCGGTGGCAATTCGGCGGACGGTCCCTCACTCCCGCTCGGAGCGAAGGACCTTCCACCGAATTGCCGCCGCAAATCGCAATCACGGCTTTTTTTTTTGGCTGCTTGGGGCTGCCAAAACCCTGGAGCCGGCTCTGCTTTCAGGGTGTCTCTCTCTTTCTCTCCCCTCCCCTAATTGATCTAATTTCCTTTGTTGTCTGTACTTGTTGATCTATGTTGCTCCATCTGCAGGGTGAAAGTGGGTTAAAATCATCCTGATCTCCCCAGAGATGCTTCAGGAAGCAGATATTTTCATAGTGACGTTCCCTTGGCCATTGTTAACAGTAGCAGGGGCGTGTGGAGTGGCATAGTGAAGAGAGGGAGGTGAAATGAAAGAGAGGGTGAACAAGGAAGGAGATTGTCATAGGGCAACCCTGCCTGGAGCACCCTCTTCGGGCAGGCCACGTCATGACTGGCACGCCTGCCTCAGTTTCCCTCCTTCGGTCCCCAATAACTCCACAACAGTTCTCATGACTTAGCAACACCCTTCTTTGGGGCTGGTTTTTGATCAAAACCATAGTGAAAATCAGTCTATAACAAAAATTCTTAAACATAATCCATTTCCGACACACAGTAAATATAGTCCTTTAAACCCCTCTCTTCCCTGTAGGTGCCCTCATTGGCCTCTCTTCTGTCCTTCAATACCACACTTCAATGTCTTCTGCAAGATCTAGGATTCATGTAAGTCCTCTTCTGTCCCTCTACCAGAACATTCACCCCAGCCCTTCCAGCTGGAGTGCAATCCTTCTCTTTTGAGCAGTAACCCCCCATGCTTAGTCACTCTGCTGGGAGATCATTCTCACCAGAGGAGCATCCATCACTGCCCCAGCCCTCTCGTTATTCCCCTGAGTAAGTGCCACTGCTGCTCACCTACCTTCAGCTCTCTGTAGCCCTCAGCTCCAGCTCTCCGGTTTAGAGCCAGTAGGCACCTCCTTCTGCTGCTGCTTGCTGTCTTCAGCCCTCTCTAGCCCTGGCTTTCTGGCTCGGGAAGGTCAGTCAGCAACCCCTCTTGCTGCTTTCCTGCTTTCAGCCTTCTCCCAGGTCCCAAACATACAACTGTGTCTGTAGACCAATTCCTCCCTCTTCTCGGGGAGCGCCTGTAGAGTAAACAGTATAGTGAGTCTACTAGCATGATAGTGGTATCATCTCACATGTTGAAAGTAGCTCTGTCAAGGACAGGTGAGTGGACAAGTCTTAAAAACAATGGGGGAAAGAGAAGAAAATGCAGAGGTGCTTATGGCAATCCTTCTCTAACCACCCCATCTGGACTTGCACTGAATGCAGTTCCGCCAGTCCTGAAAATCTGACTTGATATTGACACTAGGTCTATCATGCAGCAATTTATTTCAACCCTAGTTTTTTGTCCCCACTTTCCCCATCAGTGGCACGTATCTAACATGACAAAGGATTTGATTATAATATAGAACATTTACGTTTGATCATGCTGGTCCACACTCCAGGCTGCCATGAGAATAATTTGTTTTTTCCATTGTGTGCTTTCTACTATTAAAATTGTACACGTTTTGTTAAACAAGTGACCCCCAAAACTCATCCAAGTCTAGCCCCTTGACCTTAGGATGTGAATAGCCATTAATTATTTTGAGAGATTATAGTGGGGAAAGTACTAATACAACCATGGTCCCATCTGATCCTAATCAATTTTAAGGACTATAATCTATAAAACTTAGTTTGATAAATTCCTCTGCACCATGCCAGAAGGAAGAATAGATGATTGCTGTGGAACAGTTTACATTCAATAGAGGGATAAAAAAGCAAGTGATGTCTGCAAGAATAGTTTGCTTCAAATAGCTGAGAAAAAACATTAGTTAAGGATTAAAAAAAATCAACAAATAAAAGGAGGAAAATATGTGAAAATAATATAAAATGCAGAGCCAAATCTGTGTAGTTTAGCACCTTGTTTTCTTTCTTCACTGGTATTAGAGCTTTGAATTATTTATCAAACAGATTTCCAGTCTGTATATGTATATGTATATTTAATGTGAAAATTACCATCAGTTTACAGAGGCTTTTAGAATTGTGCATGGTGGGAGGTTCCTCCTTAATTTCTGAAACTAATTTAGCGTAGTTGCTCTTCTCTACCTATTAAATCTATTCTAATTTCTAAGGGTCAAATCCTGCTCCAGCCTGATTTTGCAGAAGCTTCATCCAAAGTCCACTGATGCCCTGTATGCATAAGGCCTCGAAGAAGAGACACATCATAGAGAGACTGCAAAGAAAGCCTACGTCACATGCACACAATGGAGCAGTGTCCTGAGGTGGCTCTGTGGAAAAGGAAGCAGGACAGGCCAAGAGAGGATCAGGTGCTTGACCAGTGATTCAAGACTTTGTGGGACCAGTAGAGAGCACAGGGTCAACAGCTCATGGAATAAGCTACAGAGAGGATATAATTCCTCCAGCCCTCTCAGAGATCTCCTGAACAAAGTTATTTTACCTGCTGTGTTGGCGTATACAAACCCTGCATTGGATTTGAAGGGCTTCAAAGGCAATACTGGGCCCAGGTAGCCCCACCTCTCAGGGCCTGACGAGCACTCACCATCTGGACGAGTGGGTCAAAAGGCGCTCAGAACCCATGCAAAGGATGGTGGACAGGTTGCAGGAGAGAGGAATCCTTCCCCAGGAAGCCAAACAAACATTTGAGGCTGAGAAGGCACCACAGAGTGGGTAAGGCCATAGGCAGAGCTTTTTCCAACCACCCTTCCTCTGCTTTGAGAACCTGCAGGCCCTGCTCTTTCTGTTAAGTGATTGACTGTTTGGACTGCAGAGGTTGTGCCCCAAACTGAAAGGACATATGGCTAGGAAGTAGTCCAGGACAGCAGATTTAGATTTGCTGCAGAGGAGCCCCTGCTGGTGTTGCTTCCCACAGGGCCCTGGCTGGGAGGAAAGGGAGGGCCCAGGTCCTCCTTGTACACTTCCTTAAGAGCTGAGGCCCTAGGAGAGCATGGAGAGCTGACGATCCTCTGCATAGGGTCAGAAATAGGCACCTCTGCTGCCTTGAAAAGAGGCAAGAGGCTGGAAGTTGGATTTACCACCCACTAGGCTGCCTGGTTCTCCAAGCCCCCTATCACACCTGGACTAGACTAGACAAGACACCACCATTTACTGAATGTTATTGCACAGGGATTTGCCACACTTTGGGGCAAACCTTTCAACTAGTCTGTTAGTAAAAGGAGTTTATTTTGCTTCTATTGTACATGTAATGCGGGCATGGCAGATAACCCCATATTTTGATTCCTAAATAAGTAGCCAGATTTTCAAAAAATGCTCAGTGCCAACAGTTCCCAATCATTAAGGTAGGGTTACCATATTTTGTGCCTCCAAATGGAGGACACTCCCAGGGGCCCCGGCCCCGCCCCCGGCCCCGCCCACACCCACGCCCAACTCCGCCCCCTCCCAAAGTCTCCGCCCCCTCCCCTGCTTCCCGCGAACATTTGATTCGCGGGAAGCCTGAAGCAGGTAAGGAGAGCGGGGGGGAGGAGGCGTGGCCCAGGCTGGCCCCCCCGGCGGCTCCAGCCTGGGTCGGCTCGGGCCCTGGGGTGCCGGCCCCGACCGACCACCCCCCGCGGGCCCGGCTCCCGGCTCCCAGCCCCACGGGCCCGGCTCCCGGCCCAGCGCACCCCCCGGCTCCCCGACCCCGGCTCCCGGCCCGGTGCACCCCCCGACCCCGGCTCACTCCCCGACCCCGGCTCCCGGCCCGGCGCACCCCCCGACCCCGGCTCACTCCCCGACCCCGGCTCCCGGCCCGGCTCACTCCCCAACCCCGGCTCCCGGCCCGGCACACCCCCCGACCCCGGCGCACACCCCGGCGCACCCCCCGACCCCGGCTCACTCCCCGACCCCGGCTCCCGGCCCGGCTCACTCCCCGACCCCGGCTCCCGGCCCGGCGCACCCCCCGGCTCACTCCCCGACCCCGGCTCCCGGCCCGGCGCACCCCCCGGCTCACTCCCCGACCCCGGCTCCCGACCCGGCGCACCCCCCGGCTCACTCCCCGGCTCCCGGCCCCGCGGGCCCGGCCCCGCGCCCAGCCCGGCCCGGCACCATGCCCCCGGCCCCAGACAAAGAGGCCCCGGCCGAGCCTCCCGATTTTCCCGGACATGCCCAGCTTTTGGGGATTTCCCCCCGGACGGGGATTTGAGCCCCCAAAAGCCGGACATGTCCGGGAAAATCCGGACGTATGGTAACCCTAATTAAGGCCAAATGCTGAATTTCTCAACCTAGGAGATCCAGACACTTAATTGCTATGAATTTCAATGGAAAATGTGTGCCCAATGGAAAATGTGTGCCCAATCCCCAAGCTACTTTGAAAATCTTAGCCAATGTCCAAAACTGGTTTCCTAAATTAGTCATATTTCAACACCTAAAGAGAAGTTTTGATTTGATTTTTCAAAGGTGCTTTGACAATCAGAACATGACTGCTATTTCAATGTCTAAATATGGAGGTAGGATTCCAGGTTTAAACATTGGTCATACTGTTAAAAAGCCAATGCTATGTCTTCTGATTAAGTAAATGGGAATTTTGCTATTGTCTTCAGTAGCTCAATCCTCTCTATAGTCTGCTAGCATCAAAACTGAAAAGTAGATGATCATTTGCAAAGCTACACGTGACAGTGTGATTATCATAACCTGGCTTTCATGTCCAATCAGAATAAAAGTTCTTGGAATCCACTATGAGAATGAAATGATTCTCTGGTTCTGAATGTTAGTATATTTTGTGTTACTCCTGACAGCTCCCAAGATGACAAGAAAACTATCAAGGTCATAAAGTTCATGTAAGGCTTGCTCTTGCAGTTATATTGCTAAAGGGGAATTATTGCAATATAACAACTAGATGTTAAAAGCACTCTATAACCTGCTCTGTGCATAAACAGGCTGCAGAATGGTTAAATTGTGGCTTCTCTGCTGGCTGGTGGGGTTGGGATGCAAGGACCCTTTCCCCCACAAGCATTCCTGCCCAGCAGTGAGCCATAAGACTGCTCTTTGTGCTGGAAGAACAGGCCAATCCAGACACTAGCCTGCAGGGAGGGCCACAGACCCACCCCTTGTACAACAGCAAGTGCCTGATGAGTGCACTGACTTTGCTGCTCAAAGCACCATCCAGGGGTCATTGTGCCTCATGTAATGTAATCTTTCCTTCCAAAGCACTGGTGCAATGATAGACCTTCCCCCCTTCCCAGTCCCTTCCACTGCCTGGTTCTCAAAGCCATAATTTAGCTCACATAGTTGTCTATTAAGAGTTTTAACTCAAACAGCAATAAATAGGCTACCGCAGATGTTTTTGCCAGTGGTTTTGGTTTGTGTATGCTTCATTGTTTCTGCATGAATTGACAAATCTACTTTAAATACTTCAGGGATCCAATATGATCTGTTTATCTTATCCACATGCCTGGAAAACTTTCATCTGAGGATCAAAAATGTATATTAACAGTAATGAATTTGCCCTGTAGGATAGTGGCTTCTAATCCTTCAATGTGCTAGGTTTCTCCTAATTATAAACCACTGAGGCCTGTCAGCAGCCCTAAGAGGAATGACTAGATTCTCTCCTACGTTAATTGACACACACATATATTATCACTAATTGTTTAGTCTCCCTTTAATCAATCTAAATGTATAATGTAACCTGCAAACATAATTTTCAATTTAAAATTGAAAATAAGTCACTAAACTGGGAGCTTCATTAACTGCAAGTTTTAAAATGTTCATTTGATGGTTCTGAAGTTCTGAAATTTTAGCTCATGGCAAATTTCCTTTGCATAGTGAACGTGGCTGAGAGGATGGTTAAAGATTGAAATCACTTGCATGAGTCCTCTGATGCCTACATTTTGTTTTCAAAGTAGAGCTTGGTTAATGTTTAATACCGAGTATTTTCTATCTAGTCCCTGCATTCCAATCCAAAGCAAACAATACATAAATGTTCACTTGGGATGTTTGGATTTTCAGTATTTGGGAATCTCAAGTTCCACTACATATGGACTTCTGTAGCACTGGACAAATCCTGCAAAGCGTTTTCTGTATCTCTTTGGCAACAGCACTAAACTAAAATTGCTGTTGGAGGTGCTTCGCTGTTGTGCATCGGAGTGAGTTCAGTGCTGTTGTGCATGCCCCTGATTTCTGATCTATGCAAGTGCCTGTCCCGTTTGATTGGGTCACAAATACTAGCAGGGAGCCAAAACAAACAAATAAAATACCCAGGGAAACTTGGTATCCCATGCCCTTCTTCTCCCCTCCCCTCAATCAAAAACAAATAGAAGAAAAGAGCAAGGTAAGACATAAAAAAATAAAATTATTTGAATTTAGTCAGTTACACTAAAATGTGACTTGACATCGTCCTTTGGATTTGGAGGTGATTACTCATCTACTAAAGTGTGTGTCAGGTTGAAGTAATTCAAATAGCATTCCAGGCATGCACCTCCCAAGTCCCTCACAATCCTCATCTTCAACTATCTCAATGATTTCCCCACACACACACACCTGTCCTGACTAGGTTTTGTACAAGATTTATTACTGCTTATTGGCTTCTTAGCATTATACAGAGAAAGACTGTTGAAGCTTCACAGTTTTTGAGGCACTTTGAACAACACTATGGAGGAAATAAAGTTCCAGTATTAACTTGCACAGATGGTCATCTTCTCATGAAGAGAATCTGATATATCAATGTATTTGTATGATAGGACTCTTAGCAAATCTGAAGACATATAGAGTAGATTGCCTAACATTCTGTAAAGAATCTGGACTCAGAACATCAGTCAGGAGACTGAAACACATCCAGGTAAAAGGGACTTCTCATCCTGTCTGAAAGCAGAAGATTTTCAGTGCTAACAAGTACTCAAACTTCATGCTGACTCACAGGATGACAAGCAGGAAACATACTACAGCTTTCAGAGATTGAAAAAGCCGTATTCAAACAAGAAGATTTCTCAACTTTTCTTTCTGATTAGATTTTTGTGATAATTTTATATTGAAATTTCTTTTCTTTTCTTTTTTTTTAAATCAGAGAAGCTACATCTGGAATGGCAAGCCCTCAGTAACAAACAACATGCTATAAATGCCCATAGAGAGTGAAGATGCTTTTAAATAACAATGCTTAGTAATTTTTAGGTGAAGGGGAAAAGAGAGTGGTTGGAAAGTAGAGGTAAGATGGAAATGACCTCTCAGACCTCTCCAGTTCGACATAAAAGTTTTGTTCTTCAGAAATCCCAGTACCTACAACTGGGGTTATTAGAAATTATAGGGAGTTTAGTGGGTGAAGGAGGCACTCTCTTTGCTGTAAACAGGCCCTGAGAGATTTCAGCCTAGTCCTAAATCTAAAACATTAAAAGTTTTCTTAAAATAAAATCTTTTCAAGTGGATAGTTTGAAAGCTTTGGAAGTAAAAGTCAGAAAAGAAGATTGTATTGCTCATTAGAGGTAAACAAACTTACTTGTGTGTACCTTGCATATTACAAAACATTTCTAAATGTCCATGGAAGTAGCACCAATAAAAGATGATTATATTTGAACTCTCAGTTGTCCCAAGAGCATTTACACTGTTAATGAGGATGGTAGTTTGAATTTCTCTGGAGCGCCATTGGAAAGAGAATATTGGAATATCTGGATGATAGGGAGCAGTCAGATGAACTGCTAGGATTCAGTCCATAACCAATGTCTCACCTTTTAAAATCTCTGGGGAATTGTGGTAAACAGGGAGGATGCTCTGCTTTATCCACTAAGATAACTGCCATATATTCAGAAACAATGACAATGTATATCCCCTGAGACAAGAGGAAAAAAATATTAGAAATGTGTTGTAGAATAAAACCATAGAGACCATGTGTCAGTGATTATCTGGATAACCTTATGGAGTTCTCATTAGTGGTTTTCAGAAATGGCCAGAACTGCAAACTTCCTAAACTCTCTGGCTGGTTAGATGTAATGTCTTTATTGCCAGCTTTTGAATGGAAAAGTTGCATTATAGGGAAAATGCATGTTTCCCACATTTGCTAGAGAGTAGTTCTCAAAAAGATTGGAGGGAGAAGCTGACAATTTCATTGAAAATATAGTAGCATCTTATATAATGAAAAGTAAAACTATTGTTATTGCTTCAATCAAAATCCTTTTCTCCTCTTCATCTACTTTCCTGATATTTCCAAAAATAGATGCACCAAAGATACATTGTTGTAGTGAGCTTCCTTAAAAAGTTATTTTAAAAGGGGGAAATGATCAGATATTTAAATATAAAAAAGTTAGAATTACTGTTAGTATATTGGAAGTGACCATACTTGCAAACTCCTTGGCATCTCATGACCATATGTTGACAGGCAATCTGACAGTAGTAACTTACTTGGAGGTGAAAACTCCTACTAGTCTATTGTAGATAACCAGCCTGATAATGATAGTGGAGTTTTAGGTATATAAAATATCATGTGTCAACAAGTCACAAAAATGATAACTGTGCCCTTCAGAGAACTTGGAAAAGGTATAAGAGGAAGATAAATAATGTCTGGAAACTGGAAGTTCCTTTACTGAGTCTGTTAAAAAAAAAGGCTGCAATGCCATTTCCACATAAGAAATCTCAATAATACTATACACATTATGAGCCAGAATATGCCTCATCTTATGGCCCCTTTGCACCACTGGAGCAGGGCAAAGAGGCCACAAAGCTGCTTTAAATGGGCAGCAGAAGAGTCTCCCATTTGGAGGAATCCCCAGCTTTGCAGGCTATATAATATCATCTTCTGGCCCTCCCAGCATGAGGAAGGGGACATGGGCAGAATATGTTGTGTGATAGTGATCTGCAGACAGCATAACAAGTCCCAACTAGGGGGCCATTACAAGCCAGCATAAATTAGACTATGTCTACACTTGGAAGTAGGGGTGTGATTCCCAGCTTGCGCAGACTTACTCATGATAGTGTTCATCAAGCTAGTGCACTAAAAATAGTAGTGTGTAGCTGTGGTAGCATGGGAAGTGGCCAACAGTGGCATAGGCTAGCCATCCCTAATACAAATCTGCCTGAACTCAGTGGGTATGTACATGAGGCAGCTAGCCCATGCCATCATGGCTACAGTGCTATCTTTAGCATGCTAGATCAATAACAGTTAGTGCACATGTGTCTATGTGAGCTTGGAATCAGACCCGTAGCTCCAAGTGTAGATGTAGCCTTATAGTAGCATGGCGTGTTCTCTAATTTATGCTCATTGCTAAATCAGAGTCTAGCTGCCCTGCAGACTGGAGGAGTTCAAGGGTGATATACAGCCTCTTTTGTCCCTGCTCTTCCTGATGTCATGGAGCTGCAGCTCTTTTTTTTTCCTTTGTGCCCTTATACAGCCAACACTCTCAATGCATTCTGGGACTCAGGAACACCTGGGGGCCACATATATTGGATAGAACACTCAGATGTTACTTGAGAACTCAAAAATGTATTAATTACTTAATTGTATTCTCTAAGTCAAGTAACTGGCTGATGGCTCATATTGGTCATTGACTGGTTATTTCTTCCAAGCAGATAACAAAGATTATGTTTTTTGTTTTGTTTTTTTGTAAAAGTGAAACTGGGGAAAACTGCCATGTTGTCTGTATGATGTAGCTAATAAGATTCATGATCGATTAAAGAAGCTTCATCTGTCAGAAATCCTTTACAGACATTAATTGAATCCTCACAACACCCCTGTGAGATGGTAGATTGAATATTATTGCTTTCATGGAGATACTGATGCAAAGTGACTTTTTCAAGGCTGCACAGCAAGTCAGTGGAAGTGCCAGAACATGAGCCCAGCTCTTACAACTCCTAGCTCTGGGCTCTTACCCTTAAGTCATGCAGTAGCACATTAGTCATTCATAGCAGACACCAAACAAAATCAATGAATGGGAGTAAAGAGGACATTTATATCTGCCTAGCCATCTTCCTCCTACCTCAAGTATTTCTAAGAGTCTTATCACCTTGGTGTCTATGTGCCAAATATGTGGCAGTAATACAACTTTCATTAGTCAGAGAGGTTGTGAGAGAAGTCAGCTCAAGTCTCAGTAGCTCTTCTGAACAAATAGGTTGTTAGGCTCATTAATCAACATGTACTCCAGAGTTCAGTACATCTCTATTTGATATTTCCCAGGAAAGAAAAGTAGAATCTCTCCAACAGTCTTTATTTTATGAGAACATGAAAGCCCATTCTCTTTATTTATATTTTCATTATCTTTACCTTAATAATGTACTGTACTTTAAAATTAAATATGAGGCAGCTTTTACTGTGTTTTTTTAAATGAAAATAAGCAGCACATTCTTCTTTAAAAGAAAATGCTGCAACAATACTAATATATGGGCCTTATGCATAAGTTAGTCAGTTTGAGTGTTTGATCTGTTCTTTTTGTAAACATTTTGTTCTGAACATACAAACTTAATTTATCCTTTTTCCTCAGAAACAAGACTGGAATAAAAAATTGAAAAAGAAAAACATGTTTACATTTTGTTTCTTTATGGATTTTACCCCTGCTGCTACTGAGATGTGTCTGATTATCAATGTCATTTCCTACTACATCCCATAAGTGTGAAATATGATCCCTCAATACCCACTGAATACATTCTTTTGCAATTTTCAGTGAAGAGGAATTTTAAAATATGGGAGGAGATTTTCAGCTGGAATAAATCAGCTGAGCTGCAGTGAAATCAATGAAGCTGCCCCAATGTATGTGAGCTGATGAATTGGACCATTAAGTCTTTGATTGTTCTGCAGTAGTTTGTGGCTAATGGAAACAACTACAAAAACAAAAACACTGTTCTCTTTCTGGTAAAAATTTACCTTTAATAGGAAAGATACTGAATGAGAGAATGAAAATATTGACTGCTTAAAAGCAAAATGCTCCTCAATTAACACTGTTTATTAGCTGGTGTTTGGCATTAATTGTAGTTCTGATGGCAATACAATCTTATTTCTTCATTCATTAATCCAGTCAGTGGGAATTCTGGCTGCTTAAGAATTTCAGTATTGAAATCTTAGGGTCTCATTTATTATACCACACTCCGAGTTTTCCCTTTTAAACACTCTGGACCGGTGGTGGACAACCTGCGGGAAGTGGCGCGGGCCACAGGGACATGCAGGCTGCCACTTCCCACAGCTCCCATTGGCCAGTAACAGCAAACCATGGCCATGGGGAGCTGCGGGCAGCTGTGCAAATGTAAACAATCCGCCAATGGATTATCCTGACGGGCCACATGCATCCCGCTGGCTGCAGGCAGCCCACCACTGCTCTAGACCCTAATGGAGATCCAGTAAAAAATCTGGTACACAGTTGTACAGCCCATCTGAAGAACACCGCTTCCTTTAATGGAAGTTTATGTAAAACAAATTTAGGGAAAAAAAAGAGAAAATTGCAATCACTGACAGAACAGGAATCTTCTTTTTTGAACACAGTTTAAAACTGAGCTCTGTGAAACATTGTGATGGGCCCTGGTAATAACTCTGCACTGAGATCAGTTTGGTGGCAGTCTCACTCAAAAATGTATTTTGACAAACCAATCCAAAATCAGTGGAAGTCACTAGGGGAAATCCCAGTAGACATTAATGGAGATAAATCCTTCAGCACATATAATAACCAGTTTTATTCTAGCAATGTTAAAAACAAAACGCCCCCTCCCACTCTCATGTTTAGAAATATCAAGACACTGGGTGAAAGCCGCACTGCGTATACTTGGGGTGAAAGGAGGCCAGAGGTAGTTTTACACCACCTTTCCACCGCTACTCATAGTACTAGGGATTGCTGTGAAGGAAATATTCCAAGGCTCAAGTTAGAGCTACTTCAGGGATTCTCTAATAGGCATTGGTGGGTAACAGCTTCCAAAAAGAGACTGCCATGCAGGATCTTTGGAGCATATCACACTCCACTCCACCTCAACAGGGAGCTAGGATTGGCTAGAGGATGCCAGGGGAATTCCTGGTGCTGCCTTTAAGGAAGCTTTAAACTGCATTTACATAAAAGTGCAAAGAAAGCTTGGGAGGTACTGAGGACCTGGACATTTGTTATTACTTACTTACTTATTTCCTTTAAAGTATCAGGCCTTCTTTACCAAAAGACTAAAATACCTGGGGAAACGTGTGTGGATTATATTCTACTAGGTTTTCCTCATGTATCTCCATTGGTGCAACAGTTATTAAAATGGAATTTTATTGTAATACGTTAACAATAAAGCCACTGAGGACTGAATCCACTTCTTTTACACTAGTCATCTACTTGAGAGTCTGTTTGATTTTATTTTGATGAATTAAGGTTGTTTCATAATAGAAAATATGGCAATGACACGTTGTAACCTAATGTTCCATTAGAGTGAGGGAAAAGAACACTGAATAAAATGTCTATGTTGAGATAATCTTCACTATTTTACTGCAAGTAAATTATCAGCTTGATGCTTGTTAGTTGCTGACAATTGAAAATCAAAGGACTGGCTTGTTAACTCTTTCCTGTTTTCCCTCCATGACTAACCAGATGTATCCTAGGAGTGACTGAGGTGGGATTATACAATGTTACACAGTAGCAGTGCTATATGGCATGGATGGAGGCATTCTGATGGCATTGAATACATAAATAGGGCTTCTGATCATCAGTTTTAAGCCATAAACACCAATAAAACACCCCCCCATAAAAAGAAATAAACTGGTGTTTATTCAGAAAACACTGGAAAAACATCTTCTATCTAAGGGCTTGTCTACATGGAGGACTACGTGTGTGTGTGTGCGGGGGGTATGATTTCTAATGTGAACTAAAGTGTTGCACGTTCACTGGTCCATGTAGACCCTGCTGATGTACACTAAAGGTTCCCTAGTGTGCTTTAACACAGTGATTGAAGCAGTACTATGTTAAGTGCACTAGTGATCATTACAAAGAGATTACAGTATATATTGTAATGAGTAATCTACTATATATATTGAGTAATGTTTAAAATATATACAGAGAATGCCCCCAAAACACCAATTCTTGGACATCTATATAAAACTCTACTTGCTAAAAATAAATCCTGAAAAATCAAATTAATACCCCCTCATACACGTAGAAGCCATATACATAGATAAACAGTAAATGGTTTCAGGATGAAAGGCTTATCCTACTTTCCAACCAGTTATGAAAGATTTTCAGAAGAACTAAATATTAGCCTAGCTCTGCTCCCACCGATGTCAATGGGAACAGCGTTATACCAACCCTGAGTGCTTTTGAAAATTTTCCCTGGGGGGCTCCAAAAGTGTGTTAGTTCTTTGCTGGATGAGAAATAAGTAAGCAGAGACTCAGGATCTTCTTTCCTAGTCTGATTTTTGTTTTACAGTATACACATAGCTCATATTGTTTTGAACCTGGATGGATAAAATAATAATAAAATAAAAACTAGAAACAAAACTTTGACAGATGCAGTAATGTTTCAGAATTCCAGCAAGATAGATCCAAGTTCCATTGTTCAGATTCCTATCCAGATGGAAATTTTTCTGTGTCTGTGAACTCCTCTACAAATATATTAATGTATCACAGGGCCGGCGCTTCCACTAGGCGACCCTAGGCAGTCGCCTAGGGTGGCAGGATTTGGGGGGCAGCATTTTGCCATCCTCGGCAGCAATTCGGCGGCGGGGGTCCTTCCGCTCCGCGTCTTCGGGGCAATTCGGTGGCAGGTCCTTCACTCGCTCCGGGACCCACCACCGAAGCACACCGAAGATGCAGAGCGGAAGGACCCCCGCCGCCGAATGCTCTGAGGAGCAGCGCTGCCGCCTAGGGCAGTAAAAACCCTGGCACCGCTCCTGATGTAACACCATGTGTTTTCATTATTAGTCAAAATCACTATTACTTTTTCCTGGTGGTATATGCCTGTGAATCTCACTGAGTCTAGGCCAATGAGCCAAAGTCATTGTTGGTGTAGTGAGGCTGAACTTTATTGGAATGAGTGGAGTTGGACTTACTTATGTCAGGAGTGAGCTGATTCAAATATGTTTGCAGGTATTGGGAATTAAGTTTTCCCCCTATATCTAACTACTCCACAGAGCAAAACAAAGCTATTAGAATTAGTCACTCTCCCTCTTAAATTCAAGGGCTCCAGTGTGGTGCTTACTTATCAGCAGTTGTCATGTATTGTTCGCAATTATGTAGATTGATGAAAGTAAGTTGTCAGGGAGAAAGGTGCATCTGTGGTGGCTGTTAATCCTTTCTTCAGGTTCCCATATCAGATATTAATTTCCATAATATTAATGAGTTTATCAATTTAGGCCTTCTGCTACTGGTTTTACAGTAAATGTGAAATGCATTATTACTGAGGCAAATCCTGATATCACAATGACTTCAATGGGAGTTTTGCCTGAATAAAGACTTTACTATTTATTTTTATTTATTCACTGTTTGAACAAAACATTTTTTTCTTTTCCACTGGCTATAGTCTGTTTATCTGGTTGGCTAGTGCTCATTCAAATTCTAAAGGCCAGCTGGTGAGTGGTTCACATTTGTCCCTCCCAGAGTTTACACATGCAGAGTAGACATTGTAAGAATAGTATTTTACAGTAGAATCAGTTTGTTTCTGTTGCTAGTGATAGACTATTTACGAGTATTTACAGCAAGATGGTATTCCTGTTTCACTGCAGCCAAGCAACTGGCAGGCAGTTGGCTGTTGTCCATTCAGTACTGAAAGACCAACTGCCATTCTTTCTGTTTTATCTCTTCTTGGTTTAAGGTTTGCTAGCTGCATGATATGGGTTTTTCTTTTTTTCTTTCTTTGTTTTGCTTTAGCTTATTTATGTTAGTGAATTTAGTAACAGCCAAGTAGCTCAGTATTGGCTCCTGGAATGCCCATCAGCCAAACAATCTGTACAATGTTGTTAGAAAATGAGTTTATTTGTAGAAGAGGCTAGGGATAGCAGGAGATAGATGTTAGGGAAAATAAATGAGTGTGGAGAAAATAAGCACCTTCCCTCCTGAGCCTTCTCCCATATCTAGATTTAAAAATAACCAAACTTTCCTGAAATGCTTGGATAAATATTTTGTCCCTGCTGATTTTTTCCAATCACAACCAGAAACGATGATTAAATACACAAAAATACTGTTTTTTTGTGTACTTCTGCCTAGATCAAAAGACAAAGGTATTGTATTCATGTACAGAGCTACAATGGTGCAGCTGCACTGCTGTAGCACTTTAGTGAAGATGCTACTATGGCAATGGGAGAGCTTCTCCTGTTGGCATAGTTAATTGACCTCTGTGAGAGGTGGTAGCTATATCAACAGGAGAAACTCTCCCATTGATACAGCACTGCCTACACGGGGGATTAAGTCGGTACAACTACGTCGCTCAGGGGTGTAGATTTTTCACACCCCTTTGTGATGTAGTTATACTCATAAAGGACTGTAGTGTAAACCTGGCCAAAGTGCTGGAAACCTTGGGTGAAAACTGGTTCACATGAGATTTCCATCTCGGTTTTGCAGGATCAATATTTTGATAATATTCAGATACACATCAAGATGCAGATCCTCAGCTGGTGTAAATTGCCATAGATGGAGCTATGACAATTTACAGGAGCTGAAGATATGCCCTCTGAACTTTTGGATGATTATCCAAACAACTCTTGATCTCAAAATCTTTTTTTGGTTGTCCACCACTGGCTATGTCTAGGACCAGCTCTGATAGTGTGAGTTACTGTCGAGGAACAGGGCCGCCCAGAGGATTCATGAGGCCTGGGGTAAAGCAATTTCGGGGGCCCCTTCCATAAAAAAAAGTTGCAATACTATAGAATACTATATTCTCATGGGGGCCCCTGCAGGGCCTGGGGCAAATTGCCCCACTTGTCCCCCCCTCTGGGCGGCCCTGTCTAGGAAGAATTATTTTGATTCTAATTTGATAGCTGTCTGGCTTTCAGTCAGACATGGCTACCAGTGGCAGGGCCTGTGGTGAACTCACTCACCTTTGGCAAGCTCCAGCTTTTTAATGTTGCAAAATTCTTTAGTTTTGTTATTTGAAATGAAGAGAGAGGACTGTGATCAATAAATGAGACTTCTATCTTAATCAGAGATTCCGTATTAATAAATATGCAAATGTTCTGCCTCCTAGTAATACTGCTTATGATTTTGATATCTGCCCAAAATAACGAAGTTCTGTCACCAGATCATAAAACACCATAAAACTAGACATGGGTTGTGTTAATATCGCACAAGGGTGTGTTATTTCTTGTACATCCTGCATTGTGGATTTTCTACATTGGCCATGTGTGGGAGGAGGTCATTTTCTTAATATTGATGTTTGCCACTAACCCTCCCACATCAATCCATGAATGAATGTGTAGCAGTGCAGTATGCCATCCCCATGAGCCTACATATCATTCTTAGGAGGCAGCACATATAATTAAAATTGATGCAAGTCTTGTAACCACCTACTCATATAGCATGTATATGGAAATTTACTTGACTAAAATCTGTTAAATAAACTGATTACCTTAAATGAGTCTCAGATGGTAGCATCACACCCACTTTAACTGATTCCTGGAAAAAAATATTATAATTTGAGTAAATTGTTACCTCCAATACTCAGGTAAAGGCACCTGAACAGCTGAAATTCAATAAAAATGATTAATGACATTTTGATAACCTGTGGTGGAGAGGTTAAATTTGGGATATTTCTGTATTTAAAGGCCAACAATGAATGATTGAACCATATTTCAAGAATGTAGCTTAACAGAACCATGGGACTTGATTATATGAGTGACTCAGCATGTGACTTAACATCTGCATTATATGCAATACGTACATGGTAAAAAGCTTACTTGAGCATGAAGAAGAAATATAGCAACTTTTCAATTTTAACTAAGGGGAATTAAATTATGTCTCAGGTTGGCTAGCAATTCAACTAGGACACAAAGGGATGTTATGAGATGAAAGACAAAAAAAGAGATGTTGCTCACAGCCACAGCAGGGGTATGATGACTATTGTGTAGGAAGTTGCCAGATGACACCTAAGTGCTGTATAGCTCTGTATTCACCCCAAACCCTTTTGATATGAGCAAATAAACTTTGATCTCACAGGGAAGGAGCTACCTTTAGTTTGAGTGTCAGATAGTTATTAAAAATGTGAGCCATCTAAGAGAATAAGGCTGTTTGGCTAGAAAGCTGACATTGTTTCTAAGTGTTAGTGAGGAGGCTTGATACCTGAACTTCAAAGACTATTCAAAACAAACAAGAGCACACCAGCCAAATTAGAGGGGTGAACAAGAGAAGAGAGATGATGTGTGACACTATATAAGATTGGCTACAGAAGCTGGCCAGCTGGAGGAAGAGCTACTGTATGTGGACCTGGCAGAGATGTACGATTATTTTTAAGGCCAGATTCTGGTCCCCACTTTGGCTTTTATATGCTGACATAAAAGGTGGCTCTGGGGTAAATTCTCCCTGCACAGAAGCATCATAGGATGGGAGAATGAAGCACTACACTGTACCCCTAGTTGCCTCAAGCATAAGGGCATGCAAAGGGCAGGGCTGGGGGCAAGAGGATACATGCCAGGGGTGAGAGGGACAGTGGCAATAGAGCCTTACACTACAGCGATGCAGTACTGTGGAAAAGGCCATAGAACAGGCAGAATCCAGGAGATGTAAAGCCACTTTGCTTTTTTGACCGCCTCTGCACAATGCGTGTAAGCCATGTAAACAGGATGTTAGGAATCATTAAAAAGGGGGTAGAGAATAAGAAGGAGAATATATATTATTGCCCTTATATAAATCGATGGTATGCCCACATCTTGAATACTACGTACAGATGTGGTCTCCTCATCTCAAAAAAGATAATCTGGCACTAGAAAAGGTTCAGAGAAGGGCAACTAAAATGATTAGGAGTTTGGAATGGGTCCCATATGAGGAGAGATTAAAGAGGCTAGGACTTTTCAGCTTGGAAAAGAGGAGACGAAGGGGGGATATGATAGAGGTATATAAAATCATGAGTGATGTGGAGAAAGTAGATAAGGAAAAGTTATTTACATATTCCCATAATACAAGAACTAGGAGTCACCAAATGAAATTAATGGGCAGCAGGTTTAAAACAAATAAAAGGAAGTTCTTCTGCACACAGTGCACAGTCAACTTGTGGAACTCCTTACCTGAGGAGGTTGTGAAGGCTAGGACTATAACAGCGTTTAAAAGAGAACTGGATAAATTCATGGAGGTTAAGTCCATTAATGGCTATTAGCCAGGATGGGTAAGGAATGGTGTCCCTAGATTTTGTTTGTCAGAGGGTAGAGATGGATGGCAGGAGAGAGATGACTTGATCGTTACCTGTTAGGTTCACTCCCTCTGAGGCACCTGGCATTGGCCACTGTCGGTAGACAGGATACTGGGCTAGATGGACCTTTGTTCTGACCCAGTATGGCCATTCTTATGTTCACTTTTGCTACTTCCTGAGAGGAACCAGCTCAGAATGTAGACCTACAACTAGAAGACTTATTCTACCTAGTGAAGCTTTGTCTAGACTTAGACTAGGTATGCTGTATTGTACTTAGCATTTATGTTCTTTAACTCTCTCTCTAGGGAAGAAGTGATACATGCCATTCCCAAGAGAAATAACCAAAGCTAGTTTGCCCCACATATCCTTGTCATGTTCAAAGTGTGCCACTCCTTGCTGCACAACCTTTCCAACATATAACTTTTTTTTTCTGTCAAGACAAGAAATCTCCCTTCCAGGCCAACATCATCTCTCATCTCAATTCCTATAACCTCCTCAATTCCCTGAAATGTACACATCCCACTCTAATCCATTCAAAATACACCTGGTGAGGCCATCTTCTGAGCCCATCAATATGATCATGTCTCCCACTCTTCAGATTTCTCCATTGGCTTCTCATTCTTCATTGCATCATATTTAAGCTTCTTGTCCTCACCTACAAAACCCACATAACTATGCTCCTCCTAGTTTAGCTGACTCAAATGCAGTCTGTTATCATGTCACCCCCCCACAATCCTCAATTTCTCCAGTGACACCAACCTTGAAGCCTGTTCTTTGACCATTTCTCCTACAAATGGCTCCATGCTTTCTCCCATGCAGCACAGGGCTTTGGGAAGGAACAGTCCCTAATAGATTGGGCCAACACTTTCCAGTAGCCTCTCCTACACCATCAAATTTCTAATTTCAGTTTCTATGATCACAGAGTGGGCTCCGTTCCCTTCTGCTAGATTTGTTTGTTTCTTTGTTTCCAGTAGCATGGTGTGTCTATCACAGTAATTTTTTGAAAACGTCATGGATGAAAATGATGTCCAAAAATTGATAAAATCCTTGATATTGCAATGTGTGATTCATGCAAGTTTTTTTAACCAAATGTAATGCCTTTTACATGATGTAACCTTATTTTCTCTCCATTCCCCGCTCCAATGCACATAGACACCAAACTTCTCCCCATTTGGCCATATCTAATAAAGTGTCCTCCTATTACTACCTAATGAGCTGTGCACTTCACCTGTGGTGTTTTAAAAATAAATTCTCATATTAGCACTGCGTGGACTGGGGAGTGTTGGAGAAACACGCCGTAGGAGTAAGATGGAATGGCCTGTGACTTTCATCAGGTCTTTAATGTATTTTAACAATTTACATAAAAGTATTATTACAATGCGGTATATGACATAAAAAGAAAAATATGAGTTCCCAGAGGGATAAAATAAGTATAACAAAGAATTTTAGATTGCGCCACCAAATTTGACAAAGTTGTCAAATGTACCATTCCTCTTTGAAGTCAATGGAATAATCCAAATATGGAATTTAAGGGCTAAGCCATTTTTAAGGTGTGAATTTCCAAAACATGTTAGAGCTGTTCGAACTGTGAATAACAAACAAGCAAAACTCTCAAACAAACAAACAAAAACCCTAACCAAACCCAAACAAAAACTCCCGATTGATTAAAAGTTGTGATACTGTATTTCAAACTTGTTTCCATTTTACAGGGTTTTAAATGGACCCATTTTTTAATTTAATAAGTCTTTTGGTTGATTTTTTTTAATAACATTTTAAATAAAAGTTTTGATCAAAATCAGTATTTACATTTTTCCTTTACTGAAAACTGGGTTTCAAAATCCATTTTTAATCAACAATTTTCCATGACAATGTTTGTTTTTGAGTAAAGGCTATGTTTTTTTCAATAAATATTTTCGCTCGAAAAATGAATATCAGGTCTGATATCACTGGTCTACAATTTTTGAGAAGTCGTCTGCTTCAGAGATAAAATGTGCTATTTATTATATATTTTGATGTGCTGAATTCAAATATGACAATTAAAACAACTGATTGGCTACTGTTTCTAAGATATTTAAGTTTTTACATTTTATGTCTATGTATATTGTGTAGATAGTAGAGTTTTAAGCATAAATTGTAAACCTAGGTCTTTTCATGTGTTTATGGTTGCTTTACATGATAAAGCAACTTGTCTTGTTTATGTAACACTTTAAAAATCAGCAAAAGGGTTATATAAATAAAATGTATTATGAAACAAAAGGCAAAAAAGTATTATGTACATAGTTTAGTCCTATTCAGTGTCTACTCGGTGCTTCTTGGCTTGTCTCTTGTATTCATTAAATGGAGCATTTCTTGTCACTGTCCAGCAATAGTCTGCAAGCATTGATGGGCTCCATTTGCCCTGATAGCGTTTCTCCTTTGTTGCAATGTCCTGGTGAAATCACTCACCATGCTCGTCGCTCACTGCTCTGCAGTTCGGTGGAAAAAAATCTAGATGAAAGTGCAAAAAATGTATCTCTAGTGACATGTTTATGTTGCAACCAAGGCTTTTGTATGCCTTGAGGAGGTTTTCCACCAACAACGTGTAGTTATCTGCCTTGTTGTTTCCGAGAAAATTTATTGCCACTAACTGGAAGGCTTTCCATACCGTCTTTTCCTTGCCACGCAGTGCATGGTCAAAGGCATCATCTTGAAGAAGTTCATGAATCTGAGGACCAACGAAGACACCTTCCTTTATCTTAGCTTCACTTAACCTTGGAAATTTTCCACGGAGGTACTTGAAAGCTGCTTGTGTTTTGTCAATGGCCTTGACAAAGTTCTTCATCAGACCCAGCTTGATGTGTAAGGGTGGTAACAAAATCTTCCTTGATTCAACAAGTGGTGGATGCTGAAGACTTTTCCTCCCAGGCTCCAATGACTGTCGGAGTGGCCAATCTTTCTTGATGTAGTGGGAATCTCTTGCACGACTATCCCATTCGCAGAGAAAACAGCAGTACTTTGTGTATCCAGTCTGCAGTCCAAGCAAGAGAGCAACAACCTTCAAATCACCACAAAGCTGCTACTGATGTTGGTCATAGTTTATGCACCTCAAAAGTTGTTTTATGTTATCATAGGTTTCCTTCATATGGACTGCATGACCAACTGGAATTGATAGCAAAACATTGCCATTATGTAGTAAAACAGCTTTAAGACTCGTCTTCGATGAATCAATGAACAGTCTCCACTCATCTGGATTGTGAACGATGTTGAGGGCTGCCATCACACCATCGATGTTGTTGCAGGCTACAAGATCACCTTCCATGAAGAAGAATGGGACAAGATCCTTTTGATGGTCACGGAACATGGAAACCCTAACATCACCTGCCAGGAGATTCCATCGCTGTAGTCTGGAGCCCAACAGCTCTGCCTTAATCTTGGGTAGTTCCAAATCCCTGACAAGGTCATTCAGTTCACCTTGTGTTATGAGGTGTGGATCAGAGGAGGAGGATGGGAGAAAATGTGGGTCCTGTGACATTGATGGTTCAGGACCAGAAGTTTCATCCTCTTCCTCGTCTGACTCAAGTGAGAATGATTCTGGTGCATCAGGAACCGGCAGTCCTTCTCCGTGGGATACTGGGCATATAGCTGATGGAATGTTTGGATAATGCACAGTCCACTTTTTCTTCTTTGACACACCTTTCCCAACTGGAGGCACCATGCAGAAGTAACAATTGCTGGTATGATCTGTTGGCTCTCTCCTAATCATTGGCACTGCAAAAGGCATAGATTTCCTTTTCCTGTTCAAGCACTGGCGAAGATTTGTTGCACAAATGTGTGGGGCCCACCTCTTGTCCTGATCTCCAATTTTGCAGCCAAAATAAAGGTGATAGGCTTTCTTAACCATAGTGGTTATACTGCGCTTTTGTGATGCAAAAGTCACTTCACCACAAACATAGCAGAAGTTATCTGCACTGTTCATACAAGTATGAGGCATCTCTGCTCACTTTGGCTAAACAGAAATGTGTCTCTTTGCAAAATCAAACACTGACAAATAAGAGAGCACGACACTGTATGATTTCTAGAGCTGATATAGGGCAATTTGTTCATCAGAGTGATGTAAGCTTTGTTATGATTGCATCATCCATGACTTCTAGGAATAACATGATGCAATTCATATCATGTATGACGCAATACCAGCTTCAGATTGCATCATTCATTGTTTTGCCTAAAAAGCAAGTACTGTCCAAACCCAGTCATAGATTTATTCATAGATCCAGTCAAAGATATATTTTAGTCATTTCTGGTTTAAATTGAGATCCCTTCCCTTTATAACTCACTTATCCTCCGCCATTCCCAAGTCAAGGGTCGTATATACTGACACAATAGCATATCTTGAAAACTAGAGCCAATCAACAATTTTAAGCATCATTTTCATTCTCAGTGACCCAGAATTAGTAAAGTTTGACTACATTTATTTCAGAAGCAATTTGGCTGTAGAGCAGTGTATTTGGACATATTCGCACAAATGAATATACATTTGATCTCTTTTGCATGAACACGTGTCTGATTACTTCCAACTTGTGAAATTTGAGTTGGATTCGTTTAGTTCTGGCCAAGTTAGTACACTCTCTATAATTATATGAACTGCAGATTATTTGTGCCAGAATCCTCTTTTAAAATTATGTATCTTGTGGACTAGATTTTTTTCAGTACATTTTTATAATTGCACCCAGTCTTATATCTTAACCAAAGAAGTCCCAGAATTGTATAGACCAGTTTGCCAGAAATGCAGGCAATATGCAATGCATTTATGGGAAAGAGTAGTGTGCCAAAAACTCATCATGTGACCAAAATTCACTGGTTCAGTTGACCAGTTCAACCTTGGCTGTACCTGATTATGTTGAATATATAAAGAAGGAAAGTGGGTCTCATTTGCCAGTTTAGACACACAGTTGCAACCACCCACTTGTAACTAATGTACTGATCCCAAGCAAACAGGAGGGGTGAAATCCTGGCTACACTGAAATCAATGGCAAAACTCTCATTGACTTTACTGGGCCAAGATTTCATCCCCTCTGTACAAATCATGTGCATGTGGTCTTGGAGCTGCTTTATGTGTGGGCAAATACAAATACAATATTTGAGCCATAAGTTAGGGATCTGCAAATGTATTAACACAACCGCATACATTTATCTTTGGCTTTGCTTGAATTATTTCGTTACTAGAATTTCTATAGCACTCATCACCACAGTGTCCAAGCCCCTCACACACATTAATGCATTTACCCTCTCAGCAGCCCTGTGGGGTAAGGCACTGTTGTTATCTACGTTTTACAGCTGTGGAGCTGAGACACAGAGAGGTTGAGGGGCTTGTCCAACATCACACCAAACATCTGTAGTCATGCCAAGAACGGAACTCAGTTCTCCTACCTTCCACCCAGCACCTTAGCCACCAAACCCTCTCTTCTCTGTGTATTCAGCTTTTTCCCACTGTATCCATGGCAATGACTCCTTTTTCACATGTGTATTAGAGGAGAATCATGGGTTCCCTCCCATCCCTGGGATTTTTCCATATCTCTGTTGGAACAGTTGTGTGGGGAGTATTAGTCACTGGCGTATGCTACAAAAACATAACCCCAGGCCCTGCATAGCAGCTATAGTTTTTCTAACTGGACAAGGAAGATTGAACGGTCCCATCAATAATACCCCTTTAATGGCCAGAAGGGTTGACGTTCAATGACGCATGGTTTTTCCTTACCCCACTAGCCACTAGAACTGAGCATGTTTCCTCTAAAGCATTCCCATCCCCTGCTGGGTCAGGTAATGTGAGGCACAGCTGTTGATGCTAACCTTTCTATATGTTTTTCAAGCATCTGTTGAATCATAGAACAGCAATAGAATTCTCTGTGTAATGCCCTGTTGCATTGTTGAAATTCCCTGCTCACTTCAGCAGCTCCACATGTCCTGGCTACAAACTGCTCCATACCCTTGCCATGTAAGCCTGACTCTCATCAGGATTGGACAATCTCGTGCAAAGCCCTCCCATGTGTGAGTAAGAGGCCAAGGCACTCTTTATGCCGATAAAGAACAGGGTCAGAATATACAAAGGTAAATAGCAGTATAATATGACACATATGTAGCACTGCTCTATATGCATCCGAAGAAGTGGGCTGTAGTCCACGAAAGCTTATGCTCTAATAAATTTGTTAGTCTCTAAGGTGCCACAAGTACTCCTGTTCTTCTTTTTGCGGATACAGACTAACACGGCTGTTACTCTGAAACTTAACATAGATGGATGTTTTATATTACATCTGTGGACCTGACTCTGAATTCATTACCCCAGTGTAAAGCCAATGTGGGATCAGAATAGATGCCTTGATACTTGCATACAAATCTGGTGAGGAGGGAAGAGGAAGAGAGCTATTCTGAAGATCCAGCATTGTGTATATGGCACAGTGTTGGAATAAGATACATGCATATTGAGGATTCCTCTCTCATCCAAATCAATGTGAGACTAGGACATAAGGGACCCAACATAATTTTTAACTATAGAGATGAGCATGATTGCCTTAGTTAAATCCCAAATCATGCGACAAATCACAGGAAAATAACTACATCGTGTTACTCTATGAACATCCCAATGCCAGATGGCAAAGGGCTCCCCGTTATGTAACAGTAAATCCCAGCTGGCCTGGCCAGCTCACTACACCTCACACACTGTTGTCAGGATATTTATTCAATAGATGTCTTGTAATATATCATTTAGAAACAGTCAACCTGTGGAACTCTTTGCCAGAGGATGTCGTGAAGGCCAAGACTATAACAGGGTTCAAAAAAGAACTAAATAAATTCATGGAAGATAGGTCCATCAATGGCTATTAGCCAGGATGGGCAGAGATGATGTCCCTACCCTCTGTTTGCCAGAATCTGGGAATGGGTGACAGGGGATGGATCACTTGATGACTATCTGCTCTGTTCATTCACTCTGAAGCACCTGTCATTGGCTACAGTCACAATACAAGACACTAGGCTAGACTGACCTTTGGTTTGACTCAGTATGGCCATTCATATGTTCTTATGTAGTAACACAATTTACAATAATATTAATGACCAATATATGTGTTAACATTATCTGTGACAGTACGGATACTCTCTGTTAATTTGGGTTTAAGTAAAGAAAGGAGGAAAACAGGTTTCCTTCTAGACATAGGTGTGAGATAGCTATTTCCCACTCAAATGGAGCAGGGAGAGGCCAAGGACATTTGCATCAGAATTTTCAGGAGAAACATCTGCATCCGAGATTACTATGGACTGAACCCCAGGAAATCTTCCTGGCTCTGGCCACTTGGACAATGAACTTTGTGGAATACAAGGAACTGCAAAAAACAAACAGCCGCCCCCCTCCAAAAACAAACAAACAAAACCCAAAACTATGGGGTTATCCATTTCTTCAAGGAACAAAGAAACCAGCACTTTGATTCTGGAAGGGTTGGATCCTAGCTGGAACAACCAGTCATGCTGGAGAAGTTGTTGTAAGTAAGGAAACGACCTTGAACAAGAACTGCAGCTTGTTAAGTTTTAGTCAACAGAAAGTGTGTTTTTAACTTTTGTTTGCTTGTATTCATTCCTATCACTATTTCTCTTCTTTGATATCACTTACATCGTGATTAACACACTTATTCTTGCTTTTACTAAAACCATTTCAGTGTATTGGAGTGCATAACCTCAGCTGAACTAACAGGCTGTTGTGTGTACTGTCTTTGGAGACAGAGAACATGGTGTTGTCCTGGTGAGTGTTCAGTGAGTGGGGCTGGATCCTGCAGGGGAGATGATTTGGGGGAGACTTGGAACCAGAAGGGTTGTTGGGGTCACTCGGCAAGGAGTTACTAGGCTGGTGGAAGCCAGGATGGGGCCTTTGTGCTGTGAGTAGGCTGTGGGTGTCAGGGCTCTGAGCCAAAGCTGCACAGTATAAAGGCACCTAGGGTCACAGAGCAAGCAGTGACAGAACTCCTTACTAGTCTGGGTGAAACCCCAAAGTGTCACGCCATATACAACTCTTATTTAAAACAACTTTGAGAAGGAATGCCTGGAGATTAGCATCTACTGTGTGAGTCTGAGGTCAGGCTATTAGTTCTGTATTTTTGAAACACCAGCATGAGGTGAATCAGATGACTGCTGTACAGGCACACCCCAGTTTTAATAAGCCACTGCGTCAACATGGGGAGAACCCATGTTATTCACCATTAAATAGCCATTAAGGATTCTAATTCTTACCATCCAGTCTATGTGAAATCAGGTGAGCTATATTTATTGAACTTGATATTCAGCTTGCTCCACTCACACACTGCTAGGGAAGAGAAAAGTCAGTGATCAGCAGGTTAGTGCTAGTGCCTTGAAGAAAGTTCACAACCATTTGCCTTCCAATAGCACGTATACAAACAGAAATGCACGTCAGTTTGCTTAAGAAGAATGAACATTTTTCATTTAGTATTTAAAATATTTAAGGGCGGAATTTTAAGGGAGTCAGGCATTCATCCCCCCTTGAGTATCCTTGGGATTTATGCTTTTAAACCCCCTTAGCACTTTTGAAAGTCTCCCCTTAAATGTCCTTAAAAGGCTTCCCTAACCCATTTTAACCAACCAGAGCTAAAGCATGATAATGAACGAGATGGGTCTCAGCTATTGTAAGATCAATAACTAAAACAATAATGTAGGGTTTGGTTGTACTTTGTTGGCACAGTCTTATGTTAGGGATGGTGCAGCCATATTGCCCCAGGGGAAACTATGAGCTTGCATGGGGCACATGTCATCTGCAACATCCCTTTGTGGGGAACAGCTTCTATATCTCTCATGCAGTACTGACGGTACATAGAAGTGTGGGGAAGAGAGCCATGGTCCCCCTTCACCTTCTGTCTGGGATGGGGATGATGGTGTTGCAGTGAGGTAAAGTAGGATGCAACTTCTCTTCTGCTAAAAGGACTTGCAATCAGCCAACCAAGAAATGAGTGGTTTTGGCCAGGGAATGCGTGGTCAAGGCAGGTGACAAATGTGCTTGTTTGGAAATCCCTTTTAGGGCAAGATTTCAAAATTTTCTGATTTAATTTTGCTTGGTCATTTTTGTTTCCAGCTTTTGTTCCCTCCTTCTCTCTTTTTTTCCCTTCCCCAACCTCTTTTTTTTTTACAGTGGGAAAAATGGAAAGAGAGAGAAAAAAAAAATTAAAAAGGAGAGGAAAAAAGACAGGGAAAAGCTTAAAATAAAACCCAATACCCTCTTTCCCCCAAATTTATTTATTTTTAAATCACAAAATTTAAAAAACAATTTTCAACCAAAAAATTGTGTTTGTAAAAAGGCTATCTTTCACCATAAAAGAGGTTCAAATGAAAATGTTTGACCACCTCTATTTATAAAGGTCTCTCTGATCTCAGGGTATTGTATATATTGAGACATTACCTCTAATCATAATTATGCTCCCAGACAGAGACAATGTGGAATAGCTACAGAACTCATCATACTGTATTCCCTCACACTACTGTATGCCTGTCCTGCAGGTGCTTCTATTTTTGGTGATATATACCTCACTTCCCCCTTTTAAGCTTACTAATTTCCTTTTGAGATTTGAAACACGCCAAACTTTCCTTCATGGTGGTTTGATAGCCAATGAAAAGCTATACAAATCTGTCTTGCCCATCACTAAGGCACTTGCTTGTGATCAGCTTGCACATAGGGTGGTGTGCAATCAATTATTTGTCTGAAGAATATCAGATCATCCAGCCTTAATTATGAGGTTTGACCTCCTCAGGGAAAATTTAGCTGCAAAAGAAGGAGGAGAAAAGGAGGGAAGAAAATAGGAGTCTAGTGTTTATGGAGTGGCTATGATATGAAACAGGCACCCAAGAATTACAACATGTGCTACTGTTGGGCTGCCCTTCCTGATAACCCAAAGCCCACACAATAATTCTTCAAGCTGTAATATACTCATTGGAGCTGATAGTTACTACAACTCTGATAGCTTCAGAAACTAGACTTTTTACTCTTAAAAATAAAGTGTTTAAATATAATCGGTTAAAATAATTTTAAAATAGTTTTTAAAGTGTCTTTAAAATACAATGTTATGTTCTGCACAACAAAAATTACAATGTGGATTTGACAGAATATTGCAAAACAACATGGGCATTTGTTCAAATAAAGGCCAAGGATTTTCTTTAACAATATTCACAGTCTCTTTTGTTTGCTTTTTTGTGAACAGTCATGTGAGCAAAACAAGAATGTCTGCAGAAGGAAAATGTGTCATGAATATGTGAGCAAGTACATAATTGTGTCAGAAGCCTTCTTGCAGCCATCTTGAACATTTTTTTTTGTGGGTTTGGGAGTCATCCAGAGAGCAGAAACAATACCATGTGTCTTAGGTGACCAATCACAAAGCACAAACTGCAAATTTTAAATAGTGAGTACCTAAAAATAATACTCAATACAAAAAGTTTGCGAATCCATAGACTGAACTATTCTAATATAAACATTCACTGAATAATTGTGGATTTTATTTTTTTAATTGAAGATTGATGAAAGATAATCTCTAATCAGAAATGAGCTAAATTCATTAACTACATTTTGTAGAATTACTTTACTAAACTCTTCCTTTCCAGAGAGATCTTCAGTTGCCAATCTCTAAAAAATTTTGTATAGAGTTAACAACATGCATCTCTTAAAATGCTCCAGTTTACATTAACACCCAAAATTTTAGATGCTTCTCCAAATCTTTGTCATACTATCTGATCCTAATGAGCCAAAGTCTACTCTCAGTTACCCTAATGAAAGTTTGTAGTAACTCTATTTCCATGTGGTACATGAAAATAGAATTCAGCCCATTGTGGCTGCAAAATTAACTTTACAATCTGACATATAATGGAGCAATCCTTTATATATCAGCTTTGTCTACTCATTTTATCAGACTTAACTGTGATATTCCTTGGTCATAATAATAATAAAAAAAAGGCACAGGCTCAAATCACTCAGGGTTTGCTCTCCCAGTGGCAGAGAGCCCTTGGTGGTGGAAAGTCTGCCTGGAGATGGACAGAGTTGTGGTACTACAAAGGCCTGCAAGCAGTTAACACAGCCCCTGATATATGTGGCACTGACTCGTGAGGGGAATGTGGCCAGAACAACTATGGGATGTGCTAATTTAACACTGATCTCCACTGCAGATTTTATTTCATCTTGAACCAGAACCATCAGAAAACATCAAGAAAGTCTATGCTCATGTTATTTATGCCCTGATCAGAAGCAGGAAGCACTACAAACTTTATCAAGTGTACAGTCCAGTTTCCTAACCAAATTGATTCATAAAAGTTTAGATAAGCTTCAGATATTTTTGGATGTTTATGTAAATCAAAACAAACCTCTGAGCCATTTGAAATTCTCCCAATGCTATTTCTGGATACATTTCTTTACAAGGACACAGATATTGTATCCTTTATTCATGTCTCCCTATCCCATCATTAAAAATGACTCATTTTGAATTTTTTTTTTGAAAATACCAGTTCAGCTACACCTTCCTCTTTCTCTTCTTTTGACTTTATTTTTAGTCTTTCCAGGAAATCATTCTGAAAACAAGAAATATTGTATATCCCTCTACAACAGCTTTCATTCTACCATTGGCACAGAATATCTAGCTGTTTACAGTAGAAACTCTTGCATATAGCTAGCAATTTAACAGACTGTATCTCTGTCCTTTGCGGGGAGGGCTAGTGTTTCAATTCTCAGTATTTGGTAGGTTCACAAATTATTATTCTTATTCTTCTATTCTGAAAAGTGTTATAGAAGCTTCTTTGTGCAAACTAAAGGTCATAATGTCCCTGGCCGAAAGAGCATACTGTCTAAATCACAACAAAACACTGTGTTGGAAATGAAAATGGAGAGAGAGGGTCATAATGGACTGGTAGATTGCATTACAAGGAATGGCATGTCTACAGCATAGACATGATTTTAGATGGAACTGGTAGAAAATTTGCTAACTCAATATTTTTCCACCAGAAAATAGTATTTTGTGAAATTGAAATGTTCTTGTTCTGATTCAAACCAAAACCATATTTTGAAATCATGCAATTTCCAATTAAAAGAAATTCTGGTTCTCGCACATCTCTAGTTCTCACATTTTCTTTAGATGTGTTAAAAATATTTAAACCACCCAATGTATTATTGGGGGCGGGGGGAGGGAATTGTGTTGGTGGACTCACTTCTTGTGGGGGTTATGGCTAGAATTTGAATGGTAGCCATGTAGTGGCCTGGAGATCAAATTCAGAGAGGGCATTTCATACACAGTGAATATTGGCCAAGTGTATCCAACCCCAGAGAGGATAAAAAGGTACCATAATATGGCAAAATCAAATGTAGTAAGGGGGCAAAATGTTTGCCCTGTCTCTGGAAAGCATCTTCAATCACAAAAACAATTCAGTATGTGTTTAGGTCCCATTGAAGTGAATGGGACTTAAACAAAGGTTTAAAATTAAAAACATGTTTAACTTTGGTCCAGAATTAGGGTCTTAGTGTTCTGGGTGATTTTTTGCTACAGCTTTATTTTTCAGAGCATTCAGATCATTTTTATGTCCTGTAAACATTATCTGCTTCTAAACATAGATTGGAGGTGCTGGAGTATTTTATTTTCAATCCCTTGAGTCAAAATGTCTTGCAATTAATAGGTGTTTATTCCCTTTAAAGAAAAAATCTAACTTTCCCTTATCTTTTTCCAAAAACAGACAACAAAAATGTAGTTCAGCCTTTTTATTTTCCTGCCCTCTATATCCGAGCGTACATAGTGTGACCCAAAGTGAAATACTGCCAAAGGAAAGGGTGAAAACAATGGACTGTTGTGAAAATGGTCTTTTCATTGGTTAGATTAGATAGGGAAAATGCTCATCACAGAAAGATTCAGGTTAAGAATCCACTCTGCAGATCATCTTTCTGCAGCTGATTATGAAATACAGAATAACAAGAGAACAGACCAGACTGTGAGTCAATGATGCAGTGCTATGTTCATGTTTCACTGCATCTCCAATGGGGAGTTTATATCTCTGATAAAGACTCATGGACTGACATTGGAGACAATATTCACATCATGAATCTCTGTGAGATGATGCCTCTGAGTTTCTTACCTTTAAGGCCTGATCTTGGGAGGTGGTAAGCACCCTCATCTTCTGTGATTTCAATGGGAGTTGTGGATGCACAGTATCTCACAGGAGTCTGTAATCATCATTGCCTCCGAAATCAATATATTGATAAGTGCAGTAAAATAGTACAGCGTCACCAAGCCTGGTTTATTTTTTCGTAGAAATCTAGATAAAGACTTTTGGAGTTTATTTTCTTGTGATCCCACCCCGTGGCCCTTGCATGAAATATAGAAAAACAAAATGATGCAATACCAATGTTTTTCATTGAACATGTGCATTTTCATATCTTTTTGTGTGACAACCATCTCAGAAATAGGTTCATTTTTGTTTAAATATAGGCCCATTACAACAGGAAAAGAGCATGATTCTGACAAATACTTTAGTAAAAAAAATTAATAGTAAAATTTGGACTCATATTTTAGTTCAAAATGAAAAAAATCAAGTAATTTTACATTTTAGTATGAATATTGTTCATGCCTCTATCTATGCTGTTAACAATTTACACAGTTAAGTATCAAAAGGTCTATAGCTTACAGAATGATTGAAGTACAAGCAACAAATTCCTCCTTCACTAATGCTTAATCACTAACAAACATCAGAACTGGATGTGTCACTTTCTTCTCAGGAACATGTGTCAAGATTACTGTCTAATTTTTTTTTTAATACCACAATGATTTTTTTTTCCTCTTGGCAGATCAGATAGGATCCATTAATATGCATTTTCACGCATTAATATGTTAATATTCTAAGGGTAAATGTAGATAAGGAAGGATCTGGGGTGAAAAAACGTCCTCCAGCCATTCAGACTTTCAGCAATGATCTGTTTTATTTTCCTTTTCCAAACACATTTCTAAGATTTTGTCTTCCTAAAATAGCATAAAATAACCCCTGAAGAAAAGCAGAATATAAAGGCATGAAAAAAATGAAGAAAAAACACATGCATACAAATCAGTTCAAGTACCAGCCAAATATTAGAGCTGTCACAAGCTTCCTTTCAGATGTTTGATCAAGCCAAGGCGTCATTGCTCCGCTAATGCTTCTTTGCTTTTATTTATTTATTTTTAAAGAAGATTTTCATCTTCCAAGCCCTCTTTTGAACTGTTACATGTTAAGGCTCCAATCCTGCAATGAGCTCCATTTAGTGACCAGGTGTTTGCCTATGTGTAGCTCATTGCAGGAGTGGTCTTGAAAGTTTTCTCCTGAATCTCAAAAACTGAAAATTAAGTATGATTCTGAACAAAGTCGAGTTCAGACAAAATAGGATACTTCTAAATTCAGACTAAATAGGATAGCATTGTGCTTGGCACAAAACCACCCAAGAGGTGGGAATGAAGTTAAAAAAAAAAAAAAGAAACAACAGACAGCAGGAGTTAAATTCTTTGCTGGCAAAATTCTATGGAAGGCAATGGAGTTACAACAGTAGAGAATTTGACTCCTGATTTTTAGCTCTTCCCTCTAGAGGCAACAAAGGGCAAGTATGAACTCTTTTTCCTAACTACATTTGTAGTCATTGTGAAAGTGAAAAGCTTCTTCAAGCAGAAGCACAAGGCTGGCATGGTGGAGAATAAGGACAGTTTAATTTCCTTCTCACATCTCTGTCAATATGCTTAAAACTTGATCAACAGAATCTCTGCCTTCTGGTCCTGGACCTCACATTGGGGTATATAGATCCCAAAACAAGATATCCAGGAAAGTGTTAATAGATGGACCAATTATCCTTCCAGCTGCCATTAAGGGGGTCAATTAGCTATAGCTGGTATAAAGGCTGCAGCTCAGACATAGGCTGCTTTTAGAGAGGCTGAGAGTAAGGTGGGAAGAAGCCACATGGGGGATACAGAACTCTAGGGCAGGAATAGTGGAGTTTGTGGCCCTCTGAGAGATGTGGACAAAAAGGGAAAAGGTAGGAGAAGGCAGGGAAGCAATGAGGGATTATAAGGAATGGTCATTAGCTGAGTAATTTAGGGTCCCTGGGCTGGAATCCACAAGAGAGAGTTGGGTTTGGTTCTCCTCCCCCAGCAAAAAAGGGAAAGATGGGCCTTAGGACTAAAAGAGGCAGATACTGATGAATCCCTTGTGGAAACTGAAGGCCTAACATAAAGACCATTAGACTTTGGGGTTTTGTGTCTGGACTCTTCTGTTACCCTGGAAGAAGACAGAATTGGAAAGTATATGCCCAGAGGACCAGGCCACAGAAGGCATAGACTGCTACAGTACCAGAATGACATGATGGGAGCACTGGAACAGAACTTTTGCTACTCTGTGTCCTGGCATGAGGGGGTGGGGCTCTGGCAGTGAGTTTGCCCTATGACAGGCCTCTTTGGGGCATAGACTGAAAATTATGCCAAACTGTAGTGGGGATCATTGGGCTTATGAGCAGTCGTTCCCTCCATTCACAGATATCCCAAGGTAGTGACTGTCTCTTAATATCTGCCTGTATATCATCTCTCACAATAGATCCTCTGGGCACCATTGCACTGTAAATGTTAAATAATACTAAATTTCTCCCTATCCACGTGCAAGTGAAAGATCAGCAGGTTCTACACCCTTCTGCCCAAGGACTTGCAGAGGGGTTTTATGTTGGTCCAGAGAGCCCAGGATGGGGTGGGATGGAGGGGAAAGGTGATACTACAAGAAGTAGAGGGGGTGAAGGCCAGGGAAAGTTCACTGCTCTTTCTTGAGAGAAGCCTGTGCCTCCTGGGGAATCTTCCAAAAAGTTAATGCAGGCTGAGGCTTTGTTAGCTTCTGTTTGAGGTAACTTCTGTGCTTTGGAACCATCCCTTAAAGATGGCTCAGTAGTAGGGGCAGAGGCAGCTGTAGGCAGGAAGTATGTCGTCGTTTTTGTTGAACTGCTTGAGCACAGAGTTCCAAGTCTGTGTGGATGGTAGTGCCTTGCCTCTGAGATCCATGTAGGTTGCTGGTCACATCTTTCCCATTTTGTGGAGCAGGGTCAACGTGCCCACCTCAATGGAAGTGTGCGGGGAAACCTCAGTGAGGAGAACCTAGCAGAATATTCCTTCCCCCAGGGACTGTCTATTTTGGTGGTTTTGGGATACACACAAATCTGGAGTATGATGAAACCACCAGATGCATTTTCACTGTGACCTAAGCAAGCTAGGATTTGAACCCAAGTCTCCAGAGGTAAAAGGCTACTAAACTAATCTGCCATGTCACTCAGTCACACTTCTTACAATGTTTCATTTTTGTAATACTATTTTATTGCCAGCTTTTAAAAAACAGACATATATAGTTACACAACTTTAAAACTAAACACCTGATACATAATCCTCCAGAGAGAGAATAGAAAGGGAATAACTATATCCATTTTAGCACAGTCAAAACATTTCCTTGAACAGTTTTTTTCCACTTGTCACCTGCTGTCAGCAATCATGTTTGAATATGGATAATAAGACTAAAACAGAAGGCAAAAAAGGAAAGAGGAACAAAATAAAGACACTTCTGAAAAAAGAATCTAAACCCTTTTCAAGAGACTTCCATGAACTCCACAAAGTCCACTTGTTCTTTCAAAAGGCCATTACTTGGTGTTTTTGCTTAAGAACATACATAAGAACGGCCGTACTGGGTCAGACCAAAGGTCCATCTAGCCCAGTATCCTGTCTACCGACAGTGGCCAATGCCAGGTGTCCCAGAGGGAGTTAACCTAACAGGATGATCAAGTGATCTCTCTCCTGCCATCCATCTCCACCCTCTGACAAACAGAGTCTAGGGACACCATTCCTTACCCATCCTGGCTAATAGCCATTAATGCACTTAACCTCCATGAATTTATCCAGTTCTCTTTTAATCTTAGTAGAAAAGGTGACCATATCGCCTCATTTTACCTGAATATGATAAAAGAAGCCTCTGCCATAACCCCATCCCCTTCTCCCATGGTGGGAATTGTATCACATTGTGTACAATGGAATGTCCATTACCTATTCTTCATGATTCAATATGTGACACTTCCCCTTTCCTGCAAGTTAACACGTTGCTGCGTGCTCGGTGTGGTATTCTGCAACCCAGAGGGTAAGAACATTAATGATGGGCAAGCCTCAAAGTTGTGAAGTTTTGATTAAGTCCCAAGACATTCAGGGATCTGGTCCTCAGCTTATGTAATTTGGCTACTTATTTAGGTGCCTAACAATGGGTTTAAGTGTCTAAATTTACACACACAAGTTTGAAATTTTCATTTATTTTCCTTTATGTAATATCATCTAAGCAGGGCTGAGCATAAATGAATGGAATAAAACTTTGTGGTGAATGGTGCTTGAGTTTACTTTGACTAGAGAACATAGATGTATACTGGGGGCCAGACTGTGATACCATTAACCATGCTGACTTGCTGAGTAGTACCTTCTTCTGTGTAAAGTCCTCTCTGAGGGCCGGAAAGTCTGCTCTTGGAGGAAGGTGCTAGAAATCTGGCCCAGGAACATGTCTGAGTAGCTAACAGTCCAGGAAATTTTGTAATGAACTTATAAGTAATGAGACTCTAGGTTTAAAATAATATGAGATTCCAGCAGCCTTTGTATTATTTAATTAGGCTGTATGCAATATAGGGTATGGCAATCCATTTGATGACCTTTCATTTTAAATGGCCATTAATTAATGCATAATTAATCCCAGCATTAGTCAGCAGCACCACATATGTTTTACGTGAAAACAGCATTAATTGATTATTGCTCCATGTTAGACTTGATTGTTGATTAAATACCTACAGTACCTGGAAGGTTTCCAGACTATCTTAATGATATGTTTGTTAATACAATAAAGATTTGTTTAATGCTACAATTTACTTACTTTTTATGTCTGAATATTCAAGTAAACCTGTCTTATAAGGCCAGGATCTGATTTCTGATAGAAGCTTAGATTTTGTTATGGAAGAAAGACACTTGACCATAAACACTGGTTTGATACCATCGGGCCTGATCCAAAGACCAGTGTACTCAGTCAGAGTCTTTTCAATGACACAAGTGGACTTTGGATCACACCCCTAGGGAGCAAGGTTAAACATCTTACAGCACAGAGACAGAAATACTGGAGTTAGACTGATCCTTTTATGTGTGCACAAGAAAGGGAATCATGCTAAGAGATTTTCCCCTATTGCTTGAGCTGCACAAGCATCAGACACATTTGTGTTCCTTGTGCTTTGAGGAATGCGGGAATTGCTCCTCTGTGTGCCCTGAAGGGCACCCCCCCCCCCAAACAGACACTGCCCTGTTACACAAGCTCATGGAGTGTGGAGAGCAAGGCAGACTAACCAACTACCACTCATTGCCAAAGTGCACTGGAAAGATCAGGCAGGACTGTGCTCCCTTGAGCCAGTCCTTCACAAGCTCTGCTGAGATGGTGTAGGACACCCAACATGTGCTAGTGCCCTAAAAGGGTGGATCCTACTTCCGTTGAAGTCAGTGGAAAGATATCCATGGACTTCAATTGGAGTTAGATCAGGGCCTAATGGAACAATTTTATTATTTAGTGGTGGCTATTTATATCACCATAGCCAAGTCATAGACCATGACCCCATTATGCGAAGCACTGTACAAGCAAAAACTAAGAGTCCCTGTACATTTTGGTGCTCAGAATGGTATATGTGACAGGTTGGATCCCTTGGGAAGCCCCCTGATGTGCTGAGATACCAATGAGTCTACCTGTTCTGCCAGCATGGGCCCCCTTTAACCTGTCTTGCTGAGCCAGACTCTTAAGACCTCCTCTAACACACACACAGGCAGGTCCACATCCAGCTGCAGATCAGTTCTGGGAAGACTCAGCTTAAGAGACTTGCTCCAGCACTCAAATGTCCACCTCCCTTGGAGTGCAAACCCAAAGATATATTATGAAATCCCCCCCACCCCCCAATGTGGAGAGAGGTGTGCACACTTCTTCCCCCCCACACACACACCTTAGAAATTACAGAAACTGGGTTTAATAAACAAAACCAATTTTATTAACTATAAAAGGCAGATTAAGTGGTAAAAGGGGTAACAAACAGAACAAAGCAGATTACTAAGCAAATAAAATCAAACACGCAAACTAAGCTGGTTTTACTAAAGAAACGGGTTACGAATAGTATTTCTCACTCTAGATACTGTTGCAGGCAGTTTTCAAAGCTTCTGTGGAATGGAAAGTCCATAGGAAGGCCAAGCTTTTCACAGTTCATTGTCCTTGTGTCTGGCTTTTCAATTGTTGTACCTGAAGTGTTAGCAATGGGCATCACCCAAAGTAGCGTGGTTGAAATACAGATACATAGTCAATTTCAGATAAAGAAATGATACAGTCATATACACTGGATAATCGCATTCAGTAAATCATAACCTTTCCAATGATATCTCACATGAGCCATCTTGCATAAAGTATATCATCTCAGTTATGTCATATTCATATCATAAGCATATTTTCATAAAGAATATGGAATGCAATGTCACAGTATATATTGATGATGATAGCTGTAGCTTGAATTTCAATTAGAACTACCTGGTAAAACTCCTATTTTACTGCAAAAAAACGTTCACAGTAAAACTGAAAGTTACATTGGTAATGGTTGTCAGTTTATTCTGTAGGATTTAAGTTTACTCAGAATCCCTGAATTTCATGAAATCACCAGTAATCTCTGTTTTTGTCTTTTCAATCTCCTTCTCACCAGAGACAAAAAATATGCAAAACTAGATACTGAAAGTGTGAGTGTTTCCAAGGCTTTATATATATATATATATATAAAGAAAGAAAGAAAGAAAGAAAAAGGCTAAAGAGCATGCGCCTTCCACTTTACACACACATCCTTTAACACAGTTTTTGTGCTAGTAGAAGGTCAATTTTTTTTTCTCTCTGAGCACATTTCAGCTATTATGATGGACAAATATTCACAAAGCATAGTAACTAGTTTTGCTGGAAACTCTGGATGCAAGGAGTTATATTATGGGATGAATTTGGCATGGTAACTTAAAATGGATTTAAAAGTGGCACATCCTGATTGTGTTTTTAATGAAGGAAATGACTTGACTGATTGTTTCAAAGAGAGGAAAACTCGTTAGTGAGAATCAATATATTAGTGCTTAAATCAGAGAGTTGGTGAGAAGCAGAGCAGTGACTTATGAACCACTTTGGGCTGTAATGTTTGCAAGGGTGTGCACTGAAAAGGCTAATATGAAAAGGAGGTGAAAGAAAGAGACCTATCATTTTTGCAGAAGACATATTTCTTTAGTAAAAATGATATATTTTTCTTTGTATTCATCATGAGCAAAGTCAGACAACAAAGGAGAAGTGACGGAGTGGCAGAAGGTCAGAGACACTAGAAGCAACAGAGGGAGATAGAAGAGAAAGATTGAGACTAAAGGATATCACACTCATAACAGCAATCTCTCTCTATGCTCCAATTTGGCAATTTGGAGTTGGAGTGTAATAGTGAGGTGAGTGAAGTTGCAAGAGCAGAAACAGGGACTGAGACTTGCAATAGCAGTCTTAAATAGAAAGGAGCCAGAAGCCACACAGATCAAATAAGGATGTTTACTGGGTGCTTAAGAACTGAGGGGAGGATTTGTGTTGAATTAAAAATATCATCTTCTTCCTCCATCCAGGACTGAGTATGTCATGTTTCTTTAGCCCTGCACACTCAGCCTGGGATCTCAAAGTCAAATGATATCTTGCGTTATTTAAGTTATAGAACTGGATTCACCAGGTCTGGCTGAAAATAATCCACTGAAACTGTTTTAATGGAAAATTGGATGCTTGACAAGACTTATTTTTTTTTTACCAGAAGTATCTGTTTTCCTCAGAAAATTTCAACTTTTTTTCAGAGTTGGGTAGGGTTTTTTTGGACAAATTGAAATATTTCAGTTCAGAGGTGCTGTCATAGTGCCTTATGAGAGTTGTAGTTCAGGTATCTCATGCCCTCATTTCTGTCTATGGACTGGGCTCCCCAGCTAAACTGCATCTTCCAGGCTACACTGTAGCCAAAGACTCCCATGACTCATCGCTGTCACTCACTGCAAAGGCAGACACGGTGCCTCAGAGGAGATGTAGTCTGGCTAGGGAGTCCAATCCGTAGAGGAAAATGAGGCATCTAATGGCAACTTCCAGGAGGTACCACTGGAATACAATGAATCAAATATTTTTGGACTTTGAGTTTTCACAAAAATATTACTTCTGGCTCATTTTCTATCAAAAATCCCATTTTTCCAGATAGCTCTAATTAATTATTCTGTTAAAGATACATGAGCCATATTAGACTAAAACTCCCTTGATAGCCATTGCAGTGAAAAGTAGAATAAAAAAAAATCTATTGAACACACAAGAAACTAGGATTTGTATTTGAACACATGCATTTGGAAAACATTTTTTTTTACTAATTATGCTGGAATCCAAGCAGACTGCACCATTGTGGTCACAAACCCATCTTCTGTATCAATATCTAAAACACACTCTAACAGGATGGGAATGTCACTATAGTTTGACTTGTTGGGAGAGACTGATTCAAGACTAATAGGTCTTTCCATCTCTAACTTTTATGACCCTATTTCTAGAGTGATTTTTTATTTAATAATAGGCACATTAAAATGAATGAGGTACCTGGGCTCTCAATGAACCTGTACTGACCCAAATTAATAAGTCCTTGAGCTCCTTGGCTGAAAGGTACTACAGTTACAAAGTATTAAGACTGTGACTATTATTTATATAGCCCTTTGACAGAATTCTGCAAATACCTAAGTGGCAAAGCTACTAATGACTTTATCTTCCTCTGAGGCTCTGAGCTCCCATTTAAGATAAAGCCTAAACATGGTCTGACTCCTATTGTCTATATCAGGAGAGGAATCAAATGGTATTTAAAGAATATTTATGGACTTTGACATCATCTTCAATAGTAACAAGGAGTCTGGTGGCACCTTAAAGACTAACAGATTTATTTGGGCATAAGCTTTCGTGAGTAAAAACCTCACTCTATGCATCCGAAGAAGTGAGGTTTTTACTCACGAAAGCTTATGCCCAAATAAATCTGTTAGTCTTTAAGGTGCCACCAGACTCCTTGTTGTTTTTGTAGATACAGACTAACACGGCTACCCCCTGATACTTGACATCTTCAATAGTGTTGCCAGGGTGACAATGAGCAAGGAGACTGGCCTAATAATAAAATAGATTCAGATGTGGTTGTGAAATAATGACATGTCCCAAGGAAATGAGAAGGGAGCCCGAGGGGGATCCATTGGCCTAACCATTTAAAAATCAGTCTTTAAAATAAAAATGTGATTTGTTTTTTCAAATGTTTTAAACAGTTATGATGAACTCAATTAAGGGGGATATGCAGGTGGATATAATTACACAATTTACTCTTGAAGAGCATGAAAGGCCACACACAGCAGATGAAACACCTCCTTTGCCCAATTGCCTTCTCCAAGGCTAATGGCCAGGGAGCAGATAGAGAATGGGTGGAGCCTTGATTTCATCACCTCCTCAAAGATGCACGCTACTTAATATAAGGCAATGTATGCTTAATTGTCACAAGTGGTGCCATAACATCTAAATGGGATGCAAGATTTCCTTCTATGCTCCCCTGTGATGCGGAGAGAAGAAGGGATGAGGGGTTCTGGGGGCAAATCCTTGTTCAGTCCTACCTCTAGTAAGGGTCCAACAGTGAAGAATACTGACTCTAGGAAAGAAAGAGGAATGAATGATTTAGTTAATTATACTAGTAAGCAGGATTTCTCAGTCTAGTATCCCATCTATTCCCAACGCCCTTCCTCACTCTTTTCTTGTTCTTTCCAAAACCCCATTCTGCTGCTATTAATATAGAAGGGTCAAATTCAGACCTAGTGTAAATAAGTGAAATTCAATTTAACTTACTTTCAGCTCAAGGCCTGAATATAGGACAAAGAATGCAGCAATGATCCATAAAATGAATGCAAGATACTTTAAAAAGCTGTTGGATAAATTCCTTTAAAGTTAAATGACTGTCTATAATTGTAGTGCGGTGATTCAGCATTTCTGATGTAAATAGTATTCAGCAATAAAAGTTAAGTAAGACCAAATATGAGTGGAACTTTTGAATGTTTTCTCAGAATGAGGGACTCTTAAGAGATATGACATTTAAGTAATTAGAGTTGCACTCATTTGCACTAGAGCTGAGGCTGGCAGAGAAAAAGGGGAATAAAATTCAATGTGTCAGTTTCACTTGAGCAGCAGGAAACAAGAAATGAGTTTTAGACTAAAGGCCAGATTCTGCCACCCTTACTGAAATATGAATAGTCATTATTTAATGTAACACCGACAGGCCCTGAACAGCATCCCTTGCCACTGGACTATGGGATGTTCTGATGTGTGTTTTTCTCAATTTCTCCCATTCAACCTGTTCCACCTATGTATAAATTAAATATGCATAGGGCCAGAAAGAGTGGGAGAACGACATTATAGTCCAGTGACTAGAGTAATTATCTGAGAAATGAGAAACCTGTATTCAAATCCCTTTGCCACATCAGGCACAGAGAGGAAAAAGGTCTGCCACATCCCAGGTGAATCCCCTAACTAAAGAGCTAAAGCTTATAAGCAAGGCTACCACTGCCTCCCCTCTTTTCTGTAGAGTTAGGCCTGCTCTGAGTACTCCTACCTGATTGGGCCCTACAGACAAGACAGGTGAGGTAATGCCTAGTTTCACCTAGTGTGAGGATCCCTCAGGGGCTTAGGTATGAGAGATACTACCAGACACCTAGACTACAGCAGCAGAGCACATGCCCAGAGGTGGAAACTTAGGCACCTCGGGGATTCCAACAGTGGAAGTTTAGGTGCCTCCAGGGTTGGGTGGCAGCTGAGCAGGGTTTTTGAGGCTCCTAGGTTGCCTAAGTCCTTTTGTGGTTCTGGGCCTTCCTGATCTTGGGTTACAGATTATTAAAACACCAGTCAAATGCCAAAAGGCTATGGCCAGTGAGTGAATGGAAAAAGATCATGGTCTCAATTTTCAAACATGGATTTTGTGTGCCTTAATGCTGAACACTGATCCTCTGAAAATCAAGTGCCTTTAAGCTATCTAAAGGTGGGCACCCAAAAATCATTTATTATTTTAAAAAATGTAAGTCTATACTAGGCTTTTGCAATACAAAATAAGAAACGGGAATGGCATTTCATCACAATACTTAGCATGAAATCTATACAGGACAAGCCAGAGAACCTATAGGACATACAGAATTTACCTTCTAGTCCTCTAAAAGCTCTACTCCTTCCCCCATAGAAAAAGGACTTAAATATCTCTAAATAATGGGGATACTAGCATGAAATTATTTCTTCCATTATCTTCTACAGTTTGTCAGACTTTTTGGAAAAGACATACATGGCACTTTTCAATGCTCGAATGTTTGTTTTGTCATTTAATTTATTTATAGTAATTGGAAAATATAATTTTCATATTTGGATTCCAATCATACCTGCCCTGCATAATAAAAACTGAACATTCATTTCACAAAATAAATCAAACTCCAATTGGAGGCATGTTTTTATACATGACTGAATTCTCAGCATTTCCACTCCTTTAAATGTTTTTTTAAAAAATCAGTCTCTCGCTTTGGGAATTTGTTCTTAGTTACAACAGCTTCCTGGAAGGAGGGACAGCATGTTCCTTTAAATACAGTATTACTGTATTTGTACAGTGTTACAGTGTTGTGTCACACACAATTAAGTGTGAAACAATTGCTCCAGTGTATGCAAACCAAAAAGTAATGTGTCTATGCCATAATGTGCATTATTGTTAGCATTCTTGCCCACAATATCAAACAGCTACCTTAAAAAAAAATCCATTGACTAAGTTCAAGAGCTGGTTTTGTTTGGTGGACTTCAGTAAAATTAAACAAACAACACACAAGCAGGGAATTCACAGAATCATGCAGTTCTAGTTAAAGGACTTATTTCAGAGTAGCAGCCGTGTTAGTCTGTATCCGCAAAAAGAACAGGAGTACTATTTGTTAGTCTCTAAGGTGCCACAAGTACTCCTGTTCTTTTTAAAGGACTTAGTGTGATTACGCAAAGCAGCTTGGCTGACAGGGCCTTCTGCAAGGACTCCTTTATAACCGGGAGGATCAATTGTGTTCCATGAACCTTGAAGTTGGAAGCCTCTGAATAGTTCTTGACAACAGAGATTGTAATGGCTCTGTAGGACGTGTCAGAGTTTGTGTCAAGAACCAAGCTACTACAGAGTGCTCAAACGGTCTTGGTTGGCAACATTGACCATAATATGAAAGTTTATCTATCTGGATATGCATGCTAAACCATAAGATCTTCAAGGGAGCTGTTATGGTATATCATGTTATTAATTGTTATTTATTCTATACCTCTTGTTTGTTTAGCCCTGACAGTGTGTGCTTTGCTCTGTCCAAGACACAGAAGTCAGCACAGGTCCTGCCCCAATATGCTTAGAATGAGTATGATTCTGCTCCATGCTAAGTGCTGCTAATACCCAGTGAAGTGATTGGGAGTTGTGATTGTCCAGAATCTCAAATGATTGGGATCTAAAACATGATTTTAACAAAGAGGAATGTGACACTGGTGTGGAAGCAGAGAAAGAACTGACAGGAAGGGGATGCAATGCATGACAGTTTGTTCGCAAGAGTCAGGCTAACTGTAACCCTAATAACGCGAGATTTGTAGAAGCGAGGAATGTGTGAGGCGAGTGGGAAAGAACTGTGTGAGAAGTTGTTGCGACCTTGTGTAGATAATGTGTAGATAATATGGAATGAGCAAAACAAGATATCAGAATGACCTATGTATAAACAAAATGCAGCTGTTGCTCATTATTGTCTGTAACAAAAGGTACAAATGCTTGCTGTAATTGTTTACCTGTTGAGAGACCTGTTTAGCTCTCTCCCTCTATGCAATTGATAGAGAGAAAATAAACTATCTGACTTACTGTACCCAAACAAAAAAACGAGAACTCTGTTATTCTCTGACACTGGGAAAAGGTAGAGAACACAAGAAAGTTAACTATTGATACAACAACAGAAGATTAAGAAGATGGCAGACTAGCACAATGGGAATCATTAACCATGGTGTTCAGAAACTGTAATAGTAACATATATTCAAAATGTTGCCTAAATTTTGCACTTTATCCTAAGCATATCACAAGCTTGTACTGAGCAATATGGAAGTTTGTGAGTCTCTGAGTTTGAATCAAAGCTGGGTACTTTAAAGGCTCTTTACCCTGCATTTTGTCCATCACTGGGCATTAAGCCAGTTTAGGTGGCCATAAACTTTTACTTATATTACATGTGCATGTAATATAAGTAAAAGCTTTTATGGCCTACCAGGTCAATAAGAAAATCATTTAGGCTGACATTACACCTCTAAAAGCCTGATCCAAAGCCCATTGAAATCAATGGAAAGCTTGCTCTTGACTTCAGTGGGCTATGGATCATGTCCTAAGTCATCCAATTCCATTATATCCAATTAGGTGAATGCATCGTATTCCATACCGTATGTGCTATATTTGGTGCCAGTGGGGTGGTTACAGGTGAAATATCAGCAATATTCATCTGTGTCACAGTTTTGATATTAAATAAATTTAGCTGTATGTGTTAAACTACAATCTATAGATATATTTTAAAAAGATAATGAATGGAACAGGAAGGAAAATCTTGTAGAAGGTAGAAGCACAATGTTGAGCTGTGTGTATTTGTCAAGAGGTGCAATGCTGAAGAATCCTCCTCTCTTTACAGGTAATTCTGAGTCCACAGTGGCAGTGTTCATATTGGATACTATTCTTCCATGGCTGAATAAGGAATGTGGTAAATATCTGGTTTCATTAGTTAGTCATTCAGCTCTGCAATTTGACTTTACGAATACATTCATATTTCAGTGGATATATAAACACGCTGCAGGAAAAATGAGTTTTGAGCAGAATCTATTTAGCTATACTACTAAAACCATTCTAAAAATACACAAACCAAACCCAGACTTCTGGATATTTCTGTCCCTGATGGACACAATAAAACTCATGCACAAGTAAAAGTAAAAGTAACTTAATGACTATTAAAGGAATCTTTTCTCCCATTTTATTTTTCTGCTTATTGTAACATCATTGTCATTTTCACAGTACCTGGGCATTTTGCTGCCACCCCACTCAAGACAATGGAATTTTTGCAGTGTGATTGTAGCCATGTTTATTTCAGGATATGAGCAGAGACAAGGCGGGTGAGGCAATATCTTTTGATTGGAATAACTTCTGTTGGTGAGAGACAAACTTTTGAGCTACACAGAGCTCTTTTTCAGGCCTGGGAAAGGTAATCAGAGTGTCACAGCTAATATATAAGGTGCAACAGATTAAGCAGAAGGCCCGTTATCACATGTTGCAAGAGACCAATCAATAGGAAGTGGACAATTTAACACCTCTCCCATCATAGGAGAAAGGAGGGTTAATAGGTTACAATTGTTGTATGGAGACCTAAAAGCATTGTCTCTATTCTGTCCATTTTTACTGTCTAGCAAAGTTATGAATTTAAGCTTGCAGGCTCATCTTCAGCATAGCTGCCAGTCTCAAATATCTACAAGACAATGGACACTCCAAACATATAGCCAAACTCAACCATTTCATCCTCATCCATGTCAAATTTACATTCAACCACAAACACTTTGCTCAAACCATAGGAATAGCCCTGGGTACTAGGATGGCTCCCCAATCTCTTCACAGGCCACCTCAAGGAAGAATTTCTGGAAAAATGCCCCACTAAACCAATGATATCATCAATAATATTTTCATCCTCTGTACAGATGACCTAAACTCCCTCAGAGATTTCCACCACAAATTCAACAACCACCACCCATCCATAAAACTCTCTCTAGAACACTCCCATACCAGCACCAACTCCCTGGACACCTCAATCTTCTTCAACAATGGAATTCTACAGACAACTATATACAAGAAATGCGTAAATCACTACACTTACCTTCACAGATCCAGTAACCACCACAGACACACCACACAATCTGTTATCTACAGTCAGACCCTCAGATATCACAAAATATGCTTCAAGGAGAAAGTCCGGCATACCTGCCTTAACACAGTTAAAACCATCTTCACCATCCAAGGACACTCCACCAGAGAAGCAGATCGCATCACGGAATGGGCCACCCAAATACCCTGAGAGAACCTGCTTCAATATGGGCAAAAACTCCACCGACTCTACACCCCTAATTGTTACCTATTACCTCACACTGGAACCCATATAGACCTGCCTACAGCCATGCCAACTCTTGTGAATTTAGGTGATGGAGGTTTAGAGATTGAACTGTGAGGGGGCTGAATTGAGGGGGATTGGATAGGGACAGAAGTGATGGGGGATTGGAATACAAGATTAATTGCTGGGCAGGAGACAGTCAGATGTGGGGGTGAGAGTTCCTGCAGCAGAGTCCAAAATCATCCTTATCCAGTACATGTGGAAGAGTGGGCAACACTAATTGTCACATGTACACACCCTGGGGATGGCCAGGGGGAGTTCAAAAGTCAAGAGACTGACCTAAAAACACAATATAATCTTTTTTAAAAAGTCTCATGATTTTGGGGAATCTGACTCATGATTTATGATCTCTTGGCATTGGCAATACTGCCCATAGAGTGTATCATGGGTATCATCAAATAATTACAACCAATACTTGATAGGGACCACATCCTGAAAGAATTCTTTCCCAATTTCCAGCCTTCAAACAACTGCCCAACCTCTCCACACTCATCATCAGAAGCAAGCTCTCCACAGACCAGAACACACCAACTCATAATAGCATCAGACCCTGCTATTACAACAGATGCAAAATTTGCAGACATATCGCCACTGCTACAATGATCAACACACCTTTCAAGATTCATGGATCTTACACATGGTTATCACAACATGTGGTGTTCCTCATCCAGTGAATCAAATGCCCTAACAATTGTATGGGTGACACTAGACAATTACTACACTCTCGAATGAACTCACACAGAAAAATAAGACAAAAACAAATCACCCGTGTTTTATGAACACTTTTCAGAAAACAATCACTCCATATCTGGCTTCTCAGTCCTCATCCTCAAGAGAAACCTTCAAAAGATAAGGCTGTGAACTTAAATTCATAACATTGCTAGACACTAAGCCTATGTAGACACTACCTCTTACTGTGGTACAGTTTACATCGCTCAGGGCTGTGAATAAGCCACCCCCTGAGCGATATAAGTTACACTGACCTTAAGCACCAGTGTGGACAGCAGTGTGTTGGCAGGAGAGCTTCTCCCGTCGACATAGCTAGTGCTGCTCATGGGGGATGGAGTAATTAAATCAATGGGAGAGCTCTTTCCCGTACGCTTAGAGCAGGGAGAGTCAATTATTTTTTGTCAAGGTCCAAATTTCTTGGTCAAGGTATAGTCAAGGTCCAGACTCCAGAGAAAATAAATAAAAAAGATTTTGGAGTCCGTTCAAAAGCAGCTGGTAGTCTGGATTTGGCCCGCGGTCCGCCTATTGACTACCCCTGGCCTAGAGTGTCTGCACTAGCAGCACAGCTGCATTGGTGTAGCCATAGCCTAAAAATCATGGACTCAGTAGAGACACCAGTTTTATGTCTCATTACAACAGTCTGCAACCCACTCCTTCATCTTATGACTGTAGAGATGGCATAAGAGTGAGAAAAGTATGCTATTCTATACAGCTTTTCTACTCTTCACTTTGATTTGATTCAGATGTGTGTTTCCTTATGGACCACTCGATGGCTTTATGATAATTTAGACATTGGGCCAAGTTGGATCGCACCAGCGTAAATCCAAAGTAACTCCACTGAAATAAATGGGACTACATTGGTGTCCAGCTTGTATAAGTGAGAATCATGCCCACTGCACATTCTTGTGTGTAACTGAAGTTTGCCTGTTTGCCAAATTCTTTGCCAATTTTCTAGGCAATTTATAGTGCTGCTGGGCATGGTGGGTTTTTTTTTTTACTTCTTGACCTTAAATGTAGCAGAACTGGACAGGAGAAGAGAAAATGCAAATTTTTTCAGATTTATCACTAGGAAACAAATAGTTAATACATCCAGATTCAAAGTCCAGCTTAGTTCATATCATATTAATGCAGCAGAAGGCATTAAAATGTCAACATTTGCAAGACGCTATTACAGAGTTACAAATGACCACAGATATCTCCTATTTCTAAGTATAGAGGGAAACAGAGGAATTCTGATACCTTTGGACTAAATTGATGGCAAATGTTGACTTTTAATGGGAACCCACAGATGAAACTTCAGATAGAGTCTGGTTTTGTTAAAAAAAAAAATCTACAGTGACCTTTCCCCTTCTACAGTAAGAGAAGCGAGTGCAATGTCTACATTTCATATCATAACACTTCATTGTGGCAAGGTGGAAACTTTTGGTGAGAATGCCACTATTTTTTTTTTAAGCTGGGATATTTTCTTAGGAGTATCAAGAAATATTCTAACAGAATAATGTAGGAATTCCCATGAGGGGTGGAGCCTTTATGGCTTCCTTTCACATATGCCATAAAGCATCAAGAGTGGGGCACAGAATCTGTTCCATGGTATTTGCTGTATTTGTTTACATTAGATATTTGGGAAGGATAAGTGCTCATTCCCTCCCCCTCTAACTATAACTCTCTTCTGAGAGAGTAAATTTTTAGCCCAAATTACATCTTTTAATCTAAATTATCCATAGGATGTTTTTTTTTTTCTGGAAACTGATTTTTTTATGTTACAGTATAAAGTTTTGCATTAGGTACAATGTTACATGAGCTCAGATATGGACAGAAAGTGATTAATTACTTGGTACTTTACGCAGAGAAAAGTTTTGATAAACTTGTGACAGGGAAACTGATAGTTGCAGGCTGGAAGGATGAACCTTTCCTGAACTTACTTGCAGCTGTTTCACAGCAATGACCTCTCCTAGTTCTTAATTTGGTTAAAACAGGCTCTTTGCATCTCTTTCAGCAGCACATGACATGGTTCATATTGCACCATACCCAATATCATACAGCTAGATACAATGCAAATTTTCCCCTCTGCAAGTAGTAACAAGCCATCAATGCATTTCTGGTCTCACTGAAGTCAATAGGAGCTTTTCCATTTACTTCAATGGAGGCAGAATTGGATCCAGCACATCCGAACATCATTTTATGGCTATTACGTGGATCTCTACAGGACTCTCCATTTAATGTACCTAGTCTTGTTTTCTGGTTATGAAATGCATATTTTACTGCAGTCCTCCCTCTCCCCCGTCCCTCTCTCTCACACACAAATTTACATAAATCCTTTTTTAAACCAGTTTATTTGTATACTTACATAGTTCCCATCACAGCAATATCTGAACACTTAAAAATATTAATTGATTTATCCTCCCCAAAGAATAGGCAAGGTCAGGATGCACTATCCCCTTTTTACAAAGCAGGGAACTGAGGTTGACAGAACAAGTGATATGCTCAGCGTCATTCAGAAGGTCTGTAAAGAAGTGCTAAAGATGACTTAACTCAAGAATTCTGGAGAGGATTAAAAACTAACCCTTCCCTCCTCTTTAACCTGTCCACACAAAGGACACAAGGGACAGTCAGTAACATCACTGGCAGGTAGATTTAAAACCCATATTGGAATTGTGCTCCCCCATCTCCACATGCATATATTCCTCTTCCTGATCAGAGGCGAGGCTAAGCCACATCTTTGGGACCATCCCCCACTTCTGCTGGACCCTGTGGAGGGATTGCAATGGGTGTGGAGAGCCATGTGACAGAGAAGGTTTGGCCAGTGGGAAATGATGGACCAGTGTTGTGTATTGTGTTCCCCCTATGGTCTATCAGAGCTCTTCTAGGAAAGATAATAGAACCAGTTCCATAGATCAGTGGTTCTCAACCAGAGGTACGCAGAGGTCTTCCAGGGGGTACATCAACTCATCTAGATATTTGCCTAGTTTTACAACAGGGTACATACAAAGCACTAGCAAAGTTTGTACAAACTACAATTTCATGCAATCACTTGTTTCTACTGCTCTATATAGTATACACTGAAATTTAAGTACAATATTTATATTCCAATTGATTTATTTTATAATTATATGGTAAAAATGAGAAAGTAAGCAATTTTTCAGTAATAGTGTGCTGCGACACTTGCATTTTTATGTCTGATTTTGTAAGCAAGTAGCTTTTAAGTGAGGTGTAATTTGGGGGTAGGCAAGACATGTCAGACTCCTGAAAGGGGTACAGTAGTCTGGAAAGGTTGAGAGCCACCACCATAGGTATCCCTCTGTGTCAAGAATTCCCTCTTTAAAGGTGGTGGTGGTGAGATGGAGTATTCAGGGCCCAAGGGAGATCATGGTAGTGGGGTTCCAATAGGCCATTGTGCTCAGAAGGTGGGGAACTGCTAGCAGTTAGAATACAGTCTGGGAGAGGAGAGACTTCATGGCTTGTTCCTTGGAGGGAGGGAGGGGCTCATCCCTCTGCTCCAATGGAATCATATGAACTTGACTAAGCGTATGTTTTCACTACCAACGTTAAAGCGCTGGAAGCGCTGTAAAGTGGCAGTGTAGACAAAGCCTAAGGCTTCCTTCCTCTTATCCTGCACATGAAGGAGGGGAAATTCAGCCCAGCAAAAGGAAGTATTTCTTCTAATAGCAGCTAGCCAGCATATAGAACTGACTGGTTGCCAAAGGAGGTCATAGAGTCAAGTAGGTGGATTTTAAGAGGCGGCTGGATCATTTCAGAATCTACAGCAGCATCTGTTGTTGTACATGAAAAAGTAGGCGTGATCAAGTTCCAAGCTTCTAGAGAGTCAGCTGACAGCCACAGAACTCAGGAAAGAATGTCTCTCCCTATAAAGCTTTTCACCATTAACCAGTTGCCTTGTTAAGATTTCTTTCCTGGTGCCCCAGCAGCAGGACATTAGACTGGATAGACCATTTGTTTAAATTGATATGGGAAATCCTAAGGTTTCTATTTTGAGATGTTGCTCTTTTTGCCACGCTGGCATGTACATGTTCTGATCCTTTGTCCACTGAATTCAGTGGCTAGATTCAGAAATGCAGCATGGGAAGGGTTAAACAGAGGCACTTTGGGAAATGTTTTCATGGCCAAACTCTCTTGCAGGGAATGAAAGTGATTTACAAAATATATATTTCAAACTCTACACAAACACCAAGGGGTAAAGTCTGTGATTATCTCACTGCAGATCTTATAATCAATAAGTGTGTCTTTGTCAAGGAATATACAGTAAAGATTTATTTAATCATTTAACTGAGTCACTATCTGATTTTCCTGAATTATTCTAGACAGACTTCCCACTCCACTCTCAAAAAATTATTCCCCAAGTGTCTGTAAGCTAAGACAAGTAATAATGCAGTGTTTTATTGTTCACCTTGTCTTAGTATGGCATTACCAATATTTAAAGATTCTGGGCTAGATTGTGTCAGTCTTGTATGTGGGTGTGAGTGTTAGGGCAGGGCACAAGGGAGTGTTGTATTAATTCAGATGGAATAAATGGGCCCACAGAATCATAGGTGTTCATGACTCTGAAACTATTCAACATTAAACAGCGTTAAACAAGGTCTGGTACACAGAGACCTCAGCCTGCTTAGCACCATGGCAAACACACCATTAAAAATCTTATTAACCTTTTTAGTAAAGATACAGAAAAGAAAGACAGACAGGTAAAGCATTTGAAATATAAATGGATTAAGTAACGTTTTCATTTTAACAATATACCTTATTCCTTTCCCATGTAGCCCGAGAGATCTTTAGAAGGAAAAACCTGTGCTTACAATCTTTTAGATGGCATTAAAGATGGTAATAACTGGACTTTTTAACTGGGCTGGAGCTGCAGTTGCTATAGTTTTCTAAAAGATAAAACAAGATAAATACACAAGAGGGGACAGAACAACCAGTAAAGATAGAAAATGAAGCTTCTGTCTCTAGTGTTGATTCTCATTTGCAACCTCACTGCTGGAGAACCATGGTAGTAATAGTCATTCCAAGACCTGGCAAACTTGTACCAGCATCAGGCTGGTTAGAAAATAGCTTTTAGCTGCCTTTCTGGTCACAGGCCAACAGCAGTGTTGTGAAATATGCACTCTTGGCTTGCTAAGTCATACTCTTATTAGACAGAAGGAAAAAGGAGAGGGATAGGAAAGAAGACAGGCAGGAAGGAAAAGTACACATGGAGACCGGGGAGACAGTCTCACATCATAGGTGGTATTTGATATTAAGCCAGAGCCAGTTGAGGTGGTGATGTCATCTGGGTCCTGTTCTTGGCCAGATCTGGTCAGAAAATCTCTCAGGATCAGGATGACAAAGGCTCAGCGGTGTTACAGTAGACTCTGGGTTCCCAGGAATCAGTTGCGGTGGCAGTTATGATGGTAAAATTCACTGCAGCAGTAGCTGTCAGACAGCTGCTTCTTCTGTTAATCTTCTCCCAAAGCATTTCCTTTTTAAGAACACCAAAAGATAGTGATTGATGGAATAATGCATCTTCTCATTATGTTGTCCACCAACTAGGTCTAGTTTCCCACACCAATTTTGGTTAAATTGATTTCCAGTCCCACACTTCTCTTGTTTATCAGGCATGATCTTAATACACTCCTTGAGTTATATCAGGAGGCCTCTTTGTTTGGACTAATTTAGTCTATCTCCCTTTCTCACGTTTTCCCATCAATATCTGTTTTAGATTATTGTGACACTTTATGAACTTCATTCACATTTTATTAGTTGACCTCACAATTTGGGAAATGTGTAGGCCCATTTATCACAGTAGCCCCCTCCCCTCCCCAAACTTCCCTTGAGTACCATGCATAAGATCCAGGCACAACTGTGGACCCTCTGCTCAGGAGAACATAGTGGCTGTCACAACTGGGTGATAGGTAGTCAGACCACACAGTCATGCAACAGGAGTGACTGGCTCAGGATACCAGCAACTGAGAAGCAGGAGACAAAAATGAAGATCAGAACCATAAGTTCAAAACAGAGTCAAGCCAGGTCAGGATACCAGAGGCAGAAGCCAAATTGGGGGTGAGGAACCACAAGTCAGATGCCAGGAAATCAAGCCAAGGTAACAGGAATCACTAGGCACACACAGAGCAAGGTAGAGCCCAGTTCTTCCTGCTGTTCCTGCTGCTAGCCAGCTGGCCAATCACTTGCTCTTGTACTCTGCCAGTTGGACCTCAGGGCCCAGAGCCTCATGCTGGGGTTGGGCTTCATGGGTCCCAGCTAAGTGACTGTCAGCAGACTACCAGGTGGATGGTTGAGCATGGCTTCTCCTGTGGGCCTGTGTTTGAGACTCGTGGGTCATCACTGTGACTGAGCCTTCACTTCTTTCACAGAGGCCCACATACAGGATGAGAGTACAAAGGCAGTGTGACACCCTGACACCCCAATATTCACCACTCTCATGTAATTAGGATATGTTTTATACAAAGTATGTCTTGTGAGATATTCTAAAAGTCTTGATCTGCTAGACATTAATATCTCATTGGATTGTATGTGTTATCATCTTATGTGAAGTTATGAAGTTTGGCTATGTACATGATACTGAAAAATGTTGTGAGGTTGAAAGCACCCACAAGCAGTCTTTCAGGTACAATAGTAAAAAGTCCAAACAATGTTAATGACTTATTGAGGAAATGCACACAAGCACAAGGATTACCCCAGGAACTATGTACAGTGGAAACCTCTCAGAGATAGCACTACAAAATTGAGAACTGTTTGACCCAGGTCACAGCAAAAGAGCTTTCCAGCAATTGGGAAGAAGATATAAAGAATGATATCACTGGGGGACTTCACTCTCCCTGCAACAACACACCTGAAAATACCTGAGGGGCAAGGACTAAACTGTGAGAAGTGATGGTCCCAGGCTAGAAGGATCTTTAGCCTGTGTATGAAAACGTGGGAAAATCAAGGCAACTTGTGCCTTAAGAATCTGCCAACCTGTTTATCACTCAGGGTGAGAATTTGCTAATTTATATCCTACCTATCTAGTGTGTTAATATCAGTTTGTGTTTTTTGTTTATTTACCAAGGGGAGGAGGGATAGCTCAGTGGTTTGAGCATTGGCCTGCTAAACCCAGGGTTGTGAGTTCAATCCTTGAGGGGGCCATTTGGGGATTTAGTTGGGGTTGGTCCTGCTTTGAGCAGGGGGTTGGACTAGATGACCTCCTGAGGTCCCTTCTAACCCTGATATTCTATGATAGGTAATGTGCTTTGATCTGATTGCTGTCACTTAAAATCTATCCTTTATAGTTAATAAACTTGTTTTGTTCTCTCTAAACCAGTTTGTGAAATTCATAACTGGGGGCAAAAAGCTGTGCATATCTTCCTCCACATTGAGGGAGGGAGCGAATTTCATGAGCTTATGCTGTACAGTTTTCTGTGCAGCACAAGACAATACAATTTTGGGTTTGCACCCCAGAGGGGGTGTGCACTTGAGTGCTGGGCAATCCCCTAGCTGATTCTTCCCACACAGAACTAATTTCAGTGTCTGTGTCTTTCTGCAGCTGGGTGTGTCCCTATCTGTGTGTGTGCTAGAGGAAGTTTGAGGGCCTGGCACAGCAGAACAGGATGAGAGAGCCCAGGCTGGTGCCATGGATGGGCTCAGTGGGACTCCAGTACACCAGGTGGCACCCTGGAGTGGGGGCAACCCGTCCCAGGCAGTATGTTTCCTATAGCAGTGGGCATGTTCTCTTGTAGATCAGGGAGCTCTCAAAGGCAAGACACATCACAGGGTTGTGCGTTAATGTCACAATTAGGCCCTCTGGTATTTTGTTATGCAAATCAAAACAATATATATTGTGAGTGTGTGTGTGTGTCTACATAAATAACTACCTCCATATGAATATATACCTATCTGTATTCATTCATATCTAAATATATAAACACAACACCAAGAAAACAATGTAATGTTAAGATTAAGATTTTTAAAAAAAACAACACAACAATAACAAAAAACAAACAGAAAATTCAGAGTTGAAATTCCTGCAGCAGCAGCCTGAAGTCCTCCTGCTTACATGTGTACATTGCTACAAGGGTCCATTTCAAGATCATGTATACAGCAATACAAAATACTCCATACATGCATCTCTCATTACAGTAAAAATGTGCAATTTATATATAAACCCAAAACTCGTATATTGAAATCAATATCTGATGTGCATTGTCAGCTTCAGACCATAAGCAATAATTATAAAATGGTGAGGCAAATATACCCTTGCAGCTCCTATTGAAACCAGTGGAAACCACAGAGATGTATATGAGGGGAGAATTTGGCCAGCTATGTATGTGTAGCTATAACTGTACAAATACTGTGAGTACACAACCTCATTTTGTTTGATAGCTCCATCTGTAAGAATACAAGGAAGGAAGATGAGGTATGTGTGTGTGCATTTTTTCCACACTAGTTCCCCCATCTGTAGCATCTACTTTTCCCCTAATCTAAGTACCCCAGGGCTGCATGCCATTGCCAGAATCCTGCTTGCAGTTGTTTTGGAACTGTTTTGGTGTTGCTCCAGATATTTTTTTCTTGAATTTAGCTTGCATTTACCAATATTCAACAGGACTCTGATATACACACAATTAAGCCTGCCCTGAGTGACAGATGAGTAGCTTACACAACCGAATCCAAGCATGTAATTAAAGGTCCCCTTTTAAACACAGCATTTCAATTGATTTATACCATGTGAGATTCTTGTTTCTCTGTCTCCAACACCATATGGTAATATGCCATATTAGTGGAACCGTCTGATCACTTCCATTAGCTAAATGCACAACTTTCCTGATTTTAAAAGAAAAACAGGATTGAAAGACTATTGCAAAACAGGAACAGGTTTGTGTTTCTTTGCCAGGCTGTGCCACAGTGAGCAGCACCTGACCTGTCATTAGTCAGGGTGCATCTGCCACATAGGGACATATGGAGGGGAGTGTGTGCACTGTGTGCAGCATGTTATTTGCCGTTAGAAGACCTGGTGCATTTCTCCAGCCAAAATGAACCAGGCTTTGTCGAATGTTATCTCTCATACTCAGGAGGCTTGTGAAAGTAAAATATGTTGTGAAGAAACCTGTCAGCACAAATCACAGTTGGAATGTGCAGGACAGCTTGGGCCAAACCTTTGACAGTCCGATTAGTACAATCCTCAAGTAGCTTGGACCTTCAGACAGAAAGACGGAAGCTTTCAGAGCAGGCCAGTGTCTCTGTGCACATCATAAAAGACCAGCAGGGGGTCAAAGTTATACCCTGGTCCCTGCCAGGGGACAAAAATCTCAGTATTGAAAACAGTTCTGTGATTCACCATGGGAAGAATCCTATTTTATGGTGGCAGTTTGGGGAAGTGGTGCTTTATATTTTCATATGGCCATTCTAATGCCTTCTCCAGAAAGAACCAATTATTGGAAATAATATGGGATGTCAGCAGCCACTCCATAGTTGGGTTTGAGATAATATTAGGTTCCCATTAGAAACCTGATTTTTCAAACAGCTGTTGGGGGGTACTGGCAGCCAGCACTCTACCTATGAATAGGTATTTACAAGAGTATTGAAGTGTGTTCATGTAGCTATCTTGATAAGCTAATTTGTGGATGGGAGTCATCCATTTAGGGTGTAGAAGCAATACCACATGCTGTGTGTGGACTGAGTATAACAGACTGTGATAACTTAAAACTCAAGGACTGAAATAGATTCTGATAAAATATTCATAAAATTTTGACTAAGGAGCAAGTTATTTAAAATCTAACTCAGTTTACAGACAAATCACAAACAGAAAAAGGTGCTAAATTCATCAAATAAATTATGTACTGTGAATAGCTCAGCTTTAGGGATTATACTGGGTATCTGTAGAGCTGGAACCTTTGTTAGCTGGTCAGATTCCTCCTCCCCTAAAACCAATGAGGCAGGCAGTTTGTTTAGTGAAGAGAACTGGGAGCCAGGATAGCTGGGTATATTCATGGCCCTCTTACTGCCTCACCTGTTAGCAGTTACACCCATTTCACATCCGAAGAAGTGGGCTGTAGTCCACGAAAGCTTATGCTCTAATAAATTTGTTAGTCTCTAAGGTGCCACAAGTACTCCTGTTCTTTTTGCGGATACAGACTAACACGGCTGCTACTCTGAAACCCATTTCACAGGAGAGTAACTACTCAGGTGCGGGAGGAGGGTTGTTGTGAATCTTAAATAATTAATGCTTGTAAAGGCCTTGCAGACCTTGGAATGAAAGATTGTTTAGACACAGGGAGCATTATGATTTATTTCTATATTTGTACAGAATTCAATGGCTCTGCATATTTAGCAAGAGCCTTCCCGTTGGAACTCAAGCCCATTCTAATTGCATAGCATGTTCATGTTCATGCGCCTCTATTTGTTTCCCCTGGTGATGGTCTCTGGAAATAACCCCAAAGAGTGTGATGTAATTAAAAACTAGAAGTAGAGATGGTAAAATTCCCCACTGCCTTTCACTTGTACTCTGCTCCTGCATTCAAGCTTTTCTGTCCCCGTTTATAGCAGACATTTAGTGTAGGCATCCTTAAAAATAAAATTGGGTGGAAAAAAAGCTTCCCATGGTTGAGAAACAAAATGGGCTGCCGAATATACTTGTCCTACCTGCAAGCAGAGGGGTGATGCTGGAAGGTCGCCCTATTATCACAGCTATTAACGTCCTCCTTTAAAAACATGTCATCCACATTTAATTACTGTGCTTCACAGTCTGGTGCTTCCAACACAGCAGTGCCCTTAAGGTATTCTCTGTGTGTGCCACTGCTTTGGAGGAGAGCACCTGACTTAGAAGTGAGAGAAAGAAGAGGAGGACTCAGCAAGGTCACCAAGGAAAGGAAAATTAAAAGAATGCCGAAGTAATCAGCGTGACAGTTCAGGGCGTGAACTAGCACACAGGAAAAACTAATAATAAAACCTTTAGGATAAACCTCTATATTCACAGAACTGCTCCATGACATCTGGCTATTTATTATCTTTTAGAATAGTGTAATTAGGACGCTATGTTAGATAGTGTTGATGTGCCACCAATATAAAGCACCTCTTAGAAATAGCAGCTGGCTGCTTCTTCTGGCAAACGGACAGTACCACAGAATCATGTACTGAATGTTCCTGAAAAGCTGCAGGCTGGAAAGCTGTAACACCTTTATCGTGGGCCTAATTCTCCCCTCCTTGCACTTTGTATAATAGTTTACCCTGGTACAAAGTGGGTGTAATATGCTACCAGATCAGAATAGGAGTTCTTTAAACCCACTTTACACAGCTGCAAGGCAATGGAGAATCAAATCACTTATAATTTATTCTGTATTGCTCCCACATAAAATATTATTTTATTCTAGTGTAAAGTGGTATTAGTGTAAATGGAAATAATTTACCTGTTTTTACATGTATTGTGAAATACCATGCACAGACATGGTGCTGTGTAATAAATACATAAAAATAATAACGGGAAGCAGAGACAGTGAACCCTTAAAATGATGTCTACTATGATCAGCATTTGTTCTACCACAGGGGTTCTCAAACATTTTTTGCTGGGTCCCCTTTGAAAATATTTCAGGCTGTGACGACCTGCCCCACTTCAAAAAGTGACGACTCCCGCCATAGCACTCCACCCTTATTTCTATGCTGCTGTTGGAGGCAGCGCTGCCTTCAGAGACAGGTGCCCAACCAACAGCCACTGCTCGAGACCCGCTCCCCCTACAATAGTCTTGTGACTCCCTTTTGACTCCCAGTTTGAGAAACTGATGCTTTCCAAATTCCCAGCTCTGATGCTTCCCAAATTCTGCTTCACATCTTGACTTATAATAAGGCTCGCAAATGATATGCAACAGCTATTTAACTGCCACTTATATTAATGGTAAATAGTGTGGTAATTACTGTTGTTATTACAGCAAACCATGTGTGGTAAAAGAATAAGTTGTGCCTAACACTGATGCACTCATAAAAACAGTCCTACTTCATCAGAAGGTATGCCCCTTTGCACTTGTCAAATGGGAGCATGAAAACAAAGCATGACTCATAAATGGAGGAGATGACCCAAGCTGCTTGAGTGAACATCTAGCTCGTAATACAGATCAGTTTAGGTTTCCCCCTTATATGACCATTGCTCATCTCCTGAAAGTCATCACCAGGAAAACACATTTCCTGGGACTTCATAAAGGAAATAATGAAAAGGAACAAAAGAGAGAGAGAATAATTAATATGTTTTTACACTATCATTGTAAATGTTTTTACATGATTGACCCTTCCATTATTCTGTCATATTTTATCATGTTGCAGTCATTTAGTTTCCACTTTACCAGCAATCTAGGCTTTTTCTACATGAGAGGTTTTTTTATTTTTTAAACATTTTTATTTTTTCCAAAACAGGTGCAGGAAAGATAAATCTTGTCAAGAAGAATTTTTACGGCACCCATATGTAATTTTAAATCAAACATAATGATACCTTACAGGAGTGATGTGTCCTTTATGTTGTATAATTTTTTGACTGGCCAATTGAAAATAGGCAAAATGAAAATAAGAAAAGAGAAAATAAGACTCATCTCTAAGAGCAATGAGATAAAGAAAAGAAAAGGAAAGAAAGATAGTGAGAGTTAGGGCAAAAAGAGAGAGAGTACATGCCAGATGATGCATCGATACATTATGATTTAAAGTTATGGTAAAATATGGTTAGGACATTCTGTGATTATAAGAATCGTTGCTACAACAACTAAAAAGGGAAATTTTGTCATAATCTGGGCTATTTTCTTTTACCTTTCAAGGACTGTAAAGGAGGGTTGAAGAATTATTGAGCTTTTTCTAGAGCTGGGGTATATAGTTTTTTAAATAGAAAGGTCTTATTTGTTTGCTTACATGTATATATATGAAAATATTTAATGTTTAGTCTTACTTGGGAGATATTATCCCACTGCAAAATAAACTTTGCAATCTACTCACCAAATTTGTTCACACCATTCTCAAGATTACACCCCTTTATCAGAAAAGCACCTATGGCATGTTTTCATTAGTTATGGAGGAGCTTGAATGAAAAAAGTAGATATACTCGGATGGAGACAGAAGAAATTAAAAACAGTTGTACCTCTGGAAAAATGTTTTCCCCCTCTTCCATCTGTCTACACAGATACTCTCATAATAAACTTCCACTGTATAACCTCCCAACAGCAACTGCAGAGCTATTATGTAGAGCGGAACTACACAGAGGTTGCCTTTTGGGAGCCAGCTTTGTCTTTCCCATTAAACGAGTGCGACTGCAGCAGAAGGTAGCACATGTGTGTAATTCAATAGGAACTTGGCATGGCCTCCTGTTCCTGCTGGCAAACGATTAATATGTTTCCCAGTACCCTTCTGGATCTTCTGCACCACTTGGGCCAATAATGCTTGTGGTCAGTCCCAAGAAATACTTAGCAGCTGCAAGACCCAGATACTAAGCTGTGATATGTTGCATGTGTCCAACAGCAACTGTATACAGCGTTGTTATAGCCCTGTTGGTCCGAGGATATGAGAGAGAGAATGTGGGTGAGGTAATATTAAATTAATAACTTTGCTAAACACTAGAAATCATGCTCTTAATAAAGACACTGAATTTATGACTTATTATGACAATCTATAACACTAACCTCCCCCCCCCCTTTTTTTTTTTTGTCCTATAACTGCAAGGGTTTTAACAGGCCACATCACCTGGAATGGTCCCTTAAAACATATGCTAACTCCTTATGCTAAACTATCTGTTTGACTTTGTATTTAGCTGTGACACTCTGAGTACTTTTCCAAGACCTGAGGAAGAGCTCAATGTAGCTACTAAGCTTTTCTCTCTCACCAACAGAAGTTGATCTAATAAAAGATATTACCTCACCTACCTTGTCTCTCCTACAGCAACTGTGTCTGATTGGCTTCTTCATCAAGGCTTTGATTTGCATTGCTGCTGTTACCTTAGTGTGTGTGTGTTTGTGTGTGTGTGCATGCATGTGTATGAGTGAAAGAGAGACTACAGAAGAACTACTGAGTCCCGCTTTCAGTCTATATCCCATCATCTTTCCCCAAATGCTGGTTTACAACATCATTAAAAGTACATGGTTTAGTTGCCAGTATCTGAAATTTACTCAATTGGTGAGCTTCTTTGTGCGTGTATATGTATTATTGGTCCAAGTTTATAATTCAACTTAGTATATCAGAATTTAGAATGATGCAAAGCAGTGAAATGGTAAAAGTTCAAATTTCCTACCTATTTTTGCTGTCTCTGCTCTGTTCCTCATGTTCTTTTTGGTGATAATATTGTGCAGCTTTGTATTCCAGCCTCCTATGAAGCCTTAGAGCATGTTGTCTGTTATTTTCAGTTTACTTATCTGGAAGCAGTCTGATGTCCCCCGAGTAATAAACTCTATTGACTGCAATTTTTGTTGTGGTCAGTGGCTGTTATATACAGTTTTAGAAAATTCATAAGAGTATCTTCAACTTGTCAGGAAATAAAAAGAAAAAATAAATGAATGGGGTGAAAAATAAAAGGTCAAAGCCGCTGGAACATGGCCAAATCAATAGTGCCTTCTTAACAAATATGCTATTCTCAGAATGTGCCAGGGCCTTCCAGCCAACCAGCATTTCCAGAACTGCCACATTGTGAATAAACAGAAATATGCATCAAATGCAGTCGGATGCACTCTGGTGCAGAGGTCAACTATCTACTCTAATATTGTCTGGGTTCCAAATACCTGGTACTATGTTTAGTCAATCAGCACTGAAAGTATTTTGGGCTATATTCTTTGATTTAAAGCAACTCTTGGATTCACTTGTGTAGATGCCAATAACTTTAATTCCCCCGCACCCAAAGGTTGAATTTGGCCCTGGCATAAGATTTCATACTTATGGGGAAAACATTTTAGCAAGAAGATAAAATGGTGCAAAAGTGGTGTCATGGTTTCCTTTAAATAAAAAAAGACTGAAACAGAGTGGGAGATGGGTTTTGATTTTAATTGGAGCATAAAAGAATCACTGCCCCACTAACACAAACTTAAATGTATAAAACAAACCTTTTTACACTGAACAGGTACTTGTTCTGATTTTCCTCCTCTATTACTGTTGATTTTTTCAATACCTTGCTATATGTGTGTAAAAGATGATGACTCCTTTATGCCAGACTTTTGAAACATTTTTGGTTATCATGCATTACCAATTCATGCCCACTGGAGTGATTTCAGTATTACAGAATTGGATTGTGATATCAAAGAATGATTGAGGCAGTAGCATGATGCTGATTACACAGGAGAAATTTGCTTTTCTTCTAGAAACAATAAAGGGAAATAATAATAAAAATACCTGTCTCTATTTTCCCCTTTACAGTTTATTAGTGATTCATGTACAGAGCTGGTCAAAAAATGTTAAAAAAAAAAAAAAAAAAAAAAAAACAATTTTATGAAAACATTTAAATCCCCCCCCCCAAAAAAAAATGTTCCATGACATTTTAAAATCAATATTTTTTTATCAAAAATTGTATTGGAATCACCTACAAAATTGCCATTGAAATTTTGATGTGTCTTTACTAAAAATCAGGTTCTTACTTGAAACCTGGTTTTTCAATGAACAATAATTCCTATAGATGATTTTGATAAACATATTGGGAAAATATAACATGAAAATGTTATCATATTAAAAAATGTCAATAAACATCTTTTTAAAAGTCCATTTTGGGGGGAAACGGACATTTTTCAGCTAAAAAGCTTTTCATGTGAAAAATCTCAATCAGTTCTGTTCCTTGAGTTTCTTCCTGGTTATTCCACTGGGGCCATGGCGGATATGGAGCAGAGGCTGCACACCTTGCCAGTTGAGAAGCTGGTACTGTCCCTTAAATTCACAGATTGTCTTGACCCTCTGTACTGGTTCTCAGCCTCTGCATGCCTGCCAGAACAGTTCCTTCAACTTCCTCCCTGCCATCCTAGCCCCAAACTTCCCATGTAGGGGAAGAGGATGTACCCATCACTGTGGGGAAAACTGATGTAAGTTAATGTTGATAGGGTTAACATTAATTTATTGGCTGTTCTCTGAGAGATGGAGGGAGGAATTATGTCACACACAACCACGCTCCAGTTTCATCCCCCCTGCCTAGAGGTAGTAGTTTTCTGTCCATCCCCTTTGCATATTGTCCTCACCTTGAACATTTAATGATGGCATATTGCTTAAAGATTACCTTTTTTTAAAGCTTGTCTGAATGGGACTCTGCAAGACAAAACTCAGTGCTCATCAGGGGCTACTGTACAAGATGATATTCCT